>NC_135235.1:716530437-717177728 GCF_051348905.1 Ranitomeya variabilis | reverse complement strand
CACGCAGACACTCATCGCAGTGCACGACCTGGTCGTGCAGAAGGCTCAAACTCATGGAGTGTACCTGGCACCGGGAGTAGACTTGGAGTCAAGCCTGCCTGGGCCACAGAGGGCCATCTGTCAGGTAAAGCCCCGGTGGAGGCTGCCAGAACCGGAGTAAGCCTTAAAGCCATAAAACTGTAAATAGTTCATTTAACTGTTTGTCTCCGTGTTGCTGCTAATACCCGACCAGGGTTATTCTTAAAGGGATCCCTTTGTTTACCCGGGATCCCTATTGTTTTTGCTTTTTGGTTTTCTGCTTTTTGTTCATCACTGTTTTAAGACTGCCAAATCATGGACGGTGAATGGTTCACAAACTGATGCTGTAAATAGTTCACACCTTCTTAAAGGTGCCCTCTACTGGTTTTACAAGAAAAGGAGCTTTTGAAGAGACTGTTCCTGGAAACAGCGCAGAAGTTCCTGCTGTAAACGGACTCGCAACTTGAGAGTTGCACTACCTCAAAGAGACTTGGTGTTCCTCTTAAAGGGGATGTTCACATGTTGCACTTAAGTATAATGTTACTTTGAAAATGTTGAAGAGTAGTAGATAGTGTGTAGTTACTTAAAATAGAACATGTTTAATGATGTTATTAGAGATTGAGGACAGGAAAGAATTGAAAGCCGAATTTCAAAGAAAGTGAACCCATAGGGGTTTGGTGAGTCCTCCTGGAAACCATAGAGAGATGGTTGATTGACCTTATACTGTGAATAAAGAAGAATTAAGCTTGCAAAAGAGAAGAGGCAGTAGGCCCGGACAAGTAGCCAGGCGGTCCTGCATGTTCAGAATCAGAGAGTAAAGAAAATATTGCATTTAGAAAAGAAAAAGACAAAGTTAATTTATATTTTAGAGTTCATAGTAAGCCTTTAGTGGGTTCAGCCTATACGCCCTTAAAGGAAAAGTTAAATTATTGTTCCAGAATTTGCACTTAATAGGTAGAATACCCGGCTGGGTAAAGATGGTTATTTATAGTTAGTCATTTAATAAGTGTTATTTAAAAACTTTAAATATGTAAGGGAAGTACTGTTAAATTTACTTGTTCATTGCATTTCAAAATTTTGGATGTCTTTTGCTAACATGTATTGTTGTTCTTCTTCCCAGTCCGGGAGTACTGGATTTAACCGGGGGGGGGGGGGGGGGAGTGCAGCGCCCTAGAGACCTGGTCATTGCAGTAACGTCGCTCTGCCACTAAGGGGAGTGATGGTACCTCTGATTGCATTAAAGGAGTTCACCTGACCAGGTATCACAGTCACACATTACACTTCACACTCTGGCCACCAGGGGGAGCAAAGGGTTCTATGTATTAGGCCACTCCTCACACTTGGGTAAAACTGGGGGCTGGATAGGAAGTTAGGGAGAAGCTGACTGGGTTTTGCCCAGGCAACACCTAGTGAGAGAAGAGGTTGCTTGGGAAGATTCAGGGGGGGTCCCTGTCAGGGGTGGGATCCTGACAGTGGCCTAGCGAACAGGACAGATCGTTATGGAGCCGCGCCTGCTCAACATTGCGGCGGCATCCTAAGAAAAGACAAGAAGCGAGGATTATTGTGGAGAAGTGAGAAACGAGATCACAGCAAAAAGGCGAGAGAACCAGTAGGAGTCGTGCCCCGAGATCGGCAACATCCTACTGAGGCGCGTGGCCGGAACGCCGAGGAAGTATTGAGCTCCACGCATTACTTCAAACAGCGGCAGGACAGTTGATTATAGGTTGGCTGTCTCACCTAATTCACCTAATGAAGACAACGGAGGCAAATTGTGGGAGAGGGGCAACTCTAGGGTCCCTATAAAATAGCTCCAGGCCTACCCCGTCATACGGGTGCGTCCTATCCATATCATCTGTGGGACGGAGAGAAAGAACATAAGAAACATACATGACAGTTGTGAGGACTATCCCGAGGTGCTCAGCAGGGAAGTACTACAACACCCAGGCGCTAGTATGTAGGCACTGATTTCCACCTGCAAAGGGAACTCTGGATGTGCCTTCAGACTGGCCGGTCTCAGCCAGCCCTGTTAGCAGTGCTCTGGATTGCGGATCCCGAAGCCTTCAGTATAGGCCATCGACTACGCTGGGACCAGGGGATGGCAGCCTGGACCAGTTGACAGCTCCATTAGTTCCAGCCAGTGGGCCCTGGGTTAACTATACTACACCCATGGTGTTTGAAGAGGGACCCGCAGTGGCGGACATGATAGTGCTCCAAGGAGAAATCCCCATTATAAACTGGCGGGAGCTGTTATGACCCCAATGGCGAGGGTCTCAGAGGAACAGGTATGTCTGCAAAGTACAAAAAACCAGCTCATAGGGCAGTGGTAACTGGATTGACCATATATCTAATCCTAACACCAACACTAGAAGTAGCCGGGGGTCATGCCTAAGTTGATCGCTAGATGACTCACGCCAGCCGGAGATTCTAACTACCCCTAGAAGAGGAAAACAAAGACCTCTCTTGCCTCCAGAGAAAGGGACCCCAAAGTAGGATACAAGCCCCCCACAAATAATAACGGTGAGGTAAGAGGAAATGACAAACACAGAAATGAACTAGGTTTAGCAAAGAGAGGCCCGCTCACTAATAGCAGAATAAAGCAAGATAACTTATATGGTCAACAAAAACCCTATCAAAATCCACACTGGAAATTCAAAAACCCCCGAACCGTCTAACGGCCCGGGGGGAGAACACCAGCCCCCTTAGAGCTTCCAGCAAGGTCGAGATACAGTTTAGAACAAGCTGGACAAAAATGCAAACAAAAACAAATAGCAAAAAGCAATGAAGCAGACTTAGCTGAATCTAGCAGGAACCAGGATCAGTATGCAAGAGCACAGCAGATTAGCTCTGATAACAACGATGCCAGGCATTGAACTGAAGGTCCAGGGAGCTTATATAGCAACACCCCTAACTAAGGACCCAGGTGAGCATGCAAGAGAAAACAGACGCTCCCAGAGACGAATCACAAATAACCACTAGAGGGAGCAAAAAGCGAATTCACAACAGTACCCCCCCCTTAGTGAGGGGTCACCGAACCCTCACCAAGACCACCAGGGCGATCAGGATGAGCGGCGTGAAAGGCACGAACCAAATCGGCCGCATGTACATCAGAGGCGACCACCCAGGAATTATCCTCCTGACCATAGCCCTTCCACTTGACCAGGTACTGAAGCCTCCGCCTGGAGAGACGAGAATCCAAGATCTTCTCCACCACATACTCCAACTCGCCCTCAACCAACACCGGAGCAGGAGGCTCAGCAGAAGGAACCACAGGCACAACGTACCGCCGCAACAAGGACCTATGAAATACGTTGTGAATGGCAAACGACACAGGAAGATCCAGCCGAAAAGATACAGGATTAAGGATTTCCAATATCTTGTAAGGACCAATGAAGCGAGGTTTAAATTTGGGAGAGGAGACCTTCATAGGAACAAAGCGAGAAGAAAGCCACACCAAATCCCCAACGCGAAGTTGGGGACCCACACCGCGGCGGCGGTTGGCGAAACGCTGAGCCTTCTCCTGTGACAACTTCAAGTTGTCCACCACATGACTCCAGATCCGCTGCAACCTATCCACCACAGAATCCACCCCAGGACAGTCAGAAGGCTCCACATGACCTGAGGAAAAACGAGGATGGAAACCAGAGTTGCAGAAAAATGGCGAAACCAAGGTGGCGGAACTAGCCCGATTATTAAGGGCAAATTCAGCCAACGGCAAGAAGGTCACCCAGTCGTCCTGATCAGCAGAGACAAAACACCTCAAATAAGCCTCCAGAGTCTGATTAGTTCGCTCCGTCTGTCCATTAGTTTGTGGATGAAAAGCGGACGAAAACGACAGATCAATGCCCATCCTACCACAAAAGGATCGCCAGAATCTGGAAACGAACTGGGATCCTCTGTCTGACACAATATTCTCAGGAATGCCGTGTAAACGAACCACGTTCTGAAAAAACACAGGAACCAGATCAGAAGAGGAAGGCAGCTTAGGCAAAGGAACCAAATGGACCATCTTGGAGAAGCGATCACATATCACCCAGATGACTGACATGCCCTGAGACACCGGAAGATCAGAAATGAAATCCATAGAGATGTGTGTCCAAGGTCTCTTCGGGACAGGCAAAGGCAAGAGCAACCCGCTGGCACGAGAACAGCAAGGCTTAGCTCGAGCACAAGTCCCACAGGACTGCACAAATGACCGCACATCCCTTGACAAGGAAGGCCACCAAAAGGATCTGGCCACCAGATCCCTGGTGCCAAAAATTCCTGGGTGCCCTGCCAACACCGAGGAATGAACCTCGGAAATGACTCTGCTGGTCCACTTATCAGGCACAAACAGTCTGTCAGGTGGACAAGAATCAGGCCTATCAGCCTGAAATCTCTGCAACACACGTCGCAGATCAGGAGAAATAGCTGACAAGATAACACCCTCCTTAAGAATACCAACAGGGTCAGCGACTCCAGGAGCATCAGGCACAAAGCTCCTAGAAAGAGCATCGGCCTTAATATTCTTTGAACCTGGTAAATACGAGACCACAAAATCAAAACGGGAGAAAAACAATGACCAGCGGGCCTGTCTAGGATTAAGGCGTTTAGCAGACTCGAGATACATCAAATTTTTGTGATCAGTCAAGACCACAACACGATGCTTAGCACCCTCGAGCCAATGACGCCACTCCTCAAATGCCCATTTCATGGCCAACAGCTCCCGATTGCCCACATCATAATTTCGCTCAGCAGGCGAAAACTTCCTAGAGAAAAAGGCACAAGGTCTCATAGCAGAGCAACCAGGGCCTCTCTGTGACAAAACAGCCCCTGCTCCAATCTCCGAAGCATCCACCTCCACCTGAAAGGGAAGTGAAACATCAGGCTGGCACAAAACAGGTGCCGAAGTAAACCGGCGTTTCAACTCCTGGAAAGCCTCCACGGCAGCAGGAGCCCAGTTAGCTACATCAGAGCCTTTCTTGGTCATATCCGTCAAAGGTTTCACAATGCTAGAAAAATTAGCAATAAAACGACGGTAGAAGTTAGCGAAACCCAAGAACTTCTGAAGACTCTTAACTGACGAGGGTTGAGTCCAATCAAGAATAGCTCGGACCTTGACTGGGTCCATCTCCACAGCAGAAGGGGAAAAAATGAACCCCAAAAAGGGAACCTTCTGTACACCAAAGAGACATTTTGAGCCTTTAACAAACAAAGAGTTTTCACGCAAAATTTTAAAGACCATCCTGACCTGCTCCACATGCGAGTCCCAATTATCAGAAAAAACCAGAATACCATCCAAATAAACGATCAAAAACTTATCCAGATATTTCCGGAAAATGTCATGCATAAAGGACTGAAGGACTGAAGGCGCATTTGAGAGCCCAAAAGGCATCACCAAGTACTCAAAATGACCTTCGGGCGTATTGAATGCGGTTTTCCATTCATCTCCTTGCTTAATGCGCACAAGGTTGTACGCACCACGAAGGTCTATCTTGGTGAACCACTTGGCACCCTTAATCCGGGCAAACAAGTCTGACAACAGCGGCAAAGGATACTGAAATTTGACAGTGATCTTATTTAAAAGCCGATAGTCAATACAAGGCCTCAAAGATCCGTCCTTTTTTGCCACAAAAAAGAATCCCGCACCAAGAGGGGAAGAAGACAGACGGATATGTCCCTTCTCCAGAGACTTGATATATGAACGCATAGCGGTATGTTCAGGTACCGACAGATTAAACAGTCTTCCCTTAGGAAATTTACTGCCTGGAATCAAATCTATTGCACAGTCACATTCCCTATGAGGAGGTAATGCACTGGACCTGGACTCGCTAAAGACATCCTGATAATCAGACAAATACTCCGGAACTTCCGAAGGCGTAGAAGAAGCAATAGACACAGGCAGGGAATCCCCATGAATACCACGACAACCCCAACTTGACACTGACATAGCCTTCCAGTCAAGGACTGGATTATGGGTCTGTAACCATGGCAGCCCCAAGACAACCAAATCATGCATCTTATGCAGAACAAGAAAACGTATAACCTCCCGATGTTCAGGAGTCATGCACATGGTAACCTTCGTCCAAAACTGCGGTTTATTTTCTGCCAACGGCGTAGCATCAATACCCCTAAGAGGGATAGGATTTTCTAATGGTTCAAGAGCAAAACCACAGCGCTTGGCAAATGACAGATCCATAAGACTCAGGGCAGCACCTGAATCTACAAACGCCATGACAGGATAAGACGACAGTGAGCAAATCAAAGTTACAGACAGAATAAATTTAGGTTGCAAATTACCAATGGTGACAGGACTAACAACCTTAGTTATACGTTTAGAGCATGCTGAGATAACATGTGTAGAATCACCACAGTAGTAGCACAAGCCATTCCGGCGTCTATGAATTTTCCACTCATTTCTAGTCAGGATTCTATCACATTGCATTAAATCAGGTGTCTGTTCAGACAACACCATGAGGGAATTTGCGGTTTTGCGCTCCCGCAACCGCCGGTCAATTTGAATAGCCAGGGCCATGGTATCATTCAGACCTGTGGGAATGGGAAAACCCACCATCACATTCTTAATGGCTTCAGAAAGGCCATTTCTAAAATTTGCGGCCAGTGCACACTCGTTCCAATGCGTCAGCACGGACCATTTCCGAAATTTTTGGCAATACACCTCAGCCTCGTCCTGGCCCTGAGACATAGCCAGCAAGGCTTTTTCTGCCTGAATCTCAAGATTGGGTTCCTCATAAAGTAAACCGAGCGCCAGAAAAAACGCATCAATATCAGCCAATGCCGGATCTCCTGGCGCCAACGAAAAAGCCCAATCTTGAGGGTCGCCCCGTAAGAACGAAATAACAATTTTTACTTGCTGAGTGGAGTCTCCAGACGAACAGGGTCTCAGGGACAAAAACAATTTACAATTATTCCTGAAATTCCTAAACTTAAATCGGTCTCCGGAAAACAGTTCAGGAATCGGTATCTTAGGTTCAGACCTAGGATGTCTGGTAACATAATCTTGTATGCCCTGCACACGAGCAGCAAGCTGGTCCACACTTGTAATCAAGGTCTGGACATTCATGTCTGCAGCAAGCTTAAGCCACTCAAAGGTAAAGGGGAAAAGAAAAAAAAAAAATGAGAGAGGAAAAAAAAAAAAAACCTCAGAACTTTCTTTCTTATAATCCCACTTCTGCAATGCATTACACATTTAATACTGGCCTGGCATACTGTTATGACCCCAATGGCGAGGGTCTCAGAGGAACAGGTATGTCTGCAAAGTACAAAAAACCAGCTCATAGGGCAGTGGTAACTGGATTGACCATATATCTAATCCTAACACCAACACTAGAAGTAGCCGGGGGTCATGCCTAAGTTGATCGCTAGATGACTCGCGCCAGCCGGAGATTCTAACTACCCCTAGAAGAGGAAAACAAAGACCTCTCTTGCCTCCAGAGAAAGGGACCCCAAAGTAGGATACAAGCCCCCCACAAATAATAACGGTGAGGTAAGAGGAAATGACAAACACAGAAATGAACTAGGTTTAGCAAAGAGAGGCCCGCTCACTAATAGCAGAATAAAGCAAGATAACTTATATGGTCAACAAAAACCCTATCAAAATCCACACTGGAAATTCAAGAACCCCCGAACCGTCTAACGGCCCGGGGGGAGAACACCAGCCCCCTTAGAGCTTCCAGCAAGGTCGAGATACAGTTTAGAACAAGCTGGACAAAAATGCAAACAAAAACAAATAGCAAAAAGCAATGAAGCAGACTTAGCTGAATCTAGCAGGAACCAGGATCAGTATGCAAGAGCACAGCAGATTAGCTCTGATAACAACGATGCCAGGCATTGAACTGAAAGTCCAGGGAGCTTATATAGCAACACCCCTAACTAACGACCCAGGTGAGCATGCAAGAGAAAACAGACGCTCCCAGAGACGAATCACAAATAACCACTAGAGGGAGCAAAAAGCGATTTCACAACAGGGAGCACTGTAGATATCAGGAAAAGCAGGAGATGCAGCAGTCCCAGGCATAAGAGGAAGTAGAGAGTTAACTAAATGTTGCTAAGAGTTTAAAATGACTGCTAAAGTTTAAAGTTCGTTTGTTTAAAGAGACACTGAGGCCATGGACAGTGAATGGTCCACAAACTTTCCAGTAAATAGTTGGCACCTCCATAGGTGCTTTCTACTGGTTTTACATATGACCAAAGAAGAGACCGTTCATTATTTACAGTGAAGAAACTGTTTATTAATGTTTATCTTAAAGAGTGTATTTGTCTTAAAGTGACCTGAAGAAAACAGTTTGGCGTGGCCGAAGACAAGGTCTAGATGTTACGCCTTGTAGCCCGCCGAAACCTACGTTTGGGGTTTATGACTGTTCCATTAAAAATTTTACGTTTATTATTGAATACAATGAAAAACCAAACAAAACACTAAATTAATTTCAATTTTAAAATGCCACCAGGCCACTCAAAAGTTGACCTACTTATAATACCTAACAAGGTAGTGATACAGGATAGGGTGTGGGTGTATTTACCTCACCCTAGTCACCCCTATTTGAACTCTACCTGACAGCAGAGGTTGACACCCTCTTGGACGCAATATGGCGCCCCTGCTCCTCTGCAGCTCATCCTGATAGACCTAGAATTCCCCTTAATAACTTATAGTGTTGAACTCAATCTCAAAACAAAAACACTACAAAAACATCACCTCCAATCAGCTGGAATCTGTAAACCAGTCTAAAGAGCAGTCAGGGGACTATAAACTGGGATCATTGGCAAATTATTACCAGTTTCAGCAACCAACAAAATTCACTGTCAGGTGCAAATAACCAATATTGATACTCTGGCGCTCCTAAGGGGTTAATGGGGAAATCATATTTTGATACCAATTGCTCACCCTCATAAATCCCTGGAGAAGTACCCTACCTACCAGCGGAGATTGGCACCCTCTTGGACTCCTTGTTGCGCCCCCGCTCCTCGGCGGCTACCCTGGGAGCCCTGAAAGTCCCTTAACAACTTCTAGTATTGAACTCAGTCTCAAAACAAAAACAATACAGAAAAATCACTTCAGATCAGCTGGAATCTGTAAACCAGTCTAACGAGCAGACCAACAATTAGGGGACTATGAATTGGGACGATTGACAATTTATTACCAGTATCAGCCACCAACAAAATTCACTGCCAAGTATAAATAAGTAATATTGATAGTCTAACGCTCTTAATGGATCTTGATCAGCTAGAAAAAACTGTAATAAAGAATCATAGTGCAACATATTCAGAAAAATATGATTATCTCAGTGAGGTCTCCAGTTATGAGAACCAAAGCGAAATATAATCATCGAAAATCAATGGACATAAACTCTCTGTATAGTGCAAACATATCCTTTCAGGATAGGTCCTAGTCCCTCAATAATATATGACTGGGTGTTAAATAAACCTTAAATTGAAAGCACCCTAACTAAAACTATATCTGAGATCGCATGTCCATCATAATTGAGGTCTTTAACAGCGTGCCTATATAAGTGCAACCCTAATGGAGCACATCCAAGATAGTTATTGCAACATGCCCTTAACAAAGAAAATATCCTAAATCCATATACAAGGGATAAACATTTCTTGCACTATGCCTAAAGCAGGTCAACAGATACGATAATAAAACCCAGTCAATACTGGCAAACTTATCTGTACTTATATCTTAAAAACATCAACCTCGCCTCGCCTCGTTTGCCTCCCATGATACAGTTTCTCAGGAGGCATATGGGATAATCTGTGTATATCTATAACATCAGCGATAAATGCAGCGCCTGGTTGCAGGTGTAGATACCTCCATGGCCGAGGTGCCTTACATAGGATGATGACTCTCCCACCGAAAAAGGGCATTCGTGGCTGTAGGCTTACGAAATAGCCTGGTGTCCAGCATACCATTGGGTTTTATAGTTATCTTAACATCCAGGAAGGCTAGTTCACACATATCACTTTCTGATGTAAACCTCAGACCAATGGGATTCACATTCAGTTACCGCACAAAACTATGGAATTCAGTTTCTGTCCCACTCTAAATGACGAAGACATCATCTATATACCGGTACCAAGCCAATATCTTATGAGACCACCATCCATCTGTTCCTGAAAAGACAATTGTTTCCTCCCACCAGCCCAGGAGGAGATGTGCGTACGATGACGCACAAGAGCAACCCATTGCAGTCCCCCTGAGCTGGTGGAAGTACTTGCCATCAAAAAGAAAATAGCTGTGAGTCAGGATGAATTCCATCAACTCCACCACCAGATTATACAGCCCTCATTCTC
This sequence comes from Ranitomeya variabilis, assembly GCF_051348905.1. Classification (NCBI taxonomy): domain Eukaryota; kingdom Metazoa; phylum Chordata; class Amphibia; order Anura; family Dendrobatidae; genus Ranitomeya; species Ranitomeya variabilis. The sequence goes on along the minus strand of NC_135235.1, from coordinate 717,167,423 downwards.
AAATAATATTCTAGTGCCTTGAGACCCATTATAATAATAATAATAAATAATAATTTTTATTTATATAGCGCCAACATATTCCACAGCCCTTTACAACTTATAGAGGGGACTTGTACAGACAATAGACATTACAGCATAACAGAAATCACAGTTCAAAACAGATACCAATAGGAATGAGGGCCCTGCTCGCAAGCTTACAACCTATGAGGAAAAGGGGAGACACGAGAGGTGGATGGTAACAATTGGTTTAGTTATTTGGACCAGCCATAGTGTTAGGCTCGGGTGTTCATGTAAAGCTGCATGAACCAGTTAACAGCCTAAGTATGTAACAGTACAGACACAGAGTGCTATTAACTGCATAAAGTGTATGAGAACATGATGCGAGGAACCTGAATTTTTTTTTTTATTGATAGGCCACCCAGGGATAGTTAAGTTAATGCATTGAGGCGGTAGGCCAGTCTGAACAAATGCGTTTTTAGGGCACGCTTAAAACTGGGGGGATTGGGGATTAATCGTATTAACCTGGGTAGTGCATTCCAAAGAATTGGCGCAGCACGTGTAAAGTCTTGGAGACGGGAATGGGAGGTTCTGATTATTGAGGATGCTAACCTGAGGTCATTAGCGGAGCGGAGGGCACGCGTATGGTGGTAGACTGAGACCAGAGAGGAGATGTAGGGTGGTGCAGAGCCATGTAGTGCTTTGTGGATGAGGGTAGTAGTTTTGTACTGGATTCTGGAGTGGATGGGTAGCCAGTGTAATGACTGGCACAAGGTAGAGGCATCGGTGTAACGATTGGTGAGGAATATGATCCTGGCAGCAGCATTCAGGACAGATTGGAGCGGGGAGAGTTTGGTAAGAGGGAGGCCGATTAGTAGAGAGTTACAATAGTCCAGACGAGAATGAATAAGTGAAACAGTAAGAGTTTTTGCAGAGTCAAAAGTAAGAAAAGGGCGAATTCTAGAAATGTTTTTGAGATGCAGATAAGAAGAGCGAGCCAATGATCGGATGTGGGGGGTGAATGAAAGCTCGGAATCAAGGATGACCCCAAGGCAGCGGGCTTGTTGCTTGGGAGTAATGGTGGAACCGCACACGGAGATGGCAATGTCAGGAAAGGTAGGTTAGTAGAGGGAGAGAACACGAGGAGTTCAGTTTTTGACAGGTTCAGTTTCAGATAGAGGGAGGACATGATGTTAGAGACAGCGGTAAGACAATCACTAATGTTTTCTAAAAAGGTCGGCATGAAAGCAGGAGAAGAGGTGTATAATTGGGTGTCGTCAGCATAGAGATGGTACTGGAAACCAAATCTACTGATTGTTTGTTCAATAGGGGCAGTATACAAAGAGAAGAAGAGGGGGCCAAGGACTGATCCTTGAGGAACCCAAACAGTAAGGGTACCGTCACACAGTGCAATTACGATCGCTGCGACGGCATGATTTGTGACGTCGCAGCGTCGTATGAATATCGCTCCAGCGTCGTAGACTGCGGTCACACTTTGCAATCACGGCGCTGGAGCGATGCCGAGGTTCGCTGGTAACCAGGGTAAACATCGGGTTACTAAGCGCAGGGCCGCGCTTAGTAACCCGATGTTTACCCTGGTTACCAGCGTAAGAGTAAAAAAAAAACAAACCGTACATACTCACCATCTGATGTCCGTCAGGTCCCTTGCAGTCTGCTTCCTGCTCTGACAGTGCCGGCCGTACAGTGAGAGCAGATCACAGCAGTGACGTCACCGCTGTGATCTGCTCTCCCTTTCCGGCCGGCGCTCACAGTCAGAGCGGGAAGCAGACTGCAAGGGACCTGACGGACATCAGATGGTGAGTATGTACGGTTTGTTTTTTTTTACTTTTACGCTGGTAACCACAGTAAACATCGGGTTACTAAGCGCGGCCCTGCGCTTAGTAACCCGATGTTTACCCTGGTTACCAGCGAACGCATCGCTGGATCGCTGTCACACACAACGATCCAGCGATGACAGCGGGAGATCCAGCGACGAAAGAAAGTTTCAAACGATCTGCTACGACGTACGATTCTCAGCAGGGTCCCTGATCGCTGCTGCGTGTCAGACACTGCGATATCGTAACGATATCGCTAGAACGTCACGAATTGTACCGTCGTAGCGATCGTAATTGCACTGTGTGACGGTACCCTAAGGGGAAGGTGAGAGGAGGAGGAACCAGCAAAAGATACAGTGAAGGATCGGTCAGAGAGATAGGAGGAGAACCAAGAGAGAACGGTGTCCTTTATGTGCGGGATACTGCTATAGAGGGCCTCAACATTGATTGAGCCCAGAATGGTCCCCTTCTCCACCAAAACCCCATTGATTTTTGAAAGTAAGTCTTACGTATATCGTACATAGGAGGGCAAAGATGTTACAAATGGACGCAAAACATTATCAATATATATACCCACATTCTGACTTAATGAGCCCACCCCAGACATTATAGGATGTCCTCTAAGAGGGGTAAGCCCCTTATGAACCTTTGGGAGGGCATAGAATGCGGAGACACACGTAAATAATACTCTAATTTGTAATGTACTTGTTTTGCATGATGAATTTGTCATGTAATAGGGGCCAAGAATGGCATAATATACTGTACAAGTGAGGGAATTTGGATCCATGGTTGAGAATATAAGGGCAATATTACTCGCTGGTTGTACCTTTGTGGATATGATGTCATTTGTCCTGGCACCATCAACCTGGGGGAATGTGTGGAACTCTAAGATGTGTGTCCGACAATATGATGGGGTAGGTGCTATGATATGGCACTTTTGCTGTGCAGGAGCCGCTGCTTTGGAGTTTGGTTGCACCTGCTCAGTTACACCATTGTTAAACTTGACAAGATTTGATAGGCTAGGTGCTAGGACTTAGCTTTCTTGCTGTGCAGGCACTGATGTTTTAATATCTAACTGCACCTGCGCAGCCTAAGGCTACGTTCACATTTGCGGTGTGCGCCGCAGTGTCGTCGCCGCAACACAACGCATGCATCGTGCGGCCCTATTTTTAACATTGGCGCCGCATGGGGCCGCATGTACATGTGTTGTCATGCCTTGTGTTGCGTTGTACGCTGCATGCGGCGTTAGGGCGCACCTGTCAGGGCGCGGCAAACGCAACATGTTGCATTTTTCGGGCGGCGTCAACTTTTTTAAAAACGCATGCGTCGTGTTTGCGTCGTGTTTGCGTCGTCGATGCGCCTTTTTCCCCATTGACTAGTATTGACAACGCAAACGACGCAAGTACTTGCGTTGTGGTGCGTTGTACGACGCATGCGTTGTCAAATAAAACATGCAAAACATTGTCTAGACTTTTATCTAGACACTAAAAAAACACTATATATATATATATATATATATATATATATATATATATATATATATATATATATAAAAAAAAAAGGGGGGTTGCCATTGTCTTTCACAAGGCTATCCAGACAAGACACAGAGAGGAGCAATCTGCTTTCCAAACCTGTAAGTATATATTTCTCTTTGCATATTTTTTATTCTGTGTTTTATTTCTTGATTTTTATTTAATTTGTGCAATGTTTGGTCTGTGCTATTGTACGGTTATGGCACTGTGGGTTGTTATTGAAAAATTTTTTTTTTGAATCTGGTTATGAAGTACTTCTGGCGTTATATGATGGAGTTTCTTGTCTTCGGCCTTGCTTGGTTTTGGAATGGTTTTGGGTTGTTCTGGTGTCATGCGGTTTTAATATTTTTTTTTTTTTGGGCTCATTTTTTCTTGTTAAATTTCTGGTGCATGTCTTTTTCTGGTTTCTATTGTTGGCAGTAACCGTATGGCGTTTTCTTGGATCATGTCTTGCTGTGTTTTAATTATGCTGTTGGCAATTTTTTTTCTTTCCTTGAGTGTCTTTTCTTGCTGGTGGGGGGGCTACATTTATGATGTTTCATTTGTATTGTAGTGTTCCGTGCGGCTATATGCCATTCTATTTTCAATTGTATTTTCCCTTTTTTAATTTTTTTTTTTTTATCTCTGATGGTTGTCGTTTTCCGTATGGCATATATCTCCTTTCTTGAATGTTTGCATTGCCAAGTGTGTAGTATAATGTTTTTTTTTTTTTGGTGGGGCCCTTTTTTTAAAATTTCATGTGTTTTCTTTTCTATTTGACTATGGTTTATCTTTTGGGTTGCTGTATTTTGTAACAGCGGTTGTCCCGTAATGTTTATTGCTTATTATCTAGAATGGTATTTATCGCCTTTTTCTGATGTATTTCTGTGGTTAGATGTCACCAGATGGTGTTGTTTTGGATCATGTCTTGTAGTAATTGTAAAGTATGGCGTTCATTAGTTTGCTATTTTCATTGTGCCTTTTTTTTTTCCTCTAATGTTTTTTTTGTAAGTTTTTATATTTAAAAATTTGGACATAGGTGTCTATTTTTGCTTAATTTTGTTTGGGTCTATTCTTGTATTGTTTCTTTTATTGTCTTCTCTTGCAATGTATGGCGTTGTGGTGTTGCTTTTTGAGTTTGCATTGTCCTATCAGTCAACAGTCAATGGTGGTTGTTTTATTTTTTTAGGCCTATTTTATTGTATGTGGCATTGTTAGCTTTGGATGTGATTTTTTGCTCATTTTTTCATTGCAGAACAAACTTGCAAGAATGCCAAGTTCATCAGCATCTGGCCAATCGGCGCGGGGAGTGCGGTGAGTAATTATGTCCAGTTGCTTACTATTCGCTGCCATTTGTAGCATTGACAATAATTTTTGTATACAATTTTTACAGGCTTCTTCAAGTGAGGGGGAAGGCACACAGCGGGAGCAGAGAGATCGGTGCCAAGGTGTGGCGTCAGGACGGCCAGTGAGTATTTTTTTTTTTTTTTTATCTTTTTTTTTAGTAGCATCCTGCTGTGAGGAACATTACATTTGAGTAGCATCCTGGTTTCACTAGGGATGTTTGCTAAGCTTAATTACATTATAGCTTTTCAGGGCAGCAAGTATTGGGGGAAGGTAACATAAAGTTGAACTCCCTGCACACAAACATTCCAAAATACAGGTGTAGAAACCATCAATATACATACATCAAATGGCAAAGGATAGGGCAAAGGTACATATCATGACAGGTGCTGGTGGTTGTTACTATTTTCATATTTGTAACCTTAATGTTTTCTAATTTTTCTAGGTTTCACAACGGGACCAAGGAGATACTGGAATCGATGTGGACCTCCTGATCTCCAGCATCCAGGAGCGTGGCCCGTTGTGGGACAGCCGTGACCCCCGGCACATGGACCAGGTGGTGTAGAGGCGTTTGTGGGTAGAGGTGGCAAAGTCGCTGTGGGATGGCTTTGACAGTGCCTCAGCGAAGGACAAAGGCAACTTTTGTGAGTATTGCTGATACGCTGCTATGACCCATCTTGCCAGGATAAACACAACCGTGTGTGATGCGATCAACGCCTAAACTTTGCATCGCACACGGTTGTTTTATCCTTTAAAAAGCTAAATATGTAACCTTTTTTTTTCTTTGCATTCACAGTTAAAAAGTTGAGGACCAGATGGCGATCCATGAAGGACCGTTTCAATAAGGGGCTCCGTACTGAGGAGGAGCTATCTCGGAGTGGTGCTGCTGCGGCCAAGTCGGTGCCCTACAAATACAACAGGGCAATACAGTTCCTAAGACCGATCTTTGGCCGCCGACAGTAAGTATTTTGTCCACATACCATATTGCACAGCCACATTGTACATTGCCCAGACACATAGCATGTTGCACAGCCACATAGTACTTTGCCCAGCCACGTACATTTTGCATCCACATAGTATATTGCCAGGCCACTATATTGCAGCCACATAGTACACGTTCTAGCCACGTATCCACATAGTATATTTCCCAGGCACATAGTGTATTGGCCATCCATGTAGTCAGCGTAGCATATTGGCCATCCACACAACTTATTCCCTAGTGGAATGGTATATAGCCCATTAGTAATTTTTTAGGTTAAGCGTGAGTCCTTGTAGTCCATGACAGGTTACGTTCTGAGTCAGTGTAGTTCTGATCGCAGGAATAATGATGACGTATCGATCATATGATCCTAACGTCATGGCCGTTCCTGCGATCAGATCAGCAAAGTCACTGTGTATTTTTTGGGGGTTTTTTTTGTAAATTTTTATCTTGCCTTTAAATTTTATACTATTTTTGCGGCATAGGCAGCGTCAAGAAAGATTTTTTACATATTTTTTTTTTACTGATGACAGAGGTATGCGGGAAAAAGGCTTTGGCAGCGGGAATGAAAAGTCATTTTCTGCCGTAGGTATGTCCATGATTGTTATCGTCAGCCATAACGGTCAGCTGGCGATAACAATCAGCAATTTATTATAGGCCGCACAGACTGAGAGACAGGGGATTGTAATGTATTGTTGTGTCATGTAATGATAATTTTATTACAGGAGTTGGCGTATGTGATAGGTTATTAATTGAAGACTAATTTTTTCATTATCTTTTCACAGGACACACAGCAGCACCCTCGAGCGAGCTCGCCCCTCAGGAGCGGACCTTCATGAATCGCCATCTGACCCGTCACAGCCCTCCCACAGCGACAGCAGGCTTGCACCACCATCTGGAGAACTGGCAGCCGGTCCATCAGGTGTTCCCCTGCCCGAGGCCTCTGGCGCACCTTCGTTCGGTAATTCCCGACAGCGCCAGTGGGCCTCGGACAGGCCAGCCATGCCCGAATTTTTGCATTTGAGCACGGTTTTCCAGAACTGTTTCAAGGCGTTGAGCCATAAAATGGACACTCGTCTGTCCAATATCGACCGGCGCCTTGGAACTATGGAATCCGAGCTCTCGAGTCCGGCCAAACATTTTTTTAGTACCATTGCTAAGGGCATGGTGGAACACCTTACGCCGGAACTTCAGATTGTGGTGATGCAGGCCTGCAACACTGCCTACGTGAGGGCTCTGCAGCAGGCTCGGGTCGTGCAGTCAGCGACAATGCCCGTAGTGCCGTCGCTGGCTAGCATGACTCCGACTCCTGCTGCAGAGCCACTCCAGCCACCCCACCGAGGTCCACGTGCCGAGCAACGCCACCACAGGCACCATAGGATTGTGCCGCCGACTCCTGCTCCTGCCAGGCCCTCATCCTCCCGTAGCCGTCATTCTGGGGGAGCTGCCGCGGGAGAGAAAAAAAGGAAACGCAGGAAGAGGACACACACGGAGGCACACACTGAGGCTCTGGCTGCTCCAATACCGACACCAACTACGCGTCGGGGCTCTAGCGGCAGCAGGAGCAGCCAGGGCCAACCAAGAAGCTGGCAAAGGCTTGTGATGCCTCCTCCCTCCCCTCCAGATGTGGCGGTTTCCCCAGTATACCCTGCGGAGGGTTTGGACCTTCCTTCTAGTCTCCTGGACTCTGACTCAGCATCCTCTTCCTCTCCCCGTTCCCAAACACCAGAAAGTTACCATTCACCGCTGGTAGCGGAGGTTGATACCCCCTAAGTTTCTTTCCCCTTTTTTTTTCTGTTTCCCCCCAATAAAAATTGTTTGTTTGAAAACAATATTTGTTGTTATTTTCCAGTATACTTCTCGGCAATTCACACCGCGCGCCGTCTACACATATTTTGTGCTTCAAACACCTCATATATGCAATGTCAGATAGTATTTTTAGAATTTTTATTTTACCTTTTTTTGGGTGTCTCTCATTGCTGTATGAGGTGTTTACAAACACTAAAGTGTATGAGGTGTTTTCAAACACTAAGGGTATGTGTCCACGCTCAGGATTGCATCAGGATTTAGTCAGGATTTTACATCAGTATTTGTAAGCCAAAACCAGGAGTGGGTGATAAATACAGAAGTGGAGCATATGTTTCTATTCTACTTTTCCTCTAATTGTTCCACTCCTGGTTTTGGCTTACAAATACTGATGAAAAATCCTGACAAAATTCGGATGCAATCCTGAACGTGGACACATACCGTAAAGGTACCATCACACTTAACAATGCTGCAGCGAAACATACAATGATGCAGATCACTGCAGCATCGCTATTTGGTCGCAGGAGAGCTGTCTGTGTGACCGCTCTCCAGCGACCAACGATGCCGAGGTCCCCGGGTAACCAGGGTAAACATCGGGTTGCTAAGCGCAGGGCCGCGCTTCCGATGTTTACCCTGGTTACCAGTGTTAAATGTAAAAAAAAAAACAGTACATATACACACAATCGCGTCCCCCGGCATCCGCTTCCCTGCACTGACTGAGTGACGGCCCTAACAGCAGAGCGGTCACATCATCGCTGTGCTGTGCATTCACTTTACGGCCGGCGCTCAGTCACTGCAGGAAGCGGATGCCGGGGGACGCGAAGATGACTATATGTACTGGTTTTTTTTTTTACATTTAACACTGGTAACCACGGTAAATATTAGGTTACTAAGCGCCGCACTACGCTTAGTAACCCGATATTTACCCTGGTTATCATTGTAAAACATCGCTGGTATCGTTGCTTTTGCTGTCAAACACAACGGTACACGGCGATCTGACAAACAAATAGATATGTTATATGGTATGGTATAAATTTGTTCTTTGAAGCAGGGTAGAAAACTTAGAAAAAATTTTTATTAAACAAAAATATTTTTAAAACAAAGGGTTCCAAGTTTTTTAGATAAGGCACATTACATTTGTGAACTATAGGTAGATGCCAAATCTGACATAACCAAACCAACCAAAACGGATTACATTTATTGCACATTTATCCGGAGAATTAGTTTATTATTATATTACATTTTTAGCACAGTCACAGTAGAGGTATTTATTGGTGTAGTTAAAACCAGAACACAGTCCAACAGTAATATTATTACTACGCCATTTGATCTTGCCATGGCACACGGCCAACATCTGACACAAAATAGGCCGCAAAACGATCCCTCATCTGCGCAATTTCCACACTTGTCCTCAGAGGATGATCATGGTAATCGGGCAATGGATTGGCTATGGGTTCATCCAGTTCCACATTCAGTCTCTCTTTGGCCATAATGTAATTGTGGAGAACCACACAAGCCTTCACCACCTCATCCACTGTTTCAATTTTAAGATTAATGGCGGATCCTAATATACGCCATTTGGAGACAAGGATGCCAAAGGCGCACTCCACAGTCCTTCTGGCCCTGGACAGTCTGTAATTGAAAACCCTTTTTGTATGGTCCAAGCCCCGACTGGAGTAGGGTTTCAATAGGTTGGCAGACATTTGGAATGCCTCATCCCCAACCACAACAAATGGCATCGCAGGGCCTTCGGTGTGGGGAAGAGGTCGTGGCTGTGGGAAATGAAAATTGTTGCCATATAATTTTTGGCCCATATCCGACTCTTTAAATGTGCGTGAGTCATTTGCATGGCCAAACGCACCAATGTCCACTGCGAGAAAACGGCAGTCCGCACCGGCAATTGCCATGAGCACAGTTGAAAAGTATTTTTTGTAATTGTAGAAAAGGGATCCACTTTTCCCAAGCTTGGTAATCCGAATGTGCTTTCCACCCACTGCGCCAATACAGTTTGGAAAAGAACACACTTGGTCAAATTTCTGTGCGTTGGCCTCCCAGATTTCACTTGTAGGGACGGGTAAAAATTCCTCCCGGAGATTATCCCACAAAGCGCGGCAGGTGTCAGCAATAATTCCGTAAAGAGTGGAGACTCCAATCCGGAATTGAAAATTAAGTGATCTCAAGGTCTCTCCGGTAGCCAGGAAACTGCCAAGAAGATAAAGAAATTACATTAAAGTACATTGCAATTTATAAAAGTACATTGACCATACCAAACCCAAAAAAACAAAAAAAAAAAACACAAAGGGAAGAACATATCACAGTCATTCAAACAGCTACGTACCGTAGAGTCACCAGCAGCCGTTCCTCTGCGGAAATAGCTCTCCGGAGCTGCGTGCCCTGCCTGCTAATGGATCCTTCCACCCGACGCAGAAGATAGCGGAAGCTGTCCTGAGACATCCTGGTATATGTCATTCAGTTCACCAAACAAGCAATGGTATGCTCCACGGCTCTCCCGGACTTCCACGATAAGGTGTATCCAAAAGCGGCGACGACTCCATCTCCGTTTTTCCCTTTCCCTTTGATGAAAACAGGCGACAGCATAGGCATTAGCCAAGGCAAATTCCATCTCCATATCCATGTAGATACTGTCCATGGGACGCTCCATCATGAATACCAGCAAAATGGGAGGAATTCATCTCTGCCAGGGTATATATACACAATTACATTACACCAACCCTCTTCTAGCCATTGGTGGTCTTTATCTAGTGTGTAGACTTTTTTTTTTTTTTTTGGGTGATGAAGAATGACTCACTGTAGGAAAACGCATGCGTCGAAAAACGCAGCGTTTTTTGGTCAAAACGCAGCTGCGTTTCTAAAAAACGCTGCGTTTTTCGACGCATGCGTTGAACGCATGCGTCGAAATACCATGCGTTGCAACTGCGTTTTTGTTGCATTGTGCGTTGCGGCGACGACGCTGCGGCGCACACCGCAAATGTGAACGTAGCCTAACCACTGTTGAATCCAGGCGGATTTGATTATGAACCTGAGTGCATGACGCCTGCGCTGTGTGGCATCGTTTATAAAGCCATGAGAGTGGGGGCGAGCTGCGATCGCATGCTCTGTTGAGGATTTACCTGAGGGACCTCTAGTGTCTAGAATATGGACATGTGCAGTGCGGGAACGCCGTGCCTCTGGCACACGCGTCCTTAGTGAATAACTGTCACGATGTGACTGTCCTGGAGTGACACGACCTGGCGGGTGGTCGGTCACAAAATGGCGAAACACACAAGGGTACACCGGGGACACTGTAACAACGGTGGGCCTGTCGGTAGGGAACGGGGAATGGGCACCTCCTGCACTCACCTGAGGCTGTGCCCTGATCTTGCTACCGTCCCTATATGGGTTCTTTCAACTCGTCGCCGACCAGGATACCTAGTCACTCACTTGCCCTGCTCTAATCCCTATGTAGGGAACTGGCAGGTGAGAGCAATGGTCCCACTGCTGCACTAATACAACACTGGGAAAGTAACAAACAACAAAGGGACAAAGAAACAATAACACCACACTTAGCTTTCTCTGCTGCCAGCAGCCACCGGGGAAAAACTGCATTAAACCCTGATGACCTGAAAGGAAAAAAGGTTTTAATCTGAAGGAAACCAGATCTGCCACAGATCCAAACATGGATCATGACAATAACATAGAGGACCTCTTCTGTCTAGCATGTGGACATGCACAGTTTGAGAATGGGGACAAATTGATAGTAAGTAGCACTAAGGTTCTTATTATGTGTGTTTAACCTGGAATCAAATGTTTTGCCGTTTAGGTATTTAAAGGCACCTCGGCCATGGAGGTATCTACACCTGCAACCAGGCGCTGCATTTACCTCTGATGTTATAGATATGCACAGATTATCCCATATGCCTCCTAAGGAGCTGTATCATGGGAGGGAAACGAGGCGAGGCGAGGTTGATGTAATCAATCTATCTTGGATGTGCTCCATAAGGGTTGCTCTTATATAGGCATGCTGTTAAAGACCTTATTTATGATGGACATGCGATCTCAGATATAGCTTTAGTTAGGGTGCTTTCAACCTAAGGTTTATTTAACACCCAGCAATATATTATTGAGGGACTAGGACCTAGCCTGAACGGATATGTTTCCACTATACAGAGAGTTTATGTCCATTGATCTTCGATGATTATATTTCAGCTAATCTGAGGTAATTTTTCTGTAGTGTTTTTGTTTTGAGACTGAGTTCAATACTAGAAGTTGTTAAGGGACTTTAAGGGCTCCCAGGGTTATGCGCCGAGGAGCGGGGGAGCCACATTGCGTCCAAGAGAGTGCCAACCTCTGCTGGTAGGTAGGGTACTTCTCTAGGGATTCATGAGGGGGAGCAATAGCTATCAAATTATGATTGCCCCATTAACTCCTTAGGAGCGCCAGACTATCAATATTGGTTATTTGCACCTGGCAGTGAATTTTGTTGGTGGCTGATACTGGTAATAATTTGCCAATCGCCCCAGTTTATAGTCCCCTAATTGTTGGACTGCTCTTTAGACTGGTTTACAGATTCCAGCTGATCTGAGGTGATTTTTTGTAGTGTTTTTGTTTTGAGATTGAGTTCAATACTATAAGTTTTTAAGGGACTTTTAGGGCTACAGGGTGAGCCGCCGAGGAGCGGGGGTGCCATATTGCGTCCAAGAGGGTGTCAACGTCCACTGGCAGGTAGGGTTCAAATAGGGGCGACTAGTGGAAGTAAATACACCCACACCCTATCCCGCATCACTACCTTGTTAGGTATAAGTAGGTCAACTTTTGAGTAGCCTGGTGTTTGAAATTGAAATTTATTTAGTGTTTTGTTTCGTTTTTGATTGTATTCAATAATAAACTTAAAATTTTTAATGGAACAGTCATAAACCCCCAATGTAGGTTTGGGCGGGCTACAAGGCGTAACATCTAGACCTTGTCTTCGGCCACGCCAAACGGTTTTCTTCAGGTCACTTTAAGACAAATACACTCTTTAAGATAAAAATTAATAAACAGTTTCTTCACTGTAAATAATGAAAGGTCTCTTCTTTGGTCATGTGTAAAACCAGTAGAAAGCACCTAAGGAGGTGACAACTATTTACAGGAAAGTTTGTGGACCATTCACTGTCCATGGTCTTAGTGTTTCTTTAAACAAACGAAATTTTAAACTTTAGCAGTCATTTTAAACTCTTAGCAACATTTAGTTAACTCTCTACTTCCTCTTATGCCTGCCCTGCCAGGGACTGCTGCTTCTCCTGCTTTCCCCGACGTCTAGAGTACTCCCGCCAGGTTATAATGGGGATTTCTCCTTGGAGTGCTAGCAAGTTCGCCCCTGTGGGTCCCTCTTCAAACACCACGGGTTCGGTATAGTTAACCCAGGGCCCACTGACTGGAACTAACAGAGCTGTCATCTGGTCCAGGCTGCCGTCCCCCTGGTCCCAGTGTAGTCAATGGCCTATCCCTCCGGGCCTTGGAGTTGGTGGGGTCGGTAAAGGGCCCACCAGGGTGTCGTCTAGTGCAGGGGTTGCAGCGGGACTTGAGGCCGAGGTACCTCGGCGTACGGTGACATTTCACCAAGGGACCAAAAACCCTGATCAGATGTGTACAGCGGTGGGGGTGATTCGGGCCTAGCTGTTGGGCCTTCCGCCGCCAGGGTCAGGGTCGCCCCCCTTACCTTTTCTTCTGGAGCGCCAGATCTTCTTTCCTGCGCCGGGACGGAGAAGGTTGCTGGCGGTCATCCATTAAGGTACCCGAAGAAGGCCTCCTTCCACCCGGCCACAGCCTCCAGCTGCATCTGCACGAGCTGCCGGGTAAGTTCCTCCACTTCTTTCCACAGGAGGTCCGGATCCAACATAGGTGGCTGGTACAGTTCTTGGGGTCGAGACTGGGGGAGTCCTCCTGCTCCACCCCACGCTCCGGTGCTCACTCACCTCCCTCCGCCATGCTGCTTTCCGGTACTTCCTCCTCGGTCCGGTTTCCCACGGTTCCACTCCACCATGCCTGTCTTTGTGGGCGGTTCTTTTTCTTCTTCCTGCCATCCCAGACCAGGAGGTGGACTTCTCTCGTTGATGGGCATACTTCTCTCACATAGTAGAATTGATGAGGGGCGGTCATGGTTTTCATGCCTTTCCTCAAGGTGCTGCCCACAACAACACACCCTTCTCCTCCTGTGCACCACATGATGCTGTAATAGTGACAGTTTTGGTGGCACTTTACAGTCCAATAGTCTCACAGTTAAGCACAGTCTCTGAGGCCAACAAGACCCATTTCAAAGGGGTCGGTCCATCCTGTTCGTGATCAAGTTGGAACTCCCACCAGGGCTGTGGGGTACTCGGTATCGGGTCTGATACTTCAAGGAATGTGTCATGGCAGCATTTACCTGGTCCATGGCCCTGGGCACCCATGTTAAAGGAAAAGGTATTTAAAGGGGTTCGAGAAATAATAAAAATTTGTGATGCCACCTGTGGTACTGGGTCAAGGGTGACTGACGCTGCTTAAAGGTGTCCTCTGGGGTGATGTTATGGCAGCAGGGATGGTATGGCTTCCAACAGGTGAAGCTGAGTCCCCAGGGCTCCCGATGTGTTTGGCAAGGATGGTGTAGTACCGGAAAATAAATTGAAGATGCCGGGTTGCAGTCTCTTTACCTTTTTTTTATTGATAGTAGACAGCCACAGTCCAGGGTACCGGATCACAGGTGCTGGTATGGTCCGGCCAGCTTGAAAGCGAATCTGGAATCCCCCTAGCCAGGTGGGGTTGGAAGCCTTCCTTCTAGCACTGTGTTGCAGTCCCTTGCTGCCTTAGGCCTCACACAAGATCCTCACGTTTTCTCTCTGTCCCACTTTAGGTAGGACACTACCCGCATGACAGGTAACTCAAGCTTTTTTACAGGATCTCTATCACAACCCTGGCTCTATCTGCTACTGTATCTTCGGGTGTTAATGGTGGACAGGTGATTTGCAATCTGCTGTCCGCTGGTTTCTGCCATGGGGCATAGAGTTACCCCCACAACCTCGGTCTTCCGGCTACCGGTATCTGCGCTCAGCGTGGAGGAAGCTCAGTCGCAGCTTCTCTCCAGCTCTCAACTCTCCTTTGCTCCTTTTCCTCCTCGCTCTCTACAGCTTGTTCCATCCTTTTGTCTCTCCTTTCCAGGAGCTGCAGCACCTCACATGGCTGCATGGCCCCACAATTTATTCAAAGGAGCTGACTACTTTCCCTCCAGCCAGAATATATCTTTGGGAGCCACCCACAAACTGAATCAGAGCTCCCCCTTCTGGCCTAGAGTTAGAACATCACTGAACAACATCCCTCATCATCAAATGAAGGGAAAATTAGAGGCAACAACCAAAGGTACAAATATATTATAAAATTTATTAATTTATTACATATACAAAAAGTTAAAATTGGCAAGGGAACATCACCAAAAATTCCAAAGATAGCACAAAATTCATGTAAGTAGAGGAAAAGGTACACACATAAAGTAATAAAGCAATGCAAAAATGCCCAGGTGAGCAAAATAAGAGATCACCTATAGACCAGGATTTGAGAACCTACTACTTAGCAGAATCCTATATCTAAAGTGGCCGTGCAAAAGAGCATATAAGGGGCAAAAAACTGCTGAGTATCTATATGCCAAATAACTCCTAATGGAAACTAATCATTGTCAGGATCCTAGTTATACAATGGCTGAGCTTAATTGCAAAGGATACCAACATACGGCAGCCTATAGCAGTTATATAATGGAAAAAACATACTACTTACATGTGACCTTAAAACCTCTTGTGTACTATCCCGGACACCCCGACAGCGCCGTTTCGCCGTGTGGCTTCCTCAACAGGGGGCATGTGTATTCATGGTGCAGCTACGGTTTAAATATAGGAGCGATCACAGCTGCCTGCAATGTCCGTATCACCGGCGTTACTCTGCGCATGCGCCGGTCCATGCATCTCCTCCCAAAGGAAAAAACATGGACTTCCTGCTCTTCGCATCTGGAACGCAGGCGTCAGACGCTCTGCGTATCCATGGTGAGCGAGGCAGGAAGTCACGAGGAGACAGCTGACCCGCGCATGCGCCAGCCGGGCACGGAAAACTGCATAGGGGCTGTTAAAGGGAATGCACACCAGTACTGAGTGCCGGAAAAATCCGAAAAGAAGAGGGAACTATGACTAAACATTGCATATATTGCACATATTGTATAAGGCACCAATGTGACTAAATTTAAGTGACAAGATTAAATATACAGAATAAACCAAAATAACATCATAAATATTAATATGAAACATATACCCTATAATTCATATATATCAAATACAACAATGAAGTATATTGTGAAAAATAACAGAATTATTATAAAAATTAATTCCTAACATAATCCATAAGTGTAATAATTATAATAAATAACCCCGTATACTATAAATAACTGACAATTAATACCATTAAATATAATCAATAAACCCATTAATACCCCATATAAATTAATAATAAATAATTTGATACAATAATATAATAAATATAATCCCTTATAATATATAATATAATAACCAATAATTAATACTATTTAAATATAATCAGTATACCCATCCAATACGTTATACAAAGTGATAAATAATTAATATATAATACAATAAGAAGAAAAGTCCCTCAACACACTAGCACAATTAATGACCATAACAGACTACATTAAAATAAACAACACTGGAGAACCCAACCCCTCCCACCATAATACATATATTAAGCATCTTGATGATGAATTAATGATGACAATCTTTCCATGATGAAACTTGTTCATGTCCTTAGAATAACAATGAGGGGTAAGGGTTAGATTCCACTCTAGTGAAAGAAATAAAAAATAGAAAGTTAAAACCACAAACACACAATTAAAATACAGAAACATACCCATATGGAAATTACCTATCAATTTATAAAAATGCGGAAAAACCCGGGGTCTCATTAAGGCCTTGAGGGGCCAAGGTCTTTAATAAGTAGATCCATCTACTTTCTTTCTGCGCCAAGACCCTGCCAAGATTACCCCCCCTAAAGCCTAGGTCAATTTGGTCAATGGCTTGGATCTTCAGTTCTTTGGGGTTACAATTATGATAAAGTCTAAAATGTCTTGGCAGAGTCTTAAGCCCACTAATGTCTTCAACAGTCAGAGCCTTTTCAATGTCTCTTATGTGTTCCCTGGTCCTGATCTTGAGTTCCCTAGTAGTCATCCCTATATATATTTTTTTACAGGGACATTGAGCATGGTAAATCACCCCTTTGGACGCACAGGTAAGCCTTTTGCGTATGTCATACATTCTGGATCCATCATGGTTTCCGAATGTTTTACTTTTGACATGATTTTGACAAGCTTTACAGGCATTGCATGGAAAAAACCCCTGCAATTCGGTGTCCGGCTGCACTTTGGGAGTGGCTGTATAGTGACTATGAACTATCAGATCTTTCAAATTTTTTGAACGCCTTGGTGTCATTAATGGTTTATTGGGCAATATTTTCCTGAGAATAGGGTCAGATTGTAGAACCCCCCAATGTCTTTGCATGATTCCAACCATTTCTGACCATTGCTTATTATAGCCAGTAATAAATCTAACATGGTTAGCTTTCTGAGGAGTCTTCTGTTTCCTCCTGTCTCCATATAAAAGTTCATTCCTGCTGGAACGCTGAGCCGACCTAAACCCATTTTTAACTTGCCTCTTACTGTAGCCTCTGTCCAGAAAACGATGGGCTAAATCTGAAGCCTGATTATGGAAATCTGTATCTAAAGTACAAATGCGTTTAACCCTCATAAATTGTCCAACAGGGATACCTTTGATAGTTGATTTGTGGTGAGCTGAGGAGGCATGCAATAATGTGTTGGTGGCAGTTTGCTTCCTGAACACATCTGTAATGAGCCCACCATCCCTGAGCACCTCAATATTCAAATCTAAAAATTCGACTTTTCTTCCAAAGTGAAAGGTTAATTTTATGTTCAAATCATTATGATTCAACTCTCTCATCAATGTATGTAGGTCCACAATAGGGCCCTCCCAGATAAACAGGATGTCGTCAATATATCGACTCCATCCATGTATAGAACCGATTCCTACAAACTCCTTCTCCTGTAAGATCATCCTCTCCCAGTACCCCATAAACAAATTGGCATACGAGGGGGCACACGTGGCCCCCATCGCAGTACCCTGTTGTTGCAAATATATATCGTTATTAAAAACAAACACATTGTGCTCTAATATAAATTTGAGTAAAGTAAGAATCAGTTCAATGAGAGGTGGATCCAGATTGCTCTCATACAGATAATGTGCTGAAGCATTCAAACCATCTTGGTGTTTAATGGAGGAATACAGGGCTTCCACGTCCGCTGTAACCAAAACTGCATTATCCTCTAGATGTATAGAATCCAACCTTTGCAACATCATAGTGGTATCTTTAATATATGACGGTAGGCCTTGTACTAGAGGTTGCAAGTAATGGTCAATAAACTTACATGAAATTTCACACAGACTACCCATCCCTGACACAATGGGCCTCCCAGGTGGGTCTAATAGGTTTTTGTGTATCTTCGGTAATAAGTAAAAGGTGGCCAGTTTTGGTTGTAATTTGCTAATCACTTCCACCATTTTTTTAGGAATAATGCCATCCTCATATGCGGTCTCCAAGATGCTGATTAATTCATCCTGGAATTCCGATAGAGGGTTATATTGAAGTTTCTTATAACAATTACTATTACCCAAGATTTTCTTAGCCTGTTTTTCATATAAGACATTTGGCCAAATAACCGTATTCCCACCTTTGTCGGCCTGTTTTATTACCACATTTTTTAACTCCTGTAGTTCTTTCAATGCCTTATTTTCTACCATAGTTAGATTGGATATCCACCCAGGGACCACCGGTAACCTTTCTATCTCCTCTGTAACCATTTTAACAAAAATTTCCACCGCCGAACATGTATTCAAACTGGGAAATTTACTGCTTTTACTCAACACATGGTTAGGAAACTTACCCTCCTCACTCATGGTATTTTCCTCCAAAAGATCCTCCAAATTTTTCAGAGCTTCTTTTTCAACCTCTGTAGGAAACATCTGATCCAAATCACTTCTATAATGTAGCTTTTGCAAGATTATTTTGCGTGCAAATAAGTGAAGATCTTTCACTACTTGAAATTTGTCTAGATGTGCAGAAGGGGAAAAAGTCAAACCCTTTTCCAAAATTTTAGTTTGTGCATTACTTAGAATAAGGTCCGACAAATTGATTACCTTAGATTTCTCATGATGGCGCCTATTAGTTCGTCTCTGATTGAAAATATCAGGGAACCTCTTATTCTCGCGGCTCTGAGTTCTTGTTTGTATGTGGTAATCACTAGTACTCTCAGCTTCACTGCAGGAGGTACTGCTCTCTGCATATGGGGGCTCTTCTCGTCCTAACCTATTAGACTTCTCATTATTATTAATAGATTTTTTCTTGGGGAGTTGCCATCTGAAAATTTTGTCCAACTCAAAATCTGATGAATCTCTCAAAAATTTCTTAAGTTTGAGTTCACTGATGTCTTTCTCCCATTTATCAATGTCTTTCTCCAACAGACTAATAAAACCTTCCATTTTATCTGCAGCTAGCTGTTTTTTCAAAACCTTATGCAGTTCATTGATTTCCTCCTCAAGTACATTCATGCTTGCTGTGTTTTTGTCAATAATAATATTTATAAATTCAAAAGAACATGCAAGAGCTGCTTTTTTCCACCTCAAAATTAATTCCGAATCCTCCAACTCAAATGAAGGGTAAACTTGGACCCTGAGGCCTCTTGGAACAATATTAGACATTATATAGTTCTCCAACGTAACTTTGTTCCACCACAGTTTCGTTTTTTTATGAACCGCATTTTTATATTGTAAAGATAATTCTTTATTCTCCATAGTAAAATTCTGTAATCCTGGTGAAGTCCCTTGTTTAAATAAATCAGAAGCTTTGGACCGCCAAGTGGTTTCCCTGGCTTTAAGGTCCATCCTGAATGATACGGATAATCTGTTAAGAAACAGAGCAGTAATCTTATACATTACAAAATCCAAACTATGAGGCAACACCTCCACATCTATGATCACTGAACAACATCCCTCATCATCAAATGAAGGGAAAATTAGAGGCAACAACCAAAGGTACAAATATATTATAAAATTTATTAATTTATTACATATACAAAAAGTTAAAATTGGCAAGGGAACATCACCAAAAATTCCAAAGATAGCACAAAATTCATGTAAGTAGAGGAAAAGGTACACACATAAAGTAATAAAGCAATGCAAAAATGCCCAGGTGAGCAAAATAAGAGATCACCTATAGACCAGGATTTGAGAACCTACTACTTAGCAGAATCCTATATCTAAAGTGGCCGTGCAAAAGAGCATATAAGGGGCAAAAAACTGCTGAGTATCTATATGCCAAATAACTCCTAATGGAAACTAATCATTGTCAGGATCCTAGTTATACAATGGCTGAGCTTAATTGCAAAGGATACCAACATACGGCAGCCTATAGCAGTTATATAATGGAAAAAACATACTACTTACATGTGACCTTAAAACCTCTTGTGTACTATCCCGGACACCCCGACAGCGCCGTTTCGCCGTGTGGCTTCCTCAACAGGGGGCATGTGTATTCATGGTGCAGCTACGGTTTAAATATAGGAGCGATCACAGCTGCCTGCAATGTCCGTATCACCGGCGTTACTCTGCGCATGCGCCGGTCCATGCATCTCCTCCCAAAGGAAAAAACATGGACTTCCTGCTCTTCGCATCTGGAACGCAGGCGTCAGACGCTCTGCGTATCCATGGTGAGCGAGGCAGGAAGTCACGAGGAGACAGCTGACCCGCGCATGCGCCAGCCGGGCACGGAAAACTGCATAGGGGCTGTTAAAGGGAATGCACACCAGTACTGAGTGCCGGAAAAATCCGAAAAGAAGAGGGAACTATGACTAAACATTGCATATATTGCACATATTGTATAAGGCACCAATGTGACTAAATTTAAGTGACAAGATTAAATATACAGAATAAACCAAAATAACATCATAAATATTAATATGAAACATATACCCTATAATTCATATATATCAAATACAACAATGAAGTATATTGTGAAAAATAACAGAATTATTATAAAAATTAATTCCTAACATAATCCATAAGTGTAATAATTATAATAAATAACCCCGTATACTATAAATAACTGACAATTAATACCATTAAATATAATCAATAAACCCATTAATACCCCATATAAATTAATAATAAATAATTTGATACAATAATATAATAAATATAATCCCTTATAATATATAATATAATAACCAATAATTAATACTATTTAAATATAATCAGTATACCCATCCAATACGTTATACAAAGTGATAAATAATTAATATATAATACAATAAGAAGAAAAGTCCCTCAACACACTAGCACAATTAATGACCATAACAGACTACATTAAAATAAACAACACTGGAGAACCCAACCCCTCCCACCATAATACATATATTAAGCATCTTGATGATGAATTAATGATGACAATCTTTCCATGATGAAACTTGTTCATGTCCTTAGAATAACAATGAGGGGTAAGGGTTAGATTCCACTCTAGTGAAAGAAATAAAAAATAGAAAGTTAAAACCACAAACACACAATTAAAATACAGAAACATACCCATATGGAAATTACCTATCAATTTATAAAAATGCGGAAAAACCCGGGGTCTCATTAAGGCCTTGAGGGGCCAAGGTCTTTAATAAGTAGATCCATCTACTTTCTTTCTGCGCCAAGACCCTGCCAAGATTACCCCCCCTAAAGCCTAGGTCAATTTGGTCAATGGCTTGGATCTTCAGTTCTTTGGGGTTACAATTATGATAAAGTCTAAAATGTCTTGGCAGAGTCTTAAGCCCACTAATGTCTTCAACAGTCAGAGCCTTTTCAATGTCTCTTATGTGTTCCCTGGTCCTGATCTTGAGTTCCCTAGTAGTCATCCCTATATATATTTTTTTACAGGGACATTGAGCATGGTAAATCACCCCTTTGGACGCACAGGTAAGCCTTTTGCGTATGTCATACATTCTGGATCCATCATGGTTTCCGAATGTTTTACTTTTGACATGATTTTGACAAGCTTTACAGGCATTGCATGGAAAAAACCCCTGCAATTCGGTGTCCGGCTGCACTTTGGGAGTGGCTGTATAGTGACTATGAACTATCAGATCTTTCAAATTTTTTGAACGCCTTGGTGTCATTAATGGTTTATTGGGCAATATTTTCCTGAGAATAGGGTCAGATTGTAGAACCCCCCAATGTCTTTGCATGATTCCAACCATTTCTGACCATTGCTTATTATAGCCAGTAATAAATCTAACATGGTTAGCTTTCTGAGGAGTCTTCTGTTTCCTCCTGTCTCCATATAAAAGTTCATTCCTGCTGGAACGCTGAGCCGACCTAAACCCATTTTTAACTTGCCTCTTACTGTAGCCTCTGTCCAGAAAACGATGGGCTAAATCTGAAGCCTGATTATGGAAATCTGTATCTAAAGTACAAATGCGTTTAACCCTCATAAATTGTCCAACAGGGATACCTTTGATAGTTGATTTGTGGTGAGCTGAGGAGGCATGCAATAATGTGTTGGTGGCAGTTTGCTTCCTGAACACATCTGTAATGAGCCCACCATCCCTGAGCACCTCAATATTCAAATCTAAAAATTCGACTTTTCTTCCAAAGTGAAAGGTTAATTTTATGTTCAAATCATTATGATTCAACTCTCTCATCAATGTATGTAGGTCCACAATAGGGCCCTCCCAGATAAACAGGATGTCGTCAATATATCGACTCCATCCATGTATAGAACCGATTCCTACAAACTCCTTCTCCTGTAAGATCATCCTCTCCCAGTACCCCATAAACAAATTGGCATACGAGGGGGCACACGTGGCCCCCATCGCAGTACCCTGTTGTTGCAAATATATATCGTTATTAAAAACAAACACATTGTGCTCTAATATAAATTTGAGTAAAGTAAGAATCAGTTCAATGAGAGGTGGATCCAGATTGCTCTCATACAGATAATGTGCTGAAGCATTCAAACCATCTTGGTGTTTAATGGAGGAATACAGGGCTTCCACGTCCGCTGTAACCAAAACTGCATTATCCTCTAGATGTATAGAATCCAACCTTTGCAACATCATAGTGGTATCTTTAATATATGACGGTAGGCCTTGTACTAGAGGTTGCAAGTAATGGTCAATAAACTTACATGAAATTTCACACAGACTACCCATCCCTGACACAATGGGCCTCCCAGGTGGGTCTAATAGGTTTTTGTGTATCTTCGGTAATAAGTAAAAGGTGGCCAGTTTTGGTTGTAATTTGCTAATCACTTCCACCATTTTTTTAGGAATAATGCCATCCTCATATGCGGTCTCCAAGATGCTGATTAATTCATCCTGGAATTCCGATAGAGGGTTATATTGAAGTTTCTTATAACAATTACTATTACCCAAGATTTTCTTAGCCTGTTTTTCATATAAGACATTTGGCCAAATAACCGTATTCCCACCTTTGTCGGCCTGTTTTATTACCACATTTTTTAACTCCTGTAGTTCTTTCAATGCCTTATTTTCTACCATAGTTAGATTGGATATCCACCCAGGGACCACCGGTAACCTTTCTATCTCCTCTGTAACCATTTTAACAAAAATTTCCACCGCCGAACATGTATTCAAACTGGGAAATTTACTGCTTTTACTCAACACATGGTTAGGAAACTTACCCTCCTCACTCATGGTATTTTCCTCCAAAAGATCCTCCAAATTTTTCAGAGCTTCTTTTTCAACCTCTGTAGGAAACATCTGATCCAAATCACTTCTATAATGTAGCTTTTGCAAGATTATTTTGCGTGCAAATAAGTGAAGATCTTTCACTACTTGAAATTTGTCTAGATGTGCAGAAGGGGAAAAAGTCAAACCCTTTTCCAAAATTTTAGTTTGTGCATTACTTAGAATAAGGTCCGACAAATTGATTACCTTAGATTTCTCATGATGGCGCCTATTAGTTCGTCTCTGATTGAAAATATCAGGGAACCTCTTATTCTCGCGGCTCTGAGTTCTTGTTTGTATGTGGTAATCACTAGTACTCTCAGCTTCACTGCAGGAGGTACTGCTCTCTGCATATGGGGGCTCTTCTCGTCCTAACCTATTAGACTTCTCATTATTATTAATAGATTTTTTCTTGGGGAGTTGCCATCTGAAAATTTTGTCCAACTCAAAATCTGATGAATCTCTCAAAAATTTCTTAAGTTTGAGTTCACTGATGTCTTTCTCCCATTTATCAATGTCTTTCTCCAACAGACTAATAAAACCTTCCATTTTATCTGCAGCTAGCTGTTTTTTCAAAACCTTATGCAGTTCATTGATTTCCTCCTCAAGTACATTCATGCTTGCTGTGTTTTTGTCAATAATAATATTTATAAATTCAAAAGAACATGCAAGAGCTGCTTTTTTCCACCTCAAAATTAATTCCGAATCCTCCAACTCAAATGAAGGGTAAACTTGGACCCTGAGGCCTCTTGGAACAATATTAGACATTATATAGTTCTCCAACGTAACTTTGTTCCACCACAGTTTCGTTTTTTTATGAACCGCATTTTTATATTGTAAAGATAATTCTTTATTCTCCATAGTAAAATTCTGTAATCCTGGTGAAGTCCCTTGTTTAAATAAATCAGAAGCTTTGGACCGCCAAGTGGTTTCCCTGGCTTTAAGGTCCATCCTGAATGATACGGATAATCTGTTAAGAAACAGAGCAGTAATCTTATACATTACAAAATCCAAACTATGAGGCAACACCTCCACATCTATGATCACTGAACAACATCCCTCATCATCAAATGAAGGGAAAATTAGAGGCAACAACCAAAGGTACAAATATATTATAAAATTTATTAATTTATTACATATACAAAAAGTTAAAATTGGCAAGGGAACATCACCAAAAATTCCAAAGATAGCACAAAATTCATGTAAGTAGAGGAAAAGGTACACACATAAAGTAATAAAGCAATGCAAAAATGCCCAGGTGAGCAAAATAAGAGATCACCTATAGACCAGGATTTGAGAACCTACTACTTAGCAGAATCCTATATCTAAAGTGGCCGTGCAAAAGAGCATATAAGGGGCAAAAAACTGCTGAGTATCTATATGCCAAATAACTCCTAATGGAAACTAATCATTGTCAGGATCCTAGTTATACAATGGCTGAGCTTAATTGCAAAGGATACCAACATACGGCAGCCTATAGCAGTTATATAATGGAAAAAACATACTACTTACATGTGACCTTAAAACCTCTTGTGTACTATCCCGGACACCCCGACAGCGCCGTTTCGCCGTGTGGCTTCCTCAACAGGGGGCATGTGTATTCATGGTGCAGCTACGGTTTAAATATAGGAGCGATCACAGCTGCCTGCAATGTCCGTATCACCGGCGTTACTCTGCGCATGCGCCGGTCCATGCATCTCCTCCCAAAGGAAAAAACATGGACTTCCTGCTCTTCGCATCTGGAACGCAGGCGTCAGACGCTCTGCGTATCCATGGTGAGCGAGGCAGGAAGTCACGAGGAGACAGCTGACCCGCGCATGCGCCAGCCGGGCACGGAAAACTGCATAGGGGCTGTTAAAGGGAATGCACACCAGTACTGAGTGCCGGAAATCAACTATCAAAGGTATCCCTGTTGGACAATTTATGAGGGTTAAACGCATTTGTACTTTAGATACAGATTTCCATAATCAGGCTTCAGATTTAGCCCATCGTTTTCTGGACAGAGGCTACAGTAAGAGGCAAGTTAAAAATGGGTTTAGGTCGGCTCAGCGTTCCAGCAGGAATGAACTTTTATATGGAGACAGGAGGAAACAGAAGACTCCTCAGAAAGCTAACCATGTTAGATTTATTACTGGCTATAATAAGCAATGGTCAGAAATGGTTGGAATCATGCAAAGACATTGGGGGGTTCTACAATCTGACCCTATTCTCAGGAAAATATTGCCCAATAAACCATTAATGACACCAAGGCGTTCAAAAAATTTGAAAGATCTGATAGTTCATAGTCACTATACAGCCACTCCCAAAGTGCAGCCGGACACCGAATTGCAGGGGTTTTTTCCATGCAATGCCTGTAAAGCTTGTCAAAATCATGTCAAAAGTAAAACATTCGGAAACCATGATGGATCCAGAATGTATGACATACGCAAAAGGCTTACCTGTGCGTCCAAAGGGGTGATTTACCATGCTCAATGTCCCTGTAAAAAAATATATATAGGAATGACTACTAGGGAACTCAAGATCAGGACCAGGGAACACATAAGAGACATTGAAAAGGCTCTGACTGTTGAAGACATTAGTGGGCTTAAGACTCTGCCAAGACATTTTAGACTTTATCATAATTGTAACCCCAAAGAACTGAAGATCCAAGCCATTGACCAAATTGACCTAGGCTTTAGGGGGGGTAATCTTGGCAGGGTCTTGGCGCAGAAAGAAAGTAGATGGATCTACTTATTAAAGACCTTGGCCCCTCAAGGCCTTAATGAGACCCCGGGTTTTTCCGCATTTTTATAAATTGATAGGTAATTTCCATATGGGTATGTTTCTGTATTTTAATTGTGTGTTTGTGGTTTTAACTTTCTATTTTTTATTTCTTTCACTAGAGTGGAATCTAACCCTTACCCCTCATTGTTATTCTAAGGACATGAACAAGTTTCATCATGGAAAGATTGTCATCATTAATTCATCATCAAGATGCTTAATATATGTATTATGGTGGGAGGGGTTGGGTTCTCCAGTGTTGTTTATTTTAATGTAGTCTGTTATGGTCATTAATTGTGCTAGTGTGTTGAGGGACTTTTCTTCTTATTGTATTATATATTAATTATTTATCACTTTGTATAACGTATTGGATGGGTATACTGATTATATTTAAATAGTATTAATTATTGGTTATTATATTATATATTATAAGGGATTATATTTATTATATTATTGTATCAAATTATTTATTATTAATTTATATGGGGTATTAATGGGTTTATTGATTATATTTAATGGTATTAATTGTCAGTTATTTATAGTATACGGGGTTATTTATTATAATTATTACACTTATGGATTATGTTAGGAATTAATTTTTATAATAATTCTGTTATTTTTCACAATATACTTCATTGTTGTATTTGATATATATGAATTATAGGGTATATGTTTCATATTAATATTTATGATGTTATTTTGGTTTATTCTGTATATTTAATCTTGTCACTTAAATTTAGTCACATTGGTGCCTTATACAATATGTGCAATATATGCAATGTTTAGTCATAGTTCCCTCTTCTTTTCGGATTTTTCCGGCACTCAGTACTGGTGTGCATTCCCTTTAACAGCCCCTATGCAGTTTTCCGTGCCCGGCTGGCGCATGCGCGGGTCAGCTGTCTCCTCGTGACTTCCTGCCTCGCTCACCATGGATACGCAGAGCGTCTGACGCCTGCGTTCCAGATGCGAAGAGCAGGAAGTCCATGTTTTTTCCTTTGGGAGGAGATGCATGGACCGGCGCATGCGCAGAGTAACGCCGGTGATACGGACATTGCAGGCAGCTGTGATCGCTCCTATATTTAAACCGTAGCTGCACCATGAATACACATGCCCCCTGTTGAGGAAGCCACACGGCGAAACGGCGCTGTCGGGGTGTCCGGGATAGTACACAAGAGGTTTTAAGGTCACATGTAAGTAGTATGTTTTTTCCATTATATAACTGCTATAGGCTGCCGTATGTTGGTATCCTTTGCAATTAAGCTCAGCCATTGTATAACTAGGATCCTGACAATGATTAGTTTCCATTAGGAGTTATTTGGCATATAGATACTCAGCAGTTTTTTGCCCCTTATATGCTCTTTTGCACGGCCACTTTAGATATAGGATTCTGCTAAGTAGTAGGTTCTCAAATCCTGGTCTATAGGTGATCTCTTATTTTGCTCACCTGGGCATTTTTGCATTGCTTTATTACTTTATGTGTGTACCTTTTCCTCTACTTACATGAATTTTGTGCTATCTTTGGAATTTTTGGTGATGTTCCCTTGCCAATTTTAACTTTTTGTATATGTAATAAATTAATAAATTTTATAATATATTTGTACCTTTGGTTGTTGCCTCTAATTTTCCCTTCATTTGATGATGAGGGATGTTGTTCAGTGATCATAGATGTGGAGGTGTTGCCTCATAGTTTGGATTTTGTAATGTATAGAGTTAGAACATGTATGTTTGTGAGTACCTGATAAAGGGATCTTTCCTCGCTTCCAAGCATGACATCACTTTCCCCGTGAGGAAAGCAATGCCACTGCAACAACCAGTAACCTAGGGTGTTACACATCTTCCTTCTGCTCTTCCCGCATTCTCTTCTGTGGGCGGTTACTTCTTCCTTGCTTCCCCCATCCCAGAGTAGGAGGTGGACTTCTCTTGTTGATGGACAGATCTCTCGGACATAGTAGTATTGGTGAGGGGCGGCCATAACTTTTTGCTGTTTTTCCAAGCCCTGCCCATGACAACATGCCCAACTCCTCCTGCACGCCACATGGCGCTGCAATGGTGGTGTTAATGGCAGCAATTAACAGTTCAATGGTCTCTCAATAAATCACAGTCTCTGAAGTGCACAAGACCCAGTTTGCTGGGTCGGTTCAGCCTGTTCGTGACGCCAACTTTTGGAGTGCACCGCTAGGACCTAGGGGTACTCGGTACCGGGTCTGGTCGTCATTAAAGGGGTGGTCACGGTGGAAGCGAGCCGGTCCGTGGCCCTGGGTGTCCAAATTAAAGGAAAGGTCTTTAAAGGAGTTTTTGGGAATAAGAATGTTCATAACGCCACCTGTGGTATTCGGTCAGGGGTGACCAATGCTGCGTAAAGGGTTCCATTGGGGTAATGTTATGGCAGCAGGGATGGTATAGTAAGAAACAGAGGACACAAGGATGCAGTCTCTTTACCTCTTTACTGGTGTAAGGCAGCCTCAGTCCAGGGCACCGGCCAGCCAGCCTGGAAGCGACTCAGGAATTTCCCCAGCCAGGTGTGGTTGAAAGCCTTCCCTTCTGCACTGTGTTGTAGTCCCTTGCTGCCTTAGGCCTCACACAAGGTCCTCACGTTGTCTCTGTCTCTTTTAGTGGTAGGACTGTCATGATCTCAATGGCAAGAGATCATAGCATCAGCATATATAGGAACTAGCTCTTGGAAGATGGAAACTGAGCTGACCATGAACTAAACCTAACGCACAACTAGCAGTGGCCGGGTAGCATGCCTACGTTGATTCTAGATGCCCAGCACCAGCCGGAGGACTAAATAAAACTAGCAGAGGAAAATATTAGTCCTAGCTCACCTCTAGAGAAATACCCCGAAAGGAGACAGAGGCCCCCCACATGTATTGGCGGTGAATCAAGATGAAATAACAAACGTAGTATGAAAATAGGTTTAGCAAATTTGAGGTCCACTTACTACATAGCAGAAGACAGGAAGGACACTTTCATGGTCAGCTAAAAACCCTATCAAAACACCATCCAGAAATTACTTTAAAACTCTGGCATTAACTCATAACACCAGAGTGGCAATTCCTGTTCACAAGAGCTTTCCAGACACAGTAACGAAACTACAGCTGTGAACTGGAACAAAAATGCAAAAACAAACATGGACAAGAGTCCAACTTATCTAGTAGTTGTCTAGGAGCAGGAACAAGCACAGAGAGGCTTCTGATAACATTGTTGACCGGCAAGCAACTAACAGAGCAGCAAGGTTATATAGCGACTCCCACATCTTGATGGGAACAGGTGAACAGAGAAGATGAAGACACCAGTTCAATTCCACCAGTAGCCACCGGGGGAGCCCAGAATCCAAATTCACAACAGTACCCCCCCCTCAAGGAGGGGGCACCGAACCCTCACCAGAACCACCAGGGCGATCAGGATGGGCCCTATGAAAGGCACGAACCAGATCAGAGGCATGAACATCAGATGCATTCACCCAAGAATTATCCTCCTGGCCGTATCCCTTCCACTTGACCAGATACTGGAGTCTCCGTCTGGAAACACGAGAGTCTAAGATTTTCTCCACAACGTACTCCAACTCACCCTCAACCAACACCGGAGCAGGAGGCTCAACGGAAGGCACAACCGGTACCTCATACCTGCGCAATAATGACCGATGAAAAACGTTATGAATAGAAAAGGATGCAGGGAGGTCCAAACGGAAGGAAACAGGGTTAAGAATCTCCAATATCTTATACGGGCCGATGAACCGAGGCTTAAACTTAGGAGAAGAGACCCTCATAGGGACAAAACGAGAAGACAACCACACCAAGTCCCCAACACGAAGACGAGGACCAACACGACGACGGCGGTTAGCAAAAAGCTGAGTCTTCTCCTGGGACAACCTCAAATTGTCCACCACCTGCCCCCAGATCTGATGCAATCTCTCCACCACAGCATCCACTCCAGGACAATCCGAAGATTCCACCTGACCAGAGGAAAATCGAGGATGAAACCCCGAATTACAGAAAAACGGGGACACCAAAGTGGCAGAGCTGGCCCGATTATTGAGAGCGAACTCCGCCAATGGCAAAAAAGCAACCCAATCATCCTGGTCAGCAGACACAAAACACCTCAGATATGTCTCCAGGGTCTGATTAATCCGCTCAGTCTGGCCATTCGTCTGAGGATGGAAAGCGGACGAAAAAGATAAATCTATGCCCATCCTAGCACAGAATGCCCGCCAAAATCTAGACACGAATTGGGTCCCTCTGTCAGAAACGATATTCTCAGGAATACCATGCAAACGAACAACATTTTGAAAAAACAGAGGAACCAACTCGGAAGAAGAAGGCAACTTGGGCAGAGGAACCAAATGGACCATCTTAGAGAAACGGTCACACACCACCCAGATGACAGACATCTTCTGAGAAACAGGCAGATCTGAAATAAAATCCATCGAGATGTGCGTCCAAGGCCTCTTAGGAATAGGCAAGGGCAACAACAATCCACTAGCCCGAGAACAACAAGGCTTGGCCCGAGCACAAACGTCACAAGACTGCACAAAGCCTCGCACATCTCGTGACAGGGAAGGCCACCAGAAGGACCTTGCCACCAAATCCCTGGTACCAAAAATGCCAGGATGACCTGCCAACGCAGAAGAATGAACCTCAGAGATGACTCTACTGGTCCAATCATCAGGAACAAACAGTTTATCAGGTGGGCAACGATCAGGTCTATCCGCCTGAAACTCCTGCAAGGCCCGCCGCAGGTCTGGAGAAACGGCTGACAATACCACTCCATCCTTAAGGATACCTGTGGGCTCAGAGTTACCAGGCGAGTCAGGCTCAAAACTCCTAGAAAGGGCATCCGCCTTAACATTCTTAGAACCCGGTAGGTATGACACCACAAAATTAAACCGAGAGAAAAATAATGACCAGCGCGCCTGTCTAGGATTCAGGCGCCTGGCGGTCTCAAGATAAACCAAATTTTTGTGGTCAGTCAATACCACCACCTGATGTCTGGCCCCCTCAAGCCAATGGCGCCACTCCTCAAAAGCCCACTTCATGGCCAAAAGCTCCCGATTCCCAACATCATAATTCCGCTCAGCGGGCGAAAATTTACGGGAAAAGAAGGCACAAGGCCTCATCACGGAGCAGTCAGAACTTTTCTGCGACAACACTGCCCCAGCTCCGATCTCAGAAGCGTCGACCTCAACCTGAAAAGGTAGAGCAACATCAGGCTGACGCAACACAGGGGCAGAGGAAAAACGGCGCTTAAGCTCCCGAAAGGCCTCCACAGCATCAGGGGACCAATCAGCAACATCAGCACCCTTCTTAGTCAAATCGGTCAATGGCTTAGCAATATCCGAAAAACCAGCAATAAATCGACGATAAAAGTTAGCAAAGCCCAAAAATTTCTGAAGACTCTTAAGAGAAGAGGGCTGCGTCCAATCACAAATAGCTTGAACCTTGACAGGATCCATTTCAATGGAAGAGGGGGAAAAAATATATCCCAAAAAGGAAATCCTCTGTACCCCAAAAACACACTTAGAACCCTTCACACACAAAGAATTAGACCGCAAAACCTGAAAAACCCTCCTGACTTGCTGGACATGAGAGTCCCAGTCATCCGAAAAAATCAGAATATCATCCAGATACACAATCATAAATTTATCCAAATAATCGCGAAAAATATCATGCATAAAGGACTGGAAAACTGACGGAGCATTTGAAAGACCAAAAGGCATCACTAAATACTCAAAGTGGCCCTCGGGCGTATTAAATGCGGTTTTCCACTCATCCCCCTGCCTGATTCGCACCAAATTATACGCCCCACGAAGGTCAATCTTAGAGAACCACTTGGCCCCCTTTATGCGAGCAAACAAATCAGTCAGCAACGGCAATGGGTATTGATATTTAACAGTGATTTTATTCAAAAGCCGATAATCAATACATGGTCTCAAAGAGCCGTCTTTTTTTGACACAAAGAAAAAACCGGCTCCTAAGGGAGATGACGATGGACGAATATGTCCCTTTTCCAAGGACTCCTTTATATATTCACGCATAGCAGCATGTTCAGGCACAGACAGATTAAATAAACGACCCTTTGGGTATTTACTACCCGGGATTAAATCTATGGCACAATCGCACTCTCGGTGCGGAGGTAACGAACCAAGCTTGGATTCTTCAAAGACGTCACGATAGTCAGACAGGAACTCAGGAATTTCAGAGGGAATAGATGATGAAATGGAAACCACAGGTACATCCCCATGAGCCCCCTTACATCCCCAGCTCAACACAGACATAGCTTTCCAATCGAGGACTGGGTTGTGAGATTGCAGCCAAGGCAATCCTAGCACCAAATCATCATGTAGATTATACAGCACCAGAAAGCGAATAATCTCCTGGTGATCCGGATTAATACGCATAGTTACTTGTGTCCAGTATTGTGGTTTATTATTAGCCAATGGGGTGGAGTCAATCCCCTTCAGAGGAATAGGAGTCTCCAAAGGCTCTAAATCATACCCACAACGTTTGGCAAAGGACCAATCCATAAGACTCAAAGCGGCGCCAGAGTCGACATAGGCGTCCGTGGTAATAGATGACAAAGAGCAAATCAGGGTCACAGATAGAATAAACTTAGACGGTAAGGTGCAAATGGAAACAGATTTACCAAGCTTTTTAGTGCGCTTAGAGCATGCTGATATAACATGAGTAGAATCACCACAATAGAAACACAACCCATTTTTCCGTCTAAAATTCTGCCGCTCGCTTCGGGACAGAATTCTATCACACTGCATACTCTCTGGCGATTTCTCAGTGGACACCGCCAGATGGTGCACTGGTTTGCGCTCCCGCAAACGCCTATCGATCTGAATAGCCATTGTCATGGACTCATTCAGACCTGCAGGCACAGGGAACCCCACCATAACATCCTTAATGGCATCAGAGAGACCCTCTCTGAAAGTCGCCGCCAGGGCGCACTCATTCCACTGAGTAAGCACAGACCATTTACGGAATCTTTGGCAGTAAATTTCCGCTTCATCTTGCCCCTGAGATAGGGACATCAAAGTTTTTTTCTGCCTGAAGCTCCAAATGAGGTTCGTCATAAAGCAACCCCAAGGCCAGAAAAAACGCATCCACATTGAGCAACGCAGGATCCCCTGGTGTCAATGAAAAAGCCCAGTCTTGAGGGTCGCCCCGGAGCAAGGAAATCACAATCCTGACCTGCTGTGCAGGATCTCCGGCAGAGCGAGATTTCAGGGACAAAAATAATTTGCAATTATTTCGAAAATTCTGAAACCCAGATCTACTCCCCGAGAAAAATTCCGGCAAAGGAACTCTCGGCTCAGATACAGGTGCATGACAAACAAAATCTTGCAAATCTTGTACCCTCGTGGCGAGATTATTCAAACCTGCAGTTACACTCTGAAGATCCATTGCAAACAGGTGAACACAGAGCCATTCAAAGGAGAGAAAAAAAAAAAAAAAAATTTCAGCAGACTACTTATTTCTCTCCTTTCTCAGCCAAGGATTTTAACACTTTAGTGGGCCGGTCAAACTGTCATGATCTCAATGGCAAGAGATCATAGCATCAGCATATATAGGAACTAGCTCTTGGAAGATGGAAACTGAGCTGACCATGAACTAAACCTAACGCACAACTAGCAGTGGCCGGGTAGCATGCCTACGTTGATTCTAGATGCCCAGCACCAGCCGGAGGACTAAATAAAACTAGCAGAGGAAAATATTAGTCCTAGCTCACCTCTAGAGAAATACCCCGAAAGGAGACAGAGGCCCCCCACATGTATTGGCGGTGAATCAAGATGAAATAACAAACGTAGTATGAAAATAGGTTTAGCAAATTTGAGGTCCACTTACTACATAGCAGAAGACAGGAAGGACACTTTCATGGTCAGCTAAAAACCCTATCAAAACACCATCCAGAAATTACTTTAAAACTCTGGCATTAACTCATAACACCAGAGTGGCAATTCCTGTTCACAAGAGCTTTCCAGACACAGTAACGAAACTACAGCTGTGAACTGGAACAAAAATGCAAAAACAAACATGGACAAGAGTCCAACTTATCTAGTAGTTGTCTAGGAGCAGGAACAAGCACAGAGAGGCTTCTGATAACATTGTTGACCGGCAAGCAACTAACAGAGCAGCAAGGTTATATAGCGACTCCCACATCTTGATGGGAACAGGTGAACAGAGAAGATGAAGACACCAGTTCAATTCCACCAGTAGCCACCGGGGGAGCCCAGAATCCAAATTCACAACATAGGACACTACCTGCATGGCAGGTAACTCGAGCCTTTTTACAGGGTCTCTAAGGATGACTCTTGGCTCTATCTGTTACTGTGCCTCCGGGTGTTAATGGTGGACAGGTGACCGGCAATCTCCTGTCCGCCGGTTTCTGCCGTGGGTCATAGAGTTACCCTCACAACCTCGGTCTTCTGGCTACAGGAATTCTGCCCTACAGCATGGAGGAAGCTCAGTTGCAGCTTCCCTCCAGCTCTTTACTCTCCTTTGCTTCTCTTCCCTGACAGTATCCTACAGACTGCTCTGTTTTTCTTTCTCCTTACAGGAGCTGCAGATCCACAGGTCTGCACGGCACCAGATTTCCTCTCTCAGACTCTGTCTGCTTCCTCTCTCCTCACTCTCCTCTCACAATCTAACTAACTCCTCCCTCAGGCCAGAATATTTATATCTAGGGAATCTCCCCCTTCTGGCATGGAGTCAGAACAGTGTTGTATGTGCTGGTTACCCGTTAAAGGGATCCTTCCTCACTTCCAAGCATGGCATCACTCTCCCTGTGAAGAAAGCAATGCCACTGTAACAAAAGGTTAACTTGGAGTGTTACAGGGGTGCATGGAAGAAATTATTGATCCTAGAGGCAATATGAAGTAGCAACCTAACCGTCACAGGATTCAAAATGTTAATTATTTTATAAGAACCTATGAATTTAGGAGCAAGTAAATTTTTTGAGGACAACCACCCAAAAGACAGGAGCCTTCTTATGTTTGTGGTTAGCACATCTCTTGGCCCGATCAACAGCTACCAAAAAGACTCCTTTTGACCATCCAGACCTTAGTTAATCTGGAAGATAATCCCTCTTCCTCTGTCATGGAGGATTGCACCCCAGAAAAGTTCCCAAACAGTGGATGAAAACCCCTGCAGCAAAAAAATGCGAGGTTCCAGTAGCTGTAAAGGAACGGTTCCTAAGAACAAGCTCGGCAACGTACAGAAATTCCACCCAATCTTCCTATTTAGAAGAAACAAAACCTGTTAAACACTGCTATACCTCCTGGACTGGTTCATCCTTTCAGTTTTTAGATTAATCTCTGGAAGATAGCCTGAGGAAATTGTCAGCTTGATACTCAGTCTGGAGCACAAACTAAGCCAAATGCTAAGAAATGTAACCCTTTTATCAGAAATGTTTAAAAAAAAAACAAAAAAAACACAGCGACTGCAGAGGTGGATGGCCGTATATGACCCTTAGCCAGACTTTTTTCAATATAGTCTGTTAAGGCCATCCTCCCTGGAAGGGGTTAAATAAATGAGATTTCGGCATTTTATCTCCTAGTATGGAGTCGATAGAACAATCATATGCCGCCATATACCGCTCAGTTTGTCAGATTTTACCCTTTATAGGTATATTTTTGAGTAAAATGTAAATTGTTCTTTTGCTCTGTGACCTTCTGACAACATGTCTCCGAAGTTCCAAGCAATACATTTTGTATTTTTTTCCTGACAAACAAAAATGGTCAAAATTACAAAAAAAAACCCACTACTTTCAAACCTCAAATAATGCAAAGAAAACAAGTTCATAATCATTTAGAAACAACAATACTAATGTTTTAACTCAGGAAGAGTTCAGAAATCAGTATTTTGTGGAATAACCATGACTTTTAATCACAGTTTTCATCCGTCTTGGCATGCTTTCCACCAGAGGTTTTCAATGGGGTTCAGGTCTGGAGATTGGGCTGCCCATGACAGGGTTTTGATGTGGTGGTCTCTTCATTTTTGCCAGAGCTGTAGTAGACGTCCGGTAACTGGTGATAATTCCCTCATGTGTGGGGCCTATTTGTCTCCAAGCAGAGAAATCACACGTTACATTCCACACATAACACTGTGTAGAAAAGGCGGCGCGAGGTAATTGTGCCAGTAGTGAGGGGAAATAATGGCGGAAATGTCACTGACTGAGGAGAAGTTTCCATGTAGGTCTACACTCCAGATATCATTCACTGACACCGAGGCCCCAGATCATGTGACCCCTGGCTCCTCCCCTCCTGTGACCTCATCACAGGTCCTGTGCACACAGAGCAGCCTGGAGTATATATATGGTTGTGGCTAAATCCAAGTCGGCTAAAGGACCAGGTCCCTCTGTGCACTGGGATTTAGCTTTCTCACACAGAGTCGGCTATTTCCCAGTCGGCAGAGGGACCAGGTCCTTTAGCCGACTTGGATTTCGCCTGCTCTATATAAGAATGCTAAATCCCAGTAGATAGAAGGACCCTTATTGTATATAGATATATATGAATCCTGTCATGTGATTTTTTGCAGTAATATTGAGCCGCAGACTAGATATGACATCTGATTACACATTTATTTATATGTGACAATTATACACACAAATTTTCCCCTTAATCCCAGTGTGTACAATATTCTGCGCCAATCTCATCCTTGTCCCGTTTTATTTACTGGTGATCATTTTTGTAGATCACACAACCACAGATTTTTTTCCATGCATGCACCTAGGAGTGTTTTAACCCTCGGGCAATTTTCCGTTTTGTTTTTTTTTTAATTTCCTTCCCATAACTTATTTTTCCATCCACATCGCCATTGGGATTTTTTTGTTATTTTGGCGGGACGTTCTTATTGATACCATTTTGGCGCGGATACCATGTTTTGATCACCTCTTATTTCATTTTATTGCAATGTTGCTGCGACCAAAAAAAACGTAATTATGGCGTTTTTTTTCTCGTTATGCCGTTTGCTGATCAGATTATTTTACATTTTGATTGGTCAGACCTTTCTGATCACGTCAATTCCAAATTTATTTATTTTTTTAAATGGAGCAAAAGCGATATTTTTTTTTCTGATATTTTTATGATATATGATGTAAGGCTACGTTCACATTTGCGGTCCGCGCCGCAGCATCGGGCGCCGCAGCGGCGCCACATGCGTCATGCGCCCCTATATTTAACATGGGGGCGCATGGACATGCGTTGTGCTGCGTTTTGCGCCGCATGGCCGCAAGCGTTGGATGCAAGAAACGCTTCAAGTTGCATTTTTTTTGCGTCCAACTTTCGGCCAAAAAGGACACATGCGGCACAAAACGCAGCGTTTTAGCGTGCGTTTTGCCGCGTTTTTGTTTGCGTTGTGCGCTGCGGCGCACAACGCAAATGTGAACGTAGCCTAACTGCATCATGTGTTGTGAAGGGGTCAATACTATAATTATTGGCCAAATGGACCAGGTCCTTCTGCCGACTTGGAAATAGCCTGCTCTCTGTGAGAAAGCTAAATCCCAGTCGGCTAAAGGACCAGGTCCTTCTGTGCACTGGGATTTAGCTTTCTCACACAGAGTCGGCCATTTCCCAGTCGGCAGAGGGACCTGGTCCTTTAGCCGACTTAGATTTAGCCTGCTCTATATAAGAATGCTAAATCCCAGTAGATAGAAGGACCCTTATTGTATATAGATATATATGAATCTTGTCTTGTGATTTTTTGCAGTTATATTGAGCTGCAGCCTGGATATGACATCTGATTACACTTTTATTTATATGTGACAATTATACGCAAGAATTTTCCCCTTAATCCCAGTGTGTACAATATTCTGCACCAATCTCATCCGCGTCCCGTTTTATTTACTGGTGATCATTTTTGTAGATCACACAACCACAGATTTTTTCCATGCATGCACCTAGGAGTGTTTTAACCCTCGGGCGATTTTCCGTTTTTTTTTCTTCCCATAACTTATTTATTTTTCCATCCACATCGCCGTTGTGAATTTTTTTTATTTTGGCGGGACGTTCTTATTGATACCATTTTGGCGCGGATACCATGTTTTGATCACCTCTTATTTCATTTTATTACAATGTTGTGGTGACCAAAAAAAAGTAATTATGGCATTTCTAGTTTTTTTCTCGTTATGCCGTTTGCTGATCAGATTATTTTACATTTTGATTGGTCAGACCTTTCTGATCACGTCAATTCCAAATTTATTTTTTTTTAAATGGAGCAAACGCGATATTTCTTTTTCTGATATTTTTATGATATATGATGTAACTTCATCATGCGTTGTGAAGGGGTTAATACTATAATTATTGGCCAAATGGACCAGGTCCTTCGGCCGACTTGGATTTAGCCTGCTCTCTGTGAGAAAGCTAAATCCAAGTGGGATAAAGGACCAGGTCCCTCTGAGTGTTTTAATACTAGACCTAGCAGGCTGAAGGACCAGGTCCTTCTGCCAACTTGGATTTAGCCTGCTCTCTGTGAGAAAGCTAAATCCCAGTCGGCTAAAGGACCAGGTCCCTTGGAGTGTTTAAATACTAGACCTAGCAGGATAAAGGACCAGGTCCTTCTGCCAACTTGGATTTAGCCTGCTCTCTGTGAGAAAGCTAAATCCCAGTCGGCTAAAGGACCAGGTCCCTGTGAGTGTTTTAATACTAGACCTAGCAGGATAAAGGACCAGGTCCTTCTGCCAACTTGGATTTAGCCTGCTCACTGTGAGAAAGCTAAATCCCAGTGGGATAAAGGACCAGGTCCCTTGGAGTGGTTTAATACCAGACTTAGTAAGCTAAAACACCAGGTCCTTCTGCCCACTTAGCTTTAGCTTGCTGTATATAACAAAGTCTAGTGGGCAACGCAGTCCAACAGAGATTCATCAATGTGATGCACTGTAATGATTCCACTAGTTCACTGTCGGACTTCCGTACTGTAGTGCCGCTGTGTCACGCTGGGGGCAGTCTGGCAATCCAACCTACTACAATGTTTCCGCCAGGTTATGCGTATTGCCGGTCACTGTGCTCCTTGAGTTCACCTCAAGTGACAGTTGACAGCTCAGAGGGTGCTGCGATAACCGCAAACTGCAATCTCCAGTGACCTCAGAGGTGGCGGCTTCCATGCCCCCCTTAGTGTGTGTACGCCGGATACGGGGAGGGGTCACGTTTTATGATGTCACTGTGGCTTCTGTATGTATTGGAGCAGGGGATCGTCTTGGGACCTTGATGATGATGATAAATGGGTGAAAGAGGGTGTCTGTTTTTATATTTTAATTACCGTACATGTTTTTAATGTGTTTCTTTATTTTTACTTACAGTGTTAGTAAACGGGGTGTTTCATAGACACCTCTCTATTACTAACCCTGGGCTTGATGTCAGCTGTGATTTTTGACAAATCACAGTTGTAATTATACATACAGCCCTGGCAAAAATTAAGAGACCACTGCAAAATGTCCAGTTTGTCTGATTTTTCTCTTTCTAGGTATATTTTTGAGTAAAATGTAAATTGTTCTTTTATTCTATAAACGTCTGACATGTCTCAGAATTTTCAAGAAATAAATTTAGTATTTTTTTCTAACAAAGAAAAATGGTCAAAATTAAAAAAAAACAGTGCTTTCAGACCTCAAATAATGCAAAGAAAACAAGTTCATAATCATTTAGAAACAACAGTACTAATGTTTTACCTCAGGAAGAGTTCAGAAATAGTGATGAGTGAACGTGCTCGCCACTACTCGTTACTCGCCCGAGTATCGGGGTACTCGGCGAGCAGCGAGCATTTCCGGTACTATTCGGCGGTAACTGCAGTCTCCACCCAGAAGTTTTAGTGGACTTTAGAGACCCAATCATGGTGCAGAGATTGTCTGCCAGGCCATGAAACGCGGCAGCCATCTTTGTTGTGTCGTGCAGTGATTGGCTGGGCTGTACAGCATCATCCCAAGTATAAGAGACCTGGTGCCGCCCTGCTCGCCGCATTCTGTTCCTGTTTCAGCGAGAATAGGGAGAGCTGCTGCCGAGATAGGTTAAGAATCGTGGTTTTAGAGTTAGTGTAGGTCTGCAACTCTTACATCCACAACTCCTCAGAAACCAAAAGTCCTTTTTAGGGCTAATTTGTGGGTCCCGATATTGCAGCACTAGGTAGGCAGGGCATAGCATATCCACATCAGCGCAAGGCCTGCAGGCACTGTATGTGCGTCCATTGCTCCCACTGCATCCCTCCCAAAGCTTCATAACTGCCTGCAGCTGCAGCTTATTTACTGTCTATATATTTATTTTTCCTTCATTTTTTCAAAAATCCCCCCCCCCCCAAAAAAAAAAATACAGTCTGTTCTGTCATACTGAGGCCTGTTGAAAAGTTATAGTTTGTCAGGCATACGTAGCATAGTTGTCTGTGCGACCCTTGTGCTCCCTTTTTTTTGGTGTTTTAAATTCACTGAAAAAGGCCTCATATATCTGCGTGCTCCATGTTTGGTCATTGGAGGCCGGTGTACTTATTTTTTGACTGTGTGATAGTCAAATTCTATACAGCACTATTTCGTATCAAAAAAATTCAAAGGCTACAGATTTGCCAGTGTGGTGTTTCCGTTACAGCCGTCATATATCTCTGTGCTCCAAGTTTGGGCATTGGAGGCTGGTGTACTTATTTTTTGGCTGTGTGATACTCAAATTCAATACAGCACTATTTTGCATAAATTAACTTAAAAAAAACATGAATACAGTCTGTTAGGTCAGGCTGAGGCCTGCCTGGTGTTTGGGTTTGAAAAATCATAGATTTGCAGGCATACTGATCACATATTATTTCGCTACTAATAAAGACATTTGTGTTGAGCATTTGAAATAGTGCAGTAGTCCATTTAAAATGGTTAAGGCAAGAGGCAAAGGACGGGGAAGTGGACGTGATGGTGCATCCATAGGATGAGGCCGTGGGCAAGGTGAAAGTGGGCAACAACAAAGACCCACATCTTCTCGCTCGACATTCCTGTCCCAGTTTCTAGGGTACCGCAGCACACAACTATTGAAGCCAGAGCAGTGTGTAACGGTTGTTGGTTGGATAGCGGATAATGCTTCCAGTCACTTAGCCATCACCACCACCACCTTGTCTTTCACACGGTCAAGTCTGAGTAGCCGTGAGTGAGGCCAGGATATTACTCACCCTGATCCTCCTTCCTCCCACCATGCCGAGTACCCTGAGACAACTGATCCCACACTTGGACACTCTGAAGAGCTGTTCAGTTTTCCATTTCAAGATTCAGAAATCTCTGCAGGTCAACTTGAAGTGGGGAAAGATGAGATCGCATGTAGAGCTGCCCAAAGCTTTGACCAGCCCCAGTCACACGAAGGCAATGGTGGGAAAGTGTCACAAGAGGTGGACCATGATGAGACCTAATTTCTAGAAAGTCAGGAGGAGGAGCAAGGTGCACATGTGGAAGACGAGGTGGTGGATGTCATAGTAAATGACCCAAGCTGGCAGGAGGACATGCGTAGCGAGGACAGCAGCACAAATGGGGAAGGAGGCATATCCCCCAACAGGCAGGAAGAAGCAGTGTGGTGGCCACAGACAGAAGGCGTGCATCCGTTCCCTGTAACACCAACATGAGTGAAGTTGCCATTCCACCTGTGAGATCTTCCCGAGTCTGGCTATTTTTTAAAGACTCTGCCGATAACCCTAAACAGGCCATTTGCAGCACCTGCCATGCCTGCTTCAGCAGGGGTAGCAAAACAACCAGCCTGACCACCAGCATGATCAGGCACATGCAAGCAAAGCACCTGACTTTGTGGGCCGAACCCCAGGCTCGAGGACCACTGCATGCTGGTCACACCACTGCTTCTTCCACTGTTTTGCATAGAAGCCAATCCCTAGTACACCGTGCATGTGAAGATGCCTCTAGCCCTGCACCTCTTGTGGCCCACAGTCAAGCAGCACCATCAGCAAGCCCGTCCACGTCCTTGACCCAGCACAGCATTCAGTTGTCTATAACCCAGTCTTTGGAACACAAGCAGAAATACCCAGCCAACACCCCACAGGCCACAGTCCTCAATTCTATTATTTCTCTTCTGCTTGTGCTAGAAATGCTGCCTTTTAGGCTTGTTGAGACGGAAGCATTCCGCAACCTGATGGGGGCGGTCATCCCAAGGTACTCGGTCCCCAGTCGCCACTATTTCTCTCGGTGTGCCGTACCGGCATTACACCAGCATGTGTCCCACAACATTACCCGTGCCCTCAACAATGCTGTTACCGGGAAAGTCCACCTAACCACGGACACGTGGACAAGTGCTTGTGGGCAGGGACGGTACATCTCAATGACGGCACACTGGGTTAACATAGTGGAAGCCGGGACCCAGTTGGACCTTGAGATGGAACACATCCTCCCCACGCTGAGGATTGCTGGCCCTATGTCAATCAGGGTTGCCCCCACAGTCTACAGCTCCTGCACCTCCTCCTCCTATTCATCCTCCATCTCTGAAATCAACACATCAGTCAGAAGCTGGAAGCACTGCAGCACTGCCTCAGCCAAGCGGCAACAGGCTGTGCTGAAGATAATCTGCATAGGTGACAAACCGCACAATGCAGAAGAGTTGTGGACAGCGCTGAAAGAGCAGTCAGATGTTTGGATGACACCGCTGAACCTACAGCCAGGCATGGTCATGTGTGACAATGGCCGAAACCTGGTGGCGGCTCTGAGGCAAGGTGAGCTCACACACGTACCTTGCTTGGCCCATGTGCTTAATCTCTTGGTTCAACGTTTTCTGAAAAGCTACCCGGAGCTGCCGGATCTGCTAGTGAAAGTACGCTGTCTGTCTGACCATTTTAGAAAGTCAGCTACAGCTTCAGCCGCCCTTGCCGTGCTTCAGCAGCGTTTTCAGATTCCAGCTCACTGACTATTGTGTGATGTCCCCCATCCCCACGCGCTGGAACTCTACGCTGCATATCTTGGAAAGGAGCAGAAGAGGGCCGTTGTTGACTACCAACATTAACAAGGCCGTCGAATTTCAGGTCAGACTCCACACATAAGACCTCAGGAGTGGACATGGATGTCAGACATATATAACATCCTCCAAAACTTTGAGGACTGCACTAAGATGGTGAGTGGCGATGATGCCATAATTAGCATCACTATCCCGCTTCTCAACATTCTGAAAAACTCTCTGCTCACAATCAAAGAGGATGCATTGCAGGCGGAGCACGAGGACATGGAGCAAGGAAACATACAGGGGGATTACACTCAGCCCAGCCTCATGTCTTCTCAACGTGGATTGGTAGGCAATCAGGAGGAGGAGGAAGAACAGGAGCTACTTTCATGTGCTATAGATGGTACTACAAACACATCTGTATTAGCTTCTGTTCAGTGGGGATGACCTGAGGACAGGGAGGAGGAGGAGGAGGACAGCATCGTCAGTCGTCCTGTTGATGAGGACACGGAAGTCTTGCCTGTTAGCAGTCTGGCAGGCATGGCTGACTTTAAGTTGCACTGCATTTCACGTGACCCTCGGATTATCAAAATTTTGGGTGACACTCATTACTGGTTGGTGACACTTCTAGACCCACGCTACAAGGAGAACTTTCAATCTCTTCTGCCTGAGGCAGAGAGGTGTACTAAAATTTTGCAGTACCACAGGGCCCTTGTAGGGGAATTACTTAGAAAATTCCCATGTGAGAACGCTGGCAGCAGACTTCAAGAGTTTGTTGTACAACCAAGGACTCCAAGCAAGAGAGAGACAGAAGTACAATCCAGCTCAGGCAGGGGAACAATGACCAAGTTCTGGGACAGTTTTCTCAGACACTCCCATCGTGGCGGCACAGAGGCAAGGGGTGCTGTCACAAGAAGTGCAATGTTTGGGAAGATGGTGAGGGAGTACCTTGCAGATCGTGCAAACATCCTCCGGGATTCCTATGTGCCTTTGAATTATTGGGTATCCAAGCTGGACACGTGACATGAACTGGCTGTCTACACCTTGGAGGTCCTGGCCTGCCCTGCTGCTAGCGTTCTGTCAGAGAGGGTTTTTAGTGCCGCTGGTGGAATTATAACAGAAAAGCGCATCCGCCTGTCAACTGAAAATGCTGACAGGCTG
Organism: Ranitomeya variabilis; assembly: GCF_051348905.1. Lineage (NCBI taxonomy): Eukaryota > Metazoa > Chordata > Amphibia > Anura > Dendrobatidae > Ranitomeya > Ranitomeya variabilis. The sequence goes on along the minus strand of NC_135235.1, from coordinate 717,123,280 downwards.
ACTCTTATAAAAATGAACAAGGCCTGGATTGGGAAAGACTTCTGTACACCACCAAGTGAAAACAGCAAAACATAACCTCAAATACATTCTCTCTTTTGGGGAGGCGTATTCTTATGCACCTCTTCACAACCCAACATGGGTATACGCTTACAGATTTGGTCTGTTTGTTCTTATCCTCCTCCTTATCCTAATCCTCCTCCTCCAGAACCAATATATCACCAGCGTGAACGTGGTCTGTACGGTGCATTTTGGCCAAGGATGCTCTGATGGCACTCTTTTATTTTTTTTTAAAAAGGACAACACATTGGGGAACTGGGCATGACATTACATTGGGCTGACTTCTTAACTTGCTCTCCTGCAATCTAAAATGTTCCTGCCACTAGATCACCAGGGTAAACATGCTCAGTACTGTTATAGGCCGTTAATATTTGGGCTAGGGGCATGCGATGGCACTAGTGTACTTTTAAAAAAGGTACTGTCGGGGTCGTCACGACAATAACCCTCATTCACCAGTCATCCCAAATTAAAGTATGAGCAGAGCATTTGGTACCGGGTAAGAATGAGTCAGACAAATAGCTGGTTCAATCTCAGTTGATGCTCGTGCGTCTACCAGTATCGGCCACGATCACAGCAACTGCGTTTATTTCCGGATACACAGTACTATATTGTGTGTTAGGAGAAGGAATGCATTGGGCGGGGTTTAAGCAGTATATGTCTAGTATTCAGTCTTTCTGATTTGTCCTGATGTCTCCTGGCGAATCCTCCTTTCTTCACATTCCTCAAGTTTCAATTTAAGAAGAAATGATACTTCTTTCCTCAGAGACAAAAAGTAGGGCAAAGGTGAATACTGGCAGCCATTTTAAATACAATTACATCTACATTAGCTAGCAGATGGGAAAAACTTATTGTTTCACAGTATAAGAATACAACAGTACAAAAAGTGTATGAAGATATATCTTTTCACCTTGACAGTACCCCCTTTGGGGAATTGTTTGGCAGATCATGCACTGCATTACAAGTCTCAGAGACCCACACCACTACATTGGCCCTAATTCTTAACTGTCTCCTGCAATGTCTCTTCCTTATCTCCGACAACATGACCTGGGTGAACATGCTTTGTATTGTTATAGGCCCGTGAAGTTTGGGCATGGGTGGCTGTGATGGCAATAGTATATTTTTAAAAAAGGTACCCCCCATTGGTGAAACCACATCCTTGATAGCAAACACTTCACATTTGTGTACCTTAAAGAGCTCACTGGAAAAGCTCCTTTTTGTGTTGCCTGGTTGCGCAAATTGGACACAATACACTTCATATAAATTTGATAATGCAATGATGTTAGTTTGGCTCAGTAGTTTATTACAAATATTTCTTTGTCCACTATATTAGTTTCTCTCCTTGAGAGCGATAACTTTGGCTGCCTCAAATGTACAAATGGCGAATATACAAATGGCGATTTGTAAACAAGATTGAAATACTGTACACTGAATGCATTCAGACAATCACATAGCTGCATGTCTTGTAAAACATTTACAAATGTGACAGACAATGCTCATAATGCTCATAATGCACCATGTTGATAAATGTTTGTTTTCTCACTTCAGAAACAGTTTGAAGCCTCTATATGTTTGCTGTTTGTCGTTGTAAAACATTAAGGTTTACTGAAACTCTGCCTGTGGTGGTTTGATCTAAATCCTTGTGGTTTTTATTTTCTAGTGGTTTATGGCCACTCGTCTGATGACTCCATGATATCTCAGTTTAATACACCCGTGAAAGCTGGTCACTTGAAGGTCTGGGTGAAACTAGAGTTACTACATAGTGTAAATCACTATATAAGACCAGAGAAACATGACTAAGACAGATACCAAAACTGGGGTACCTGTACATGTACAGTGTGCTGATACCTGCATAATTGGGGACGCCCATGCAGTGTAGGTAATCTCAAAGGGGTTCTCTGTCTTGGTGTTGCTTCTCGGATATTCCAGACGGATGATATTTAAAAGCCTCTTGGTGATGATCTAAGTAGACTGTATGAAGTTAATCTTCATATATACACGTAATCAGTATATCTATGTAATCCTTATATGTAATCATTAACTTTTGTATGTTATTGGTAACATATACAAAAATGTACGCACTCACACTATTCAATCTTAATATTCCTTGATTTTTGTAGTTTGCAATGAAATTGCTTTGTATTGCTAGGATTAGACTTTTTTAAAGCCGTATCTGAACCTTAGTGTTAAAAACATGGCAAACACAATTGCCAAATTTCCTGTAAATAATTCTGCAAAGAGGGAACCATCATACCATAAAAAATACGAGTGGATTTTCATGGGCACATCCAGTATGTGTGTTCCAAGGCCTAATGGGGTGCATATGACTATGCAGCAGGGCTGGCCTTGCCGCCAATGTGTAAAACAAAGGAGTACGGAGTACAAAATGCATATTGTGAAGTGGATTTTCATGGGCCCATCCACTATGTGGGTTCAAAGGCTTATTGGGGTGCATATGAATTGGTAGCAGGGCAGGCCTTGAATTCAATGCAACACTTTTTCAGGAGTCCCCCCTGGACATCTTATGACAGGGGTACTGTGGTGCGTCGTAATTCTTGGCAGCCCATCCACTCACAGCATAGGCTACAACAGCTTAGGAGACCCACTGTTTCATATTGGCCCTTTAAGAAGATTAATGCCGCCTGATGCCAGTAAAAATAGGCTCTGTGACTTTAAGAGTCCCTCCTTTATAAATGAAACAAGATGGGTCTGCTTATGTGTCACACACCACATGGCCAGCTAGGGGTGTTAAATGTTACAATGACATTTCCCAGTGAATGCATTTGTAGTGGTTGAAAGCAATGTTAAAGTTGAAAAACGCTTCAAAAACGCTGCGTCTGAACTAAGCCTAAGGCTGCCGTCACACTAGCAGTATTTGGTCAGTATTTTACATCAGTATTTGTAGCCAAAACCAGGAGTGGAACAAATAGAGGAAAAGTATCATAGAAACACGTCACCACTTCTGCATTTATCACCCACTCCTGGTTTTGGCTACAAATACTGATGTAAAATACTGACCAAATACTCCTTGTGTGACGGCAGCCTAAGAGGGAGAGGAAATTTTTGGCCTGGGGTTAAATATTTGGCCTTACAGGCCAGCAAAACCCATTTTGGTTTCGTTTTAATGTGTTTTTTGTGGCACCAGGAAAAATGGCATGAATCTCGGAAAAAAATTATTAAGGCTGTGAACTAGGAGTCAGGAATTTTTTCAGGGGCGATCCCCATGATGTTCCTGTGTCTTTTGAGCAGTGTTTCCATCATTTTTAGACCTTAAAAGGACCCCCGGGGGAGATCGTAGTAAAAGTACTTGGGTCTCCCATAGACTTATATTGGGTTCGCTGTTCTGGCTGAGTACCCGAGTATTCCAATTTGCTCGACCCCATCACTATTCAGAAATTAATATTTTGTGTACTAACCATAATTTTTAATCACAGCTTTCATGCATCTTGGCATGCTTTCCAGCAGTGTTTCACACTGCTTCTGGCGCAAAAATGTAAGCAGTTCTTTGTTTGATGGCTTGTGACTATCCATCATCCTCTTGATTACATTCCAGAGGTTTCTAGTGGGGTTCAGGTCTGGAGAATGGGCTGCCCATGGCAGGGTTTTGATGTGGTGGTTTCTTAATTTTGGCCAGAGCTGTATATATTACCCCAGTTGCCACTGCACACATGCAATCTGGAAGAGCTGAGTCGATGCTCAAGAATTAGCGCTTCTTAGGGTATGTTTCCACGGTCAGGAAACGCTGCTTGTTTGACACTGCGCAGAGCTGCAGCGTCAAACAAGCAGCGTCCAGATGTTCCAGCATAGTGGAGGGGATTTTATGAAATCCCGTCTCCACTATGCGTGGAAACCCGCACGCGGCGGCCCTGCGACTCCGGACATGCTGCGCGTCTTTTCGGATCGCAGCATGTCCGTACACCTTGCAGGGACGCAGCGTCCCCGCAAGGCATATCACAGGGCCCTATGGGAGCGAGCGATCATCCCGGATGTGAAGAGTTAACACATCCGGCATGATCGCGTCGCAGAAAGGGGGCGGGGCTTCGCCGCTGCGGCGATACCGCCGGCCATCCTGACAGTGGAAATATACCCTAATAGATGCTCTATTTCTCGTGCGGCTGAGGACTAGTCTCATTAGTGTTGGTAGGGGCCAATATCCATGGACCTTCACAGCTTTTTAATATCAGCCCTTAGCTGTCTGTTTTGCCGTAGCTGGTTATTAAAAATAGAGGGGGCCCCAATTAATTTTTTGGATGAGTCCACCCATTTTTTAATAACCAGCAAAGAAAAAGCAGACAGCTGTTCACTGATTAATAAGCTGAAAAGTTAAATCTTTATTGGGCCCTTCCCAGCATAATGAGACCAGCTCACAGTTAATGTGGTCTCGTACTTTCGCGTGGTAAAATGGGGGTAGTAAGCGGTAAAGGTGAAAAATAGAACAAAAAGGGGGTAAGCAGGACAATAGCCCTCAAAACAAATGTGGATAGTAAGATCACTTAAAATAACAGAGAATAAAAAGTAATAATAATCTTGAAAAAAGAGGCATAGGTCCAAATGTAGGAGGAGGTGTAGTAGGTGGATGAGCTTGAGGCGAATGTGGCGATGAAGGTGGAAGAGGCAGGGGATGAGGTATCCAACAGTTTTTTGGAGGATTTTTTTTTTTTTTAGGGACAGCATTTAAAAGAACATAGTATAAAATAAAAAAGAACAATGTAGATACAGTAGTCGGATGTCCTAGTGGAGGAGGAGATGTAGGTGGACATTGCAGTGTAGGTGGAAGAGGCAGGCCATTATTTTGGTGGATTTTATTTCTCTTCCTTTTTGGTAAGGCCCCAAAATAAAACAAATGGCAAATAAAATATAACAATGTCTGGGTGCAGATGGTACCTTTGTCTGGTTTGCCAAAGGCAAAGACAAGTCCTGTGGACTCCACTCCTGGTTTCTTTTAATGAAGGCGAGAATGGCCACGTTGGCTTTGGACAGGTGGATGCGCCTATGTGTGATATCCCCTGCTCTGATAAACAAATGTTCCAACATTACACTTGCCACGGGGCATGCCGGCACTTCCAAGCCTAGGCCATGTGTCCAGTTTGGAAACCAAGAAGTTAAATGGGCAGACCCAACTTAGTACATGCAGACGTGTGGACATAGACATGTACTCTTCCACCATGTTGTTATAACACTGGCACCTGGTTGTATAGACCGTATCAGATGGTGGTGCTGGATGCTGTGTCATGCTGATGAATTTTTTTCACATTTTAGCCATGTTAACCTTCCCTTCTGAGGTGGTGCCACAGCTGCGTTGGCGACTTCCTTCTCCTCTGCGTTGTGTTTCTTCTGTCAGGTGGGAATGCCGTCAGTAGTGCCTCTACCAGCATGTGCTTGTATTCACACATTTTGCCATCCCGCTCCAGTGACGGAACAAATAATGGTACTTTGTCTTTGCAGCAGGGATCCAGCAGGGTGGCCACCCAGTAATCAGTAAGGAAGATCTGGGCAACTCTGCGGTCGTTGCGCAGGCACAGCAGACTGTATTGGCTCATTCCGCCCTCTCTCTGTTGGAGTCCCTCAAGGCTCTGGCCTGGGGCCCCTACTTTTTTCCATCTATACCCTTGGCCTAGGATAACTCATAAAGTCCCATGGCTTCCAGTATCACCTGTATGCTGATGACACTCAGATCTACCTCTCTGGCCCAGATGTCACCTCTCTGCTGTCCAGAATCCCGAAGTGTCTAGCAGCCATATCCTCCTTCTTCACCTCTCGCTTCCTAAAACTCAATGTAGACAATACCGAACTCATCTTTCCTCCATCTCGCGTATCCCCCCTACCTGATCTATCTATTATGGTAAGCGGCATCACGCTCTCTCCCACACCTGAAATACGCTGCCTCGCGGTAACTCTCAACTCTGCCCTGTCCATCAAACCGCACGTCCAAACTCTTGCCACCTCCTGTCGCCTCCAACTCAAACATATTGCCATAATCCGTCCCTTCCTCTGCCCTTAATCTACTAAAATGCTTGTGCATGCCCTCATCATCTCTCGCCTCGACTACTGCAACATCCTCCTCTGTGGCCTCCCCGCTAACTCTCTTGCACCACTCCAGTCTGTCCTCAACTCTGCTGCCCGGCTAATCCACCTCTCTCCTCGCTACTCCTGTTTCTCCCCTCTGCAAATCCCTCCACTGGCTCCCAATTCCACAACGAATCCAGTTCAAACTACTAACACTGATCTACAAAGCCATCCACAACCTGTCCCCTCCCTATATCTCTGAACTAATCTCCCACTATCTTCCCTCACGTAATCTCCGATCCTCCCAAGACCTCCTACTCTCCTCCACACTTATTCCTCACACAACCGCCTCCAAGATTTCTCCCCAATATCCTTCATCCTCTCGAATTCCACGCCTCAACACGTCCGATTATCCGCCACCCTTGGATCCCTCAGATGGAACCTGAAAACTCATCTCTTCAGGAAAGCCTACAGCCTGCAATAACCATTCTGCCGCCTCACCACCACCAGAGCTACTGCACCCCCGACCTTTTGTCTCTTCCCCATTATCCCATAGAACGTAAATCCGCAAGGAAATGAAATTTCAACTCATAGCTGTCAAACAAGTTTATTACAAGATGAATAGTTAGAAATATATAAGTATGCATACATACAAATCAATAATAAAGAGTTTTAGAAATCAAAACAATGAATTAAACATTAAAGACAGATTAATAACAAAAGAAAGACACATTTTTTACCAAAGTCCACTGTGCTTTAGCTGCAAAAATTGTATTGTGGTGCTTAAAGGCAACCTGTCACCCCCAAAATCGAGGGCGAGCTAAGCCCACCAGCATCAGGGGCTTATCTACAGCATTCTGTAATGCATTCTGTAATGCTGTAGATAAGCCCCCCGATGTATCCTAAAAAATGAGAAAGAGGTTATATTATACTCACCCAGGGACAGTCCCAGTCCTGTCCGATGGGCATCGCGGTCCGGAGCCTCCTATCTTCATCAGATGACGTCCTCTTCGTGTCTCAATTCAGTAGACAGCGGGATGCCATACAGAAATAAAAACGATCACAATTGTGGGTATCCCCAACGTTTCGGCATCAAATAGCCTTTCTCAAGGGGTATCAGTTTATTTGTGATGCGACCAACAAGGTGAAAGGCTCCCGCTTAATCTTTTCAACGTCCAGAACAAGGCTCCAAGTAAGGACAAAATGCTGCGGTCAGGTTTTGTCCTTGTCATTTTGTCCTTACTTGGAGCCTTGTTCCGGACGCTGAAAAGATTAAGCGGGAGCCTTTCACCTTGTTGGTCGCATCACAAATAAACTGATACCCCTTGAGAAAGGCTATTTGATGCCGAAACGTTGGTGATACCCACAATTGTGATCGTTTTTCTTTTCTGTATGGCATCCCGCTGTCTACTGAATTGAGATAATAAATATACATTTACTGCTGAAGATTTATGGTGTGCCGGAGTTATCTATAATACAGGTCCTTCTCAAAAAATTAGCATATAGTGTTAAATTTCATTATTTACCATAATGTAATGATTACAATTAAACTTTCATATATTATAGATTCATTATCCACCAACTGAAATTTGTCAGGTCTTTTATTGTTTTAATACTGATGATTTTGGCCTACAACTCCTGATAACCCAAAAAACCTGTCTCAATAAATTAGCATATTTCAACCGGCCAATCAAATAAAAGTGTTTTTTAATAACAAACAAAAAAAACATCAAATAATAATGTTCAGTTATGCACTCAATACTTGGTCGGGAATCCTTTGGCAGAAATGACTGCTTCAATGCGGCGTGGCATGGAGGCAATCAGCCTGTGACACTGCTGAGATGTTATGGAGGCCCAGGATGCTTCAATAGCGGCCTTAAGCTCATCCAGAGTGTTGGGTCTTGCGTCTCTCAACTTTCTCTTCACAATATCCCACAGATTCTCTATGGGGTTCAGGTCAGGAGAGTTGGCAGGCCAATTGAGCACAGTAATACCATGGTCAGTAAACCATTTACCAGTGGTTTTGGCACTGTGAGCAGGTGCCAGGTCGTGCTGAAAAATGAAATCTTCATCTCCATAAAGCATTTCAGCCGATGGAAGCATGAAGTGCTCCAAAATCTCCTGATAGCTAGCTGCATTGACCCTGCCCTTGATGAAACACAGTGGACCAACACCAGCAACTGACATGGCACCCCACACCATCACTGACTGTGGGTACTTGACACTGGACTTCAGGCATTTTGGCATTTCCTTCTCCCCAGTCTTCCTCCAGACTCTGGCACCTTGATTTCCGAATGACATGCAAAATTTGCTTTCATCAGAAAAAAGTACTTGGGACCACTTAGCAACAGTCCAGTGCTGCTTCTCTGTAGCCCAGGTCAGGCGCTTCTGCCGCTGTTTATGGTTCAAAAGTGGCTTTACCTGGGGAATGCGGCACCTGTAGCCCATTTCCTGCACACGCCTGTGCACGGTGGCTCTGGATGTTTCCACACCAGACTCAGTCCACTGCTTCCTCAGGTTCCCCAAGGTCTGGAATCGGTCCTTCTCCACAATCTTCCTCAGGGTCCGGTCACCTCTTCTCGTTGTACAGCGTTTTCTGCCACATTGTTTCCTTCCAACAGACTTACCATTGAGGTGCCTTGATACAGCACTCTGGGAACAGCCTATTTGTTGAGAAATTTCTTTCTGGGTCTTACCCTCTTGCTTGAGGGTGTCAATGATGGCCTTCTTGACATCTGTCAGGTCGCTAGTCTTACCCATGATGGGGGTTTTGAGTAATGAACCAGGCAGGGAGTTTATAAAAGCCTCAGGTATCTTTTGCATGTGTTTAGAGTTAATTAGTTGATTCAGAAGATTAGGGTAATAGGTCGTTTAGAGAACCTTTTCTTGATATGCTAATTTATTGAGACAGGTTTTTTGGGTTATCAGGAGTTGTAGGCCAAAATCATCAGTATTAAAACAATAAAAGACCTGACAAATTTCAGTTGGTGGATAATGAATCTATAATATATGAAAGTTTAATTGTAATCATTACATTATGGTAAATAATGAAATTTAACACTATATGCTAATTTTTTGAGAAGGACCTGAATATTGGACTCTTTTTCTCCAGAGCACCCCTGCCTAAGTATAGTGAGCACCCTTGACTTTTGTTTTGGTCCTCTTCGTGTCTTCACGCTGCGGCTCCAGCACAAAGTACTGCAGTGTGCAGGCCCCTCTGACCTTTCCAGGCGCCTGCGCACCACAGCGTGAAGACAAGAAGAGGAAGTCATCCTATTAAGATGGGAGGCCCAGGACCGGACCGCGACTTGGATCGGACCGCGACTTGGATCGGACCGCCAGCGTGAGTATAATATAACCTCTTTTTCTCATCTTTTAAGATACATTGGAGGCTTAACTACAGCATTACAGAATGCTGTAGGATAAGCCCCTGACGCTGGTGGGCTTAGCTTACCATCGATTTTGGGGGTGACAGGTTCCCTTTAACAGGGGGAGACGGAGGGCGGGGGAGACGGAGGGCGGGGGAGACGGAGGGCGGGGGAGACGGAGGGCGGGGGAGACGGAAAGCGGGGGAGACGGAGGGAGGGGGACAATTTAGTAATTAAACTCATCTATCTGACATTATCAGACGCCCACAGTGTCATCCCTTTGGGTCCTCACATGGATTGTGGGGGCACCGCCATTCCACTTGGTGAAAAGAAGTCCAGTGATGAAATGACATCTGCAGGGAGGTCACTGCTCTGGGGGGCACAGGATGGGGAAAAGTCACAATACCTAGAATAAAACAGAAAAAAAATCATGCAGAAAACTGGATACAAGTAGTGGCTGACACCAGTGGCCACCGGGCTAATACTGACCAGCACAGAGTGCGAGGGGAGAATAAAGTCAGGGATCTGGAGACATTGTTGTAAAGCTGCTTCGCTCCCAGAGGTCATAGCTCAGTCATCAACCTGACAGCATGTGTCCCCAATAATATTAATGAGAACACATTTTATGTATATAAAAAAAAAAAAAAAAAAAAACAGGACCGACCCCTCACCACCAGGCAGAGATTCTCATGCTAAGTAATATCAATCCCTCAGATCTCCATCATCATTCATCCCCTCCCCTGTTCGCCCCCACACACGTAGCACTATACTTTCCTGCACCCCCCCACCGCAAGTGACATCACACACACTGACCTGCACACCACACAGACCCATGCGAGTAACATCAGCCCCATTCTCCCCAGGCAGCCCCATGCAAGCAACACCACCCCATTCTCCCCAGGCAGGCCCATGCAAGCACCCTCCCCCATTCTCCCCAGGCAGCCCCATGCAAGCAACATCACCCCATTCTCCCCAGGCAGCCCCATGCAAGCAACATCACCCCATTCTCCCCTGGCAGCCCCATGCAAGCAACATCACCCCATTCTCTCCAAGCAGCCCCATGCAAGCATCACCCCATTCTCCCCAAGCAAGCATCACCCCATTCTCCCCAGGCAGCCCCATGCAAGCATCACCCCATTCTCTCCAGGCAGCCCCATGCAAGCAACACCACCCCATTCTCCCCAGGCAGCCCCATGCAAGCAACATCACCCCATTCTCCCCAGGCAGCCCCATGCAAGCAACATCACCCCATTCTCCCCAGGCAGCCCCATGCAAGCAACATCACCCCATTCTCCCCAGGCAGCCCCATGCAAGCATCATCACCCCATTCTCCCCAGGCAGCCCCATGCAAGCATCACCACCCCATTCTCCCCAGGCAGCCCCATGCAAGCAACATCCCATTCTCCCCAGGCAGCCCCATGCAAGCAACATCCCATTCTCCCCAGGCAGCCCCATGCAAGCAACATCACCCCATTCTCCCCAGGCAGCCCCATGCAAACAACACCACCCCATTCTCCCCAGGCAGCCCCATGCAAGCAACATCACCCCATTCTCCCCAGGCAGCCCCATGCAAGCAACATCACCCCATTCTCTAGGCAGCCCCATGCAAGCAACACCACCCCATTCTCCCCAGGCAGCCCCATGCAAGCAACACCACCCCATTCTCCCCAGGCAGCCCCATGCAAGCAACACCACCCCATTCTCCCCAGGCAGCCCCATGCAAGCAACATCACCCCATTCTCCCCAGGCAGCCCCATGCAAGCAACACCACCCCATTCTCCCCAGGCAGCCCCATGCAAGCAACACCACCCCATTCTCCCCAGGCAGCCCCATGCAAGCAACACCACCCCATTCTCCCCAGGCAGCCCCATGCAAGCATCACCACCCCATTCTCCCCAGGCAGCCCCATGCAAGCAACACCACCCCATTCTCCCCAGGCAGCCCCATGCAAGCAACATCACCCCATTCTCCCCAGGCAGCCCCATGCAAGCAACATCACCCCATTCTCTCCAGGCAGCCCCATGCAAGCAACATCACCCCATTCTCCCCAGGCAGCCCCATGCAAGCAACATCACCCCATTCTCCCCAGGCAGCCCCATGCAAGCATCACCACCCCATTCTCCCCAGGCAGCCCCATGCAAGCAACATCACCCCATTCTCCCCAGGCAGCCCCATGCAAGCATCATCACCCCATTCTCCCCAGGCAGCCCCATGCAAGCATCACCACCCCATTCTCCCCAGCAGCCCCATGCAAGCAACACCCCATTCTCCCCAGCAGCCCCATGCAAGCAACACCACCCCATTCTCCCCAGGCAGACTCCCACTTACCTGATCTATGACTTTGGAGAATGACCCCCATAATACCCCAAATCTTGCACAAAAATCCTCGAAATCCAGCCATGACATCCACAGCCTCCTCCTGTCTGCTCTGCTCTATAGAGGAAGAGGCAAATCCTGCACAAAACACTCCAAAACCAAATCCTGCACGAAATCCCGCCATGACATCCACAGCTTCCTCGTGTGTGCTCTGTCTGTTCTATGGAGGAAGAGGCGCCGCCCCTTCCGGTCACATGGGCAGAGGTCCTTTAGCCGACTTGGATTTAGCCTCTACCGTATATATATCTGGAGTGCGGCTCTGCAGGTGGAGGTAGGTGGTGGAGATTCCCCATTTCTTGGGGGGGACATTAACCCCTTCAGCGCGAAGACGCTTTTGGGGTCTCTGCGTTGTGTGAACAGTGACGTAACAGCTGTGGACAGAATGCGGCTTCGCTGGTTCCCAAGTCCTCAGACACCTGCAGGATGAGAGGACAGAAGCCCAGAGAAGTTCTCCCACAATGCGATGATTTCTCTCCTAGTTCCGCTCCAGCACAATAATGTAGATACTAGTGATGAGTGAGCGTGCTCGGCACTTGATCGAGTTTCATGTGTGCTTTGGCCCCGTATGTTTCACGGCCAACAGCCAATAAACATAGTTACATAGGTTGAATAACGACCTAGGTCCATCAAGTTCCAGCTTTCTCCACCAATTGTTCATTTTGTCACTAATTTAACTGTAACCCACAGTGTTACTTGTACTGAGGAAATCATCCAGCCATTTTTTAAAAGCTGTTATGGTGTCTGCCGTGCTAGGTGCGTTACTCTACATTTATCAATATTAAACTTCATTTGATCTTATCCATATCATTTTTTACTATTGTAATTTCAAGGTCAGATTTTAATATCCTACTGTCACAGGGTCCTTCTCCGGTACCACACAATCAACAGAGCAAGAGAGTAGTCACCAATTCCAAGACCTTTATTTAGGCAAAACACAAAAGGTCCATATATACTATCCATCACACAAAGGATAAAATATTCCAGAACACGAATGCATTTCAGTAACAGGATAAAAGTCCAGCAATCCAGTACAGAGTATAACAGTCCATATTCCTTCTTTCTCTCTGATATGCTCTTCACATCATGATTCCACATCAGACTGATCTCTGTGTCTCACCTCCCTGATATTTACAAATCTCCCCCCTGATTCACAGGCCAGGAGGGGGAAGGTCCCAGGGGCTCATTGTTTCAACAAGCTAGGTCAACATGTCATTAGCATATTAGCAAACAACATTATTCACTGACCCTGTGGAGAGATAACAATACAGAACTGTGGGGAGAATATCAGAGAACAACTCATCCTACAAGATACAGTAACACCATGATAATCAGTAAAATAGAAATATACACAAAAATGATACCCACATAACATATCACACCATCACAACCTCTCCCCCCTCATAATAAGTGAGCACGCCATTAGGTCTACACAGACCTCTGGCCTGCTCACTTTTGTCCACTTTGCTCCACTGTTTATAGTTCCTTGTACAGTGGCAGGGGTTGCAATAATCATGAGCACTTGTCCATAAATTCCCGGGTCCTGGCTTTATGGTCATACCAGGCTTTTTGACTAGACTGGGCCGTTCGCTGATGTTCATTAGCCAAGGTAGCTAGCTGGGCGAGACAGTCTCTGAACTCTAGAACGTAGGGAATGATGGGCGTTCCGGTATCTGCGATATCTCCCTCCAATTGTTCTTTCAGAAGAAGGAGAGGCCCACGGACCTTCTGCTTCCACAAAATGACTTTGCAACTCCCCAATGTCATTTCCAAGGAGGATATCTGCAGGAAGTCCTCCCATAACGCCAATCCAACACAGTTTTTCTCCAAAACCGAAATCCAAACGTACCAAAGCTCTCTGTATATATTTGCGGACACCCCCGCCAGGACAATGGTAATTCCTGGGCCCTGGTGAATTGTCTCGGGTCGAACCACACAGGGGTTAGCGGTCAGGAATGCCCCTGTGTCTCTAAATCCCGACACTTTGTATCCATCAATTAAGACATCCTGCAGGTGGCAATGTGTCATGAATCCCAATGGCAGGGATTAAGGCAAAAACGGACAAGCTCTAGGATGATGGTAACTCAGGTGACCGCGACGCTGAACCTAACACGCAAATAACAGTAGCCGGGGGGCGTTCCTACGTTTTATCCCTAGACGTCTCTCGCCAGCCGGAGATCTAGCTACCCCTAGCAGAGGAATACACAGACCTGGCTTGCCTCCAGGGAAACCCCAAAAGTGATAGTAGCCCCCCACATATAATAACGGTTAGGTTCTGGACAGAATTCTATCACATTGCATAATCTCCGGTGCCTGCTCAGAAGACACCGCCAAATGGTGCACAGGTTTGCGCTCCCGTAAACGCCGATCAATCTGAATAGCCATAGTCATGGATTCGTTCAGACCTGTGGGCGTAGGAAACCCCACCATGACATCTTTAACGGCGTCAGAGAGACCTTCTCTGAAATTCGCCGCCAGGGCGCACTCATTCCACTGAGTAAGCACTGACCATTTTCGAAATTTTTGACAATATATTTCAGCTTCATCATGCCTTTGAGAGAGGGCTATCAATGCCTTTTCAGCCTGAATCTCCAAATTAGGTTCCTCATAGAGCAACCCCAGTGCCAGAAAAAACGCATCCACATTGAGCAACGCAGGATCCCCTGGTGCCAATGCAAATGCGCAATTCTGGGGGTCACCCCGCAACAAGGAATGTTGTGAAATTGGATTCTGGGCTCCCCCGGTGGCCACTTGTGGAATTGAACTTGTGTGCATTATCCCCTCTGTTCACCTGCTCCTATCAGGATGTGGGAGTCGCTATATAACCTTGCTCCTCTGTCAGTTTCATGCCGGTCAACAATGTAATCAGAAGCCTTCTGTGCTTGTTCCTGCTACTAGACAACCCCCAGCTAAGTTGGACTTTTGTCCTTGTGTGTTTTTGCATTTTTGTTCCTGTTCACAGCTGCTGTTTCGTTACTGTGTCTGGAAAGCTCTTGTGATCGGAAATTGCCACTCTGGTGTTATGAGTTAATGCTAGAGTCTTAAAGTAATTTCTGGATGGTGTTTTGATAGGGTTTTCTGCTGACCATGAAAGTGCCCTTTCTGTCTTCATGCTATCTAGTAAGCGGACCTCGATTTTGCTAAACCTATTTTCATACTACGTTTGTCATTTCATCTAAAATCACCGCCAATATATGTGGGGGCCTCTGTCTGCCTTTTGGGGAAATTTCTCTAGAGGTGAGCCAGGACTGTCTTTTCCTCTGCTAGGATTAGGTAGTTCTCCGGCTGGCGCTGGGCATCTAGGGATAAAAAAACGTAGGCATGCTACCCGGCCACTTCTAGTTGTGCAGCAGGTTTAGTTCATGGTCAGTATAGTTTCCATCTTCCAAGAGCTAGTTCTCATATATGCTGGGCTATGTTCTCTCGCCATTGAGAATCATGACAAAGGAAATAACAATTTTAACCTGCTGAGCGGGGTCTCCAGCGGAGCGAGATCTCAGAGAAAGATACAATTTACAATTGTGCTTAAAATTCAAAAAACAAGATCTATCTCCAGAAAAGAACTCAGGTATAGGGATCTTGGGTTCAGACATAGGAGCATGTATAACATAGTCTTGGATATTTTGAACCTTAGAAGCAAGAGTACTCAGGTTTGAAGCTAAACTCTGGATATCCATTTCTCAGCAGCTGAGATC
The DNA here is from genome assembly GCF_051348905.1 of Ranitomeya variabilis. Taxonomy (NCBI): domain Eukaryota; kingdom Metazoa; phylum Chordata; class Amphibia; order Anura; family Dendrobatidae; genus Ranitomeya; species Ranitomeya variabilis. Next base: position 717,107,784 of record NC_135235.1, on the reverse strand, counting down.
TGAGCCATTCAGGGGTTAAGAGAAGAGAAAAAAGCAGCAGATTGCAACTATGGCTAGACAGAGCTTCAGAGTAAAAAAAAAAAAAAAAAGTGTCAGAAACTTCTCTTTTCTCTCCTTCTTCAGCCAATACCTTTAATACTTTTTGGGCCGGCAATACTGTCATGAATCCCAATGGCAGGGATTAAGGCAAAAACGGACAAGCTCTAGGATGATGGTAACTCAGGTGACCGCGACGCTGAACCTAACACGCAAATAACAGTAGCCGGGGGGCGTTCCTACGTTTTATCCCTAGACGTCTCTCGCCAGCCGGAGATCTAGCTACCCCTAGCAGAGGAATACACAGACCTGGCTTGCCTCCAGGGAAACCCCAAAAGTGATAGTAGCCCCCCACATATAATAACGGTTAGGTAAGAGGAAAACACATACGCAGGATGAATATAGATTCAGCAAAGCGAGGCCCTCTGACTAGATAGTAGAAAATACAAAAGAGGACTTCGCTGTCACCTCAAAACCCTCAAAAAGCCATCCTGAAATTACCTTAACTCCTGGTATCAATTCATGACACCAGAGTAGTAATTTCAGATCACTAGAGCTTCCAGCCGCAAGGATATATAAATGCGTGCTGGACAAAAAGACACAATAGATTCAGAAGATCAGACTTAGCTGGATTGCAGACTTGGAGCAGGTAACAAGCAACAGAGGTACTCTGGTAACATTGATTGCCGGCACTAGAATGACTGAGAAGCCAGCCTAAGTAGGAAACTCCCAATTGCCTGATGGAAACAGGTGCACTGGAAACCCAAAACAAAAGTCAACCAGTACCACCAGTAGCCACCAGAGGGAGCCCAAAAACAGAATTCACAACAGCAATGCCCTTGCTGTGCATTTCTGATGGACAAAGGTCAGAGTCCGTACACTCCAGGAGGGGTATCTATGGTGCCGTGGTCGGTGGTCCACTCTGGTGGGGGTGGTGGTTCCTCTTCCTCAGGCGGGATGGAGTGCACAAGATGCACTGGACGAGGTGGGGCTGCGTGGGGCTCCCTCCAAATCCTTGAGGGACAGCCAGACTGCAAATGTCCAGGTTGCCCACACCCATAACATCTCCTCTCTGTGATACCCCCAGGTCGTGGTCGGATCTGTTGGGGCCTAGGATTGTGAGCTGTGATTGTCATCGGCCTGCGGCTAGGTGGAGGGGCAGATATAATCGGAGGGGGACGGGGCGCGGTCAAAGGCCGTGGTTCATTGTCCAGAAGCCTCCTCCATTGCGGTCGGATAGTAAGGGCTTCATCGGCCAGGGCTGCAGCTCTATCCACGGTGCACGGCGTGCCCTCCTGGACCCATTCCCGTACCTCTGCGGGGAACTTGGCAAGAAATTGTTCTATAAGGAACGCCTGTAGAACATCTTCCACCGTAAAGGCATTTTCTGCATCCAGCCATCTCCGACATGCCTGGGACATCTTATGTGCATACATCCTAAACGATCCCCCGTAGTACATGGGAGGTCTCGGAACTTGGCCCTATATGAGCCTGGGGTGATAGCGTGGTAATCCAGGATAGTCTGCTTTACGATGTCATAAACCCGATTCCGCTGTGAGTCAATGGTTCGGTAAGCCTCCGCCAGGCTACCGTTCAGGAGTCCCACTAACAAACGCATCCAGCCACAGTGGGGCACCTCCATCACAGTACACTGCTGCTTAAAGTCCTTGAAGAACCCCTCCACATCTCCGGAAGCCTCATCAAATGGCTTAAACTGTGTCCGGGTGATCCGTACAGGCTCCCGGATCATTGGGTTTACATTCCACATTGTGTTACTCCCTCTTTCAAGCTCCATTGCTTCTTGTCTCCACTGTGCCCGGCGGGCAGCCTCCTCCTTGTACTCCTAAGACACGCCTGGGCCCAGAACCACCATCTCTTCTTTGTAATACACCACCCACTGGCTTTTTGGGGTGGGGGTCCTCGTCTCCTTTGCTCGTCCTTCAGACGAATGCATTTCACTAACAGGATAAAAGTCTAACAATCCAGCACAGAGGATAACAGTCCATATTCCCTTCTTTCTCTCTGATATGCTCTTCACATCATGGTTCCACATCAGACTGATCTCTGTGTCTCACCTCCCTGATATTTACAAATCTCCCCCTTCATTCACAGGCCAGGAGGGGGAAGGTCCCAGGGGCTCATTGTTTCAACAAGCTAGGTCAACATGTCATTAGCATATTAGCAAACACCATTATTCACTGACCCTGTGGAGAGATAACAATACAGAACTGTGGGGAGAATATCAGATGGCAAATAACAACTCATCCTACAAGATACAGTAACACCATGATAATCAGTAAAATAGAAATATACACAAAAATGATACCCACATAACATATCACACCATCACACCTACATAGTTTGGTGTCGTCAGCAAAGACTGACACTTTACTCTCAATACCATCTGCAAGGTCATTAATGAAGAGGTTAAAAAGAATTGATCCTAGCGCAGATCCACTGCTGACTATATCCTATTTAGAGAACGTACCATTTATGATAATAACTCTTAGTTTCCTGTCATTTAGCCAATTCCTTACCCATCTGCATATAGTCCCCCAGTCCTTGCTTCTGTAGCTTCAGTATAAGGCTGTTATGTGGTACAGAATTATATGTCTTTGCAAAGTCCAGATAAATCACATCATTACCAACATCCAGATTGGCACTCACCTCCTCATAGAAATACAACATGTTTGTTAAACAAGACTTATCTTTCCTGAGTCCATGCTGGTTGTCAGATATATTATTCTCTGCAATATATCTCTGCAGGTCATCTCTTATGATGCCCTAAACATTTTTGCACACTATTGATGTCAGACTTACCAGACGGTAGTTACCTGGATCCACCTTCTTACCTTTCTTAAATATCAGTACCACATCAGCCATCTTCCAATGTTCAAATTGCTCAGACACATGAGTACTTCTTTTTGTGTTTATCTATTATTTCAGATGGTGAACTTGAATTTTTGCCTGGTTGAATGATAACTGAAACAGACGGTTCATTTTTGAACATTGATGAAAAGTGCCTGTTTAATATCTCAGCCTTTTGTTTGTCTTCTATAACAATTATCTTGTTATTATCATTTTTAAGGGGCCGGAATTATCTTTTTTTCCCCTTGGCATTGATTAGTGTAGAGACACGGGGGGTCAGCGGTGCTCTGGTTCGCAAGCCGAAACTACATGGACTAGGGATCATCCTAACGAACGCCCACTCTCCTTTTACCATGGGCGTAATACTACTCAGACAGCACAGAGTGAGGGTAAAAGAGTGTGGCAATAATTTATTTAACCACAAAACAGGCAAATAATACATAGAATAGTCCCAGCAAAATAATCAATATAGTGCACATTACAGAGTCTCACCTTTCCGCTGACTCGCCAGGATAAGAGAAGCTGTTACTTCAGAGCTTCCAGGGCCAACGACCCCACCTGTACACAGGGGAGGTAATGACAAGCCTAGGAAGATGAATGAGCGTGTTAATGTGGATATAATCTGTGCTGCTGAGTAGATGTAGGTCCAGACGTATTTCACATAAAGAGAGGTGGTTTATTCAACGTGTTTCGAAGCCTAAGCGACTAGGATACTGTCTTATATATACAAATTTCAAATAACGGCGCCATTGGCATCACCTGACAAACAGACAATGTCAGAGTTCACAGATACAGCACATGACATATTCAAGAATTCATGTATATTTGAGTAAAGTATTTAAACATTGAAATTTCATGGTATTAATATTTGCTTGTCAGGTGATCTCATTGGTGCCGTTATTTGAAATTTTGTATATATAAGACAGTATCCTACTTCTGACTCTGTATTCGCATGGTATTTCCTGATGGAAGAAGTCGCTTAGACTTCGAAACGCGTTGAATAAACCACCTTTACAATAGTTAGCAAGGCCGAAGAAACAGATTTCGTCAGAATAAATCCCCAAAAATAACTCTATTATAAACCAATAATACTAGAAATATATTGCACAGGGGATATGGCAGCCAATTCCCACAAGAAGAATCCTTGAAACACAGAATTCGAAATGATTCTTTCTTCGCAGTTTCTATAGGACTTAATACATTCCTGATTCCGGAGAGTAATAGAAATATGGCAGAAAACAGAGGAAGAAAGTTCAGAGATGAAGCTTCATAGAAAGACATTGAAGTTACAGATGCCATTTAACCCTTTCTGGGAAAGTGATTCCAGCACTTCACCAAGTAAATCCCATAGGAACTATAGCAGGTAAAGACCCCAATATCCCCAGGTGTCCCTTCTAATTGGGGGGAAACTGTCACCCCTAATAATCCTCAGACAGTTCTGACAAACACAGAAAAGTGCCCCTTTATAGAGGTGACAGAAAGTCTGTTTAGTCACTTTAGCTTCATAGTATCAGCTCTAATCCAATGGTGAGAGAGCGATTTACCCTGAAGAGTCACAGATTGTGGGGTTGTTATATAATGTTATATTTAGGGGGTTTTGTGTTGTCTCCTTATAAGAATCACAATGGTTTTGTTCCTTTTCCGCTGATAGATACAAACGACCCAACTATGAAAGACAGGAACCAAGGAAACCTGTATTAAGGTACCTTCACACTCAGCAACTTTGCAACGAGAACGACAACGATCCGTGACGTTGCAGCGTCCTGGATAGTGATCTCCTTGTGTTTGACACGCAGCAGCGATCTGGATCCCGCTGTGCCATCCCTGGTCGGAGCTAGAAGTCCAGAACTTTATTTCGTCGTCAGGTCGGCGTGTATCGTCATGTTTGACATCAAAAGCAACGATGTCAGCAACGTTTTACATGGAGCTAACGACCTGCGAGAACGATAAGTGAGTCGCCGTTACGTCACTGGATCGCTCCTGCATCGTTCTGGAGTTGCTGTGTTTGACGTCTCTACAGCGATTTAAACAGCGATGCTCCGGTGATCGGCTCGTTGTCTATATGGCTGCAGCGTCGCTGAGTGTGACGGTACCTTTACTCTCATAGTACCGTGCCCCTTTCTTGGCCCCCAGACACAGTATAATGTTCCCACAGTATCCCCCACACATTATGATAGTACAAGATGTCCCACACAATATTCTTCCACCCAAACCACTAGATAATAAATCCTCACTTATCCCATTTTTGATACAGTACAGTGCCAGTTTCTTGGCCCCCCCACACACACAGTATAATTTTTCCACAGTACCTGCATCCCCAATTTTTTATGGTATTTTTCATGTAATACAAAGAAGCCTACAAAAAAAATCTAAAAAACCTAATATAAAGAGAAAATAAAACTGTGTACATGGAGATATTGACGTCAAACAACTCCTGTCTTGTTGTTCTTACAAACAAGCTTTTATAAAAGCCTCAAACTTCTGTGTGTGAATCAGACATGAGATGTAACGTGATAGAAGATTACAGTACGGGGAAGACGGGAAACAGTCATATAGACAGCTGGTGGTGATGGAGTAAGTGACGGACTTTGGCCAAATATGTTCCTAGAGCCGTAGTAGAAGATGAAGATGTCGTCCTCATCATGAAGTAGTTATTTCTCCTGTCACGTGTAATGAATATCTCCTGCAGTATTGCTAATTCTGATTCCAGTGTCGGTAAATGAGACGAGAATTAGCGTTATGGAAGATGAGTCTATGAGGAACGTATTCAGCTGCCAACTCCGAGGAAGAAACTGCTTGTTGTCTGTGGCCTAAATACATAGGTTTTATTAGTAGACGTCAGGGAAGAACGCCGTATGTTGTAAAATAATAAAAAATACCATTGCTGCTTGGGTCCCCCGCCAGTCTCTGTATTTCCTAGTCATTCCCAATGAACTTGTGATTCCTACAGCCAATCAGTTGCTGAAGCAGTAAGAAACATAGCCAGTCATTGGGAGCATGGAGATGTCTTAGCCAGCAATTCAACTTATGTTCCAGTCCATTAAAGACTAGAGAATACAACATCTACATGTTCTATCTCCTCATGTGTTTCCCTTATTATCTCCAGTAATTGTATTATTACACAGGATTTTTATGATGTTACATCGGCTCATCTTCTCATTCAGGTTCCTACAATATCAGATCCTCTCAGTGAAGATCATCTATATAAGACAATTTTCCTGAATTACCCATCAAGAATGGATATGGACAGAGACAAGATGGGGGAGAGGATATTACACCTCACCCTAGAGATCCTCTTCCAGCTTACTGGAGAGGTGAGAGATTCTGATGACGTCACATTACCTCATTCTAATCTATGAGAATAACAGATGGACAGAACTGGAGAGGTGAGGACTCTGGAAATGTCTGTAGTGAGATTTATTAATGTGTCTCTCCATAACCAGAATTACATAGTAGTGAAGAAGACCTCTAGTGAGCGCTGTCAGGACCCTGTGTCTGAGGGATGGGGAAGACCCAAGAGTCCAGTCCTAAGGCCTCCGTGTAACCCCCTGGTTTATGAGGATATCAATGACCAGAAGATCCTAGAACTCGCCTGCAAGATGATTGAACTGATGACTGGAGAGGTGACTCTGCTGGGAATGTTGGAACATTATACAGTAATGCTATGAAGGGATCAGGGGATGAGGGTATCATTGTATGTGTCAGGTTCCTGTAAGGTGTCAGGATGTCGCTGTCTATTTCTCCATGGAGGAGTGGGAGTATTTAGAGGGACACAAAGATGTATACAAGGAAATCATGATGGAGATTCCTCAACCCCTAACATCACCAGGTAATAGACAGGACTAAGGCCCCATACACACGTTCAGGAATTGATGCAGAAAATTCCTGTGAAAATCCTGACATTTCTGCCGGATTTCCGCATGAAAACCGCATGCGTTTTTTTGCGCGTTTTTGACGCGGTTCTTCCCAAACATTTCCCAATGCATTAGACAGTGGGAAAACCGCGAAAAAAATGCAAAATTAATGAGCATGTCCAGTTTTTTACCGCAATGCGTTTTTCATGCGGAAAAACGCACATCATGTGCACAGAAATTGCGGATTTCATTAAAAATGATAGGATGCTTAATGTATGCAGATTATTTGCGGTTTTATAGCGTTTTTATAGCGCAAAAACGCTAAAAAACCGCAAATAATCTGCACTGTGTGAACATAGCCTAAATGCACGCAGCCTATAATTATCTGTATGTAAACAATGAATTCAGCCCTTGTATGTGTTTCCTTCAGATCTATCCAGTAAGAGGACACCACCAGAGAGATGTCCCCATCCTCTTCTTCCAGAGGACTGTAAACAAGAAGATCCCAATGTTCCTCAGTATCATCAGGTAGATGGAGAGAAGGTGTCATGAGATCTCCCCTATGATGTGTAGATGGCTGCGAAGGTCTTGTGCTCAGCTTTGTTTTATCCACCAATATTATATGTTTTATACTTGTGTAATGAGAACGGTGGAGATGGCAGGATTAGAGCTGACCATAGATGTGACTTCTCCATCTGTGTGTGACTTTACAATATTTGTTTCAGGGTGAAGATCTGACCCCTATTAATACTGCAGAGACCTATGTGATGGGTGATGAGCGGTGTAAAGAGGAGATTCCCACATATGACTACCCAGGTGAGTAGAAACCACTAAATGCAGAGAAGTCACAGATTCTTCTCAGTCACCAGCTGTGGCTGCTTTATCGATAGTCTGTTCTGGTCGTATCACAATCGTGTGATCCCCAATTTGCCTATAGACCACAACATTCTGCTCTATTTGGAAATATTGAAATTACTTTGTGAAATTAAATCCTTTTCTATAGAACTTATAACCTGCAGTATCCACCTACCCCCCTGTGATTAGTAGTTACTGACCATTACCTGCCCAGATCTGTAAACTACAAAGCCAAATAACGTAGAATGTGCAAACAAGTAACAAAATCACTTGAAGAAAAATATTATAATGGGCCTGTAAGAGAAAGCGGAGGGTAATGATGCTGCTGGATTCCTAGAATCCTGATATCTTATTGGATGAATTTACCTTCTCCTCTTCTGTGCTGCTGAATGTTCTCATATGGTCCCTACAATACCAGGTCCAGTCTTTCTGGCCAAACTTTGCTTTAATGATCAACAGCATTAAATGTGCAGTCACGGCCAAGTGTGAATTTCTGTACAATAACAACAGTTTCCCTTTATCATGACTTTTCAATTTCTTTAAAACCAACTAACTTCAAGGAGGATTATGATAAACTACATACAAAATATTACACTTGTCCCATGATATATCTCTAAGCTGTACATGGCTGATGGCTGTAAAATACATTTATTTATGCCTAAATCACTTTTTTTTGGAAATTCTGCTGTGTATTAGACTCCAAAACAGGTGATACTTTTTGAATAAAATGTAATTTATTGAACACAAAAGGTTAAAAGCCAGATAAACATGTAAATAAATCAAAAAATGTATGAAACATAAATGAATCAAAAAGTGCAAATTCCGTTAAAAGAGGGACTACACAGCCATGAGAAGGCCACCAATAACCTACAACGCTGAGATATCTGGTGTGCTACAATTATCTACGTCACTGTGAAATGTAGAGCTAAATAACAAATTGGTTCACTGCCCAAATACTAAGTCCAATGAAAGACCATAATAGCCTATGCTAATAGTGTTGTAACCGATGTCTAACCAGTAGACTACCTTGGTATAACTATGGTATAAGCATGAAGAATGATGTGCACCCAAATAAGGTGCATGGACTAGTGGCTGCAAAGTTCTAATGACTAAAAGCTCAATAAGAACAAAATAAGTATTGCAAAATTTTTTATTTAGCTCTACATTTCACAGTGACGTAGATAATTGTAGCACACCAGATATCTCAGCGTTGTAGGTTATTGGTGGCCTTCTCATGGCTGTGTAGTCCCTCTTTTAACGGAATTTGCACTTTTTGATTCATTTATGTTTCATACATTTTTTGATTTATTTACATGTTTATCTGGCTTTTAACCTTTTGTGTTCAATAAATTACATTTTATTCAAAAAGTATCACCTGTTTTGGAGTCTAATACACAGCAGAATTTCCAAAAAAAAGTGATTTACGTATTATGTATTTAGTGGTACTTGTCCCCCTGGCTATGGGGTATCACATAGAGGGCAAAATTTTGTGAGTTATATTTATTTATGCCTGCAGAAGATCTTGGCATGGCTCGAGCCTTGGTTTCATGGATTCACTCCACGTCATAAATTTCAATTTGTTTTCAATCCTAAAGAATTCAGATTACTGCACAATCTCTCCTGAAATGGGGAGCACTAATACTTTCTCTTCTCTTACCTTTGACTATCTAATATTTCTTCTTGAAACTCATCTGACAGAAAATTATGATAATTTAGATTGCCAAGAACCACCAATCCCCATACTGTAACTGCTCCAGAGAGGTTTCAGCTCTGATCACTCATTTTTTACTAATGAAGTTTGTTGAGTTTGATCACTTCAGTAGATGTGTTATTGTCTATAGTCACAGATTTTGACTACAGTAGTTAGTTCCCAAAATAATCAGTTCCTGCAGCCAGTATTATGTTTCTAATCAGGGTCCATTTTTCAAATCTGACGTGTGTCACTTCATGTGGTGATAATTTTAGAATTCTTCACAAAATATAAGCCCAAATTTTTTCACTTTCACAAAGGGTAATATAATAGCAAACAGATCGACCTCACACATTATTTTACAACTTCTCTTGTATCCGACAATTCCCTATATATGGTTGTACATTACTGTCTGGGCACATTTCAGGGTTGAGAAGGGAAAGCGTGCCATTTAGCTATTTGAATCCAGATCTTACTGGAATAGCTTGCGGACGCAAAGTATTAGGAGCAGTGTTTGTGGCCACCTATCAGCTCAAAAGTTGGCCACAACAAACAGGCTTGGTGCTATCTACTCCATCTTCCTGATCCCAGGGATTGTCTTGCTCATTACCCTTTAACACCTCTACATGGATCTGGACTTACATAGAGACCCTCTTGGCTGGGCCCACAGTGTTGCCTGCTGTTTGGTGGTGTGAAATGAGAAGAACAATAGTCAGGTAGCCGGGTCAGAACCAGTAAGGCAGAGAAAATACAAAATCAGAAGACATAAGAGTAGTCAGCAAACAGGCCTGGATCACAATAGGAAACAGATACATAAGCCATGATTGAAAATAGAGGACTGAACCAGAGAAGAACAAGGCTGTATCTGGCAGCTTCCTTCAATATGCTTCGAGCTTTCATAGAATATGGTGCTAACCAATTGGCTGTATAAGGAAGTGGATTACTTCAGCTGGACAACACATACACCCATACTGCCAGACTAGAAGGTACTACTTGTCCCAGGCACCCTTATCTTAGTGGCTGAATCGAGCCTTTGTGATCCAGAGCTTCTGGTACCAACGTCTACTCCATTTCTAGCCCGGACAGCCATATGAATAAGGACACGCCTGCTGACATCATAGGGGCAGATCCTAGAAGAGATGTGACACACCATCTGCAGAAGCCCTAATATGAGAAAATTTCAGAAAATCAGAGCTGTAGGAATCCCCATAAAAAGACTCCATTTTGGAAATTATAACCCTCAGAGAACTAATCTATTGGAATAGTGGCAATTTTTTATTCCATAGGCAATTTCTGGGAATTAGCACACAGTGGATGTAGGAGAAAAAAAATGGCAAATGTGCCATTTTATTACCCGACACATAGTGCCCTGATTGTGCTCTAGGAGACACACACACGGTAAATTAAGTGGGTTCTTCTCACTATAGTAATGCCAAATACATGTGGTTTGGGCATACTGAAAGGCTCAGAGGTGAGGGGGAAATTTGACTTTGGGAGAGTGGTTATTGCTGGATTGGTTAAGGAAGCCATGTTAATTTTTAAGAGCCTTTGAGCCACTAATAATGTGGAATCCTCCTGTTTTTCCACTGACAGATGATGGACCTGAGCGGGGACTTGTTTTTTGTTAGATGAATAAAAGTTTTATTGGTATAAGGTTCGTCAACATGTTTCTATGCGGCTTTTTGTTCCATATTTTGGAGGCAGAATGAACAAACAGTTGAACACCGCTCCACTGGTTCATCCTATGAGATTTTCTATTAGACTGTGAGCTGTCATTGTCTTGGTGAAGAATTCAATGTTTTTGCATAACTTGCCATTTTTAGAGACAGTTGAAGTAGAAATGGTAAATAACATTCAAGATATTTTATTCAAAATAATAACTGGTTTATATCTTGGCAGATGACTGTACCAGGAGATCAGAGGAACAGCTGACATCTTTAATTATTAGATCAGATGATTTTGAGATCCCACTGGATACAATTGAAGTTAATGCCATTACTCCAGATATACCATCATCCTTTCTCAGCAAAGACCTATCATCTGATCCTTTGAAACAGGTCCTGTGTTCTGATTCATTGGCGACAGCTAAGGAAAATCAGAGTCACAAAATAAGCATTAAAAATGGAAAAACTCCTAAATCAAAGAAGCCATTTTCATGTCCAGAATATGGAAACAGTTTTCCCATCGAAAAGTCTTTTCTTAAACATCCAAAAATTCACACAGTGGAGAAAAGATTTTCTTGTTCCAAGTGTGGAAAATGTTTTAAAGATAAATCCCATCTTGTTAGACACCAAAGAAGTCACATAGAGGAGAAGCCTTTTTCCTGTTCAGAATGTGGAAAATGTTTTAAACAGAAATCGGCTTTGGTTACGCACCACAGAACCCACACAGGGGTGAAACCTTTTTCATGTTTAGAATGTGGCAAATGTTTTAATGGGAAATCAGCTTTAGTTACACACCAGAGAACCCACACAGGGGAGAAGCCTTTTTCTTGTTCAGAATGTGGGAAATGTTTTAACCAGAAATACACGCTTGTTATACACCAAAGAACCCACACAGGAGTGAAACCTTTTTCATGTTCAGAATGTGGCAAATCTTTTAATGAGAAATCAGCTTTAGTTACACACCAGAGAACCCACACAGGGGAGAAGCCTTTTTCTTGTTCAGAATGTGGGAAATGTTTTAACCAGAAATGTAATTTTGTTATACACCAGAGAACCCACACAGGGGAGAAGCCTTTTTCCTGTTCAGAATGTGGGAAATGTTTTAACGAGAAATCAGTTTTGATTAAGCACCAGAGAAACCACACAGGGGAGAAGCCTTTTTCTTGTTCAGAATGTGGGGAATGTTTTAAACAGAAATCAGCTTTGGTTACGCACCAGAGAAACCACACAGGGGAGAAGCCTTTTTCTTGTTCAGAATGTGGGGAATGTTTTAAACAGAAATCAGCTTTGGTTACGCACCAGAGAACCCACACAGGGGTGAAACCTTTTTCATGTTCAGAATGTGGCAAATGTTTTCATGAGAAATCAGTTTTGGTTAAGCACCAGATAACCCACACAGGGGAGAAGCCTTTTTCCTGTTCAGAACGTGGGAAATGTTTTAACCAGAAATGTAATTTTGTTATACACCAGAGAACCCACACAGGGGAGAAGCCTTTTTCCTGTTCAGAATGTGACAAATGTTTTAACGAGAAATCAGTTTTGATTGAGCACCAGAGAACCCACACAGGGGAGAAGCCTTTTTCCTGTTCAGAGTGTGGGAAATGTTATAAGCAGAAATCAGCTTTGGTTACGCACCAGAGAACCCACACAGGGATGAAACCTTTTTCATGTTCAGAATGTGGCAAATGTTTTAACGAGAATTCAGTTTTGGTTACACACCAGAGAACCCACACAGGGGAGAAACCTTTTTCTTGTTCAGAATGTGGGAAATGTTTTAAACAGAAATCGGCTTTGGTTACGCACTAGAGAACCCACACAGTTGTAAAACCTTTTTCATGTTCAGAATGTGGCAAATGTTTTAATGAGAAATCAGTTTTGGTTACGCACCAGAGAACCCACACAGGGGAGAAGCCTTTTTCCTGTTCAGAATGTGGCAAATGTTTTAATCAGAAATCAGCTTTGTTTAACCACCAGAGAAGTCACACAGGAGAGAAGCCTTTTTCCTGTCCAGAATGTGGGAAATGTTTTAAAAAGAAATGTAATTTTGTTATACACCAAAGAACCCACACAGGGGAGGTCTTTTTCATGTTCATAATGTAGGAAATGTTTTACACTAAAATCAACTCTTTAACATCAGAGAAATCACAAAGGATTCATGTTAAGAATGTTGGAAATATTTTAACTGAAAATTGTATTTCTTAAAGGGGTTGTCCATTACTAGGACAACACTTTGTCATCCCACATGTTTGTCCTCTTTCAAATAAAAACACTCATACTCATTTTGCATGCCTGCGCTGTTCAAGGGTCTTAGCAGTCACGTTCCCGGGGCTCATGTGAGGTTGTTACATAACACAAGCCCAGCACGGAATCAGCACTGGCTTCACTGTTCCTGCAGGCCACATGTATGTTTTTAACTTTTTACAAAGAATGGATTAAATAAGACAACATTTGAATTTTTATGGAAATCAACTGGTGCTCTTTTTTTTCTTTTTTGCCTGCATTTACAAGTGGACTCCAGCGACATTGAACCTGGCACCCGTGGTCCTGTGATACTCCTCTGGTGAGCACTGTGAAAATCCTTTTTCACGTTTTACCATGCTGATTGATTCACTGTTCCTGCCTTCGGATGTATTTAACATCAAAAGGAAGCCAAGGCTGCAGCTGCTCTCTGGCTTACTCTTATTGTTTGATGTGTCCAAAGAGTGAAGATAGTGAACCAAGTTTAAGAATGCACTTGCTTTCAAAAAGCATTTGGAATTCTACTAGTCTTTTCCCTATGTTTTCTATGATCTTTAAGTACATTTTCCTTGCATGTTTCAACCAAGAAAGAAAAAAAGAATATATATTTTAACTTTGAAAAAATAAAGATTTCATACCTTTAAACATGTCTTGGAATTGTAGAGTAGAATCTGGATAAATCTTTTCCATTCCAGTGAGAAGGGTTTGTCCAAGTAGTGGATATCCCCTTTAAACATCAAAAATCTCACACAGAGAGAAACCATTATCATACCTACAGTAGAGTGTGAAAAATAAATTTCTATAAAATCATATTTTGTTGACCATCAAAAATAACTCAGATGGGGCGTGGCTAAGACACTGAAGAGAGCAGACATGCAGCACTGAGCTCTCCCCGTCGTTTTCACAAACATCGGGTTCCTGCCTAGTAAACGGCAGGTTTTTGTCTCAGTATGGCTGGAGGAGACACCAGGGAGCCGACAGGAAGGATTTGAGTTAGCACTTGTCCTGGAAAACGGCACACGTGCAGAGCTGAGTGTTATGATCCTAATGGCAGAGGATCTCAGGAGTACCAGCTAAGTCTGCAAACACAAAAAGCCAGCTCATAGGGAAATGGTAACTTGACTGACCGTATACCTGATCCTAACACAAACAACTAGCAGCAGCCGGGGAACGTACCTACGTTGGTTCTAGACGTCTCGTGCCAGCCGGAGAACTAACTAACCCTTTCAGAGAAAATAAGACCTCTCTTGCCTCAAGAGAAAGGACCCCAAAGTTAAAATACAAGCCCCCAACAAATAATAACGGTGAGGTAAGAAGAAATGACAAACGTAAGAATGAACTAGATTTAGCAAAGAGAGGCCCACTGACTAATAGCAGAAAATAGGAAGATGACTTATACGGTCAGCAAAAAACCCTACAAAATATCCACGCTGAATATCCAAGAACCCCCGCACCGACTAACGGTGTGGGGGGAGGATAACAGCCCCCCTTGAGCTTCCAGCAAAATCAGGAATCACATTTTAAACAAAGCTGGAACAAAATAAGGGAAATTCAAATGCACAAAAATAAGAAAGCAGGACTTAGCTTATCTTGCAAAATCAGGAGACAGGAGAAAACAGACAAGGTCTGATAACAACGAATCCAGGCACAATACTGAGTATCCAGGAAGTTTATATAGGCACACCCAGACCAAACGAAGCAGGTGAGTGCCAACCTGGGGAAAGACACTCAAAGTGCCATACCGCTAATGACCACAAGAGGGAGCCAAGAACTATAGTTCACAACAGTACCCCTCCTTTAAGGAGGGGTCATCGAACCCTCACCAAGACCACCAGGGCGATCAGGATGAGCAGCGTGAAAGGCACGAACCAAATCGGCCGCATGAACATCAGAGGCGACCACCCAGGAATTGTCCTCCTGACCATAGCCCTTCCATTTGACCAGATACTGAAGTCTCCGTCTAGAGAGACGAGAGTCCAAGATCTTCTCCACCACATACTCCAACTCGCCCTCAACCAACACCGGAGCAGGAGGCTCAACAGCAGGAACCATAGGCACCACGTACCGCCGTAACAAAGACCTATGGAACACATTGTGAATGGCAAACGACACCGGAAGATCCAAACGAAACGACACCGGATTAAGGACTTCCAAAATTTTATAAGGACCAATAAAGCGAGGCTTAAACTTAGGAGAGGAAACCTTCAGAGGGACATACCGAGAAGACAACCAAACCAAATCCCCAACATGAAGTCGGGGACCCACACCGCGGCAGCGGTTGGCAAAGCGCTGAGCCTTCTCCTGTGACAACTTCAAGTTGTCCACCACAAGATTCCAAATCCGCTGCAACCTATCCACCACGGAATCCACCCCAGGACAGTCAGAAGGTTCAACATGACCCGAGGAAAACCGCGGATGAAAACCAGAGTTGCAGAAAAATGGCGAAACCAAAGTAGCGGAACTTGCCCGATTATTAAGGGCAAACTCAGCCAGTGGCAAGAAAGTCACCCAATCATCCTGATCCGCAGAAACAAAACATCTAAAATAAGCCTCCAGCGTCTGATTAGTTCGCTCCGTTTGGCCATTAGTCTGAGGATGAAAGGCAAATGAAAATGACAAATCGATGCCCATCCTAACACAAAAGGATCGCCAGAATCTGGACACAAACTGGGATCCTCTGTCAGACACGATATTCTCAGGAATGCCGTGCAAACGAACCACATTCTGAAAGAACAAAGGAACCAAATCGGAAGAGGAAGGCAACTTAGGCAAGGGCACCAAATGGACCATCTTGGAAAAACGATCACAGACCACCCAGATGACAGACATTCCTTGAGACACCGGAAGATCTGAAATGAAATCCATGAAAATGTGCATCCAAGGCCTCTTCGGGACGGGCAAGGGCAAAAGTAACCCGCTGGCACGAGAACAGCAAGGCTTAGCCCGAGCACAAATCCCACAGGACTGCACAAAAGATCGCACATCCCGCGACAGGGACGGCCACCAAAAGGACCTAGCCACCAAATCTCTGGTACCAAAAATCCCAGGATGCCCTGCCAACACTGAGGAATGAACCTCGGAAATAACTCTACTGGTCCATTTATCAGGAACAAACAGTCTGTCAGGTGGGCAAGAGTCAGGTCTACCAGCCTGAAATCTCTGCAACACACGTCGCAAATCAGGAGAAATGGCCGACAAGATTACTCCCTCTTTAAGAATACCCGCTGGCTCTGCGACTCCAGGAGAGTCAGGCACAAAACTCCTAGAAAGAGCATCAGCCTTCACATTCTTTGAACCAGGCAGGTACGAGATCACAAAGTCAAAACGGGAGAAAAACAACGACCAACGAGCCTGTCTAGGATTCAGGCGTTTAGCGGACTCGAGGTACATCAGATTTTTATGATCAGTCAAGACCACCACATGATGCTTAGCTCCCTCGAGCCAATGACGCCACTCCTCAAATGCCCACTTCATAGCCAACAACTCCCAATTACCAACATCATAGTTCCGTTCAGCAGGCGAAAACTTCCTAGAAAAAAAGCACATGGTCTCATCACAGAGCAACCAAAGCCTTTCTGCGACAAAACAGCCCCTGCATCGATCTCAGAAGCGTCTACTTCAACCTGAAAGGGAAGTGAGACATCAGGCTGGCACAAAACAGGCGCCGAAGTAAACCGGCGCTTCAGCTCCCGGAAAGCCTCCACGGCCGCAGGAGCCCAATTAGCGACATCAGAACCTTTCTTGGTCATATCCGTCAAAGGTTTTACAATGCTAGAAAAATTAGCAATAAAACGACGGTAGAAATTAGCAAAACCCAAGAACTTCTGAAGACTCTTAACGGACGTGGGTTGAGTCCAATCATGAATAGCTCGGACCTTGACTGGGTCCATCTCCACAGTAGAAGGGGCGAAAATAAAACCCAAAAAGGAAACCTTCTGCACTCCAAAGAGACACTTTGAGCCCTTCACAAACAAAGCATTATCACGCAAAACCTGAAACACCATCCTGACCTGCTTTACATGAGAATCCCAATCATCAGAGAAAACCAGAATATCATCCAGATAAACAATCATAAATTTATCCAGATACTTCCGGAAAATGTCATGCATAAAGGACTGAAACACTGAGGGGGCATTAGAAAGCCCAAAAGGCATCACCAAGTACTCAAAATGACCTTCGGGCGTATTGAACGCAGTTTTCCATTCATCTCCCTGCTTAATGCGCACAAGGTTGTACGCACCGCGAAGATCTATCTTGGTGAACCACTTGGCACCCTTAATCCGGGCAAACAAGTCCGACAATAGTGGCAAAGGATACTGAAATTTGACAGTGATTTTATTCAAAAGCCGATAGTCTATACACGGTCTCAAAGAGCCGTCTTTCTTGGCCACAAAAAAGAATCCCGCACCAAGAGGGGAAGAGGATGGACGAATATGTCCCTTCTCCAAAGACTCCTTAATATAAGCACGCATCGCGGCATGCTCAGGTACAGACAGATTAAATAGTCGTCCCTTAGGAAATTTACTACCAGGAATCAAATCTATAGCGCAGTCACAGTCCCTATGAGGAGGAAGGGCACTGGACCTGGACTCACTGAATACATCCTGATAGTCCAACAAATACTCAGGGACTTCAGAAGGAGTAGAAGAAGCAATAGACACCGACGAGGAATCGCAATGAATTCCCTGACAACCCCAACTTGACACAGACATTGCCTTCCAATCCAAAACTGGATTATGGGTCTGTAACCATGGCAGACCCAGAACGACCAAATCCTGCATTTTATGCAAAACAAGAAAACGAATCACCTCCCGATGTTCAGGAGACATGCACATGGTCACTTGTGTCCAATACTGTGGTTTATTCTCCGCCAATGGTGTAGCATCAATTCCTCTAAGAGGAATAGGATTTGCTAAAGGCTCTAGGACAAAACCACAGCGCTTGGCAAATGATAAATCCATAAGACTCAGGGCAGCACCTGAATCCACAAATGCCATAACAGGGTAGGAAGACAATGAGCAAATCAAAGTCACAGACAAAATGAACTTAGGCTGCAAATTACCAATGGCGACAGGACTAACAACCTTTGATGGCCGTTTAGAGCATGCCGAGATAACATGTGTAGAATCACCACAGTAAAAACACAAGCCATTCTGACGCCTATGATTTTGCCGTTCGGTTCTAGTCAGGATTCTATCACATTGCATTGAGTCAGGTGTCCGTTCAGACAACACTACCAGAGGATTAGCAGTTTTGCGCTCCCGCAAACGCCGATCAACCTGGATGGCCAGAGCCATAGAATCATTCAGACTTGTAGGAATGGGAAAACCCACCATCACATTCTTAATGGCTTCAGAAAGGCCATTTCTGAAATTTGCGGCCAGAGCACACTCATTCCATTGAGTAAGCACGGACCATTTCCGAAATTTTTGGCAGTACAGCTCAGCTTCATCCTGGCCCTGAGAGATAGCCAGCAATGCTTTTTCTGCCTGTATTTCAAGATTGGGCTCCTCATAAAGCAATCCAAGCGCCAGAAAAAACGCATCAATATTTGCCAATGCCGGATCTCCTGGCGCCAATGAGAAAGCCCAATCCTGAGGGTCGCCACGCAAGAAGGAGATAACAATTTTAACTTGTTGAGCTGAGTCTCCAGACGAACGAGGTCTCAAAGATAGAAACAATTTACAATTATTCCTAAAATTCCCAAATTTAAATCGATCTCCAGAGAACAGCTCAGGAATAGGTATCTTAGGTTCTGACATAGGACTGCTAATAACAAAATCCTGAATGCCCTGCACACTTGCAGCAAGCTGATCCACACTAGTAATCAGAGTCTGAACATTCATGTCTGCAGCAGAGCTTCAAGCCACTCAGAGATAAAGGGGAGGAAGAAAAAAAAAACAAAAAACTCAGACTTCTTTTCTTATAGTCCCGCTTCAGCAATGCACTTTTTGGCCTGGATTACTGTTATGATCCTAATGGCAGAGGATCTCAGGAGTACCAGCTAAGTCTGCAAACACAAAAAACCAGCTCATAGGGAAGTGGTAACTTGACTGACCGTATACCTGATCCTAGCACAAACAACTAGCAGCAGCCGGGGAACGTACCTACGTTGGTTCTAGACGTCTCGCGCCAGCCGGAGAACTAACTAACCCTTTCAGAGAAAATAAGACCTCTCTTGCCTCAAGAGAAAGGACCCCAAAGTTATAATACAAGCCCCCAACAAATAATAACGGTGAGGTAAGAAGAAATGACAAACGTAAGAATGAACTAGATTTAGCAAAAAGAGGCCCACTGACTAATAGCAGAAAATAGAAAGATGACTTATACGGTCAGCAAAAAACCCTACAAAATATCCATGCTGAATATCCAAGAACCCCGCACCGACTAACGGTGTGGGGGGAGGATAACAGCCCCCCTAGAGCTTCCAGCAAAATCAGGAATCACATTTTAAACAAAGCTGGAACAAAATAAGGGAAATTCAAATGCACAAAAATAAGAAAGCAGAACTTAGCTTATCTTGCAAAATCAGGAGACCAGGAGACAGGAGGAAACAGACAAGGTCTGATAACAACGAATCCAGGCACAATACAGAGTATCCAGGAAGTTTATATAGGCACACCCAGGCCAAACGAAGCAGGTGAGTGCCAACCTGGGGAAAGACACTCCAAGTGCCATACCGCTAATGACCACAAGAGGGAGCCAAGAACTATGGTTCACAACAGGGCGGTCATGGTTTTCGTGCCTTTCCTCCAGGTGCTGCCCACAACAACACACCCTTCTCTGTTGTGAATCTGGATTCTGGGCTCCCCCGGTGGCTACTGGTGGAATTGAACTGGTGTCTTCATCTTCTCTGTTCACCTGTTCCCATCAAGATGTGGGAGTCGCTATATAACCTTGCTGCTCTGTTAGTTGCTTGCCGGTCAACAATGTTATCAGAAGCCTCTCTGTGCTTGTTCCTGCTCCTAGACAACTACTAGATAAGTTGGACTCTTGTCCATGTTTGTTTTTGCATTTTTGTTCCAGTTCACAGCTGTAGCTTCGTTACTGTGTCTGGAAAGCTCTTGTGAACAGGAATTGCCACTCTGGTGTTATGAGTTAATGCCAGAGTTTTAAAGTAATTTCTGGATGGTGTTTTGATAGAGTTTTTTAGCTGACCATGAAAGTGTCCTTTCTGTCTTCTGCTATGTAGTAAGTGGACCTCAAATTTGCTAAACCTATTTTCATACTACGTTTGTTATTTCATCTTGATTCACCGCCAATACATGTGGGGGGCCTCTGTCTCCTTTCGGGGTATTTCTCTAGAGGTGAGCTAGGACTAATATTTTCCTCTGCTAGCTTTATTTAGTCCTCCGGCTGGTGCTGGGCATCTAGAATCAACGTAGGCATGCTACCCGGCCACTGCTAGTTGTGCGTTAGGTTTAGTTCATGGTCAGCTCAGTTTCCATCTTCCAAGAGCTAGTTCCTATATATGCTGATGCTATGATCTCTTGCCATTGAGATCATGACAGTTTGACCGGCCCACTAAAGGGTTAAAATCCTTGGCTGAGAAAGGAGAGAAATAAGTAGTCTGCTGAAATTTTTTTTTTTTTTTTTTTTTCTCTCCTTTGAATGGCTCTGTGTTCACCTGTTTGCAATGGATCTTCAGAGTGTAACTGCAGGTTTGAATAATCTCGCCACGAAGGTACAAAATTTGCAAGATTTTGTTTGTCATGCACCTGTATCTGAGCCGAGAATTCCTTTGCCGGAATTTTTCTCGGGGAATAGATCTGGGTTTCAGAATTTTCGAAATAATTGCAAATTATTTTTGTCCCTGAAATCTCGCTCTGCCGGAGATCCTGCACAGCAGGTCAGGATTGTGATTTCCTTGCTCCGGGGCGACCCTCAAGACTGGGCTTTTTCATTGACACCAGGGGATCCTGCGTTGCTCAATGTGGATGCGTTTTTTCTGGCCTTGGGGTTGCTTTATGACGAACCTCATTTGGAGCTTCAGGCAGAAAAAACTTTGATGTCCCTATCTCAGGGGCAAGATGAAGCGGAAATTTACTGCCAAAGATTCCGTAAATGGTCTGTGCTTACTCAGTGGAATGAGTGCGCCCTGGCGGCGACTTTCAGAGAGGGTCTCTCTGATGCCATTAAGGATGTTATGGTGGGGTTCCCTGTGCCTGCGGGTCTGAATGAGTCCATGACAATGGCTATTCAGATCGATAGGCGTTTGCGGGAGCGCAAACCAGTGCACCATCTGGCGGTGTCCACTGAGAAATCGCCAGAGAGTATGCAGTGTGATAGAATTCTGTCCCGAAGCGAGCGGCAGAATTTTAGACGGAAAAATGGGTTGTGTTTCTATTGTGGTGATTCTACTCATGTTATATCAGCATGCTCTAAGCGCACTAAAAAGCTTGGTAAATCTGTTTCCATTTGCACCTTACCGTCTAAGTTTATTCTATCTGTGACCCTGATTTGCTCTTTGTCATCTATTACCACGGACGCCTATGTCGACTCTGGCGCCGCTTTGAGTCTTATGGATTGGTCCTTTGCCAAACGCTGTGGGTATGATTTAGAGCCTTTGGAGACTCCTATTCCTCTGAAGGGGATTGACTCCACCCCATTGGCTAATAATAAACCACAATACTGGACACAAGTAACTATGCGTATTAATCCGGATCACCAGGAGATTATTCGCTTTCTGGTGCTGTATAATCTACATGATGATTTGGTGCTAGGATTGCCTTGGCTGCAATCTCACAACCCAGTCCTCGACTGGAAAGCTATGTCTGTGTTGAGCTGGGGATGTAAGGGGGCTCATGGGGATGTACCTGTGGTTTCCATTTCATCATCTATTCCCTCTGAAATTCCTGAGTTCCTGTCTGACTATCGTGACGTCTTTGAAGAATCCAAGCTTGGTTCGTTACCTCCGCACCGAGAGTGCGATGGTGCCATTGATTTAATCCCGGGTAGTAAATACCCAAAGGGTCGTTTATTTAATCTGTCTGTGCCTGAACATGCTGCTATGCGTGAATATATAAAGGAGTCCTTGGAAAAGGGACATATTCGTCCATCGTCATCTCCCTTAGGAGCCGGTTTTTTCTTTGTGTCAAAAAAAGACGGCTCTTTGAGACCATGTATTGATTATCGGCTTTTGAATAAAATCACTGTTAAATATCAATATCCATTGCCGTTGCTGACTGATTTGTTTGCTCGCATAAAGGGGGCCAAGTGGTTCTCTAAGATTGACCTTCGTGGGGCGTATAATTTGGTGCGAATCAGGCAGGGGGATGAGTGGAAAACCGCATTTAATACGCCCGAGGGCCACTTTGAGTATTTAGTGATGCCTTTTGGTCTTTCAAATGCTCCGTCAGTTTTCCAGTCCTTTATGCATGATATTTTTCGCGATTATTTGGATAAATTTATGATTGTGTATCTGGATGATATTTTGATTTTTTCGGATGACTGGGACTCTCATGTCCAGCAAGTTAGGAGGGTTTTTCAGGTTTTGCGGTCTAATTCTTTGTGTGTGAAGGGTTCTAAGTGTGTTTTTGGGGTACAGAGGATTTCCTTTTTGGGATATATTTTTTCCCCCTCTTCCATTGAAATGGATCCTGTCAAGGTTCAAGCTATTTGTGATTGGACGCAGCCCTCTTCTCTTAAGAGTCTTCAGAAATTTTTGGGCTTTGCTAACTTTTATCGTCGATTTATTGCTGGTTTTTCGGATATTGCTAAGCCATTGACCGATTTGACTAAGAAGGGTGCTGATGTTGCTGATTGGTCCCCTGATGCTGTGGAGGCCTTTCGGGAGCTTAAGCGCCGTTTTTCCTCTGCCCCTGTGTTGCGTCAGCCTGATGTTGCTCTACCTTTTCAGGTTGAGGTCGACGCTTCTGAGATCGGAGCTGGGGCAGTGTTGTCGCAGAAAAGTTCTGACTGCTCCGTGATGAGGCCTTGTGCCTTCTTTTCCCGTAAATTTTCGCCCGCTGAGCGGAATTATGATGTTGGGAATCGGGAGCTTTTGGCCATGAAGTGGGCTTTTGAGGAGTGGCGCCATTGGCTTGAGGGGGCCAGACATCAGGTGGTGGTATTGACTGACCACAAAAATTTGGTTTATCTTGAGACCGCCAGGCGCCTGAATCCTAGACAGGCGCGCTGGTCATTATTTTTCTCTCGGTTTAATTTTGTGGTGTCATACCTACCGGGTTCTAAGAATGTTAAGGCGGATGCCCTTTCTAGGAGTTTTGAGCCTGACTCGCCTGGTAACTCTGAGCCCACAGGTATCCTTAAGGATGGAGTGGTATTGTCAGCCGTTTCTCCAGACCTGCGGCGGGCCTTGCAGGAGTTTCAGGCGGATAGACCTGATCGTTGCCCACCTGATAAACTGTTTGTTCCTGATGATTGGACCAGTAGAGTCATCTCTGAGGTTCATTCTTCTGCGTTGGCAGGTCATCCTGGCATTTTTGGTACCAGGGATTTGGTGGCAAGGTCCTTCTGGTGGCCTTCCCTGTCACGAGATGTGCGAGGCTTTGTGCAGTCTTGTGACGTTTGTGCTCGGGCCAAGCCTTGTTGTTCTCGGGCTAGTGGATTGTTGTTGCCCTTGCCTATTCCTAAGAGGCCTTGGACGCACATCTCGATGGATTTTATTTCAGATCTGCCTGTTTCTCAGAAGATGTCTGTCATCTGGGTGGTGTGTGACCGTTTCTCTAAGATGGTCCATTTGGTTCCTCTGCCCAAGTTGCCTTCTTCTTCCGAGTTGGTTCCTCTGTTTTTTCAAAATGTTGTTCGTTTGCATGGTATTCCTGAGAATATCGTTTCTGACAGAGGGACCCAATTCGTGTCTAGATTTTGGCGGGAATTCTGTGCTAGGATGGGCATAGATTTATCTTTTTCGTCCGCTTTCCATCCTCAGACGAATGGCCAGACTGAGCGGATTAATCAGACCCTGGAGACATATCTGAGGTGTTTTGTGTCTGCTGACCAGGATGATTGGGTTGCTTTTTTGCCATTGGCGGAGTTCGCTCTCAATAATCGGGCCAGCTCTGCCACTTTGGTGTCCCCGTTTTTCTGTAATTCGGGGTTTCATCCTCGATTTTCCTCTGGTCAGGTGGAATCTTCGGATTGTCCTGGAGTGGATGCTGTGGTGGAGAGATTGCATCAGATCTGGGGGCAGGTGGTGGACAATTTGAGGTTGTCCCAGGAGAAGACTCAGCTTTTTGCTAACCGCCGTCGTCGTGTTGGTCCTCGTCTTCGTGTTGGGGACTTGGTGTGGTTGTCTTCTCGTTTTGTCCCTATGAGGGTCTCTTCTCCTAAGTTTAAGCCTCGGTTCATCGGCCCGTATAAGATATTGGAGATTCTTAACCCTGTTTCCTTCCGTTTGGACCTCCCTGCATCCTTTTCTATTCATAATGTTTTTCATCGGTCATTATTGCGCAGGTATGAGGTACCGGTTGTGCCTTCCGTTGAGCCTCCTGCTCCGGTGTTGGTTGAGGGTGAGTTGGAGTACGTTGTGGAGAAAATCTTAGACTCTCGTGTTTCCAGACGGAGACTCCAGTATCTGGTCAAGTGGAAGGGATACGGCCAGGAGGATAATTCTTGGGTAATGCATCTGATGTTCATGCCTCTGATCTGGTTCGTGCCTTTCATAGGGCCCATCCTGATCGCCCTGGTGGTTCTGGTGAGGGTTCGGTGCCCCCTCCTTGAGGGGGGGGTACTGTTGTGAATCTGGATTCTGGGCTCCCCCGGTGGCTACTGGTGGAATTGAACTGGTGTCTTCATCTTCTCTGTTCACCTGTTCCCATCAAGATGTGGGAGTCGCTATATAACCTTGCTGCTCTGTTAGTTGCTTGCCGGTCAACAATGTTATCAGAAGCCTCTCTGTGCTTGTTCCTGCTCCTAGACAACTACTAGATAAGTTGGACTCTTGTCCATGTTTGTTTTTGCATTTTTGTTCCAGTTCACAGCTGTAGCTTCGTTACTGTGTCTGGAAAGCTCTTGTGAACAGGAATTGCCACTCTGGTGTTATGAGTTAATGCCAGAGTTTTAAAGTAATTTCTGGATGGTGTTTTGATAGAGTTTTTTAGCTGACCATGAAAGTGTCCTTTCTGTCTTCTGCTATGTAGTAAGTGGACCTCAAATTTGCTAAACCTATTTTCATACTACGTTTGTTATTTCATCTTGATTCACCGCCAATACATGTGGGGGGCCTCTGTCTCCTTTCGGGGTATTTCTCTAGAGGTGAGCTAGGACTAATATTTTCCTCTGCTAGCTTTATTTAGTCCTCCGGCTGGTGCTGGGCATCTAGAATCAACGTAGGCATGCTACCCGGCCACTGCTAGTTGTGCGTTAGGTTTAGTTCATGGTCAGCTCAGTTTCCATCTTCCAAGAGCTAGTTCCTATATATGCTGATGCTATGATCTCTTGCCATTGAGATCATGACACTTCTCCTCCTGTGCACCACATGATGCTGTAATAGTGACAGTTTTGGTGGCAATTTACAGTCCAATAGTCTCACAGTTAAGCACAGTCTCTGAGGCCAACAAGACCCATTTCAAAGGGGTCGGTCCTGTTGTGAATTCTGCTCTTGGGCTCCCTCCGGTGGTTGTAAGTGGTACTGCTGCTGATCTCAGCCGTTATCAGGTGCTTTCACTTGCTACCAATTCTGACTGGGCTACTTATTCTGGCTAGATCCTTTAGCCAGTGCCAGTTGTCTATTGTTTTCTGGAGGATTCACATCTCTGCTTGGTTTCTCCTGCTGGATTGTCCAAATCATCAAAGATAAGTCCTGGCTTTGTTTTTTGCAGTCCACATGCTGTGGACTTTATAGCTCAGTGAATTGCTATGTTCTTTCTTATCCAGCTTTGTCTGTGTAAGGATTTATTCAGCCAAGCTGGAAGCTCTGGAGTTGCAGAGTTACCCTCCATACCTTTAGTTAGGTGTGGAGATTTTTGTATTCTCTGTGGTGGATTTTTGTAGTATTTTAATACTGACCGCACAGTACTCTGTCCTGTCTTTTCTTTCTAGCTAAGCGTGGCCTCCTTTGCTAAATTCTGTTTTCAGACTGCGTATGTAATTTCCCTCTCCTCTCACAGTCAATATTTGTGGGGGGCTGTCTTTCCTTTGGGGATTTTCTCTGAGGCAAGATAGTTTTCCTGTTTCTTTCTTTAGGGGTAAATAGTCCTCCGGCTGTGACAAGGTGTCTAGGGAGTGACAGGAACATCCCACGGCTACTTCTAGTTGCGGTGTTAAGTTCAGGGTCTGCGGTCAGTATAGAGGCCACCTTCTCCAGAGCTCGTCCATGCTGCTCCTAGGCCACCAGATCATAAGAGTACAACTGGCCTACAAAGAGTTAAATGCATCTCAAAAGAAGGGAAGTGCTGAGCCATTTTTTTTTGTAGTCTGTTTTGTCTTCTCTTCCCTCTTAAGTTCTGGGTGGTTCAGGAGTTTGGCGCAGGCATGGATATTCAGGGACTGGCTTCTCACGTGGATCAACTTGCTGCAAGAGTACAGGGTATTTCCGATTATATTGTCCAGACTCCGGTTTTGGAGCCTAGAATTCCAATTCCTGATTTGTTTTTTGGGGACAGGTCCAAGTTTTTGAGCTTTAACAATAACCGCAAACTGTTTTTTGCTCTGAAACCTCGTTCCTCTGGTGATCCCATTCAGCAAGTTAAAATTGTCATCTCTTTGCTGCGTGGCGATCCTAAGGATTGGGCATTTTCCCTGGAGTCTGGGAATCCAGCCTTGCTTAATGTAGACACCTTTTTTCAGGTGCAAGGGTTAATGTATGATGAACCTAATTCAGTGGATCATGCAGAAAAGACCTTGTTAACCCTGTGTCAGGTGTTGTGAATTCCGTTCTCGGGCTCCCTCCTGTGGTCGTGAGTGGTACTGTGTGAGTTCTGTTCTTGGGCTCCCTCTGGTGGCTTTTAGCGATACGGCTGGTTTGTAGCTGGGATCCAGCTGCCTCGAGTTCTGCTAGTCTGGCTGCCTATTTAACTCCACCTGGACCTTTACTTGTTGCCTGCTGTCGTTGTATTCAGTACTGGTTCTGATCTCTCTGGGACTTTCCTTGTGACCTGTCTCCTCCTGGAGAAGCTAAGTCTTGCTAGTTCATGTTTGCTCATTGTTTTCTTGAAAATGTTTCTCAGTATATGATGAGTTCAGTCCAGCTTGCTTATATGTGATTTTCTCGCTTGCTGGAAGCTCTGGGGTGCAGAGTTGCGCCCCTCACATCGTGAGTCGGTGTGGGGTTTTTTGTATTCTCTGCGTGGATAATTTTGATAGTATTTTATACTGACCGCACAGATTCCTTGCTATCTTCTGACTATTTAGTGTTAGCGGGCCTCATTTGCTAAAACCTGTTTTCATTTCTACGTTTGTCTTTTCCCCTTAACTCACCGTTATTATTTGTGGGGGGCTGTCTAAACTTTGGGGTAATTTCTCTGAGGCAAGTGAGGCTTTGTTTCTCTCTAGGGGTAGCTAGTTTCTCATGCTGTGAAGAGGCGTCTAGGTTGTCAGGAACGCTCCACGGCTGCCTTTAGTGTGTGTTGATAGGATCAGGGTTGCGGTCAGTAAAGTTCCCACATCCCCAGAGCTTGTCTTTAAATTCTGGTTTATTTATCAGGTCAGTTTTTGTGATCCTTACCACCAGGATCATAACAGTACATCAGGCCAGTAAAGTGTTAATGCATCGCAAAAGAGGGATAAGAGAGGTCCTGAGTTCATTTTTTTTTTCCTCTGCAGTGTGTCTAGCCTCTCTCCTCCCCTTAATCTCTGGGTGGTTCAGAATTCAGCTGCAGATATGGACCTTCAGAGTCTGTCCTCTAGTGTGGATCATCTCACTGCAACGGTACAAAGCATTCAGGATTATGTAGTTCACAGTCCTATGTCAGAGCCTAAAATACCAATTCCTGAGTTGTTCTCTGGAGATAGATCTAGGTTTTTGAACTTCAAAAATAATTGCAAATTATTCCTTTCTCTGAGACCTCGTTCCTCTGGTGACCCTGTTCAGCAAGTTAAAATTATTATTTCTTTGTTACGTGGTGACCCTCAAGATTGGGCATTCTCCCTGACGCCAGGAGATCCTGCATTGCTAAATGTGGATGCGTTTTTTCTGGCGCTTGGATTGCTTTATGAGGAACCTAATCTAGTAGACCAGGCAGAAAAGGTTTTGTTGGCTCTCTCTCAGGGTCAGGATGAAGCAGAGGTTTACTGTCAGAAGTTTAGGAAATGGTCTGTGCTCACTCAATGGAATGAGTGTGCCCTGGCAGCGATTTTCAGAAAGGGTCTTCTGAAGCCATTAAGGATGTTATGGTGGGGTTCCCCACGCCTGCGGGTCTGAATGAGTCAATGTCTTTGGCCATTCAGATTGATCGGCGTTTGCGGGAGCGCAAACCTGTGCACCATCTGGTGGTATTTTCTGAGCAGAAGCCTGAGTCTATGCAATGTGACAGGATTCTGACCAGAATTGAACGGCAAAATCACAGACGTCAGAATGGGTTGTGCTTTTACTGTGGTGATTCTGCTCATGTTATCTCAGATTGTTCTAAGCGCACAAATAGGTTCGCTAAGTCTGTCACCATTGGTACTGTACAGCCTAAATTCATTTTGTCTGTTACTTTGATTTGCTCCCTGTCATCCTACTCAGTTATGGCTTTTGTGGATTCAGGTGCTGCCCTGAATTTGATGGATTTGTCATTTGCCAGGTGCTGTGGTTTTATCTTGGAGCCTTTGCAATTTCCTATTCCACTAAAGGGAATTGATGCTACGCCATTGGCCAAGAATAAGCCTCAGTACTGGACTCAAGTGACCATGTGCATGACTCCTGCACATCAGGAGGTGATTCGCTTTCTTGTGTTACATAATTTGCATGACGTTGTCGTGTTGGGTCTGCCATGGCTGCAGGTTCATAATCCAGTCCTGGATTGGAAAGCAATGTCTGTGTCAAGTTGGGGTTGCCAGGGGATTCATGGCGATGCTCCTTTGGTGTCAATTGCTTCTTCTACTCCTTCCAAAGTCCCTGAATTTTTGTCGGACTACCAGGATGTATTTGATGAGCCCAAATCCAGTGCCCTACCTCCTCATAGGGATTGTGATTGTGCTATAAATTTGATTCCTGGTAGTAAGTTCCCTAAGGGACGACTTTTTAATTTATCTGTACCAGAACATGCCGCTATGCGGAGTTATATAAAGGAGTCTTTGGAGAAAGGGCATATTCGCCCGTCCTCATCCCCTTTGGGTGCGGGGTTCTTTTTTGTGGCCAAGAAGGATGGTTCTCTGAGACCCTGTATAGATTATCACCTTCTAAATAAAATCACGGTCAAATTTCAGTATCCTTTGCCATTGCTGTCCGATCTGTTTTCTCGGATTAGGGGGGCTAGTTGGTTCACCAAGATAGATCTTCGAGGAGCTTATAATCCTGTGCGTATTAAGCAGGGCGATGAATGGAAAACAGCATTTAATACGCCCGAAGGCCATTTTTAGTACTTGGTGATGTGTTGTGAATTTGGATTCTGGCTCCCCCGGTGGCTACTGGTGGAATTGAACTGGTGTCTTCATCTTCTCTGTTCACCTGTTCCCATCAAGATGTGGGAGTCGCTATATAACCTTGCTGCTCTGTTAGTTGCTTGCCGGTCAACAATGTTATCAGAAGCCTCTCTGTGCTTGTTCCTGCTCCTAGACAACTACTAGATAAGTTGGACTCTTGTCCATGTTTGTTTTTGCATTTTTGTTCCAGTTCACAGCTGTAGTTTCGTTACTGTGTCTGGAAAGCTCTTGTGAACAGGAATTGCCACTCTGGTGTTATGAGTTAATGCCAGAGTTTTAAAGTAATTTCTGGATGGTGTTTTGATAGGGTTTTCAGCTGACCATGAAAGTGTCCTTTCTGTCTTCTGCTATGTAGTAAGTGGACCTCAAATTTGCTAAATCTATTTTCATACTACGTTTGTTATTTCATCTTAATTCACCGCCAATACATGTGGGGGGCCTCTGTCTCCTTTCGGGGTATTTCTCTAGAGGTGAGCTAGGACTAATATTTTCCTCTGCTAGCTTTATTTAGTCCTCCGGCTGGTGCTGGGCATCTAGAATCAACGTAGGCATGCTACCCGGCCACTGCTAGTTGTGCGTTAGGTTTAGCTCATGGTCAGCTCAGTTCCCATCTTCCAAGAGCTAGTTCCTATATATGCTGATGCTATGTTCTCTTGCCATTGAGATCATGACAGTTTGACCGGCCCACTAAAGGGTTAAAATCCTTGGCTGAGAAAGGAGAGAAATAAGTAGTCTGCTGAAATTTTTTTTTTTTTTTTTTCTCTCCTTCTAATCTTTGAATGGCTCTGTGTCCACCTGTTTGTAATGGATCTTCAGAGTGTAACTGCAGGTTTGAATAATCTCGCCACGAAGGTACAAAATTTGCAAGATTTTGTTTTTCATGCACCTGTATCTGAGCCGAGAATTCCTTTGCCGGAATTTTTCTCGGGGAATAGATCCGGGTTTCAGAATTTTCGAAATAATTGCAAATTATTTTTGTCCCTGAAATCTCGCTCTGCCGGAGACCCTGCACAGCAGGTCAGGATTGTGATTTCCTTGCTCCGGGGCGACCCTCAAGACTGGGCTTTTTCATTGACACCAGGGGATCCTGCGTTGCTCAATGTGGATGCGTTTTTTCTGGCCTTGGGGTTGCTTTATGACGAACCTCATTTGGAGCTTCAGGCAGAAAAAACTTTGATGTCCCTATCTCAGGGGCAAGATGAAGCGGAAATTTACTGCCAAAGATTCCGTAAATGGTCTGTGCTTACTCAGTGGAATGAGTGCGCCCTGGCGGCGACTTTCAGAGAGGGTCTCTCTGATGCCATTAAGGATGTTATGGTGGGGTTCCCTGTGCCTGCGGGTCTGAATGAGTCCATGACAATGGCTATTCAGATCGATAGGCGTTTGCGGGAGCGCAAACCAGTGCACCATCTGGCGGTGTCCACTGAGAAGTCGCCAGAGAGTATGCAGTGTGATAGAATTCTGTCCCGAAGCGAGCGGCAGAATTTTAGACGGAAAAATGGGTTGTGCTTCTATTGTGGTGATTCTACTCATGTTATATCAGCATGCTCTAAGCGCACTAAAAAGCTTGGTAAATCTGTTTCCATTTGCACCTTACCGTCTAAGTTTATTCTATCTGTGACCCTGATTTGCTCTTTGTCATCTATTACCACGGACGCCTATGTCGACTCTGGCGCCGCTTTGAGTCTTATGGATTGGTCCTTTGCCAAACGCTGTGGGTATGATTTAGAGCCTTTGGAGACTCCTATTCCTCTGAAGGGGATTGACTCCACCCCATTGGCTAATAATAAACCACAATACTGGACACAAGTAACTATGCGTATTAATCCGGATCACCAGGAGATTATTCGCTTTCTGGTGCTGTATAATCTACATGATGATTTGGTGCTAGGATTGCCTTGGCTGCAATCTCACAACCCAGTCCTCGACTGGAGAGCTATGTCTGTGTTGAGCTGGGGATGTAAGGGGGCTCATGGGGATGTACCTGTGGTTTCCATTTCATCATCTATTCCCTCTGAAATTCCTGAGTTCCTGTCTGACTATCGTGACGTCTTTGAAGAATCCAAGCTTGGTTCGTTACCTCCGCACCGAGAGTGCGATTGTGCCATAGATTTAATCCCGGGTAGTAAATACCCAAAGGGTCGTTTATTTAATCTGTCTGTGCCTGAACATGCTGCTATGCGAGAATATATAAAGGAGTCCTTGGAAAAGGGACATATTCGTCCATCGTCATCTCCCTTAGGAGCCGGTTTTTTCTTTGTGTCAAAAAAAGACGGCTCTTTGAGACCATGTATTGATTCGCTTTTGAATAAAATCACTGTTAAATATCAATACCCATTGCCGTTGCTGACTGATTTGTTTGCTCGCATAAAGGGGGCCAAGTGGTTCTCTAAGATTGACCTTCGTGGGGCGTATAATTTGGTGCGAATCAGGCAGGGGGATGAGTGGAAAACCGCATTTAATACGCCCGAGGGCCACTTTGAGTATTTAGTGATGCCTTTTGGTCTTTCAAATGCTCCGTCAGTTTTCCAGTCCTTTATGCATGATATTTTTCGCGATTATTTGGATAAATTTATGATTGTGTATCTGGATGATATTCTGATTTTTTCGGATGACTGGGACTCTCATGTCCAGCAAGTCAGGAGGGTTTTTCAGGTTTTGCGGTCTAATTCTTTGTGTGTGAAGGGTTCTAAGTGTGTTTTTGGGGTACAGAGGATTTCCTTTTTGGGATATATTTTTTCCCCCTCTTCCATTGAAATGGATCCTGTCAAGGTTCAAGCTATTTGTGATTGGACGCAGCCCTCTTCTCTTAAGAGTCTTCAGAAATTTTTGGGCTTTGCTAACTTTTATCGTCGATTTATTGCTGGTTTTTCGGATATTGCTAAGCCATTGACCGATTTGACTAAGAAGGGTGCTGATGTTGCTGATTGGTCCCCTGATGCTGTGGAGGCCTTTCGGGAGCTTAAGCGCCGTTTTTCCTCTGCCCCTGTGTTGCGTCAGCCTGATGTTGCTCTACCTTTTCAGGTTGAGGTCGACGCTTCTGAGATCGGAGCTGGGGCAGTGTTGTCGCAGAAAAGTTCTGACTGCTCCGTGATGAGGCCTTGTGCCTTCTTTTCCCGTAAATTTTCGCCCGCTGAGCGGAATTATGATGTTGGGAATCGGGAGCTTTTGGCCATGAAGTGGGCTTTTGAGGAGTGGCGCCATTGGCTTGAGGGGGCCAGACATCAGGTGGTGGTATTGACTGACCACAAAAATTTGATTTATCTTGAGACCGCCAGGCGCCTGAATCCTAGACAGGCGCGCTGGTCATTATTTTTCTCTCGGTTTAATTTTGTGGTGTCATACCTACCGGGTTCTAAGAATGTTAAGGCGGATGCCCTTTCTAGGAGTTTTGAGCCTGACTCGCCTGGTAACTCTGAGCCCACAGGTATCCTTAAGGATGGAGTGGTATTGTCAGCCGTTTCTCCAGACCTGCGGCGGGCCTTGCAGGAGTTTCAGGCGGATAGACCTGATCGTTGCCCACCTGATAAACTGTTTGTTCCTGATGATTGGACCAGTAGAGTCATCTCTGAGGTTCATTCTTCTGCGTTGGCAGGTCATCCTGGCATTTTTGGTACCAGGGATTTGGTGGCAAGGTCCTTCTGGTGGCCTTCCCTGTCACGAGATGTGCGAGGCTTTGTGCAGTCTTGTGACGTTTGTGCTCGGGCCAAGCCTTGTTGTTCTCGGGCTAGTGGATTATTGTTGCCCTTGCCTATTCCCAAGAGGCCTTGGACGCACATCTCGATGGATTTTATTTCAGATCTGCCTGTTACTCAGAAGATGTCTGTCATCTGGGTGGTGTGTGACCGTTTTTCTAAGATGGTCCATTTGGTTCCTCTGCCCAAGTTGCCTTCTTCTTCCGAGTTGGTTCCTCTGTTTTTTCAAAATGTTGTTCGTTTGCATGGTATTCCTGAGAATATCGTTTCTGACAGAGGGACCCAATTCGTGTCCAGATTTTGGCGGGCATTCTGTGCTAGGATGGGCATAGATTTATCTTTTTCGTCCGCTTTCCATCCTCAGACGAATGGCCAGACCGAGCGGATTAATCAGACCCTGGAGACATATCTGAGGTGTTTTGTGTCTGCTGACCAGGATGATTGGGTTGCTTTTTTGCCATTGGCGGAGTTCGCTCTCAATAATCGGGCCAGCTCTGCCACTTTGGTGTCCCCGTTTTTCTGTAATTCGGGGTTTCATCCTCGATTTTCCTCTGGTCAGGTGGAATCTTCGGATTGTCCTGGAGTGGATGCTGTGGTGGAGAGATTGCATCAGATCTGGGGGCAGGTGGTGGACAATTTGAGGTTGTCCCAGGAGAAGACTCAGCTTTTTGCCAACCGCCACCGTCGTGTTGGTCCTCGGCTTTGTGTTGGGGATTTGGTGTGGTTGTCTTCTCGTTTTGTCCCTATGAGGGTCTCTTCTCCTAAGTTTAAGCCTCGGTTCATCGGCCCGTATAAGATATTGGAGATTCTTAACCCTGTTTCCTTCCGTTTGGACCTCCCTGCATCCTTTTCTATTCATAACGTTTTTCATCGGTCATTATTGCGCAGGTATGAGGTACCGGTTGTGCCTTCCGTTGAGCCTCCTGCTCCGGTGTTGGTTGAGGGTGAGTTGGAGTACGTTGTGGAGAAAATCTTAGACTCTCGTGTTTCCAGACGGAGACTCCAGTATCTGGTCAAGTGGAAGGGATACGGCCAGGAGGATAATTCTTGGGTGAATGCATCTGATGTTCATGCCTCTGATCTGGTTCGTGCCTTTCATAGGGCCCATCCTGATCGCCCTGGTGGTTCTGGTGAGGGTTCGGTGCCCCCTCCTTGAGGGGGGGGTACTGTTGTGAATTTGGATTCTGGCTCCCCCGGTGGCTACTGGTGGAATTGAACTGGTGTCTTCATCTTCTCTGTTCACCTGTTCCCATCAAGATGTGGGAGTCGCTATATAACCTTGCTGTCCTGTTAGTTGCTTGCCGGTCAACAATGTTATCAGAAGCCTCTCTGTGCTTGTTCCTGCTCCTAGACAACTACTAGATAAGTTGGACTCTTGTCCATGTTTTGTTTTTGCATTTTTGTTCCAGTTCACAGCTGTAGTTTCGTTACTGTGTCTGGAAAGCTCTTGTGAACAGGAATTGCCACTCTGGTGTTATGAGTTAATGCCAGAGTTTTAAAGTAATTTCTGGATGGTGTTTTGATAGGGTTTTCAGCTGACCATGAAAGTGTCCTTTCTGTCTTCTGCTATGTAGTAAGTGGACCTCAAATTTGCTAAACCTATTTTCATACTACGTTTGTTATTTCATCTTAATTCACCGCCAATACATGTGGGGGGCCTCTGTCTCCTTTCGGGGTATTTCTCTAGAGGTGAGCTAGGACTAATATTTTCCTCTGCTAGCTTTATTTAGTCCTCCGGCTGGTGCTGGGCATCTAGAATCAACGTAGGCATGCTACCCGGCCACTGCTAGTTGTGCGTTAGGTTTAGCTCATGGTCAGCTCAGTTCCCATCTTCCAAGAGCTAGTTCCTATATATGCTGATGCTATGTTCTCTTGCCATTGAGATCATGACAGTGATGCCTTTTGGGCTTTCTAATGCCCCTTCCGTGTTTCAGTCCTTCATGCATGACATCTTCCGAGAGTATCTGGATAGATTTATGATTGTGTACCTGGATGATATTTTGGTCTTTTCTGATGATTGGGAATCTCATGTGAAGCAGGTCAGGATGGTATTTCAGGTCCTGCGTGCCAATGCCTTGTTTGTGAAGGGCTCTAAATGTCTCTTCGGAGTCCAGAAGGTTTCCTTTTTGGGCTTTATTTTTTCTCCTTCTACTATTGAGATGGATCCAGTCAACGTCCAGGCTATTTATGACTGGACTCAACCTACATCGGTGAAGAGTCTTCAGAAGTTCTTGGGCTTTGCTAATTTTTACCGTCGCTTCATCACTAATTTTTCTAGTGTGGTTAAGCCTTTGACGGATTTGACCAAGAAGGGTTCTGATGTGACAAATTGGTCTCCTGCAGCCGTGGAGGCCTTTCAGGAGCTGAAACGTCGGTTTTCTTCGGCTCCTGTCTTGCGTCAGCCGGATGTCTCTCTTCCTTTCCAGGTCGAGGTTGATGCTTCTGAGATTGGAGCAGGGGCTGTCTTGTCGCAGAGAAGCTCTGATGGCTCTATGATGAGGCCATGTGCTTTCTTTTCAAGAAAGTTTTCGCCTGCCAAGCGGAATTATGATGTTGGTAATCGGGAGTTGTTGGCAATGAAGTGGGCATTTGAGGAGTGGCGACATTGGCTTGAGGGAGCCAAACATCGTGTGGTGGTCTTGACGGATCACAAGAATTTGACTTATCTCGAGTCTGCCAAACGGTTAAATCCTAGACAGGCTCGATGGTCGCTGTTTTTCTGCCGTTTCGATTTCGTGGTTTCATACCTTCCGGGTTCGAAGAACGTGAAGGCTGATGCCCTTTCTAGGAGTTTTGTGCCTGACTCTCCGGGAGTTTCTGAACCGGCTGGTATCCTCAGAGAGGGGGTGATTTTGTCTGCCATCTCCCCTGATTTGCGACGGGTGCTGCAGGAATTTCAGGCCAATAGACCTGACCGTTGTCCACCGGAGAGACTGTTTGTCCTGGATAGATGGACCAGTAGAGTTATTTCCGAGGTTCATTCTTCGGTGTTGGCGGGTCATCCTGGGATTTTTGGTACCAGGGATTTGGTGGCTAGGTCCTTCTGGTGGCCTTCCTTGTCGCGGGATGTGCGTTCCTTTGTGCAGTCCTGTGGGATTTGTGCTCGGGCCAAGCCTTGCTGTTCTCGTGCCAGTGGATTGCTTTTGCCTTTGCCTGTCCCGAAGAGGCCCTGGACGCATATTTCCATGGATTTTATTTCGGATCTTCCAGTCTCTCAGAGGATGTCTGTCATCTGGGTGGTTTGTGATCGTTTTTCTAAAATGGTCCATTTGGTGCCCTTGCCTAAGCTGCCTTCCTCCTCCGATTTGGTTCCTTTGTTTTTTCAGAATGTGGTTCGTTTGCATGGTATTCCTGAGAACATTGTGTCTGACAGAGGATCCCAGTTTGTGTCCAGATTTTGGCGGTCCTTTTGTGCTAAGATGGGCATTGATTTGTCTTTTTCGTCGGCCTTCCATCCTCAGACGAATGGCCAAACCGAACGAACTAATCAGACCTTGGAAACTTATCTGAGATGTTTTGTTTCTGCTGATCAGGATGATTGGGTGACTTTTTTGCCATTGGCTGAGTTCGCCCTCAATAATCGGGCTAGTTCTGCTACTTTGGTTTCGCCTTTTTTTTGTAACTCTGGTTTTCATCCTCGTTTTTCCTCAGGTCAGGTTGAGCCTTCGGACTGTCCTGGGGTGGATTCTGTGGTGGATAGGTTGCAGCAGATTTGGAACCACGTAGTGGACAATTTGACGTTGTCACAAGAGAAGGCTCAGCGCTTTGCTAACCGCCGTCGCTGTGTGGGTCCCCAACTTCGTGTGGGGGATTTGGTATGGTTGTCTTCTCGTTATGTTCCTATGAAGGTTTCCTCTCCTAAGTTCAAGCCTCGTTTCATCGGTCCTTATAAGATTTTAGAAATCCTCAACCCTGTGTCATTTCGTTTGGACCTCCCAGCATCGTTTGCCATTCATAATGTGTTCCATAGGTCATTGTTGCGGAGGTATGTGGTGCCTGTGGTTCCTTCTGTTGATCCTCCTGCTCCGGTGTTGGTCGAGGGAGAATTAGAGTATGTGGTGGAGAAGATCTTTGATTCTCGTATTTCGAGACGGAAGCTTCAGTACTTAGATAAATGGAAGGGCTATGGTCAGGAGGATAATTCCTGGGTTGTCGCCTCTGATGTCCATGCGGCCGATTTGGTTCGTGCCTTTCATTTAGCTCGTCCTGATCGGCCTGGGGGCTCTGGTGAGGGTTCGGTGACCCCTCCTCAAGGGGGGGGTACTGTTGTGAATTCCGTTCTCGGGCTCCCTTCTGTGGTCGTGAGTGGTACTGTGTGAGTTCTGTTCTTGGGCTCCCTCTGGTGGCTTTTAGCGATACGGCTGGTCTGTACCTGGGATCCAGCTGCCTCGTGTTCTGCTAGTCTGGCTGCCTATTTAACTCCACCTGGACCTTTACTTGTTGCCTGCTGTCGTTGTATTCAGTACTGGTTCTGACCTCTCTGGGACTTCCCTTGTGACCTGTCTCC
This sequence comes from Ranitomeya variabilis, assembly GCF_051348905.1. Lineage (NCBI taxonomy): Eukaryota > Metazoa > Chordata > Amphibia > Anura > Dendrobatidae > Ranitomeya > Ranitomeya variabilis. Next base: position 717,069,847 of record NC_135235.1, on the reverse strand, counting down.
TCGTGGAGAAGCTAAGTCTTGCTAGTTCATGTTTGCTCATTGTTTTCTTGAAAATGTTTCTCAGTATATGATGAGTTCAGTCCAGCTTGCTTATATGTGATTTTCTCGCTTGCTGGAAGCTCTGGGGTGCAGAGTTGCGCCCCTCACATCGTGAGTCGGTGTGGGGGTTTTTTGTATTCTCTGCGTGGATAATTTTGATAGTATTTTATACTGACCGCACAGATTCCTTGCTATCTTCTGACTATTTAGTGTTAGCGGGCCTCATTTGCTAAAACCTGTTTTCATTTCTACGTTTGTCTTTTCCACTTAACTCACCGTTATTATTTGTGGGGGGCTGTCTAAACTTTGGGGTAATTTCTCTGAGGCAAGTGAGGCTTTGTTTCTCTCTAGGGGTAGCTAGTTTCTCAGGCTGTGAAGAGGTGTCTAGGTTGTCAGGAACGCTCCACGGCTGCCTTTAGTGTGTGTTGATAGGATCAGGGTTGCGGTCAGTAAAGTTCCCACATCCCCAGAGCTTGTCTTTAAATTCTGGTTTATTTATCAGGTCAGTTTTTGTGATCCTTACCACCAGGATCATAACAGTCAGGGTCAAGAAGCGACAGAATTATAATGCCAGAAATTTAGAAAATGGTCTGTGCTCACGAAATGGAATGAGGATGCTTTGGCGGCAATTTTCAGAAAGGGTCTTTCTGAATCCGTTAAAGATGTTATGGTGGGGTTCCCCACGCCTGCTGGTCTGAGTGATTCTATGTCTCTGGCCATTCAGATTGACCGGCGCTTGTGTGAGCGCAGAGTTGTGCACACGATGACGTTGTCCTCTGAGCGGAGTTCTGAGCCTATGCCTAGGATTTTGTCTAGAGCTGAACGACAAGGATTCAGACGTAAGAATAGGTTGTGTTTTTACTGCGGCGATTCTGCTCATGTTATTTCTGATTGTCCTAAGCGTACAAAGAGAATCGCTAGTTCCGTTACCATCAGTACTGTACAACCTAAATTTCTGTTATCTGTGACCCTGATCTGCTCATTATCGTCATTTTCTGTCATGGCATTTGTGGATTCAGGCGCCGCTTTGAACTTGATGGATTTAGAATTTGCCAAGCGTTGTGGTTTCCCATTGCAGCCTTTGCAGGATCCTATTCCTTTAAGGGGCATTGATGCTACACCTTTGGCTAAAAATAAACCTCAGTTCTGGACACAGCTGACTATGTGCATGGCGCCAGCACATCAGGAAGATTGTCGTTTTCTGGTGTTGCATAATTTGCATGATTCTATTGTACTGGGTTTCCCATGGTTACAGGTACATAACCTGGTACTGGATTGGAAATCTATGTCTGTAACTAGTTGGGGTTGTCAGGGGGTTCATGATGACGTTCCTGTGATGTCAATTTCCTCTTCCCCCTCTTCTGAAATTCCTGAGTTTTTGTCAGATTTCCAGGATGTATTTGATGAGCCCAAATCCAGTTCCCTTCCACCGCATAGGGACTGTGATTGTGCTATTGACTTGATTCCAGGCTGTAAGTTCCTTAAGGGCCGACTCTTCAACCTGTCTGTGCCAGAACATGCCGCCATGCGGAGTTATGTTAAGGAGTCCTTGGAGAAAGGGCATATTCGGCCATCTTCTTCACCTTTGGGAGCGGGTTTTTTTTTTGTTGCCAAGAAGGATGGCTCATTGAGACCCTGTATTGATTATCGCCTCTTGAATAAGATTACGGTCAAATTTCAATACCCTTTGCCTTTGCTTTCTGACTTGTTTGCTAGGATTAAGGGGGCTAGTTGGTTTACTAAGATTGACCTTCGAGGGGCATATAATCTTGTTCGTATTAAACAGGGTGACGAATGGAAAACTGCGTTTAATAAGCCTGAAGGTCATTTTGAATACCTTGTGATGCCATTCGGGCTCTCTAATGCTCCATCGGTGTTTCAGTCCTTCATGCATGATATCTTCCGCAATTATCTTGATAAATTCATGATTGTATATTTGGATGATATTTTGATTTTTTCTGATGACTGGGAGTCTCATGTGAAACAGGTCAGGGTGGTATTTCAGATCCTTCGTGAGAATGCTTTGTTTGTGAAGGGGTCTAAGTGCCTCTTTGGAGTACAGAAGGTTTATTTTTTGGGTTTCATTTTTTCTCCCTCGTCTATGGATCCGGTTAAGGTTCAGGCCATTCATGATTGAATTCAACCCACATCTGTGAAGAGTCTTCAGAAATTTTTGGGTTTTGCTAATTTTTATCGCCGTTTCATTGCCAACTTCTCCAGTGTGGTTAAACCATTGACCGATTTGACGAAGAAAGGCGCTGATGTGACTAATTGGCCCTCTGCGGCTGTTTCTGCCTTTCAGGAACTTAAACGCCGATTTACTTCTGCCCCTGTGTTGCGTCAGCCGGACGTTTCTCTTCCTTTTGAGGTTGAGGTTGATGCTTCTGAGATTGGGGCAGGGGCCGTTTTGTCTCAGAGGAATTCTGATGGTTCCTTGATGAAACCATGTGCCTTCTTTTCCCGAAAATTTTCGCCTGCGGAACGCAATTATGATGTCGGCAATCGGGAATTGTTGGCTATGAAGTGGGCATTTGAGGAGTGGAGACATTGGATTGAGGGGGCCAAGCACCGTGTTGTGGTCTTGACCGATCATAAGAATCTGATTTACCTCGAGTCTGCCAAGCGGTTGAATCCTAGACAGGCTCGTTGGTCCCTGTTTTTCTCCCGTTTTGATTTTGTGGTCTTGTATCTTCCGGGTTCTAAGAATGTTAAGGCTGATGCCCTCTCTAGGAGCTTTTTGCCTGATTCTCCTGGGGTCCTTGAGCCGGTCAGCATTTTGAAAGAAGGGGTGATTCTTTCTGCCATCTCCCCTTATTTACGACGGGCTCTTCAGGAATTTCAGGCTGATAAACCTGACCGCTGTCCAGCGGGGAAACTGTTTGTTCCTGATAGATGGACTAGTAAGGTGATTTCTGAGGTTCATTGTTCTGTGTTGGCGGGTCATCCTGGGATTTTTGGTACCAGAGATTTGGTTGGTAGGTCTTTTTGGTGGCCTTCTTTGTCACGGGATGTGCGTTCTTTTGTGCAGTCCTGTGGGACTTGTGCGCGGGCCAAGCCCTACTGTTCCCGTGCTAGTGGGTTGCTTTTGCCTTTGCCGGTCCCTGAGAGGCCTTGGACGCATATTTCTATGAATTTTATTTCTGACCTTCCTGTGTCCCAGAAGATGTCTGTTATCTGGGTGGTTTGTAATCGGTTTTCTAAGATGGTCCATTTGGTACCCTTGCCTAAGTTGCCTTCCTCCTCTGATTTGGATCCGCTGTTTTTTCAGCATGTGGTTCGTTTGCATGGCATTCCTGAGAATATTGTGTCTGACAGAGGTTCCCAATTTGTTTCTAGGTTTTGGCGGGCCTTTTGTGCTAGACTGGGCATTGATTTGTCTTTTTCTTCCGCATTTCATCCTCAGACAAATGGCCAGACCGAGCGTGCTAATCAGACCTTGAAGACTTATTTGAGATGCTTTGTGTCTGCTGATCAGGATGACTGGGTGACCTTTTTGCCATTGGCTGAGTTTGCCCTTAATAATCGGGCTAGCTCGGCTACTTTGGTTTCGACTTTTTTTTGCAATTCTGGCTTTCATACTCGTTTTTCTTCTGGACAGGTTGAGCCTTCTGACTGCCCTGGTGTGGATTCTGTGGTGGACAGGTTGCAGCAGATTTGGACCCATGTGGTGGACAATTTGGTATTGTCTCAGGAGAAGGCTCAGCGTTTTGCTAACCGTCGTCGGGGTGTTGGTTCCTGGCTTCGGGTTGGGGATTTGGTCTGGTTGTCTTCCCGTCATGTTCCTATGAAGGTCTCTTCCCCTAAGTTCAAACCTCGCTTTATTGGTCCCTATAAGATTTCTGAGATTATTAATCCAGTGTCATTTCGTTTGGCCCTTCCAACCTCCTTTTCGATTCATAATGTTTTCCATAGATCTTTGTTGTGGAAATATGTGGTGCCCGTTGTTCCTTCTGTTGACCCTCCTGCTCCGGTGTTGGTTGATGGGGAGTTGGAATATGTGGTTGAGAAGATTTTGGATTCTCGTTTTTCGAGGCGGAGGCTTCAGTATCTTGTCAAATGGAAGGGTTATGGCCAGGAGGATAATTCTTGGGTTGCTGCCTCCTATGTTCATGCTGACGATTTGGTTCGTGCTTTTCATTTGGCTCGTCCTGATCGGCCTGGGGGCCCTGGTGAGGGGTCGGTGACCCCTCCTCAAGGGGGGGGTACTGTTGTGAATTCTGCTCTTGGGCTCCCTCCGGTGGTTGTAAGTGGTACTGCTGCTGATCTCAGCAGTTATCAGGTGCTTTCACTTGCTACCAATTCTGACTGGGCTACTTATTCTGGCTAGATCCTTTAGTCAGTGCCAGTTGTCCATTGTTTTCTGGAGGATTCACATCTCTGCTTGGTTTCTCCTGCTGGATTGTCCAAATCATCAAAGATAAGTCCTGGCTTTGTTTTTTGCAGTCCACATGCGGTGGACTTTATAGCTCAGTGAATTGCTATGTTCTTTCTTGTCCAGCTTTGTCTGTGTAAGGATTTATTCAGCCAAGCTGGAAGCTCTGGAGTTGCAGAGTTACCCTCCATGCCTTTAGTTAGGTGTGGAGATTTTTGTATTCTCTGTGGTGGATTTTTGTAGTATTTTAATACTGACCGCACAGTACTCTGTCCTGTCTTTTCTTTCTAGCTAAGCGTGGCCTCCTTTGCTAAATTCTGTTTTCAGTCTGCGTATGTAATTTCCCTCTCCTCTCACAGTCAATATTTGTGGGGGGCTGTCTTTCCTTTGGGGATTTTCTCTGAGGCAAGATAGTTTTCCTGTTTCTTTCTTTAGGGGTAATTAGTCCTCCGGCTGTGACGAGGTGTCTAGGGAGTGACAGGAACATCCCATGGCTACTTCTAGTTGCGGTGTTAAGTTCAGGGTCTGCGGTCAGTATAGAGGCCACCTTCTCCAGAGCTCGTCCATGCTGCTCCTAGGCCACCAGATCATAACACGGTCCATCCTGTTCGTGATCAAGTTGGAACTCCCACCAGGGCCGTGGGGTACTCGGTATCGGGTCTGATACTTAAAGGAATGTGTCATGGCAGCATATACCAGGACCATGGCCCTGGGCACCCATGTTAAAGGAAAAGGTATTTAAAGGGGTTTGTGAAATGATAAAAATTTGTGACACCACCTGTGGTACTCGGTCAAGGGTGAATGATGCTGCTTAAAGGTGTCCTCTGGGGTGATGTTATGGCAGCAGGGATGGTATCTTGTAGATTGTAAGCGTGCGAGCAGGGACTTCACTCCTAATGTCACGGTTTAAATTGTCTTAACTCTTACAGAATTTATTGTTTGTACATGTCTCCGCTTAATTGTAAAGTGCTGCGGAATATGTTGGCACTATATAAATAAAAATTATTATTATTATTATTATTATTATGGCTTCCAACAGGTGAAGCTGAGTCCCCAGGGCTCTCGATGTGCTTGGCAAGGATGGTGTAGTGCCGGAAAATAAATGGAGGATGCCGGGTTGCAGTCTCTTTACCTTTTTTTACTGATGGTAGACAGCAACAGTCCAGGGTCCCAGATCACAGGTGCTGGTATGGTCCGGCTGGCTTTAAAGCGAGTCTGGAATCCCCCTAGCCAGGTGGGGTTGGAAGCCTTCCTTCTAGCGCTGTGTTGCAGTCCCTTGCTGCCTTCCCCTCCAGCCAGAATATATCTATGGGAGCCACCCACAAACTGAATCAGAGCTCCCCTTTCTGGCCTAGAGTTAGAACATGTTGTATGTTTGTGAATACCTGATAAAGGGATCCTTCCTTGCTTCCAGGCATGACATCACTTTCCCCGTGAGGAAAGCAATGCCACTGCAACAACCAGGAACCTAGGGTGTTACACATCTTCATTCTGCTCTTCCCGCATTCTCTTCTGTGGGCGGTTACTTCTTCCTTGCTTCCCCCATCCCAGACTAGGAGGTGGACTTCTCTTGTTGATGGACAGATCTCTCGGACATAGTAGTATTGGTGAGGGGCGGCCATAACTTTTTGCTGTTTTTCCAAGCCCCGCCCATGACAACACGCCCAACTCCTCCTGCACGCCACATGGCGCTGCAATGCTAATGGCGGCAATTAACAGTTCAATGGTCTCTCAATAAATCACAGTCTCTGAGATGCACAAGACCCAGTTTGCTGGGTCGGTTCATCCTGTTCGTGACGCCAAGTTTTGGAGTGCACCGCTAAGGCCTAGGGGTACTCGGTACCGGGTCTGGTCATCATTAAAGGGGTGGTCACGGTGGCAGCGAGCCGGTCCGTGGCCCTGGGTGTCCAAATTAAAGGAAAGGTCTTTAAAGGAGTTTTTAGGAATAAGAATATTCATAACGCCACCTGTGGTATTCGGTCAGGGGTGACCAATGCTGCGTAAAGGGTTCCATTGTGGTAATGTTATGGCAGCAGGGATGGTATAGTAAGAAACAGAGGACACAAGGTTGCAGTCTCTTTACCTCTTTACTGGTGTAAGGAAGCCTCAGTCCAGGGCACCGGATCACAGGGGCTGGTACGGTCCAGCCAGCTTGGAAGCGACTCAGGAATCCCCCTAGCCAGGTGTGGTTGAAAGCCTTCCCTTCTACAATGTGTTGTAGTCCCTTGCTGCCTTAGGCCTCACACAAGGTCCTCACGTTGTCTCTGTCTCCTTTAGTGGTAGGACACTACCCGCATGGCAGGTAACTCAAGCCTTTTTACAGGGTCTCTCAGGATGACTCTTGGCTCTATCTGTTACTGTGCCTCCAGGTGTTAATGGTGGACAGGTGACTGGCAATCTCCTGTCCGCTGTTTTCTGCTGTGGATCATAGTTACCCTCACAACCTCGGTCTTCCGGCTACCGGAATTCTGCCCTACAGCATGGAGGAAGGTCAGTTGCAGCTTCCCTCCAGCTCTTTACTCTCCTTTGCTTCTCTTCCCTGTCAGTATCCTACAGACTGCTCTGCTTTTCTTTCTCCTTACAGGAGCTGCAGATCCACAGGTCTGCACGGCACCAGATTTCCTCTCTCAGACTCTGTCTGCTTCCTCTCTCCTCACTCTCCTCTCACAATCTAACTAACTCCTCCCCCAGGCCAGAATATTTATATCTAGGGAAGCTCCCCCTTCTGGCATGGAGTCAGAACAGTGTTGTATGTGCTGGTTACTCGTTAAAGGGATCCTTCCTCACTTCCAAGCATGGCATCACTCTCCCCGTGAAGAAAGCAAAGCCACTGTAACAAAAGGTTAACTTGGAGTGTTACAGGGGTGCATGGAAGAAATTATTGATCCTAGAGGCAATATGAAGTAGCAACCTAACCGTCACAGGATTCAAAATGTTAATTCTTTTATAAGAACCTATGAATTTAGGAGCAAGTAGATTTTTGAGGACAACCACCCAAAAGACAGGAGCCTTCCTATGTTTGTGGTTAGCACATCTCTTGGCCCGATCAACGGCTACCAAAAAGACTCCTTTTGACCTTCCAGACCTTAGTTAATCTGGAAGATAATCCCTATTCCTCTGTCATGGAGGATTGCACCCCAGAAAAGTTCCCAAACAGTGGATGAAAACCCCTGCAGCAAAAAAATGTGAGGTTCCAGTAGCTGTATAGGAACGGTTCCTAAGAACAAACTCGGCAACGTACAGAAATTCCACCCAATCTTCCTATTTAGAAGAAACAAAACCTGTTAAACACTGCTATACCACCTGGTTAATCCTTTGTTTTTACATTAATCTCTGGACGATAGCCTGAGGAAATTGTCAGCTTGATACTCAGTCTGGAGCACAAACTAAGCCAAATGCTAAGAAATGTAACCCCTTGATCAGAAATGTTTTTAAAAAAACTAAACAACCCACAGCGACTGCAGAGGTGGATGGCCGTATATGACCCTTAGCTGGACTCTTTTGAATATAGTCTGGTAAGGCCATCCTCCCTGGAAGGGGTTAAATAAATGAGATTTCTGCATTTTATCTCCTAGTATGGAGTCGATAGCACAATCATATGCCGCCATATACCGCTCTGGCAAAAATTAAGAGACCACTGCAAAATGTTCAGTTTGTCTGATTTTTCTCTTTATAGGTATATTTTTGAGTTAAATGTAAATTGTTCTTTTGTTTTGTGACCTTCTGACAACATGTCTCCGAAGTTCCAAGCAATACATTTTGTATTTTTTTCCTGACAAACAAAAATGGTCAAAATTACAAAAAAAAAACCCACTACTTTCAAACCTCAAATAATGCAAAGAAAACAAGTTCATAATCATTTAGAAACAACAATACTACTGTTTTAACTCAGGAAGAGTTCAGAAATCAGTATTGTGTGGAATAACCATGATTTTTAATCACAGCTTTCATCCGTCTTGGCATGCTTTCCACCAGAGGTTTTCAATGTGGTTCAGGTCTGGAGATTGGGCTGCCCATGACAGGGTTTTGATGTGGTGGTCTCTTCATTTTTGCCAGAGCTGTATTAGACGTCCGGTAACTGGTGACAATTCCCTCATGTGTGGGGTCTATTTGTCTCCAAGCAGAGAAATCACACGTTACATTCCACACATAACACTGTGTAGAAAAGGCGGCACGAGGTAATTGTGCCAGTAGTGAGGGGGAATAATGGCGGGAATGTCACTGACTGAGGAGAAGTTTCCATGTAGGGTCTACACTCCGGATATCATTCACTGACACCGAGGCCCCAGATCATGTGACCCCTGACTCCTCCCCTCCTGTGACCTCATCACAGGTCCTGTGCACACAGAGCAGCCTGGAGTATATATATCTGGAGTGCGGCCCTGCAGGTGGAGGTAGGTGGTGGAGATTCCCCATTTCTTGGGGGGGACATTAACCCCTTCAGCGCTAAGATGCTTTTGGAGCCTCTGTGTGGTGTGAATAGTGACCTAACAGCTGGGGACAGAATGCGGCTTCGCTGGTTCCCAAGTCCTCAGACACCTGCAGGATGAGAGGACAGAAGCCCAGAGAAGTTCTCCCACAATGCGATGATTTCTCTCCTAGTTCCGCTCCAGCACAATAATGTAGACACTAGTGATGAGTGAGCGTGCTCGGCACTTGATCCAGTATCATGTGTGCTTTGGCCCCGTATGTTTCACGGCCGACAGCCAATAAACATAGTTACATGGGTGGAATAACGACCTAGGTCCATCAAGATCCAGCTTTCTCCACCAATTGTTCATTTTGTCACTAATTTAACTGTATCCCACAGTGTTACTTGTACTGAGGAAATCATCCAGCCATTTTTTAAAAGCTGTTATAGTGTCTGCCGTGCTAGGTGCATTACTCTACATTTATCAATATTAAACTTCATTTGATCTTATCCAGATCATTTTTTACTATTGTAATTTCAAGGTCAGATTTTAGTATCCTACTGTCACAGGGTCCTTCTCCGGTACCACACAAGCAACAGAGCAAGAGAGTAGTCACCAATTCCAAGACCTTTATTTAGGCAAAACACAAAAGGTCCATATATACTATCCATCACACAAAGGATAAAATATTCCAGAACACGAATGCATTTCAGTAAAGGTACCTTCACACTAAACGACATAACAACGATAACGATAGTGATCCGTGACGTTGCAGCGTCCTGGATAGCGATATCGTTGTGTTTGACACGCAGCAGCGATCAGGATCCTGCTGTGATATCGCTGGTCATTGCAGAAAGTCCAGAACTTTATTTGGTCGTCAGATCGGCGTGTATCGTTGTGTTTGACAGCAAAAGCAACGATGCCAGCTATGTTTTACAATGGTAACCAGGGTAAATATCGGGTTACTAAGCGCAGGGCCGCGCTTAGTAACCCGATATTTACCCTGGTTACCATTGTAAAAGTAAAAAAAAAAACACTACATACTCACCCTCTGATGTCTGTCACATCCACCGGCGTCCGCGCTGCTGCTGCTCTGTTGTGAATTAGACTTTTTGGCTCCCTCTTGTGGTTACTTGTGATATGACTCTGGGATTTTCTTCCCTCAGTTTGCACCCAGCTGCATCGTTACTTCAGGGGTGTTGCTATATAAACCTCCTGGAACCTTAGTCCAGTGCCTGGCATCGTTGTAACCAGACACATTCTGTTTGCTCCTTTCTGCTGGTCCTGGTTCGTGCAAAATTAAGCTAAGTCTGCTTCTTGTTTTTTTGGGTTATTTGCTTGCTCTCATTTTTGTCCAGCTTGTACTAAATGTGATTCCTGACCTTGATGGGAGCTCTAGGGGGCTGGTGTTCTCCCCCCGGGCCGTTAGACGGTTCGGGGGTTCTTGAATTTCCAGTGTGGATATTTTTGATAGGATTTTTGCTGACCATATAAGTGATCTTTCTATATTCTGCTATTTAGCTAGTGGGCCTCTCTTTGCTAAATATCTAGCTCATTCTTATGTTTGTCTTTTCCTCTTACCTCACCGTTATTATTTGTTGGGGGCTTCTATCCAACTTTCGGGGTATTTTCTCTGGAGGCAAGAAAGGTCTGTCTTTTCCCTTCTAGGGTTAGTTAGTTCTCCGGCTGGCGCGAGACGTCTAGGATCAACGTAGGCACGTTCCCCGGCTGCTGGTATTTGTGGTGCTAGGATTAGATATATGGTCAGCCCAGTTACCACTGCCCTATGAGCTGGTTTTCTATGTTTGCAGACTTAGTATTTATTCCTGAGACCCTCTGCCATTGGGGTCATAACAGTATGCCAGGCCAACATTGAATGTTTAATGCATTGCAGAAGTGGGATAATAAGAAAGGAAATTCTGAGTTTTTTTTTTTTTTTTCCTTCCTCTCTTCCTCCCCTTTACCTTTGAGTGGCTTGTGCTTGCTTGCAGACATGAATGTCCAGACCTTGATTACAAGTGTAGACCAGCTGGCAGCTCGTGTGCAGAGTATACAAGATTTTGTTACCAGTAGTCCTATGTCTGAACCTAAGATACCTATTCCGGAATTATTTTCTGGAGACCGATTTAGGTTTAGGAATTTCATGAATAATTGTAAATTGTTTCTTTCTCTGAGACCCCGTTCGTCTGGAGACTCAGCTCAGCAAGTTAAAATTGTTATTTCTTTTTTGCGGGGCGACCCTCAGGATTGGGCTTTCTCGCTAGCGCCAGGAGATCCGGCATTGGCAAATATTGATGCGTTTTTTCTGGCGCTCGGATTGCTTTACGAGGAACCCAATCTTGAAATTCAGGCAGAAAAACCCTTGCTGGCTATTTCTCAGGGTCAGGATGAAGCTGAAGTGTATTGCCAAAAATTTCGGAAATGGTCCGTGCTTACTCAGTGGAATGAGTGTGCTCTGGCCGCAAATTTCAGAAATGGCCTTTCTGAAGCCATTAAGAATGTGATGGTGGGTTTCCCCATTCCTACAAGTCTGAATGATTCTATGGCGCTTGCTATTCAAATTGACCGGCGTTTGCGGGAGCGCAAAACCGCTAATCCTCTGGTGTTGTCTGAACAAACACCTGATTTAATGCAATGTGATAGAATTCAGACTAGAAATGAACGGAAAAATCATAGACGTCAGAATGGGTTGTGTTTTTACTGTGGTGATTCTACACATGTTATATCAGCATGCTCTAAACGCCTAACAAGGGTTGTTAGTCCTGTCGCCATTGGTAATTTGCAACCTAAATTTATTTTGTCTGTGACTTTAATTTGCTCATTGTCTTCCTACCCTGTTATGGCGTTTGTGCATTCAGGTGCTGCCCTGAGTCTTATGGATCTGTCATTTGCCAAGTGCTGTGGTTTTGTTCTTGAACCATTAGTAAATCCAATTCCTCTTAGAGGTATTGATGCTACGCCATTGGCGGAAAATAAACCGCAGTTTTGGACGCAGGTGACCATGTGCATGACTCCTGAACATCGGGAGGTGATTCGTTTTCTTGTTCTGCATAAAATGCATGATTTGGTCGTTTTGGGTCTGCCATGGTTACAGACCCACAATCCAGTCTTGGATTGGAAGGCAATGTCTGTGTCAAGTTGGGGCTGTCAGGGAATTCATGCTGATTCCCCGCCGGTGTCTATTGCTTCCTCTACTCCTTCGGAAGTTCCTGAGTATTTGTCTGATTATCAGGATGTATTCAGCGAGTCCAGATCCAGTGCTCTGCCTCCTCATAGGGACTGTGACTGCGCCATAGATTTGATTCCAGGTAGTAAATTTCCTAAGGGAAGATTATTTAATCTGTCTGTACCTGAGCATGCCGCAATGCGTTCGTATATCAAGGAGTCTCTGGAGAAGGGGCATAGCCGTCCATCCTCTTCCCCTCTTGGTGCGGGATTCTTTTTTGTGGCCAAGAAGGACGGATCTTTGAGACCTTGTATTGACTATCGGCTTCTGAATAAAATCACTGTAAAATTTCAGTATCCTTTGCCTCTGTTGTCGGACTTGTTTGCCCGGATTAAAGGTGCCAAGTGGTTCACCAAGATAGATCTTCGTGGTGCGTACAACCTTGTGCGCATTAAGCAAGGTGATGAATGGAAGACTGCATTTAATACGCCCGAAGGTCATTTTGAGTACTTGGTGATGCCTTTTGGGCTTTCTAATGCTCCCTCAGTGTTTCAGTCCTTTATGCATGATATTTTCCGGAAGTATCTGGATAAATTTATGATTGTTTATCTGGATGATATTCTGGTTTTCTCTGAAGATTGGGACTCACATGTGGAGCAGGTCAGGATGGTGTTTCAGGTCTTGCGTGAGAATGCTTTGTTTGTTAAAGGCTCAAAGTGCCTCTTTGGAGTACAGAAGGTTCCTTTTTTGGGGTTTATTTTTTCCCCTTTTGCTGTGGAGATGGACCCAGTCAAGGTCCGAGCTATTCATGAGTGGACTCAACCCACGTCAGTTAAGAGTCTTCAGAAGTTCTTGGGTTTTGCTAACTTCTACCATCGTTTTATCGCTAATTTTTCTAGCGTTGTTAAACCTTTGACGGATATGACCAAGAAAGGTTCTGATGTTGCTAACTGGGCTCCTGCAGCCGTGGAGGCGTTCCAGGAGTTGAAGCGCCGGTTTACTTCGGCGCCTGTTTTGTGTCAGCCTGATGTCTCACTTCCCTTTCAGGTCGAGGTGGATGCTTCTGAGATTGGGGCAGGGGCCGTTTTGTCACAGAGAGGCCCTGGTTGCTCGGTAATGAGACCATGTGCTTTCTTCTCTAGGAAGTTTTCGCCTGCTGAGCGGAATTATGATGTTGGCAATCGGGAGTTACTGGCCATGAAGTGGGCATTTGAGGAGTGGCGTCATTGGCTCGAGGGTGCTAAGCATCATGTGGTGGTCTTGACTGATCACAAAAATTTGATGTATCTCGAGTCTGCTAAACGCCTGAATCCTAGACAGGCCCGCTGGTCATTGTTTTTCTCCCGTTTTGACTTTGTGGTTTCATATTTACCAGGTTCAAAGAATGTGAAAGCTGATGCTCTTTCAAGGAGCTTTGTGCCTGACTCTCCTGGAGTCACAGAACCTGTTGGTATTCTTAAAGAGGGAGTTATCCTGTCAGCCATTTCTCCTGATTTGTGTGTTGCAGAGATTTCAGGCTGGTAGACCTGACTCTTGTCCACCTGACAGACTGTTTGTTCCTGATAAGTGGACCAGCAGAGTCATTTCTGAGGTTCATTCCTCGGTGTTGGCAGGTCATCCGGGAATTTTTGGCACCAGAGATCTGGTGGCTAGGTCATTTTGGTGGCCTTCCTTGTCACGGGATGTACGGTCATTTGTGCAGTCCTGTGGGACTTGTGCTCGAGCTAAGCCTTGCTGTTCTCGTGCCAGCGGGTTGCTCTTGCCCTTGCCTGTCCCGAAGAGGCCTTGGACACATATTTCCATGGATTTCATTTCTGATCTCCCGGTGTCTCGGGGTATGTCTGTCATCTGGGTGGTATGTGATCGCTTTTCAAAAATGGTCCATTTGGTGCCTTTGCCTAAGCTGCCTTCCTCTTCCGATCTGGTTCCTGTGTTCCTTCAGAATGTGGTTCGTTTACACGGCATTCCTGAGAATATTGTGTCTGACAGAGGATCCCAGTTCGTTTCCAGGTTCTGGCGATCCTTTTGTGCTAGGATGGGCATTGATTTGTCGTTCTCGTCTGCCTTTCATCCTCAGACTAATGGACAAACTGAGCGAACTAATCAGACTCTGGAGGCTTACTTGAGGTGTTTTGTTTCGGCAGATCAGGATGATTGGGTGACCTTCTTGCCGTTGGCTGAGTTTGCCCTTAATAATCGGGCTAGTTCCGCTACTTTGATTTCGCCTTTTTTTGCAACTCTGGTTTCCATCCTCGTTTTTCCTCGGGACATGTGGAGCCTTCTGACTGTCCTGGGGTGAATTCTGTGGTGGATAGGTTGCAGCGGATTTGGGATCATGTGGTGGACAACTTGAAGTTGTCACAGGAGAAGGCTCAGCGTTTTGCCAACCGCCACCGCGGTGTGGGTCCCCGACTTCGCGTTGGGGATTTGGTGTGGCTGTCTTCTCGCTTTGTTCCTATGAAGGTCTCCTCTCCTAAATTTAAGCCTCGCTTCATCGGTCCTTACAAGATATTGGAAATTCTTAATCCAGTGTCCTTTCGCTTGGATCTTCCGGTTTCGTTTGCCATTCACAACGTGTTCCATAGGTCTTTGTTACGACGCTACGTTGTGCCTGTGGTTCCTTCTGCTGAGCCTCCTGCTCCGGTGTTCGTTGAGGGCGAGTTGGAGTATGTGGTGGAGAAGATCTTGGATTCTCGTCTCTCCAGACGGAGGCTTCAGTATTTGGTCAAGTGGAAGGGCTATGGTCAGGAGGATAATTCCTGGGTGGTTGCCTCTGATGTGCATGCGGCCGATTTAGTTCGTGCCTTTCACGCTGCTCATCCTGATCGCCCTGGTGGTCTTGATGAGGGTTCGGTGACCCCTCCTTAAGGGGGGGGGTACTGTTGTGAATTAGACTTTTTGGCTCCCTCTTGTGGTTACTTGTGATATGACTCTGGGATTTTCTTCCCTCAGTTTGCACCCAGCTGCATCGTTACTTCAGGGGTGTTGCTATATAAACCTCCTGGAACCTTAGTCCAGTGCCTGGCATCGTTGTAACCAGACACATTCTGTTTGCTCCTTTCTGCTGGTCCTGGTTCGTGCAAAATTAAGCTAAGTCTGCTTCTTGTTTTTTTGGGTTATTTGCTTGCTCTCATTTTTGTCCAGTTTATACTAAATGTGATTCCTGACCTTGCTGGAAGCTCTAGGGGGCTGGTGTTCTCCCCCCGGGCCGTTAGACGGTTCGGGGGTTCTTGAATTTCCAGTGTGGATATTTTTGATAGGATTTTTGCTGACCATATAAGTGATCTTTCTATATTCTGCTATTTAGCTAGTGGGCCTCTCTTTGCTAAATATCTAGCTCATTCTTATGTTTGTCTTTTCCTCTTACCTCACCGTTATCATTTGTTGGGGGCTTCTATCCAACTTTCGGGGTATTTTCTCTGGAGGCAAGAAAGGTCTGTCTTTTCCCTTCTAGGGTTAGTTAGTTCTCCGGCTGGCGCGAGACGTCTAGGATCAACGTAGGCACGTTCCCCGGCTGCTGGTATTTGTGGTGCTAGGATTAGATATATGGTCAGCCCAGTTACCACTGCCCTATGAGCTGGTTTTCTATGTTTGCAGACTTAGTATTTATTCCTGAGACCCTCTGCCATTGGGGTCATAACATGCTCAGAGCTTCCTGCACTGTGTCAGCGCCGGCTGGCCGGAAAGCAGAGCACAGCGGTGACGTCTTTCCGGCTGGCGCTTACACAGTGCAGAGAAGCACAGCGCCGGGGGACAGACACCGGAATGTAAGTATGTAGTGTTTGGTTTTTTTTACGTTTACGCTGGTAACCAGGGTAAACATCGGGTTACTAAGCGCGGCCCTGTGCTTATTAACCCGATGTTTACCCTGGTTACCAGTGGACTTCGCATAGTTGGTCGCTGGAGAGCTGTCTGTGTGACAGCTCTCCAGCGACCACACAGCGACGCTGCAGCGATCGGCTTTGTTGTCGATATCGCTGCAGCGTCGCTTAGTGTGAAGGTACCTTAACAGGATAAAAGTCCAACAATCCAGCACAGAGGATAACAGTCCATATTCCCTTCTTTCTCTCTGATATGCTCTTCACATCATGGTTCCACATCAGACTGATCTCTGTGTCTCACCTCATTCACAGGCCAGGAGGGGGAAGGTCCCAGGGGCTCATTGTTTCAACAAGCTAGGTCAACATGTCATTAGCATATTAGCAAACAACACTATTCACTGACCCTGTGGAGAGATGACAATACAGAAGTGTGGGGAGAATATCAGAGGGCAAATAACAACTGGTCCTACAAGATACAGTAACACCATGATAATCAGTAAAATAGAAATATACACAAAATGATACCTACATAACATATCACACCATCACACCTACATAGTTTGGTGTCGTCAGCAAAGACTGACACTTTACTCTCAATCCCATCTGCAAGGTCATTAATGAAGAGGTTAAAAAGAATTGATCCTAGCACAGATCCACTGCTGACTATATCCTATTTAGAGAACGTACCATTTATGATAATAACTCTTTGTTTCCTGTCATTTAGCCAATTCCTTACCCATCTGCATATAGTTCCCCCAGTCCTTGCTTCTGTAGCTTCAGTATAAGGCTGTTATGTGGTACAGAATTAAATGTCTTTGCAAAGTTCAGATAAATCACATCATTACCAACATCCAGATTTGCACTCACCTCATAGAAATACAACATGTTAGTTAGACAAGACTTATCTTTCATGAGACCATGCTGGTTGTCAGATAAATTATTCTCTGCAATATATCTCTGCAGGTCATCTCTTATGATGCCCTAAACATTTTTGCACACTATTGATGTCAGACCAGACGGTAGTTACCTGGATCCACCTTCTTACCTTTCTTAAATATCAGTACCACATCAGCCATCTTCCAATGTTCAAATTGCTCAGACACATGAGTACTTCTTTTTGTGTTTATCTATTATTTCAGATGGTGAACTTGAATTTTTGCCTTGTTGAATGATAACTGAAACAGATGGTTCATTTTTGAACATGGATGAAAAGTGCCTGTTTAATATCTCAGCCTTTTGTCTTCTATAACAATTATCTTGTTATTATCATTTTTAAGGGGCTGAAATTATCTTTTTTTCCCCTTGGCATTGATTAATGTAGAGACATGGGGGGTCGGCGGTGCTCTGGTTCGCAAGCCGAAACTACATGGACTAGGGATCATCCTAACGAATGCCCATTCTCCTTTTACCATGGGCGTAATACTACTCAGACAGCACAGAGTGAGGGTAAAAGAGTGTGGCAATAATTTATTTAACCACAAAACAGGCAAATAATACATAGAATAGTCCCAGCAAAATACTCAATATAGTGCACATTACAGAGTCTCACCTTTCCGCTGACTAGCCAGGATAAGAGAAGCTGTTACTTCAGAGCTTCCAGGGCCAACGACCCCACCTGTGGCACGCACACAGAGAGGAGGTAATGACAAGCCTAGGAAGATGAATGAGCGTGTTAATGTGGATATAATCTGTGCTGCTGAGTAGATGTAGGTCCAGACGTATTTCACATAAAGAGAGGTGGTTTATTCAACGTGTTTCGAAGTCTAAGCGACTAGGATACTGTCTTATATATAAAAATTTCAAATAACGGCGCCATTGGCATCACCTGACAAACAGACAATGTCAGAGTTCACAGATACAGCACATGACATATTCAAGAATTCATGTATATTTGAGTAAAGTATTTAAGCATTGAAATTTCATGGTATTAACCAAATTTTCCTATTCCATAGTGCAAAGATGAAAAAAGAAAAATTTGGATAATACCATGAAATTTCAATGTTTAAATATTTGCTTGTCAGGTGATCTCATTGGTGCCGTTATTTGAAATTTTGTATATACAGGTCCTTCTCAAAAAATTAGCATATAGTGTTAAATTTCATTATTTACCATAATGTAATGATTACAATTAAACTTTCATATATTATAGATTCATTATCCACCAACTGAAATTTGTCAGGTCTTTTATTGTTTTAATACTGATGAATTTGGCCTACAACTCCTGATAACCCAAAAAACCTGTCTCAATAAATTAGCATATCAAGAAAAGGTTCTCTAAACGACCTATTACCCTAATCTTCTGAATCAACTAATTAACTCTAAACACATGCAAAAGATACCTGAGGCTTTTAAAAACTCCCTGCCTGGTTCATTACTCAAAACCCCCATCATGGGTAAGACTAGCGACCTGACAGATGTCAAGAAGGCCATCATTGACACCCTCAAGCAAGAGGGTAAGACCCAGAAAGAAATTTCTCAACAAATAGGCTGTTCCCAGAGTGCTGTATCAAGGCACCTCAATGGTAAGCCTGTTGGAAGGAAACAATGTGGCAGAAAACGCTGTACAACGAGAAGAGGTGACCGGACCATGAGGAAGATTGTGGAGAAGGACCGATTCCAGACCTTGGGGAACCTGAGGAAGCAGTGGACTGAGTCTGGTGTGGAAACATCCAGAGCCACCGTGCACAGGCGTGTGCAGGAAATGGGCTACAGGTGCCGCATTCCCCAGGTAAAGCCACTTTTGAACCATAAACAGCGGCAGAAGCACCTGACCTGGGCTACAGAGAAGCAGCACTGGACTGTTGCTAAGTGGTCCCAAGTACTTTTTTCTGATGAAAGCAAATTTTGCATGTCATTCGGAAATCAAGGTGCCAGAGTCTGGAGGAAGACTGGGGAGAAGGAAATGCCAAAATGCCTGAAGTCCAGTGTCAAGTACCCACAGTCAGTGATGGTGTGGGGTGCCATGTCAGCTGCTGGTGTTGGTCCACTGTGTTTCATCAAGGGCAGGGTCAATGCAGCTAGCTATCAGGAGATTTTGGAGCACTTCATGCTTCCATCGGCTGAAATGCTTTATGGAGATGAAGATTTCATTTTTCAGCACGACCTGGCACCTGCTCACAGTGCCAAAACCACTGGTAAATGGTTTACTGACCATGGTATTACTGTGCTCAATTGGCCTGCCAACTCTCCTGACCTGAACCCCATAGAGAATCTGTGGGATATTGTGAAGAGAAAGTTGAGAGACGCAAGACCCAACACTCTGGATGAGCTTAAGGCCGCTATTGAAGCATCCTGGGCCTCCATAACATCTCAGCAGTGTCACAGGCTGATTGCCTCCATGCCACGCCGCATTGAAGCAGTCATTTCTGCCAAAGGATTCCCGACCAAGTATTGAGTGCATAACTGAACATTATTATTTGATGGTTTTTTTGTTTGTTATTAAAAAACACTTTTATTTGATTGGACGGGTGAAATATGCTAATTTATTGAGACAGGTTTTTTGGGTTATCAGGAGTTGTATGCCAAAATCATCAGTATTAAAACAATAAAAGACCTGACAAATTTTTCAGTTGGTGGATAATGAATCTATAATATATGAAAGTTTAATTGTAATCATTACATTATGGTAAATAATGAAATTTAACACTATATGCTAATTTTTTGAGAAGGACCTGTATAAGACAGTATCCTACTTCTGACTCTGTATTCGCATGGTATTTCCTGATGGAAGAAGTCGCTTAGACTTCGAAATGCGCTGAATAAACCACCTTTACAATAGTTAGCAAGGCCGAAGAAAGACATTTCGTCAGAATAAATCCCCAAAAATAACTCTATTATAAACCAATAATACTAGAAATATATTGCACAGGGGATATCGCAGCCAATTCCCCCAAGAAGAATCCTGGAAACACAGAATTAGAAATTATTCTTTCTTCGCAGTTTCTATAGGACTTAGTACATTCCTGATTCCGGAGAGTAATAGAAATACGGCAGAAAACAGAGGAAGAAAGTTCAGAGATGAAGCTTCATAGAAAGACATTGAAGTTACAGATGCCATTTAACTTTTTCTGGGAAAGTGATTCCAGCACTTCACCAAGTAAATCCCATGAGAACTGTAGCAGGTAAAGACCCCAATATCCACAGGTGTCCCTTCTAATTGGGGGGAAACTGTCACCCCTAATAATCCTCAGACAGTTCTGACAAACACAGAAAAGTGCCCCTTTATGGAGGTGACAGAAAGTCTGTTTAGTCACTTTAGCTTCATAGTATCAGAGCTTACAAAAGAAAAATAACCCCCGTAAAACTGGAATACTTTATTAGATAATGCACTAAAACCAAAAAACCCTATCAAAAAGTCAGTATTTCCAGGGGAGAAAAATATATATAATATAATCCCCCGTATTAGTTTATAAATACTGGTAAGATACCACACCCACAATATTATTTGAATATCCAATAGAAAAAGTGATATAACACTAGTGACCAATAATAGCTGTAAGGGTGTATATATATATAAGTGCACTATCCCTCACAGCTACACAAAAACCCTAGAGAATGATACTACCTAGATGTGGAGGTTGGCACCCTAAGAAGAATCACGAGAATGGCGCCCCCGCTCGTACGATGACTATCCCTGGTCTCCTACTGTCTCCCTATAAGGGATAGAATTGGAAACAGAAAGCCAGGTGGCTGGTAATAACGTGTGACACTATATGATACCAGCTATACAGCATTTCAGGCCCATCCCCCAACATGTGATGTAAGGTTAAAGGATAGTTGTACTGACTAAAATATCACCAAATAGAACACAAAGAAAACAAATAACATCGATATATAACCAGCACAAGCCTGGGTTGATTAGCCCCTTCATGACCCAGCCTATTTTGGCCTTAATGACCTTGCCGTTTTTTGCAATTCTGACCAGTGTCCCATTATGAGGTAATAACTCAGGAACGCTTCAACGGATCCTAGCGATTCTGAGACTGTTTTTTCGTGACATATTGGGCTTCATGTTAGTGGTAAATTTAGGTAGATAATTTCTGAGTTTATTTGTGAAAAAAACGGAAATTTGGCAAAAAATTTGAAAATTTCGCAATTTTCACATTTTTAATTTTTATTCTGTTAAACCAGAGAGTTATGTGACACAAAATAGTTAATAAATAACGTTTCCCACATGTCTACTTTACATCAGCACAATTTTGGAAACAATTTTTTTTTTGCTAGGAAGTTATAAGGGTTAAAATTTGACCAGTGATTTCTCATTTTTACAACAAAATTTACAAAACCATTTTTTTTAGGGACCACCTCACATTTGAAGTCATTTTGAGGGTTCTATATGGCTGAAAATACCCAAAAGTGACACCATTCTAAAAACTGCACCCCTCAAGGTGCTCAAAACCACATTCAAGAAGTTTATTAACCCTTCAGGTGTTTCACAGCAGCAGAAGCAACATGGAAGTAAAAAATGAACATTTAACTTTTTAGTCACAAAAATGATCTTTTAGCAACAATTTTTTTATTTTCCCAAGGGTAAAAGGAGAAACTGGACCACGGACGTTGTTGTCCAATTTGTCCTGAGTACGCTAATACCTCATATGTGGGGGTAAACCACTGTTTGGGCGCACGGCAGGGCTCGGAAGGGAAGGAGCGCCATTTGACTTTTTGAATGAAAAATTGGCTCCAATCTTTAGCGGACACCATGTCGCGTTTGGAAAGCCCCTGTGTGCCTAAACATTGGAGCTCCTCCACAAGTGACCCCATTTTGGAAACTAGACCCCCCAAGGAACTCATCTAGAGGCATAGTGAGCACTTTAAACCCCCAGGTGCTTCACAAATTGATCCGCAAAAATGAAAAAGTACTTTTTTTTCACACAAAATTTCTTTTAGCCTCAATTATTTCATTTTCACATGGGCAACAGGATAAAATGGATCCTAAAATTTGTTGGGCAATTTCTCCTGAGTATGCCGATACCTCATATGTGGGGGTAAACCACTGTTTGGGTGCACGGCAAGGCTCGGAAGGGGAGGCGTGCCATTTGACTTTTTGAATGGAAAATTAGCTCCAATCGTTAGCCGACACCATGTCGCGTTTGGAGAGCCCCTGTGTGCCTAAACATTGGAGCTCCCCTACAAGTGACCCCATTTTGGAAACTAGACCCCCCAAGGAACTTATCTAAAGGCATAGTGAGCACTTATAACCCCCAGGTGCTTCACAGAAGTTTATAACGCAGAGCCGTGAAAATAAAAAAATTATTTTTCTTTCCTCAAAAATGATTTTTAGCCCAGAATGTTTTATTTTCCCAAGGGTAATAGGAGAAATTGGACCCCAAATGTTGTTGTCCAGTTTGTCCTGAGTACGATGATACCCCATATGTGGGGGTAAACCACTGTTTGGGCGCACGGCAGGGCTCGGAAGGGAAGGCACGCCATTTGGCTTTTTGAATGGAAAATTAGCTCCAATCATTAGCGGACACCATGTCGCGTTTGGAGAGCCCCTGTGTGCCTAAACATTGGAGCTCCCGCACAAGTGACCCCATTTTGGAAACTAGACCTCCCAAGGAACTAATCTAGATGTGTGGTGAGCACTTTGAACCCCCAAGTGCTTCACAGAAGTTTATAAAGCAGAGCCATGAAAATAAAAAATAATTTTTCTTTTCTCAAAAATGATTTTTTAGCCCACAATTTTTTATTTTCCCAAGGGTAACAGGAGAAATTGGACCCCAAAAGTTGTTGTCCAGTTTCTCCTGAGTACGCTGATACCCCATATGTGGGGGTAAACCACTGTTTTGGCACACTTCGGGGTTCGGAAGGGAAGTAGTGACGTTTTGAAATGCAGACTTTGATGGAATGCTCTGCGGGCGTCAGGTTGCGTTTGCAGAGCCCCTGATGTGCCTAAACAGTAGGAACTCCCCACAATTGACTCCATTTTGGAAACTAGACCCCCAAGGGAACTTATCTAGATGTGTAGTGAGCACTTTGAACCCCCAAGTGCTTCACAGAAGTTTATAACGCAGAGCCGTGAAAATAAAAAATGTTTCCTTTCCTCAAAAATATTTTTTTAGCCCAGATTTTTTTTATTTTTGCAAGAGTAACAGGAGAAATTGGACCCCAAAAGTTGTTGTCCAGTTTCTCCTGAGTACGCTGATACCCCATATGTGGGGGTAAACCACTGTTTGGGCACATGCCGGGGCTCGGAAGGGAAGTAGTGACGTTTTGGAATGCAGACTTTGATGGAATGGTCTGCGGGCATCATGTTACGTTTGCAGAGCCCCTGATATGCCTAAACAGTAGAAACCCCCCACAAGTGACCCCATTTTGGAAACTAGACCCCCCAAGGAACTTATCTAGATGTGTGGTGAGCACGTTCAACCCCCAAGTGCTTCACAGAAGTTTACAACGCAGAGCCGTGAAAATAAAAAATCATTTTTCTTTCCTCAAAAAAGATGTTTTAGCAAGCAATTTTTTATTTTCACAAGGGTAACAGGAGAATTTGGACCCCAATATTTGTTGCCCAGTTTGTTGTGAGTACGCTGATACCCCATATGTGGGGGTAAACCACTGTTTGGGCACACGTCAGGGCTCGGAAGGGAAGTAGTGACATTTGAAATGCAGACTTTGATGGAATGGTCTGCGGGCGTCACATTGCATTTGCAGAGCCCCTGATGTGCCTAAACAGTAGAAACACCCCACAAGTGACCCCATTTTGGAAACTAGAGCCCCGAAGGAACTTATCTAGATGTGTGGTGAGCACTTTCAACCCCCAAGTGCTTTACAGAAGTTTATAACGCAGAGCCGTGAAAATAAAAAATAATTGTTCTTTCCTCAAAAATTATGTTTTAGAAAGTAATTTTTTATTTTTGCAAGGGTAACAGGAGAAATTGGACCCCAACAGTTGTTGCCCAGTTTGTCCTGAGTATGCTGGTACCCCAAATGTGGGGGTAAACCACTGTTTGGGCGCACGTCGGGGCTTGGAAGGGCGGGAGCACCATTTGACTTTTTGAACGCAAGATTGGCTGGAATCAATGGTGGCGCCATGTTGCGTTTGGAGACCCCTGATGTGCCTAAACAGTGGAAACCCCTCAATTCTAACTTCAACACTAACCCCAACACACCCCTAATCCTAATCCCAACTGTAGCCATAACCCTAATCACAACCCTAACCCCAACACACCCCTAACCGCAACACACCCGTAACCCTAATTCCAACCCTAATCCTAACCCTAATCCCAACCGTAACCCTAATCCCAACCCTAACCACAACTGTAACCCCAACACACCCCTAACCCTATCCGTAACCCTAACCACAAGCCTAATCTTAACCCTATTTCAAACCCTAGCCCTAATTCCAACCCTAACTCTAATTCCAACCCTAACCCTAAGGCTATGTGCCCACGTTGCGGATTCGTGTGAGATTTTTCCGCACGATTTTTGAAAAATCTGCAGGTAAAAGGCACTGCGTTTTACCTGCGGATTTACAGCAGATTTCCAGTGTTTTTTTGTGCAGATTTCACCTGCGGATTCCTATTGAGGAACAGGTGTAAAACGCTGCGGAATCCGCACAAAGAATTGACATGCTGCGGAAAATACAACGCAGCGTTTCCGCACGGAATTTTCCGCACCATGGGCACAGCGGATTTGGTTTTCCTTAGGTGTACATGGTACTGTAAACCTGATGGAAAACTGCTTCGAATTCGCAGCGGCCAATCCGCTGCGGATCCGCGGCCAATCCGCTGCGGATCCGCGGCCGATCCGCTGCCAATCCGCTGCGGATCCGCGGCCAATCCGCTGCGGATCCGCGGCCAATCCGCTGCCAATCCGCTGCGGATCCGCTGCCGATCCGCTGCGGATCCGCGGCCGATCCGCTCTGTGTGCACATGCCATAACCCTACCCCTAACCCTACCCGTAACCCTAACCCTACCCCTAACCCTACCCCTAGTTCTAACCCTAGTTCTAACCCTAACCCTAGTGGAAAAAGAAAAAAAAATATTTTCTTTATTTTATTATTGTCCCTACCTATGGGGGTGATAAAGGGGGGGGTTTATTTATTATTTTTTTATTTTGATCGCTGTGATAGAACCTACCACAGCGATCAAAATGTACTTGTAATGAATCTGCCAGCCGGCAGATTCGGCGGGCGCACTGAGCATGCGCCCGCTATTTTGGAAGATGGTGGCGCCCAGAGAGGAGACGGACCGACACCGGGAGCCTCGGTAAGTATAAGGGGGGGGGAGATCGGGGCACGGGGGGGCGTCGGAGCACCGGGGGGTGACATAGGAGCAGGGGGGGAGCGGGCAGGAGGACGGGGGAGCGGAGCACAGGACGGAGGGGACCGGACCCCATAACGGAGCACTGGGGGGGCGATCGGTTGGGTGGGGGGGTTCACTTCAGGTTTTCCAGCCATGGCCGATGGTATTGCAGCATCGGCCATGGCTGGATTGTAATATTTCACCAGTTTTTTAGGTGAAATATTACAAATCGCTCTGATTGGCAGTTTCACTTTCAACAGCCAATCAGAGCGATCGTAGCCACGGGGGGGTGAAGCCACCCCCCCTGGGCTGAAGTACCACTCCCCCTGTCTCTGCAGATCGGGTAAAATAGGAGTTAACCCCTTCACCCGATCTGCAGGGACGCGATCATTCCATGACGCCACATAGGCGTCATGGGTCGGATTGGCACGGGTTTTCATGACGCCTACGTGGCGTCATGGGTCGGGAAGGGGTTAATAATATAGTCTAGAGGATACATATAAAATATGCAACCAACACTGTCAGAGATTGACTGATAATCACTAAAAAATACTCATACCACATGATACATAACAAAACACAACACGCCACCACATACACCTGGAAATAGATTGTCATAAACTGATAAGGTCAGCCAAATGAGAAATGCAGTTTTAGAACAAGAGATACATTTATGATAGTAATAGTATACTCATCTATTGCACTAGTAATCCTCAGCCGATCATTCATCCAGGAATAGTGGCTCACAAAGTGACTCAGGGCGAGCAAAATCTCCAAAACACCTCTCGACGCGTTTCCCCCACATGCCTGGGTTCATCAGGAGAGTACAGATAACAACATGGCAGTATATAGGTATACAAAAAGATAGGGCTGCAGTGATTTACCTGTGGGTACGGCTTAAATAGATAAGCTCACAGCAAGGAAAGAAAGGACTTCCTGTTTGGCGATTAAAACATAACCGTCACTTAGATCATACCATAGTCATGATAGCGCCAGGTAAAACCCCATAAGACGCCATGATAGTGAAGTCCAAAATGGACCCACACGGAAATGAAGAGCGCTGACACACTCTAGCGGTAAATAGACCGGAAATACGGGGCAAAACCATGAATCACAGCGCATGCGCCGAAAAATAGAGAAAAAGCCCGCAATGGACTACAGAGCGCAAGCGCACCTAGTACACCCTATCAAGGGAAGATATCAACCAGCGTTTCAACGCCACAGCCAAGGGGACAACGCATGCGCAAAAAGTATAAGGGCTATTAAGGCAGCGAATAAAAAGACACCCTGACAAATACAGATAAAGAAGGCACATGCACTGAATCATAGGTATGCTACCATATTAACCGGGGCAGTATAATACATGCCTCAATGAGAAACTATACAAGATAAATAAATAAACAAAGATATATGCAATATTAAATATGCGATACGGCCAAAACAGGTAAGTAACCAGATACTAAAGAAGAATCGTATAGTGATACAGTAATAATAATATAATAATATCACCATCCCATAACCCTGCAAAAAAAAACCCAATCCAAACCACAAGTACCTGCAAAATAAATAAATGATATAATATGATAAACAAACATAGATAAGTGATACAGTACGGGTAATATAACCCGATTGAGAAAAGTGGCTAGTAATAATGGATTACCGAATCAAAGAAAACAGCAGTAATTTTGCTGCTCATTTAAGCCATTCGGTACAAGAGTTCGCAGCCTAAAAATCCATTGACACTCCTTTTGATGGAGTAACTTGTCCAAATTACCACCTCGTGGGTTACGCCGCATGACCTCAAGGACACAAAAGGAAATTGCTCTGTTGTCATTCAAATGGACTAATCTGACGTGTTTCGCTATCGGTGTATCCCGGTTATGTTTAATGTCACCCAGGTGTTCACCAATGCGTCTCCGCAGCTCTCTTTTAGTTTTACCAACGTAATTAAGTGGACACAAACAGGTCGCCATATACACCACTCCCTCCGATTTACAATTAGCGAAATCTCTCATGTAGTAGATTTTGTCTGATGTGGTACTCTTGAAGGTTTTCTCCTTTCTAACCCATGAACAAAATTTACAACCCCCACACCTAAAGGTGCCACAGGGTTTGCGGTCCAGCCAGGTGCCAGATGCTTTAGGACGATCATAGAAGCTGTGAACCAATCGATCCTTGATGGACCTACCCTTTTTGTATGTAATTTTAGGGGTGGATGGAACAAAGTCCTTGAGATCAGGATCAGCCCTAAGGATCCCCCAATGCTTCTTTAGAATGTTTTGTACCACACATGATTTGTTGTCAAACATGCCAATAATTCTCGGGATTTCGGGTGTATCCACCTTAGGTGGCGGATGAAGTAAATCATGACGAGCACAACCAGCTGCATGCCTCCATGCCCCATCAAGGACCAGCCCAGGGTACCCTCTCTGACCAAATCTACACCTCAGGTCACGGGCCTGTTCCGTGAACTCATGGTTATCAGAACAGTTTCTCCTTATGCGTAAAAATTGGCCTTTGGGGATACCTTTACACAAGGTACCTGGATGGAAACTATCCCATCTGAGGAGACCATTAGTGGATGTTGGTTTCCTAAAAGTTCTGGTGGACAGTCCACCCCTCTGATCCTTCCTTACGTTAAGGTCAAGAAAGTTGATGGACTCCTCCTGTATCTCCGATGTGAACCTCATGTTGATTTTATTATCATTAATGCACCGAATAAATTGATCAAACTCCTCAATAGTGCCTGACCATAATATGAACACATCGTCGATAAATCTCGACCAAAACAAAATCTTAGGGAACCACCAGGCTTCTTCCACAAAAATAATGGTCTCCTCCCACCAGCCCAGGAAGAGGTTGGCATACGATGGGGCACAGGAACTCCCCATCGCCGTCCCCCTGAGCTGGTGGTAGGTCTTACCAAAAAAAAGGAAACAGTTATGATTTAAAATAAATGCCATGAGTTCAACCACGAACTTGTTATGTGGGATACACTGGGTGGCCCGAGTATTAAGGAAAAATTCCATCCCTCTGATGCCTGCCTCGTGGGGAATATTACTGTACAACGCTTCAACATCAATGGACGCTAAATAAGTATTAGTACCAATGTCAATATCCTCAAGTTTAGTAAGTAAATCCAAAGTGTCCCTCAAATATGAGGGCAATGAGATCACAAATGGACGGAGAATTTTATCTATGTAAATCCCCAAATTCTGTCCCACAGAGCCAACCCCTGACACTATAGGGCGACCCTTAAGGGGCACAAGCCCCTTATGTATCTTTGGGAGACAGTAAAAGGCAGGCACCAGAGGGAGGGAAGGGGAAAGAAATTCAAATTCGTCTTTGGTTATCAACCTGAGGTCCAGGCCTCTAACAAGGATATCCATTAACGTGTCCATATATAATGGAGTTGGGTCCTTACTCAAAATTTCATATGTCTCTCTATCGTTTAGTACCAATTGACACATAGACATATACTGGTCATGATTCATTATAACCATATTGCCCCCCTTATCGGAGGGCTTGATTACAATATCTTTATTTTTCTCCAGTTCAGTTAGAGCCTCCATTTCTGACCTAGTGAGGTTAGACAACGGATCATTACCCCTATCATTTGGGTTTATCCTCAAAAGATCTTCCTCCACAACGTTGAGGAAAATGTCAATAGAATCCAATCCCCCCGCCGGGGGTACTCTGGTACTTTTACGTTTAAGGGACGTGAAAGGACCCAACCCATCATCACGTTCATTGTCCCTCAGTAAATCAGTCAAAACATCAACAGCTTCAAGGTCCTCGGCCGAGATACCCAAATTTTCACACCTTTCCCTATCCTTATCAAGATAAAACTTGTGCCACTTGAGTTTACGTGCGAACAGATTGATATCTTTAACCCAACAGAATACATCAAATTTAGTTGTGGGAACGAAATTAAGGCCTTTAAGACATTACATTCCTCATATGATAGTTTATAATTGCTAAGATTCACAACTTGACTGGACCCCACAGGAACTAGACCATTCTGTTTCTCAGTGGATACCCGAGTGGGGCCCTCTGCTCCAAAAAAGGAGAGGAGGAGGGTAAGGACGATGAAGGTCCAGGTACCGGCAACGACAAAGATGGATCGCTCACCATAACAGTTGGATTGTTTGTTTGGAAACCTCCTTGCATTTGCGTACCCATATTGGTGGGCCCCATAGGGGCATTCATATATGTATTGTGACCTTGCCATCTATGTCTCTGTCCTCTACCCCGTGTCCTCCCCCTCTGTCTCCACCTACTCCTCGAGTTCGATCTCTCCCTATCAGAGTTGTCTGTTTCTGATGATGAAATCTGAGTCCGATTATCACGTTGAGGATTCAAAAAATTATATGCCCTGTTTTCTTTAAACTCAGTAAAGTCCCTCGTAAATTGGAAGTGCTTCCTATCCCTAATATTCACCTGAAACTTCTCCACAGAGGTTTGTAACAATGACTCCCTCCTTGTGAATTCAGGATCAGACTTAAATACCAAGGCTTTTTCTATGAGTTCTCCCAGGATTTTTAGGCTGCGAACTCTTGTACCGAATGGCTTAAATGAGCAGCAAAATTACTGCTGTTTTCTTTGATTCGGTAATCCATTATTACTAGCCACTTTTCTCAATCGGGTTATATTACCCGTACTGTATCACTTATCTATGTTTGTTTATCATATTATATCATTTATTTATTTTGCAGGTACTTGTGGTTTGGATTGGGTTTTTTTTTGCAGGGTTATGGGATGGTGATATTATTATTTTATTATTACTGTATCACTATAGGATTCTTCTTTAGTATCTGGTTACTTACCTGTTTTGGCCGTATCGCATATTTAATATTGCATATATCTTTGTTTATTTATTCATCTTGTATAGTTTCTCATTGAGGCATGTATTACACTGCCCCGGTTAATATGGTAGCATACCTATGATTCAGTGCATGTGCCTTCTTTATCTGTATTTGTCAGGGTGTCTTTTTATTCGCTGCCTTAATAGCCCTTATACTTTTTGCACATGCGTTGTCCCCTTGGCTGTGGCGCTGAAACGCTGGTTGATATCTTCCCTTGATAGGGTGTACTGGGTGCGCTTGCGCTCTGTTGTCCACTGCGGGCTTTTTCTCTATTTTTCGGCGCATGCGCTGTGATTCATGGTTTTGCCCCGTATTTCCGGTCTATTTACCTCTAGAGTGTGTCAGCGCTCTTCATTTCCGTGTGGGTCCATTTTGGACTTCACTATCATGGCGTCTTATGGGGTTTTACCTGGCGCTATCATGACTATGGAATGATCTAAGTGACGGTTATGTTTTAATCGCCAAACAGGAAGTCCTTTCTTTCCTTGCTGTGAGCTTATCTATTTAAGCCGTACCCACAGGTAAATCACTGCAGCCCTATCTTTTTGTATACCTATATACTGCCATGTTGTTATCTGTACTCTCCTGATGAACCCAGGCATGTGGGGGAAACGCGTCGAGAGGTGTTTTGGAGATTTTGCTCGCCCTGAGTCACTTTGTGAGCCACTATTCCTGGATGAATGATCGGCTGGGGATTACTAGTGCAATAGATGAGTATAATATTACTATCATAAATGTATCTCTTGTTCCAAAACTGCATTTCTCATTTGGCTGACCTTATCAGTTTATGACAATCTATTTCCAGGTGTATGTGGTTGCGTGTTGTGTTTTGTTATGTATCATGTGGTATGAGTATTTTTTAGTGATTATCAGTCAGTCTCTGACAGTGTTGGTTGCATATTTTATATGTATCCTCTAGACTATATTATTAACCAACCCAGGCTTGTGCTGGTTATATACCGATGTTATTTGTTTTCTTTGTGTTCTATTTGGTGATATTTTAGTCAGTACAACTATCCTTTAACCTTACATCACATGTTGGGGGTTGGGCCTGAAATGCTGTATAGCTGGTATCATATAGTGTCACACGTTATTACCAGCCACCTGGCCTTCTGTTTCCAATTCTATCCCTTATAGGGAGACAGTAGGAGACCAGGGATAGTCATCGTACGAGTGGGGGCGCCATTCTCGTTATTCTTCTTAGGGTGCCAACCTCCACATCTAGGTAGTATCATTCTCTAGGGTTTTTGTGTAGCTGTGAGGGATAGTGCACATATATATATACACCCTTACAGCTATTATTGGTCACTAGTGTTATATCACTTTTTCTATTGGATATTCAAATAATATTGTGGGTGTGGTATCTTACCAGTATTTATAAACTAATACGGGTGATTATATTATATATATTTTTCTCCCCTGGAAATACTGACTTTTTGATAGGGTTTTTTGGTTTTAGTGCATTATCTAATAAAGTATTCCAGTTTTACGGGGGTTATTTTTCTTTTGTAAGCTCTTTTGTCCTCCCCTCGGCAATATATTTTTTGAACAGTAAGCCCTTCATAGTATCAGCTCTAATCCAATGGTGAGAGAGCGATTTACCCTGAAGAGTCACAGATTGTGGGGTTGTTATATAATGTTATATTTAGGGGGTTTTGTGTTGTCTCCTTATAAGAATCACAATGGTTTTGTTCCTTTTCCGCTGACAGATACAAACGACCCAACTATGAAAGACGGGAACCAAGGAAACCTGTATTAAGGTACCTTCACACTCAGCAACTTTGCAACGAGAACGACAACGATCCGTGACGTTGCAGCGTCCTGGATAGTGATCTCGTTGTGTTTGACACGCAGCAGCGATCTGGATCCCGCTGTGCCATCGCTGGTCAGAGCTAGAAGTCCAGAACTTTATTTCGTCGTCAGGTCGGCGTGTATCGTCATGTTTGACATCAAAAGCAACGATGTCAGCAACGTTTTACATGGAGCTAACGACCTGCAAGAACGATAAGTGAGTCTCCGTTACGTCACTGGATCGCTCCTGCATCGTTCTGGAGTTGCTGTGTTTGACGTCTCTACAGCGATTTAAACAGCGATGCTCCAGTGATCGGCTCGTTGTCTATATGGCTGCAGCGTCGCTGAGTGTGACGGTACCTTTACTCTCATAGTACCGTGCCCCTTTCTTGGCCCCCAGACACAGTATAATGTTCCCACAGTATCCCCCACACATTATGATAGTACAAGATGTCCCACACAATATTCTTCCAACCAAACCACTTGATAATAAATCCTCACTTATCCCATTTTTGATACAGTACAGTGCCAGTTTCTTGGCCCCCCCACACACACAGTATAATTTTTCCACAGTACCTGCATCCCCAATTTTTTAGGGTATTTTTCATGTAATACAAAGAAGCCTACAAAAAAAATCTAAAAAAACCTAATATAAAGAGAAAATAAAACTGTGTACATGGAGATATTGACGTCAAACAACTCCTGTCTTGTTGTTCTTACAAACAAGCTTTTATAAAAGCCTCAAACTTCTGTGTGTGAATCAGACATGAGATGTAATGTGATAGAAGATTACAGTACGGGGAAGATGGGAAACAGTCATATAGACGGCCGGTGGTGATGGAGTAAGTGACGGACTTTGGCCAAATATGTTCCTAGAGCCGTAGTAGAAGATGAAGATGTCGTCCTCATCATGAAGTAGTTATTTCTCCTGTCACGTGTAATGAATATCTCCTGCAGTATTGCTAATTCTGATTCCAGTGTCGGTAAATGAGACGAGAATTAGCGTTATGGAAGATGAGTCTATGAGGAACGTATTCAGCTGCCAACTCCGAGGAAGAAACTGCTTGTTGTCTGTGGCCTAAATATATAGGTTTTATTAGTAGACGTCAGTGAAGAACGCCGTATGTTGTAAAATAATAAAAAATACCATTGCTGCTTGGGTCCCCAGCCAGTCTCTGTATTTCCTAGTCATTCCCAACGAACTTGTGATTCCTACAGCCAATCAGTTGCTGAAGCAGTAAGAAACATAGCCAGTCATTGGGAGCATGGAGATGTCTTAGCCAGCAATTCAACTTATGTTCCAGTCCATAAAAGACTAGAGAATACAACATCTACATGTTCTATCTCCTCATGTGTTTCCCTTATTATCTCCAGTAATTGTATTATTTCACAGGATTTTTATGATGTTACATCGGCTCATCTTCTCATTCAGGTTCCTACAATATCAGATCCTCTCAGTGAAGATCATCTATATAAGACAATTTTCCTGAATTACCCATCAAGAATGGATATGGACAGAGACAAGATGGGGGAGAGGATATTACACCTCACCCTAGAGATCCTCTTCCGGCTTACTGGAGAGGTGAGAGATTCTGATGAAGTCACATTACATCATTCTTATCTATGAGAATAACAGATGGACAGAACAGGAGAGGTGAGGACTCTGGAAATGTCTGTAGTGAGATTTATTAATGTGTCTCTCCATAACCAGAATTACACAGTAGTGAAGAAGACCTCTAGTGAGTGCTGTCAGGACCCTGTGTCTGAGGGATGGGGAAGACCCATGAGTCCAGTCCTAAGGCCTCCGTGTAACCCCCTGGTTTATGAGGATATCAATGACCAGAAGATCCTAGAACTCGCCTGCAAGATGATTGAGCTGATGACTGGAGAGGTGACTCTGCTGGGAATGTTGGAACATTATACAGTAATGCTATGAAGGGATCAGGGGATGACGGTATCATTGTATGTGTCAGGTTCCTGTAAGGTGTCAGGATGTCGCTGTCTATTTCTCCATGGAGGAGTGGGAGTATTTAGAGGGACACAAAGATGTATACAAGGAAATCATGATGGAGATTCCTCAACCCCTAACATCACCAGGTAATAGACAGGACTAAATGCACACAGCCTATAATTATCTGTATGTAAACAATGAATTCAGCCCTTGTATGTGTTTCCTTCAGATCTATCCAGTAAGAGGACAACACCAGAGAGATGTCCCCATCCTCTTCTTCCAGAGGACTGTAAACAAGAAGATCCCAATGTTCCTCAGTATCATCAGGTAGATGGAGAGAAGGTGTCATGAGATCTCCCCTATGATGTGTAGATGGCTGTGAAGGTCTTGTGCTCAGCTTTGTTTTATCCACCAATATTATATGTTTTATACTTGTGTAATGAGAACGGTGGAGATGGCAGGATTAGAGCTGACCATAGATGTGACTTCTCCATCTGTGTGTGACTTTTACAATATTTGTTTCAGGGTGAAGATCTGACCCCTATTAATACTGCAGAGACCTATGTGATGGGTGATAAGCGGTGTAAAGAGGAGATTCCCACATATGACTACCCAGGTGAGTAGAAACTACTAAATGCAGAGAAGTCACAGATTCTTCTCAGTCACCAGCTGTGGCTGATTTATCGATAGTCTGTTCTGTCGTATCACAATCGTGTGATCCCCATTTTGCCTATAGACCACAACATTCTGCTCTATTTGGAAATATTGAAATTACTTTGTGAAATTAAATCCTTTTCTATAGAACTTATAACCTGGAGTATCCACCTACCCCCCTGTGATTAGTAGTCACTGACCATTACCTGCCCAGATCTGTAAACTACAAAGCCAAATAACGTAGAATGTGCTAACAAGTAAGAAAATCACTTGAAGAAAAATATTATAATGGGCCTGTAAGAGAAAGCAGAGGGTAATGATGCTGCTGGATTCCTAGAATCCTGATATCTTATTGGATGAATTTACCTTCTCCTCTTCTGTGCTGCTGAATGTTCTCATATGGTCCCTACAAGACCAGGTCCAGTCTTTCTGGCCAAACTTTGCTTTAATGAGCAACAACATTAAATGTGCAGTCACGGCCAAGTGTGAATTTCTGTACAATAACAACAGAGTTTCCCTTTATCATGACTTTTCAATTTCTTTAAAACCAACTAACTTCAAGGAGGATTATGATAAACTACACACAAAATATTACACTTGTCCCATGATATATCTCTAAACTGTACATGGCTGATGGCTGTAAAATACATTTATTTATGCCTGCAGAAGATGTTGGCATGGCTCGAGCCTTGGTTTCATGGATTCACTCCACGTCATAAATTTCAATTTGTTTTCAATCCTAAAGAATTCAGATTACTGCACAATCTCTCCTGAAATGGGGAGCACTAATACTTTCTCTTCTCTTACCTTTGACTATCTAATATTTCTTCTTGAAACTCATCTGACAGAAAATTATGATAATTTAGATTGCCAAGAACCACCAATCCCCATACTGTAACTGCTCCAGAGAGGTTTCACCTCTGATCACTCATTTTTTACTAATGAAGTTTGTTGAGTTTGATCATTTCAGTAGATGTGTTATTGTCTATAGTCACAGATTTTGACTACAGTAATTAGTTCCCAAAATATCCAGTTCCTGCAGCCAGTTTTATGTTTCTAATCAGGGTCCATTTTTCAAATCTGACGTGTGTCACTTCATGTGGTGATAATTTTAGAATTCTTCACAAAATATAAGCCCAAATTTTTTCACTTTCACAAAGGGTAATATCAAACAGATCGACCTCACACATTATTTTACAACTTCTCTTGTATCTGACAATTCCCTATATATAGTTGTACATTACTGTCTGGGCACATTTCAGGGTTGAGAAGGGAAAGCGTGCCATTTAGCTATTTGAATCCAGATCTTACTGGAATAGCTTGCAGACACAATGTATTAGGAGCAGTGTTTGTGGCCACCTATCAGCTCAAAAGATGGCCACCACAAACAGGCTTGGCGCTATCTACTCCATCTTCCTGATCCCAGGGATTGTCTTGCTCATTACCCTTTAACACCTCTACATGGATCTGGACTTACATAGAGACCCACCTGGCTTGGCCCACAGTGTTGCCTGCTGTTCGGTGGTGTGAAATGGGAAGAACAATAGTCAGGTAGCTGGGTCAGAACCAGTAAGGCAGAGAAAATACAAAATCAGAAGACATAAGAGTAGTCAGCAAACAGGCCTGGATCACAACAGGAAACAGATACATAAGCCATGATTGAAAATAGAGGACTGAACCAGAGAAGAACAAGGCTGTATCTGGCAGCTTCCTTCAATATGCTTCGAGCTTTCATAGAATATGGTGCTAACCAATTGGCTGTATAAGGGAGTGGATTACTTCAGCTGGACAACACATACACCCATACTGCCAGACTAGAAGGTACTACTTGTCCCAGGCCCCCTTGTCTTAGTGGCTGAATCGAGCCTTTGTGATCCAGAGCTTCTGGTACCAACGTCTACTCCATTTCTAGCCCGGACAGCCATATGAATAAGGACACGCCTGCTGACATCATAGGGGCAGATCCTAGAAGAGATGTGACACACCATCTGCAGAAGCCCTAATATGAGAAAATTTCAGAAAATCAGAGCTGTAGGAATCCCCATAAAAATACTCCATTTTGGAAATTATAACCCTCAGAGAACTAATCTATTGGAATAGTGGCAATTTTTGATTCCATAGGCAATTTCTGGAAATTAGCACACAGTGGATGTAGGAGAAAAAAAATGGCAAATGTGCCATTACCCGACACATAGTGCCCTGATTGTGCTCCAGGAGACACACACACGGTAAATTAAGTGGGTTCTTCTCACTATAGTAATGCCAAATACATTTGGTTTGGGCATACTGAAAGGCTCAGAGGTGAGGGGGAAATTTGACTTTGGGAGAGTGGTTATTGCTGGATTGGTTAAGGAAGCCATGTTAATTTTTAAGAGCCTTTGAGCCACTAATAATGTGGAAACCTCCTGTTTTTCCACTGACAGATGATGGACCTGAGCGGGGACTTGTTTTTTGTTAGATGAATAAAAGTTTTATTGGTATTAGGTTCGTCAACATAATGTTTCTGTGCGGCTTTTTGTTCCATATTTTGGAGGCAGAATGAACAAACAGTTGAACACCGCTCCACTGGTTCATCCTATGATATTTTCTATTAGACTGTGAGCTGTCATTGTCTTGGTGAAGAATTCAATGTTTTTGCATAACTTGCCATTTTTAGAGACAGTTGAAGTAGAAATGGTAAATGTCATTCAAGATATTTTATTCAAAAATAATAACTGGTTTATATCTTGGCAGATGACTGTACCAGGAGATCAGAGGAACAGCTGACATCTTTAATTATTAGATCAGATGATTTTGAGATCCCACTGGATACAATTGAAGTTAATTCCATTACTCCAGATATAGCATCATCCTTTCACAGCAAAGAATTATCATCTGATCCTTTGAAACAGGTCCTGTGTTCTGATTCATTGGCAACAGCTAAGGAAAATCAAAGTCACAAAATAAGCATTAAAAACGGAAAAACTCCTAAATCAAAGAAGCCATTTTCATGTCCAGAATATGGAAACAGTTTTCCCATCGAAAAGTCTTTTCTTAAACATCCAAAAATTCACACAGTGGAGAAAAGATTTTCTTGTTCCAAGTGTGGAAAATGTTTTAAAGATAAATCCCATCTTGTTATACACCAAAGAAGTCACACAGGGGAGAAGCCTTTTTCCTGTCCAGAATGTGGGAAATGTTATAAGCAGAAATCAGCTTTGGTTACGCACCAGAGAACCCACACAGGGGTGAAACCTTTTTCATGTTCAGAATGTGGCAAATGTTTTAACGAGAATTCAGTTTTGGTTACACACCAGAGAACCCACACAGGGGAGAAGCCTTTTTCTTGTTCAGAATGTGGGAAATGTTTTAACCAGAAATGTAGTTTTGTTATACACCAGAGAACCCACACAGGGGAGAAGCCTTTTTCCTGTTCAGAATGTGGGAAATGTTTTAACTTGAAATCAGTTTTGATTAAGCACCAGAGAAACCACACAGGGGAGAAGCCTTTTTCTTGTTCAGAATGTGGGGAATGTTTTAAACAGAAATCAGTTTTGGTTACGCACCAGAGAAACCACACAGGGGAGAAGCCTTTTTCTTGTTCAGAATGTGAGAAATGTTTTAAACACAAATCGACTTTGGTTACGCACCAGAGAACCCACACAGGGGAGAAGCCTTTTTCCTGTCCAGAATGTGGGAAATGTTATAAGCAGAAATCAGCTTTGGTTACGCACCAGAGAACCCACACAGGGGTGAAACCTTTTTCATGTTCAGAATGTGTCAAATGTTTTAACGAGAATTCAGTTTTGGTTATACACCAGAGAACCCACACAGGGGAGAAGCCTTTTTCTTGTTCAGAATGTGGGAAATGTTTTAAACAGAAATCGGCTTTGGTTACGCACCAGAGAACCCACACAGGGGAGAAGCCTTTTTCCTGTCCAGAATGTGGGAAATGTTATAAGCAGAAATCAGCTTTGGTTACGCACCAGAGAACCCACACAGGGGTGAAACCTTTTTCATGTTCATAATGTAGGAAATGTTTTACACTAAAATCAACTCTTTAACATCAGAGAAATCACAAAGGATTCATGTTAAGAATGTTGGAAATGTTTTAACTGAAAATTGTATTTCTTAAAGGGGTTGTCCATTACTAGGACAACACTTTGTCATCCCTCATGTTTGTCCTCTTTCAAATAAAAACACTCATACTCATTTTGCATGCCTGCGCTGTTCAAGGGTCTTAGCAGTCACGTTCCCGGGGCTCATGTGAGGTTGTTACATAACACAAGCCCAGCGCGGAATAAGCACTGGCTTCACTGTTCCTGCAGGCCACATGTATGTTTTTAACTTTTTACAAATACTGGATTAAATAAGACAACATTTGATTTTTTATGGAAATCAACTGGTGCTCTTTTTTTCTTTTTTGCCTGCATTTACAAGTGGACTCCAGCGACATTGAACCTGGCACCCGTGGTCCTGTGATACTCCTCTGGTGAGCACTGTGAAAATCCTTTTTCCCGTTTTCCCATGCTGATTGATTCACTGTTCCTGCCTTCAGATGTATTTAACATCAAAAGGAAGCCAAGGCTGCAGCTGCTCTCTGGCTTACTCTTATTGCTTGATGTGTCCAAAGAGTGAAGATAGTGAA
Source organism: Ranitomeya variabilis (assembly GCF_051348905.1). NCBI lineage: Eukaryota > Metazoa > Chordata > Amphibia > Anura > Dendrobatidae > Ranitomeya > Ranitomeya variabilis. The sequence goes on along the minus strand of NC_135235.1, from coordinate 717,030,903 downwards.
CCAAGTTTAAGAATGCACTTGCTTTCAAAAAGCATTTGGAATTCTACTAGTCTTTTCCCTATGTTTTCTATGATCTTTAAATACATTTTCCCTGCATGTTTCAACCAAGAAAGAAAAAAAGAATATATATTTTAACTTTGAAAAAATAAAGATTTCATAACTTTAAACATGTCTTGGAATTGTAGAGTAGAAGCTGGATAAATCTTTTCCATTCCAGTGAGAAGGGTTTGTCCAAGTAGTGGATATCCCCTTTAAACATCAAAAATCTCACACAGAGAGAAACCATTATCATACCTACAGTAGAGTGTGAAAAATAAATTACTAGAAAATCATATTTTGTTGACCATCAAAAATAACTCAGATGGGGCGTGGCTAAGACACTGAAGAGAGCAGACGTGCAGTACTGAGCTCTCCCCGTCGTTTTCACAAACATCGGGTTCCTGCCTAGTAAACGGCAGGTTATTGTCTCAGTTTGGCTGGAGGAGACACCAGGGAGCCGACAGGAAGGATTTGAGTTAGCACTTGTCCCGCAAAACGGCACACATGCAGAGCTGAGGCAGCGGCTCGCTGTATGCGCTCGGAGTCGACAGACATCTGTTATGCACGGTCAGTGACTCACCTGCAGGTCGATTCCCGGATGAGTTGAAGGCATCGAGGGGGCTGAGGAGAGCGCCTGTGGGCTGGGTGCTGAGGCCTTGGTCCCCTGGAGACGCGGGACCGCTGGTGGCAGGAACTGACCTGAGGTGCGGGGGCCATCTTGGGATTTCTCTGGTACGTGGAGAAGACATTGGAGTTGGAGGAGAGACACGACGACGAGGCAGGCAGGAGATCCTGAGACAGCTGTGGAAGATAGCTGGCTAGCTGCAGCAGAAGTACGGGGGTTTACAGACTAAGGTAAACAACTTCCCCTCTTCCCCCTTCCCTCATTGTTTGGAGTGATTTCCTGGGACAAGCTGGAGACACTTGGCCAGTGTGATAAAACTCTATGGACTTGCAGGCTGCAGGGCGCTGATGCCATCTAGTGCTCTGTTTGAGAATTGCACCCATTGCACATAATTATGCTGCTAAATTGAGTAGAAACATGACTTTGTAACCCTCTTACTATTAATATCCGAACCTCTAACGCTATCCTATCAATTCATACTGAATAACCAGTCATAAGACTTATTCTCATAGTGCATACATAATTTGGGGAAAGCATTATGAGTCCTAATAAATCACAATCTGCAGCTGTCAAGCTGAGGATCTACGCCAGGGGAAAGAATTTGATGACAATTCAGAAACCTTTAAATAAATTGTCTCAAGAAAAGACATCAATGTCACAAGAACCAGAGGATATGGATTCAGAACCCACTCTGAAACAGGAATCCGCACAACTGCTAACTGCCATTCAGAGCAGCACAGCTTCCCTGACTGGGAAAATTGAAGAAGTTAAAACTGATTTGGGACTCCTCCGCAATGACATGTCAAATCTGGGAAAGAAAGTTCAACAGGTGGAGGACAGAATCTCGAATCTGGAGGACCAAATGGTGCTCTGGCCAGAGCGTATCCGAGTGACAGATCATAAAATGGAAATGTGCTTACAAAGAAATTATGACTTTGTGGAAAAATGGATACGTGATCTATTTCTTGGAGCCACCTTCTCTGCTGCATATGGGGTGGAGAGGACACACCGGGTGGTTTCCGGATTTTTCAGCTGATTTGCAGAAACGGAGAGCTTCATTTATATCAACTAAGAGATGCGTGAAAAGTTCCAATGTGATTTATTCAATGGCGTACCCAGCCAGGCTAATGGTGGTAGATGGCGAGAGGGTAATTTTCTTTCGGAATCCAGCGGAAGCAGAGTGAATTTCCGGGAGACAAAGGCGCCAGAGATAGTAATGAAAATCCATATTAATCTAAAGAGTTTATTGTATTAACACTGAATTTTAGATGGAGATTTTTAACCTGATACCAGCACGTTACTGTTTAAAAATTATTTGATGATAGTTATATCTGCATCTGTGTGCGGATATTAGAGTGACCAATTGAAATATCTCTCTGATTATTGGAATAGAGTCTATTCTTACATCGACTTGTTGAAATGTTAATAAACTGGTTAGCTAAAAGATGTTTTACCTCCCCTGAATATATTAGCCAACAGTGTATAGGGAAGGGGTGGGATTCATGTTCTGATTTGATACCTCCGCATGTTAATACTTTTAGGAAAGACAGATGGAGATTATTAAGAATCCGAAATGGGATGGCGGTAAGATACCCATTTCTGCTGGTGCTATCGTCTTGATCCCTGGCCCAAAAACTCGGTTGCCCTCTAGGTTCACCAAAAACTGGGTTGGTCGGACCAACAATTCTGTAGAAGCCTTTTATAATTTTTTTTTAAGAGGTATGCATTGAGTATAATTGTTATTAGTGGTTCAGATAGAAAATAAAATAAGCATTTTCTTATGCTTATACTTAAGTTTTGGAAACTTTATAGGCATATCCAGTTGTATTTCTATGACCAATATTTGTCAATGGTTGACTGTAAGCATTGTACCTATACTTCATTGTCCAAGAGAGGTCTGCAAATAAAAATGTAAACACTTTGGAAGGGAATAGTATCCTATATCAAAATTCAATATGGAGTCTTTATGGCATCACTTAAATTCCTTTCATGGAACATTAGGTGGCTGGGAAATGCCAGAAAATGGAATATGGTATTCCCCAGGTACGTAAATTGCAGGCACAGATAATATGCCTTCAGAAAACCCACTTAACACCAGACTCTATATCCAAAATGAATAAACCTTGGATACAATGGCAAAAACACGCCACACACTTCCTATTCTAGAGGGGTAGTCACTATTGTGCATAAGTCACTGATATGGTTGTTTCAATTGGTAAAAAAAGACCTGAAGGGCAGATTTATTTTTATATACTGTAAGGAGCAAATGGCCGTGAAATCAATGGGAAGGTATGTGTCACAGGGATTGCTGCTCCTGTGATCTAACCCGGAGTATTTAACTTTAGTGCACGTGAGCACTTAGATGTTGTTTAGTGCTCCTGGGACCGGGTGGCGGGTAGCTGTAAGGGTACTGTCACACAGTACCATTTTGATCGCTACGACGGTACGATTCGTGACGTTCTAGCGATATCGTTACGATATCGCAGTGTCTGACACGCAGCAGCGATCAGGGATCCTGCTGAGAATCGTACGTCGTAGCAGATCGTGTGGAACTTTCTTTCGTCGCTTGATCACCCGCTGACATCGCTGGATCGTTGTGTGTGACAGCGATCCAGCGATGTGTTCGCTTGTAACCAGGGTAAACATCGGGTAACTAAGCGCAGGGCCGCGCTTAGTAACCCGATGTTTACCGTGGTTACCAGCGTAAACGTTAAAAAAACAAACAGTACATACTTACATTCCGGTGTCTGTCCTCCAGCGTCTCAGCTTCTCTCCACTGTGTGAGCGTCTGCCAGCCGGAAAGCGAGCACAGCGGTGACGTCTGACGTCACCGCTGTGCTTTCCGGCCATGGCGCTTACACAGTGGAGAGAAGCAGAACGCCGGAGGACAGACACCGGAATGTAAGTATGTACTGTTTGTTTTTTTAACGTTTACGCTGGTAACCACGGTAAACATCGGGTTACTAAGCGCGGCCCTGCGCTTAGTTACCCGATGTTTACCCTGGTTACCGGGGACTTCGGCATCGCTCCAGCGCCGTGATTGCAACGTGTGACCGCAGTCTACGACGCTGGAGCGATAATCATACGATCGCTGCGACGTCACGGATCGTGCCGTCGTAGCGATCAAAATGGTACTGTGTGACAGTACCCTAAGAGATAGGCGGGTCTGGCTACCCACATACCTCACCTGTGGGTATGGTTACAGCCTACATAATGAAGGCTGTTGTTTGCACATGGTCTGTGTCTTGGGAGATAGAAGGCCTCCTGTGTGTGTGGCTCCAGACCGAGCCTGCCTGCTGGACATTACACCAGCCTGTGTGCCCACAGGCCTGAGGGATCAGAGAGCCCGGCTAAGTGCATTTTGTGTTGTTTTGCCTGCTCTGAAGGCCGTTTACCTTTTGTTGTGCTTAGGGGCTAATGAAGCAAATAAACCCGCACGGATTTTCTTTTAAAGAAACGTACCTCATGTCTTCCTCCTGCTGCATCTGAGTAGCTACGATCTCTACAATTGCTGCTACACTTTGTAAACTAGAGAACATGGAGTAAAAAAACACTAGCCAATTGGAAAGGTAAAACCAATAATTTTATTGCTACATTTAAAATATACACAATGCAAAAATAGCCCAATCAACGGGCGATAGGTAAATAAGAGGAGCTATACTGGGAACCTGTTAGCACAGCAGGTTTGAGTGGACCAAAAGTAATACAAAATAAGGGCTGGTATGGCTGCACCAAATGAGGGGGGAGGAGAACATGAGTAGATACAAGGTCCAACAACCAGGCTCTGTACACTAGCCTCTATGGCTGTTACCATTAATACAAGACCCCCAAACCCCCTACACGAATCAATAGATTGCCATCACTCACCCATGGTTATACGTGTCCTAGGTCCACCTGCTGTGACCCCTTGACGCGCGTTTCGCGTAAGTGCTTCTTCAAGAAGGGGAGTAGCGTGTGTTGTGTCCCCTTGGTTAAAATAGACCAATCTTACATTGCCAACAGGTGCGGCGCATGAGCCCCGACGAGCGCAGACCGGAAGTATCCATCACATCATATGGCCGTCAGTACGGTGTGCGCTTGCAGGCAAAAACCTTGCCAGGTGACGTCATGGAGCAAGCGCACATCGTATGAGGAGATAGCCACAGGGATGGCCCGGTAATGCGCTGATCGAGCGGCGCATGCGCACTAGGGCATTAAAGATTGTGAAAGCTCAAGCAGCAGCAGGAACATAAGGAAAAATGGAATATTAGTATCCAGGTATGTGTGCTCATTCAGAATGGGGCGTGTGAAAGAACGTGCATAAATCTAATTAAATCGCCCCACACAACGACTAATAAAACCAGTAATGTGCTGGTGAAACTGCGCATGCGCGCCATAGTGTCCATCTTTGTGCAGCCCACGGCAACAACCATATTATTGGAGTGCTAGGGGATAATGATAAATGAAAAAATGAGGATTTAAAGTGGTAAACATAATCAAAACAAAAAGGACGGTACTATCAACTATATAAAATTACAGAGGTCTATTCAAAGACCCCCTGTACAATAAAATCTTCTAACAGGTATGTGATTGTAACACATCATAAATAACATTGCTGCTACACTGCGGCATCGGTCCAGGAGGTACCTGGGAGGATTTCAGCAGGTGCTTGCTGTGGATCGGTGGGTCCACGAACTCCAGGTGGCTTGTTTTGGATTGGCAGGTCCATGAACTCCCGGCGGCTTGCTGTGGATTGGCTGGTCCATGAAATCTGCAGAGCAGAACCTGGCAGAGCTGTGCAGAGAGGTGCAGAGCCTTGTGGAACCATGCAGAGCAATGCAGAGAGGCGCAGAGCTTTACAGAGCAGTGCAGAGCCTCGCTTTGCGGAGCCATGCAGAGCCTTGCGGAGCAGTGCAGATGCAGCACAGAGCAGTGCAGAGCCTCGCTTTGCGGAGCCATGCAGAGCCTTGCGGAGCAGTGCAGATGCAGCGCCCCAGAGACCTGGTCGTTGCAGTAACGTCGCTCTGCCACTAAGGGGAGTGATGGTACGTCTGATTGCACTAAAGGAGTTCACCTGACCAGGTATCACAGTCACACATTACACTTCACACTCTGGCCACCAGGGGGAGCCAAGGGTTCTATGTATTAGGCCACTCCTCACACTTGGGTAAAACTGGGGGCTGGATAGGAAGTTAGGGAGAAGCTGACTGGGTTTTGCCCAGGCAACACCTAGTGAGAGAAGAGGTTGCTTGGGAAGAATCAGGGGGGGTCCCTGTCAGGGGTGGGATCCTGACAGTGGCCTAGCGAACAGGACAGATCATTACGGATCCGCGCCTGCTCAACATTGCGGCGGCATCCTAAGAAAGGACAAGAAGCGAGGTTTATTGTGGAGAAGTGAGAAACGAGATCACAGCAAAAAGGCGGGAGAACCATCTGGGGGATGGAGAGAAAGAACATAAGAAACATACACGACAGTTGTGAGGACTATCTCGAGGTTCTCAGCAGGGAAGTACTACAATACCCAGGCACTAGTAGGTAGGCACTGATTTCCACCTGCAAAGGGAACTCTGGATGTGCCTTCAGACCGGCCGGTCTCAGCCAGGCCTGTTAGCAGTGCTCTGGATTGCGGATCCCGAAGCCTTCAGTAAAGAGGTAAAGAGACTGCAACCCTGTGTCCTCGTTATTTCATCGCACCACGCACCACCACCTTTAATTGGACGCCCCTTAGCAGGGTCATGGACCGGGTCAGGCCACCGTGACAACCCCAAGACCGAGACAGAGAGGCCCGGTACCGAGTACCCCAGGGCCCTGTGTCTGGGAGCGCTCCAAACTTGGCGTCATGAACAGGATCTACTTAAGCCTGAAGAATCAGGTCATGTGTGCCTTGGAACTGTGATTGAATTGTGCTTGAACCGTGATTTATTGCAAAGACTGTGTATTGCTATTGCCGCCAAAAGTTCCCGCCAAAACCGCCGCCATTACAGCGCCAAGAGGAGCGCAGGAGAAGAAGAAGGCCGTGGAGCGGGCGTACACAAGCTGGAGAGCTCGAAAGACAATGGCCGCCCAGTCTAAATATTACTGTGTCCTGAGGACGTATCCGTCAGCAGCTGAAACCCGCCTCCTGATCTTCTATGGGGGGTGGAGACCGAAGAAACAAAACTATGACTCAGATGAGGTGGGACTGAAGACCAGAGAATTCCTGTGGAAAAGAATGGCCCCGCACCGGCCCCAGTCACTGGAGGACTATGCCAACATGCCCCCGCTGGAGGATTTGGACCCATGGGAGCTGCCGGGGGGGCATCCCATGCCTGAACGGTCCCCAGCCCGTACGCCTCCCTCAGGAGAGTGGAGTGGCACCGGAGCTGTTACCTCACAAAAGGTGAAACAGACAAGGTCCTAAGAAAGGGGATCACCACAACAAGGAAATGGCGAAAAATTATATATACACAGCTTTATTGAAATATATATACAAACAAGGGTAACAAACACATGGACATATAAAAACACTTAAAAAGCATACAAATGCTATACACAACAGCCCCTAATACGGCCGTACCCCACATAGGACTCGAGTCATGTACATATGATGTAATTACCTAGAACCAAATTGCTCATAGAATGAAAGAAATAGGCCAAGCTACCTGGGCACTCCCCTGGGTACTGCAAATGGGAACAGACCACTAATAGTGTGAATGCAAAATAGCAAGAGTATAAAGCCCACATAGACATACAAATCCCTGCACTGCAAGTGCTAGATAAGGGACACACATGCACAAACCTGCCTAGCATGTAGAGACGACAGGTGTGTACATAACGGTACATAAATGTCAAGCAGCAAAAAATATATCAGCATAATGCCTCAATAGCATGTGACTAACTATCTAACATGCCACTATACAGAAAAATAGCACCAAGATAGTGTGAGCTGTAGAGATAGCATATTACCCAGGGCACATAATGCCCAAGCCTATAGCGCCTGGAAAAAGAGTCCTAATGTGGGCTACAAGGAGACCCAACGCGTATCGCCACCACACCGGGCAGCTTCGTCAGGGGTAATTTAAAGACCAAGTACTTGCCCCTTATATAACACATAAATGAATAGCATTACCATAATCAGCTGTGCTGCTGCTAGATCGGCCGCATGGAGTAGTATGAGTCACACCAACATGGAGAATCTCCCCCATCTGAGCATGCTCCGGCATCGAACGCTGATTGGTGTGAAAATACAGTTGCCGGGGAGACAAGAAAAGCTTCCAGAGTTTAACCCTTCGGTATGAGGGAGCCACTACATGCACCACGCTGCAATGTAATCCATAACTGCAGCAAATGCAAGTGCCGGCTGGCACATACCGATCAGATGTCAGTGTCACACATGTGCAGCCTGGAGCAATGCTGGGATCGCTCTACACAGGCTCCTGTCGCATATTAATGAATGCCCAAACCGAGTAATCCAGGCAATCAAAGCACACAAAATCGTTTGAAAATAGAGGTGCCCACACAGTATAAAACATAATGTATCCACCATATTGGCTATGCAAAGGACCATAGGATACCAGTAGGATGAATGAGCGCAAATTACGCTACATAAATCCAACCAGTTAACCACTACTAACCCATATGTTCAGAAACTGCGTAACGATCGCACAGCGCATGCTCCTGCGCCGCATAGTGATAGAAACCTGCAAAAAATATCAGAGCTGTCAAGACGCATTAAGATGAGCCAAATACACTGTATGAGCTGTCATACTGCCAATAAAGTATGTGAGCGCTAATGCCATGAGAGGGAACCGCTCCATGCACCACGCTACGATACCACCCATAGATGCAGCAAGTACAAGCGCCAGCTAGCACATACCGATCAGATGCTGTTGCCACATAAGTATAGCCTGGAGCAATACTGAGATCGCTCTACACAGGCTCCTGCGTCGTATAATAAGAAATACCCAAAATTACCCAGGCAATCAGGATGCCATTCAGTGAGCACTTCAAAGTAGAAGTGTCCACACAGTGTAAAACGCATCCACTGCAGTGACTGTGCAGGAATGCAATAAAACACCAAACGAATGAATGCATGCAGCCAACGCTACATAACTAACCAGTTAACCCCCTCATGTCCTGTGTGTTCAGGAGCAGCGTAACAATCACACTGCGCATACTCCTACGCTGCATAGCGTTAGGAGCCTGTATAGAATAACCAGGACTATCAAAATGCTTTAGATGGACCCTATTTGCTGTAGGGTTACACCCTAACCCCATAGAATGAAAAATACATTAACGCACATGAACTTGCAACGATATTATAATGGAAGGTACACAGTGGACAAGAAACTCACAGACTATCAAAGATATAGTAGAGGTGCCAAATATTAAAGGGCATTTACAGCAAACCCCACGACTATACCCGAAAGGCCTTATTAAGTGTAGTGGCACAGGGGAGCCAATCTGAATACCCGAATATCCTGGCCCTAAGATGAAAAACAGTGGTACACTTAGGGATTAGAGAACACAAAGACCCCCTATAGATATACAGTACCTCATGAAGGAGTAATCTTTATTGCGCCCACCAACATATACTCATGAATACAGGGACAAAAAATCGTAGATACCATAGTAGAGACTCATATTGCCCCCTGCAACCACGGACACCATAGGTGGTACAGAAAGACATATAGGTCGCTATAGTAGATAACCCAGGGGAGGCCAATTCAATCAGGTTTGTTTGTAAAACCCTGTAAATAGAAGGTCCTCATTGAGACCAAAAGGAGTTAGACAATTAAGATCGAAAATCCATCTAGATTCACGCCTCAAAAGTTCCAGGGTGACATTGCCCCCTCTAATGTTCGTTTGAACGCCCTCCAATCCAAGTATCTTGGTATCCACCAGTTGGGAGTTATGTTCGTCCAGGTAGTGTGTAGCCACTGACGTTAAAGTCTTTCCTTTAGCCTTATCCGCTTTAGCCATGGAAATATTTGAGAAGTGTTGCTGTATGCGTTTCCTCAACTCCTGTGTAGTCTGTCCGACATACACCTTACGGCACGGGCATATCAAAGCGTACACCAGGTTCCGAGATTTGCAATTGAAGTAAGCCTTAGTGGAGATCTGTAAAGGCAAAGTGGGCAAGGTAATAACTCTATCACCAACCATATAGGGACAAACATTACAATTCCCACAAGGGAATGTACCCGTGAGTCTGACCCCCCTATTCAACCTCTTGGTTGGCCGCTGAAAATGGCTATGGCTCAAACAGTCCCTCAAATTTTTAGCCCTCCTAGCTATTAGACTCGGTTGAGTAGCAATGTGTGGTTGCAATCTGACCTCACTACGCAAAATACCCCAATATTTGGAGAGGATATTTCTTACATCCGTCCACTGGTTATTATAGGCCGTAATAACCCCCAATGGTTTAACAGATGTCTTAGCACGAGGATGTAAGAGAACCGACCTGTCGCTATCTCTTGCTGCAACAAAAGCGCAAGAGATTACCTTGTGTGGGTATCCACGTTCACGAAAGCGTGTAGTGAGTTCCCGAGAGCATCTGTCGAAGTCATCTTGCTGGCTACAGTTCCTCTTGACTCTGAAAAACTGTCCTCTCGGAATGCCTGTCTTCAAATGTTGAGGATGGAAACTATTGAAGTGGAGGAGACTATTAGTAGCTGTAGGCTTCCGATACAAGGTGGTATTGATTTTTGTCTCCCTCACACTCAGTTTAAGGTCCAGGAATTCAATATCCACTTGGGAGTAATGAGATGTCAATCGGATGTTCCATGGATTTTCATTTAGTGTCTTGACAAATTCCTGACACTCATCCAGGGTGCCTGTCCAGAGGAATAGAACATCATCAATATATCGAAGCCACTTGATAACATATTTGGCATACCCCTCCAGACAGTACACCCTGGTAGCCTCCCACCACCCCAAAAAGAGGTTGGCATAAGCCGGGGCACAGCGAGCCCCCATAGCCGTGCCCCTCACTTGCCTATAGAAGACACGGTCAAAGGTGAAGAAGTTCCTATCCAGGATAAACAGCAGCAGATCCAACAGAAACGAATCGTGTCTCCTATCCCCCGATGAATTCAAGTCCAGAAAATACGCTACAGCTTGTGTCCCCAACTCATGGCTTATACACGTGTAAAGGGACTCCACATCCAGGGTCACCAGCCACGTGTTGGGAGGAACCTCGAAGTCCTGCAGCAATGAAATCAGAGATGTTGAGTCCTTGACATACGATTGTAAATTAAGGACCAGGGGCTGAAGAAAAAAGTCAATGTAGGTGCAGGGACGCTCAAGTAGTCCCCCTATCCCCGACACTATAGGCCTGCCCGGTGGAACCTCCAACGACTTATGGACCTTGGGGAGCATGTAAAAGGTCGGGGTCCTAGGATGTTGGGTGGTCAAAAACTCTCTCTCACGTTTATTAATGATGTTATATGTAAACGCATTATCTAACAGCCGGTTTAATTTAGCTTGAAAAGCACCTGTAGGGTCAGAGGGAAGGACTTGATAACACTCTGTGTTGCGTAATTGACGCATAGCTTCCTGGACATAGAGGTTAACTGGCCAAATGACCAAATTGCCCCCCTTGTCCGCCTCCCGAATAACGAAGTCCCTATTGGACCCCAGCCGTGCTATGATGGCCTGTTCGTCTTTACTGATATTCCTGCTCCTGGTAGGGTCTAGTTTCAATTGATGTACCTCCCTACATACAGCATCAAAGAAACATTGCACAGCCGGGCATAATGCAAACGAGGGGGTGGCCTGAGATGGTAATCGTCCAGTAAACTTACGTCTAGTATGACCTTCCTCCCCTTCGTCCAGCAGATCCAATAAATCCCGCAGTATCTGTCTATCACACGTGGAGAGATCATCCAATGCTGCAGAGCGATGAAACAGAACCTTAAATGTAAGCTGTCTGCAAAACAGGTAAACGTCCTTAATAAAGGTGAATTTGTCCAGGCCACTAGTTGGGCAAAAAGATAGCCCCTTCTCCAATACTGTAACCTCAGCCTCCGATAGATTATATGTGGACAAGTTTATGATTTGTAGCTTACCAGCAGCTGGTGGACACCGTGAATCCATATCTAGTATTGGCGTTTCCTGTATTGCCGTGTCTCTCGCTGGTTCCTGGGCGACCATGCCTTGTAATTCTTGGTTCGTTTTCTCTGTGCCGTGTCTCTTCCTGCGGCCCCTCCTGTGGCGCTTTCGACGTCGCTCGGGCCCGAGGATAAAAAATCATCGCTAGATTGTATATCAGGCGTAGTGATGGTACTGGCAGCTATCGTGCCTTCTGGTGCACCAAACCTTTTATTTCCTCTGTGCACCCACCTGTAAGCTCGACCATTTTTAAAATCAAGTTGGTCTCTCCTATATTTCTGCTTTTTCTTGGCTATAACCTCTTTTTCAAAGCTATCTATCGTATTTTTAAGTTGAGCTTGAAAGGGTTCAACCAGTGTGGTTCTGTCAAATTTGAGAAGTTTCTCCTCACAAGATTTGATTTTGTCTCTCAATGCTCTCAATACACCCTGATCATGCTCCAATAGCATGTCAATTAGAATATGAGAGCATTTCAACAATCCAGACTCCCAAATATTTTGAAACCCAGATTCCACTTCCCATGCCGGGAAAATCCGTACCCTAAGGCCTCTGGGAACCAGTCCCGCTTTCTTGTATCCTTCTAGTGATTTAACGTTCCACCAAGATTTAGTGAGTGCCTTATGCAAACTGGTGAGTTCTCTAGTAACAATTTGAAAATCATCATTGTCACCCCTACTACCGGGGTCATCCCCATAGTCATCATTAAAAATACCACTGGCCTGACTACTCCATGCAGCCTCTCGTGCTGCCAAATCCATAGTAATACAATATCCTATCAAACAAGATATGGGAAATAGTAATAATAATAATGAAAAGGTTACTCAGACTACCGTGTGCCAACACCCAGAAGATGTGGTCAAAGGAGACACCACATAAACACAATCAGTATACATATAATGGAAAGGGGGCACCACGGATCATGGGATACCACCAGGACCTGAGACATATGAGCATACACAAAAGGTGAAACAGACAAGGTCCTAAGAAAGGGGATCACCACAACAAGGAAATGGCGAAAAATTATATATACACAGCTTTATTGAAATATATATACAAACAAGGGTAACAAACACATGGACATATAAAAACACTTAAAAAGCATACAAATGCTATACACAACAGCCCCTAATACGGCCGTACCCCACATAGGACTCGAGTCATGTACATATGATGTAATTACCTAGAACCAAATTGCTCATAGAATGAAAGAAATAGGCCAAGCTACCTGGGCACTCCCCTGGGTACTGCAAATGGGAACAGACCACTAATAGTGTGAATGCAAAATAGCAAGAGTATAAAGCCCACATAGACATACAAATCCCTGCACTGCAAGTGCTAGATAAGGGACACACATGCACAAACCTGCCTAGCATGTAGAGACGACAGGTGTGTACATAACGGTACATAAATGTCAAGCAGCAAAAAATATATCAGCATAATGCCTCAATAGCATGTGACTAACTATCTAACATGCCACTATACAGAAAAATAGCACCAAGATAGTGTGAGCTGTAGAGATAGCATATTACCCAGGGCACATAATGCCCAAGCCTATAGCGCCTGGAAAAAGAGTCCTAATGTGGGCTACAAGGAGACCCAACGCGTTGGGTCTCCTTGTAGCCCACATTAGGACTCTTTTTCCAGGCGCTATAGGCTTGGGCATTATGTGCCCTGGGTAATATGCTATCTCTACAGCTCACACTATCTTGGTGCTATTTTTCTGTATAGTGGCATGTTAGATAGTTAGTCACATGCTATTGAGGCATTATGCTGATATATTTTTTGCTGCTTGACATTTATGTACCGTTATGTACACACCTGTCGTCTCTACATGCTAGGCAGGTTTGTGCATGTGTGTCCCTTATCTAGCACTTGCAGTGCAGGGATTTGTATGTCTATGTGGGCTTTATACTCTTGCTATTTTGCATTCACACTATTAGTGGTCTGTTCCCATTTGCAGTACCCAGGGGAGTGCCCAGGTAGCTTGGCCTATTTCTTTCATTCTATGAGCAATTTGGTTCTAGGTAATTACATCATATGTACATGACTCGAGTCCTATGTGGGGTACGGCCGTATTAGGGGCTGTTGTGTATAGCATTTGTATGCTTTTTAAGTGTTTTTATATGTCCATGTGTTTGTTACCCTTGTTTGTATATATATTTCAATAAAGCTGTGTATATATAATTTTTCGCCATTTCCTTGTTGTGGTGATCCCCTTTCTTAGGACCTTGTCTGTTTCACCTTTTGTGTATGCTCATATGTCTCAGGTCCTGGTGGTATCCCATGATCCGTGGTGCCCCCTTTCCATTATATGTATACTGGAGGAGTTACCTCAAGCGTAAGTTCTCAGTGCCCGACCCCCGGGGAGGACGCCTCACCCCGCACCTGATCCAGTCACTACCGCGACCATTGACGCCCTGATGGCCCCGCCGCCTGGCCCCGAATTACCGGGGGGGGCACGACCTCGGGCCCTTCCCTTGGGGAGAATATCGGAACCACCTAATCGCGGAGTTCCAGCGGGAAGTGGAGCGGAAAGTGCGAGGTGAGCTGCTGGATGGCTCCTTGCCGAAATGGGGCGTTGTGATTGTCTACCAGCCCCAGGAGGGGAAAGGCTTCGTCCAAGAAATTGGAGCGGCCCTGAGAGTCCGCATCACCCGGGACGAGGTGGAACCCTGCCTGTGTGGAGACGGCGCCAAGTCCCTCTTGAGGCCGGGAGATGTGGTGACGTATCGCCGGCATCTAAAGGGAAGAGGTTGGTGGGCCCGGGATATGCAGTGCTGTACAGCCGTCCTGGCGGTATCCAGAACCGAGGGGGAGGAGCTTGCCGCTGAAGCGGCTGCAGCAGCCTCTGCCGCTGCCAGCGTTATCCACCGGCCCACGCAGACACTCATCGCAGTGCACGACCTGGTCGTGCAGAAGGCTCAAACTCATGGAGTGTACCTGGCACCGGGAGTAGACTTGGAGTCAAGCCTGCCTGGGCCACAGAGGGCCACCTGTCAGGTAAAGCCCCGGTGGAGGCTGCCAGAACCGGAGTAAGCCTTAAAGCCATAAAACTGTAAATAGTTCATTTAACTGTTTGTCTCCGTGTTGCTGCTAATACCCGACCAGGGTTATTTTTAAAGGGATCCCTTTGTTTACCCTGGATCCCTATTGTTTTTGCTTTTTGGTTTTCTGCTTTTTGTTCATCACTGTTTTAAAGACTGCCGAATCATGGACGGTGAATGGTTCACAAACTGATGCTGTAAATAGTTCACACCTTCTTAAAGGTGCCCTCTACTGGTTTTACAAGAAAAGGAGCTTTTGAAGAGACTGTTCCTGGAAACAGCGCAGGAGTTCCTGCTGTAAACGGACTCGCAACTTGAGAGTTGCACTACCTCAAAGAGACTTGGTGTTCCTCTTAAAGGGGATGTTCACATGTTGCACTTAAGTGTAATGTTACTTTGAAAATGTTGAATAGTAGTAGATAGTGTGTAGTTACTTAAAATAGAACATGTTTAATGATGTTATTAGAGATTGAGGACAGGAAAGAATTGAAAGCCGAATTTCAAAGAAAGTGAACCCATAGGGGATAGTGAGTCCTCCTGGAAACCATAGAGAGATGGTTGATTGACCTTATACTGTGAATAAAGAAGAATTAAGCTTGCAAAAGAGAAGATGCAGTAGGCCCGGACAAGTAGCCAGGCGGTCCTGCATGTTCAGAATCAGAGAGTAAAGAAAATATTGCATTTAGAAAAGAAAAAGACAAAGTTAATTTATATTTTAGAGTTCATAGTAAGCCTTTAGTGGGTTCAGCCTATACGCCCTTAAAGGAAAAGTTAAATTATTGTTCCAGAATTTGCACTTAATAGGTAGAATACCCGGCTGGGTAAAGATGGTTATTTATAGTTAGTCATTTAATAAGTAGTCATTTAATAAGTGTTATTTAAAAACTTTAAATATGTTTCTGTTTGTAACGTTCAAGTGTCCTCACCTCCCATAAAGGGAAGTACTGTTAAATTTACTTGTTCATTGCATTTCAAAATTTTGGATGTCTTTTGCTAACATGTATTGTTGTTCTTCTTCCCAGTCCGGGAGTACTGGATTTAACCGGGGGAGGGGGGGGGAGTGCAGTGCCCCAGATACCTGGTCATTGCAGTAACGTCGCTCTGCCACTAAGGGGAGTGATGGTACCTCTGATTGCATTAAAGGAGTTCACCTGACCAGGTATCACAGTCACACATTACACTTCACACTCTGGCCACCAGGGGGAGCAAAGGGTTCTATGTATTAGGCCACTCCTCACACTTGGGTAAAACTAGGGGCTGGATAGGAAGTTAGGGAGAAGCTGACTGGGTTTTGCCCAGGCAACACCTAGTGAGAGAAGAGGTTGCTTGGGAAGATTCAGGGGGGGTCCCTGTCAGGGGTGGGATCCTGACAGTGGCCTAGCGAACAGGACAGATCGTTATGGAGCCGCGCCTGCTCAACATTGCGGCGGCATCCTAAGAAAAGACAAGAAGCGAGGTTTATTGTGGAGAAGTGAGAAACGAGATCACAGCAAAAAGGCGAGAGAACCAGTAGGAGTCGTGCCCCGAGATCGGCAACATCCTACTGAGGCGCGTGGCCGGAACGCCGAGGAAGTATTGAGCTCCACGCATTACTTCAAACAGCAGCAGGACAGTTGATTATACGTTGGCTGTCTCACCTAATTCACCTAATTAAGGCAACGGAGGCAAATTGTGGGAGAGGGGCATCTCTAGGGTCCCTATAAAATAGCTCCAGGCCTACCCCGTCATACGGGTGCGTCCTATCCATATCATCTGTGGGACGGAGAGAAAGAACATAAGAAACATACATGACAGTTGTGAGGACTATCCCGAGGTGCTCAGCAGGGAAGTACTACAACACCCAGGCGCTAGTAGGTAGGCACTGTTTTTCCACCTGCAAAGGGAACTCTGGATGTGCCTTCAGACTGGCCGGTCTCAGCCAGCCCTGTTAGCAGAGCTCTGGATTGCGGATCCCGAAGCCTTCAGTATAGGCCATCGACTACACTGGGACCAAGGGATGGCAGCCTGGACCAGTTGACAGCTCCATTAGTTCCAGCCAGTGGGCCCTGGGTTAACTATACTAAACCCATGGTGTTTGAAGAGGGACCCGCAGTGGCGGACATGATAGTGCTCCAAGGAGAAATCCCCATTATAACCTGGCGGGAGCACTGTAGATATCAGGCAAAGCAGGAGATGCAGCAGTCCCAGGCATAAGAGGAAGTAGAGAGTTAACTAAATGTTGCTAAGAGTTTAAAATGACTGCTAAAGTTTAAAGTTCATTTGTTTAAAGAGACACTGAGGCCATGGACAGTGAATGGTCCACAAACTTTCCAGTAAATAGTTGGCACCTCCATAGGTGCTTTCTACTGGTTTTACATATGACCAAAGAAGAGACCGTTCAATATTTACAGTGAAGAAACTGTTTATTAATGTTTATCTTAAAGAGTGTATTTGTCTTAAAGTGACCTGAAGAAAACAGTTTGGCATGGCCGAAGACAAGGTCTGGATGTTATGCCTTGTAGCCCACCCAAAACCTACGTTTGGGGTTTATGACTGTTCCATTAAAAATTTTACGTTTATTATTGATTACAATGAAAAACCAAACAAAACACTAAATTAATTTCAATTTTAAAATGCCACCAGGCCACTCAAAAGTTGACCTACTTATAATACCTAACAAGGTAGTGATACAGGATAGGGTGTGGGTGTATTTACTTCACCCTAGTCACCCCTATTTGAACTCTACCTGCCAGCAGATGTTGACACCCTCTTCCTGATAGACCTAGAATTCCCCTTAATAACTTATTGTGTTGAACTCGATCTCAAAACAAAAACACTACAAAAAAATCACCTCAAATCAGCTGGAATCTGTAAACCAGTCTAAAGAGCAGTCCAACAATTAGGGGACTATAAACTGGGATGATTGGCAAATTATTACCAGTTTCGGCCACCCACAAAATTCACTGTCAGTTGCAAATAACCAATATTGATACTCTGGCGCTCCTAAGGGGTTAATGCGGCAATCATATTTTGATACCAATTGCTCACCCTCATAAATCCCTGGAGAAGTACCCTACCTACCAGCGGAGATTGGCACCCTCTTGGACTCAATGTGGCGCCCCCGCTCCTCGGCGGCTACCCTGGGAGCCCTGAAAGTCCCTTAACAACTTGTAGTATTGAACTCAGTCTCAAAACAAAAACAATACAGAAAAATCACTTCAGATCAGCTGGAATCTGTAAACCAGTCTAACGAGCAGACCAACAATTAGGGGGCTATGAATTGGGACGATTGACAATTTATTACCAGTATCAGCCACCAACAAAATTCACTGCCAAGTATAAATAACTAATATTGATAGTCTAACACTCTTAATGGATCTTGATCAGCTAGAAAAAACTGTAATAAAGAATCATAGTGCAACATTCAGAAAAATATGATTATCTCAGAGAGGTCTCCAGTTATGAGAACCAAAGCGAAATATAATCATCGAAAATCAATGGATATAAACTCTGTATAGTGCAAACATATCCTTTCAGGATAGGTCCTAGTCCCTCAATAATATATGACTGGGTGTTAAATAAACCTTAAATTGAATGCACCCTAACTAAAACTATATCTGAGATCGCATGTCCATCATAATTGAGGTCTTTAACAGCATGCCTATATAAGTGCAACCCTAATGGAGCACATCCAAGATAGTTATTGCAACATGCCCTTAACAGAGAAAATATCCTAAATCCATATACAAGGGATAAACATTTCTTGCACTATGCCTAAAGTAGGTCAACAGATACGATAATAAAACCCAGTCAATACTGGCAAACTTATCTGTACTTATATCTTAAAAACATCAACCTCTCCTCGTTTGCCTCCCATGATACAGTTTCTCAGGAGGCATATGGGATAATCTGTGTATATCTATAACATCAGCGATAAATGCAGCACCTGGTTGCAGGTGTAGATACTTCCATGGCCGAGGTGCCTTACATAGGATGATGACTCCCACCGAAAAAGGGCATTTGTGGCTGTAGGCTTACGAAATAGCCTGGTGTCCAGCATTCCATTGGGTTTTATAGTTATCTTAACATCCAGGAAGGCTAGTTCACACATATCACTTTCTGATGTAAACCTCAGACCAATGGGATTCACATTCAGTTACCACACAAAACTATGGAATTCAGTTTCTGTCCCACTCTAAATGACGAAGACATCATCTATATACCGGTACCAAGCCAATATCTTATGAGACCACCATCCATCTGTTCCTGAAAAGACAATTGTTTCCTCCCACCAGCCCAGGAGGAGATGTGCGTACGATGACGCACAAGAGCAACCCATTGCAGTCCCCCTGAGCTGGTGGAAGTACTTGCCATCAAAAAGAAAATAGCTGTGGGTCAGGATGAATTCCATCAACTCCACCACC
Source organism: Ranitomeya variabilis (assembly GCF_051348905.1). Lineage (NCBI taxonomy): Eukaryota > Metazoa > Chordata > Amphibia > Anura > Dendrobatidae > Ranitomeya > Ranitomeya variabilis. The sequence continues at coordinate 717,011,722 of NC_135235.1, read as the reverse complement.
AGATTATACAGCCCTCGTTCTCAAATAATATTCTAGTGCCTTGAGACCCATTATAATAATAATAATAATAATAATAATAATAATAAATAATAATTTTTATTTATATAGCGCCAACATATTCCGCAGCCCTCTACAACTTATAGAGGGGACTTGTACAGACAATAGACATTACAGCATAACAGAAATCACAGTTCAAAACAGATACCAATAGGAATGAGGGCCCTGCTCGCAAGCTTACAACCTATGAGGAAAAGGGGAGACACGAGAGGTGGATGGTAACAATTGCTTTAGTTATTTGGACCAGCCATAGTGTTAGGCTCGGGTGTTCATGTAAAGCTGCATGAACCAGTTAACAGCCTAAGTATGTAACAGTACAGACACAGAGTGCTATTAACTGCATAAAGTGTATGAGAACATGATGCGAGGAACCTGAATTTTTTTTTTTATTGATAGGCCACCCAGGGATAGTTAAGTTAATGCATTGAGGCGGTAGGCCAGTCTGAAAAAATGCATTTTTAGGGCACGCTTAAAACTGTGGGGATTGGGGATTAATCGTATTAACCTGGGTAGTGCATTCCAAAGAATCGGCGCAGCACGTGTAAAGTCTTGGAGGCGGAAATGGAAGGTTCTGATTATTGAGGATGCTAACCTGAGGTCATTAGCGGAGCGGAGGGCACGCGTAGGGTGGTAGACTGAGACCAGAGAGGAGATGTAGGGTGGTGCAGAGCCATGTAGCGCTTTGTGGATGAGGGTAGTAGTTTTGTACTGGATTCTGGAGTGGATGGGTAGCCAGTGTAATGACTGGCACAAGGTAGAGGCATCGGTGTAACGGTTGGTGAGGAATATGATCCTGGCAGCAGCATTCAGGACAGATTGGAGCGGGGAGAGTTTGGTAAGAGGGAGGCCAATTAGTAGAGAGTTACAATAGTCCAGACGAGAATGAATAAGTGAAACAGTAAGAGTTTTTGCAGAGTCAAAAGTAAGAAAAGGGCGAATTCTAGAAATGTTTTTGAGATGCAGATAAGAAGAGCGAGCCAATGATCGGATGTGGGGGGTGAATGAAAGCTCGGAATCAAGGATGACCCCAAGGCAGCGGGCTTGTTGCTTGGGAGTAATGGTGGAACCACACACGGAGATGGCAATGTCAGGCAAAGGTAGGTTAGTAGAGGGAGAGAACACGAGGAGTTCAGTTTTTGACAGGTTCAGTTTCAGATAGAGGGAGGACATGATGTTAGAGACAGCGGTAAGACAATCACTAATGTTTTCTAAAAAGGTCGGCATGAAAGCAGGAGAAGAGGTGTATAATTGGGTGTCGTCAGCATAGAGATGGTACTGGAAACCAAATCTACTGATTGTTTGTCCAATAGGGGCAGTATACAAAGAGAAGAGGAGGAGGCCTAGGACTGATCCTTGAGGAACCCAAACAGTAAGGGGAAGGTGAGAGGAGGGGGTACCAGCAAAACATACAGTGAAGGATCGGTCAGAGAGATAGGAGGAGAACCAAGAGAGAACGGTGTCCTTTATGTGCGGGATACTGCTATAGAGGGCCTCAACATTGATTGAGCCCATGGTCCCCTTCTCCACCAAAACCCCATTGATTTTTGAAAGTAAGTCTTACGTATATCGTACATAGGAGGGCAAAGATGTTACAAATGGACGCAAAACATTATCAATATACTGTATATACCCACATTCTGACTTAATGAGCCCACCCCAGACATTATAGGATGTCCTCTAAGAGGGGTAAGCCCCTTATGAACCTTAGGGAGGGCATAGAATGCGGAGACACACGTAAATAATACTCTAATTTGTAATGTACTTGTTTTGCATGATGAATATGTCATGTAATAGGGGCCAAGAAGGGCATAATATACTGTACAAGTGAGGGAATTTGGATCCATGGCTGAGAATATAAGGGCAATATTGCTTGCTGGTTGTACCTTTGTGGATATGATGTCATTTGTCCTGGCACCATCAACCTGGGGGAATGTGTGGAACTCTAAGATGTGTGTCCGAGAATATGATGGGGTAGGTGCTATGATATGGCACTTTTGCTGTGCAGGAGCCGCTGTGTTGTGAAATTGGATTTTGGGCTCCCCCGGTGGCCACTGGTGGAATTGAACTTGTGTGCATCATCCCCTCTGTTCACCTGTTCCCATCAGGATGTGGGAGTCGCTATTTAGCCTTGCTCCTCTGTCACTTCCATGCCGGTCTACATTGTAATCAGAAGCCTTTCTGTGCATGTTCCTGCTGCTAGACAACTTCCAGCTAAGTTGGACTTTAGTCCTCGTTTGTTTTTGCATTTTGTTCCAGTTCACAGCTGTAGTTTCGTTTCTGTGTCTGGAAAGCTCTTGTGATCTGAAATTGCCACTCTGATGTTATTAGTTAATACTAGAGTCTTAAAGTAATTTCAGGATGGTATTTTGATAGGGTTTTCAGCTGACCATGAAAGTGCCCTTTCTGTCTTCCTGCTATCTAGTAAGCGGACCTCAATTTTGCTAAACCTATTTTCATACTACGTTTGTCATTTCATCTAAAATCACCGCCAATATATGTGGGGGCCTCTGTCTGCCTTTCGGGGAAATTTCTCTAGAGGTGAGCCAGGACTATATTTTCCTCTGCCAGGATTAGTTAGTCCTCCGGCCGGCGCTGGGCGTCTAGGGATAAAACGTAGGCAAACGCTACCCGGCTACTGTTAGTTGTGCGGCAGGTTTAGTTCATGGTCAGTTTAGTTTCCATCCTTCCAAGAGCTAGTTCTTATGTTTGCTGGGCTATGTTCTCTTGCCATTGAGAACCATAACACCGCTGCTTTGGAGTTTGGTTGCACCTGCGCAGTTACACCATTGTTAAACTTGACAAGATTTGATAGGCTAGGTGCTAGGACTTAGCTTTCTTGCTGTGCAGGCACTGATGTTTTAATATCTAACTGCACCTGCGCAGCCTTACCACTGTTGAATCCAGGCGGATTTGATTATGAACCTGAGTGCATGACGCCTGCGCTGTGTGGCATCGTTTATAACACCATGAGAGTGGGGGCGAGCTGCGATCGCATGCTCTGTTGAGGATTTACCTGAGGGACCTCTAGTGTCTAGAATATGGACATGTGCAGTGCCGGAATGCCGTGCCTCTGGCACACGTGTCCTTAGTGAATAACTGTCACAATGTGACTGTCCTGGAGTGACACGACCTGGCGGGTGGTCGGTCACAAAATGGCGAAACACACAAGGGTACACCGGGGACACTGTAACAACGGTGGGCCTGTTGGTAGGGAACGGGGAATGGGCACCTCCTGCACTCACCTGAGGCTGTGCCCTGATCTTGCTACCGTCCCTATATGGGTTCTTTCAACTCGTCGCCGACCAGGATACCTAGTCACTCACTTACCCTGCTCTAATCCCTATGTAGGGAACTGGCAGGTGAGAGCACTGGTCCCACCGCTGCACTAATACAACACTGGGAAAGTAACAAACAACAAAGGGACAAAGAAACAATAACACCACACTTAGCTTTCTCTGCTGCCAGCAGCCACCGGGGAAAAACTGCATTAACCCCTGATGACCTGAAAGGAAAAAAGGTTTTAATCTGAAGGAAACCAGATCTGCCACAGATCCAAACATGGATCGTGACAATAACATAGAGGACCTCTTCTGTTGTGAATTTGCTTTTTGCTCCCTCTAGTGGTTACTAGTTTTTTGACTCTGGTTTTTCTGTCATTCCTTTTATCCGCACCTGGGTCGTTAGTTAGGGGTGTTGCTATATAAGCTCCCTGGACCTTCAGTTCAATGCCTGGCAACGTAGTTATCAGAGCTAGTCTGCTGTGCTCTTGTCTACTGATCCTGGTTCCAGTTATTTCAGCTAAGTCTGCCTTTTGCTTTTTGCTATTTGTTTTGGTTTTGTATTTTTGTCCAGCTTGTTCCAAATCTATATCCTGACCTTTGCTGGAAGCTCTAGGGGGCTGGTGTTCTCCCCCCGGACCGTTAGACGGTTCGGGGGTTCTTGAATTTCCAGTGTGGATTTTGATAGGGTTTTTGTTGACCATATAAGTTACCTTTCTTTATTCTGCTATCAGTAAGCGGGCCTCTCTGTGCTAAACCTGGTTCATTTCTGTGTTTGTCATTTCCTCTTACCTCACCGTTATTATTTGTGGGGGGCTTCTATCCAGCTTTGGGGTCCCCTTCTCTGGAGGCAAGAAAGGTCTTTGTTTTCCTCTACTAGGGGTAGCTAGATTCTCCGGCTGGCGCGTGTCATCTAGAATCAACGTAGGAATGATCCCCGGCTACTTCTAGTGTTGGCGTTAGGAGTAGATATATGGTCAACCCAGTTACCACTGCCCTATGAGCTGGATTTTTGTATTCTGCAGACTTCCACGTTCCTCTGAGACCCTCGCCATTGGGGTCATAACAGTTTGCCAGGCCAGTATTAAATGTTTAATGCATTGCAGAAGAGGGATTATAAGAAAGAAGATTCTGAGTTTTTTTTTTTTTTTCTTCTTCCCCTTTACCTCAGAGTGGCTATGCTTGCTGCAGACATGAATGTCCAGACCTTGATTACAAGTGTGGACCAGCTGGCTACTCGTGTGCAGGGCATACAAGACTATGTTATCAGAAATCCTAGGTCAGAACCTAAAATACCGATTCCTGAACTGTTTTCCGGAGACAGGTTTAAGTTTAGGAATTTCAGGAATAATTGTAAATTGTTTTTGTCCCTGAGACCCTGTTCATCTGGAGACTCTGCTCAGCAAGTAAAAATTGTTATTTCGTTCTTACGGGGCGACCCTCAGGATTGGGCTTTTTCGCTGGCGCCAGGAGATCCGGCATTGGCTGATATTGATGCGTTTTTTCTGGCGCTCGGTTTGCTTTATGAGGAACCCAATCTTGAGATTCAGGCAGAAAAGGCCTTGCTGGCTATGTCTCAGGGGCAGGACGAGGCTGAAGTGTATTGCCAAAAATTTCGGAAATGGTCCGTGCTGACACATTGGAACGAGTGTGCACTGGCCGCTAATTTTAGAAATGGCCTTTCTGAAGCCATTAAGAATGTTATGGTGGGTTTTCCCATTCCCACAGGTCTGAATGATACTATGGCACTGGCTATTCAAATTGACCGGCGGTTGCGGGAGCGCAAAACCGCAAATTCCCTCATGGTGTTGTCTGAACAGACACCTAATTCGGTGCAATGTGATAGAATCCTGACTAGAAATGAGCGGAAAATTCATAGACGCCGGAATGGCTTGTGCTACTACTGTGGTGATTCTACACATGTTATCTCAGCATGCTGTAAACGTATAGCTAAGGTTGTTAGTCCTGTCACCGTTGGTAATTTGCAACCTAAATTTATTCTGTCTGTAACTTTGATTTGCTCACTGTCGTCTTATCCTGTCATGGCGTTTGTTGATTCAGGTGCTGCCCTGAGTCTTATGGATCTGTCATTTGCTAAGCGCTGTGGTTTTACTCTTGAACCATTAGAAAATCCTATTCCTCTTAGGGGTATTGATGCTACGCCATTGGCAGCAAATAAACCGCAGTATTGGACACAGGTTACCATGTGCATGACTCGTGAACACCGCGAGGTGATACGTTTCCTGGTTTTACATAAAATGCATGATTTGGTTGTTTTAGGGCTGCCATGGTTACAGACCCATAATCCAGTCCTGGACTGGAAGGCTATGTCAATCTCTAGTTGGGGCTGTCGTGGTATTCATGGGGATTCCCTGCCTGTGTCTATTGCTTCTTCTACGCCTTCGGAAGTTCCTGAGTATTTGTCTGATTATCAGGATGTCTTCAGTGAGTTTGAGTCCAGTGCACTGCCTCCTCATAGGGACTGTGACTGTGCTATAGATTTGATCCCAGGCAGTAAATTTCCTAAGGGAAGACTGTTTAATCTGTCGGTACCTGAACATACCGCTATGCGTTCATATATCAAGGAGTCTCTGGAGAAAGGACATATTCGTCCGTCTTCTTCCCCTCTTGGTGCGGGATTCTTTTTTGTGGCAAAAAAGGACGGATCTTTGAGGCCTTGTATTGATTATCGGCTTTTAAATAAGATCACTGTCAAATTTCAGTATCCTTTACCGCTGTTGTCTGACTTGTTTGCCCGGATTAAAGGTGCCAAGTGGTTCACCAAGATAGACCTTCGTGGTGCGTACAACCTTGTGCGCATTAAGCAAGGTGATGAATGGAAAACCGCATTCAATACGCCCGAAGGTCATTTTGAGTACTTGGTGATGCCTTTTGGGCTCTCCAATGCGCCTTCAGTTTTTCAGTCCTTTATGCATGACATTTTCCAGAAGTATCTGGATAAATTTTTGATTGTTTATCTGGATGATATTTTGGTTTTTTCTGATAATTGGGATTCGCATGTGGAGCAGGTCAGGTTGGTCTTTAAAATTTTGCGTGAAAATTCTTTGTTTGTCAAGGGCTCAAAGTGTCTCTTTGGTGTACAGAAGGTTCCCTTTTTGGGGTTCATTTTTTCCCCTTCTGCTGTGGAGATGGACCCAGTCAAGGTCCGAGCTATTCTTGATTGGACTCAGCCCTCGTCAGTTAAGAGTCTTCAGAAGTTCTTGGGTTTCGCTAACTTCTACCGTCGTTTTATCGCTAATTTTTCTAGCATTGTGAAACCTTTGACGGATATGACCAAGAAGGGCTCCGATGTAGCTAACTGGGCTCCTGCTGCCGTGGAGGCTTTCCAGGAGTTGAAACGCCGGTTTACTTCGGCGCCTGTTTTGTGCCAGCCCGATGTCTCACTTCCCTTTCAGGTTGAGGTGGATGCTTCAGAGATTGGAGCAGGGGCCGTTTTGTCGCAGAGAGGCCCTGGTTGCTCTATTATGAAACCTTGTGCCTTTTTCTCTAGGAAGTTTTCGCCTGCCGAGCGAAATTATGATGTGGGCAATCGGGAGTTGTTGGCCATGAAATGGGCATTTGAGGAGTGGCGTCATTGGCTCGAGGGTGCTAAGCATCGTGTGGTGGTCTTGACTGATCACAAAAATCTGATGTATCTCGAGTCTGCTAAACGCCTTAATCCGAGACAGGCCCGCTGGTCATTGTTTTTCTCCCGCTTTGATTTTGTTGTCTCGTATTTACCAGGTTCAAAGAATGTGAAGGCCGATGCTCTTTCTAGGAGCTTTGTGCCTGATGCTCCTGAAGTCGCTGATCCTGTTGGTATTCTTAAAGATGGAGTTATCTTGTCAGCTATTTCTCCGGATCTGCGACGTGTGTTGCAGAGATTTCAGGCTGATAGGCCTGAGTTTTGTCCACCTGACAGACTGTTTGTCCCGGATAAGTGGACCAGCAGAGTCATTTCCGAGGTTCATTCCTCGGTGTTGGCAGGTCACCCGGGAATTTTTGGCACCAGAGATCTGGTGGCCAGGTCCTTTTGGTGGCCTTCCTTGTCAAGGGATGTGCGGTCATTTGTGCAGTCCTGTGGGACTTGTGCTCGAGCTAAGCCTTGCTGTTCTCGTGCCAGCGGTTTGCTCTTGCCCTTGCCTGTCCCGAAGAGACCTTGGACACATATCTCCATGGATTTCATTTCTGATCTTCCGCTATCTCAGGGCATGTCCGTTATCTGGGTGATATGTGATCGCTTCTCCAAGATGGTCCATTTGGTTCCTTTGCCTAAGCTGCCTTCCTCTTCCGATCTGGTTCCTGTGTTTTTCCAGAACGTGGTTCGTTTGCACGGCATCCCTGAGAATATTGTGTCAGACAGAGGATCCCAGTTCGTTTCCAGGTTCTGGCGATCCTTTTGTAGTAGGATGGGCATTGATTTGTCGTTTTCGTCGGCTTTCCATCCTCAGACTAATGGACAGACGGAGCGAACCAATCAGACTTTGGAGGCTTATTTGAGGTGTTTTGTCTCTGCTGATCAGGACGATTGGGTGACATTCTTGCCGTTGGCTGAGTTTGCCCTTAACAATCGGGCTAGTTCCGCCACCTTGGTTTCGCCTTTTTTCTGCAACTCTGGTTTCCATCCTCGCTTTTCTTCGGGTCATGTGGAGCCTTCTGACTGTCCTGGGGTGGATTCTGTGGTGGATAGGTTGCAGCGGATCTGGAATCATGTGGTGGACAACTTGAAGTTGTCACAGGAGAGGGCTCAGCGCTTTGCCAACCGCCGCCGCGGTGTGGGTCCCCGACTACGCGTTGGGGATTTGGTATGGCTTTCTTCCCGCTTTGTTCCTATGAAGGTCTCCTCTCCCAAATTTAAACCTCGTTTTATTGGGCCTTACAGGATATTGGAAATCCTTAATCCTGTATCTTTTCGTCTGGATCTTCCTGTGTCGTTTGCTATTCACAATGTATTTCATAGGTCCTTGTTGCGGCGGTACATTGTGCCTGTAGTTCCTTCTGCTGAGCCTCCTGCTCCGGTGTTGGTTGAGGGCGAGTTGGAGTACGTGGTGGAGAAGATCTTGGATTCTCGCCTCTCCAGGCGGAGGCTTCAGTACCTGGTCAAGTGGAAGGGCTATGGTCAGGAGGATAATTCCTGGGTGGTCGCCTCTGATGTTCATGTGGCCGATTTAGTTTGTGCCTTTCATGCCGCTCATCCTGATCGCCCTGGTGGTCATGGTGAGGGTTCGGTGACCCCTCACTAAGGGGGGGGTACTGTTGTGAATTTGCTTTTTGCTCCCTCTAGTGGTTACTAGTTTTTTGACTCTGGTTTTTCTGTCATTCCTTTTATCCGCACCTGGGTCGTTAGTTAGGGGTGTTGCTATATAAGCTCCCTGGACCTTCAGTTCAATGCCTGGCAACGTAGTTATCAGAGCTAGTCTGCTGTGCTCTTGTCTACTGATCCTGGTTCCAGTTATTTCAGCTAAGTCTGCCTTTTGCTTTTTGCTATTTGTTTTGGTTTTGTATTTTTGTCCAGCTTGTTCCAAATCTATATCCTGACCTTTGCTGGAAGCTCTAGGGGGCTGGTGTTCTCCCCCCGGACCGTTAGACGGTTCGGGGGTTCTTGAATTTCCAGTGTGGATTTTGATAGGGTTTTTGTTGACCATATAAGTTACCTTTCTTTATTCTGCTATCAGTAAGCGGGCCTCTCTGTGCTAAACCTGGTTCATTTCTGTGTTTGTCATTTCCTCTTACCTCACCGTTATTATTTGTGGGGGGCTTCTATCCAGCTTTGGGGTCCCCTTCTCTGGAGGCAAGAAAGGTCTTTGTTTTCCTCTACTAGGGGTAGCTAGATTCTCCGGCTGGCGCGTGTCATCTAGAATCAACGTAGGAATGATCCCCGGCTACTTCTAGTGTTGGCGTTAGGAGTAGATATATGGTCAACCCAGTTACCACTGCCCTATGAGCTGGATTTTTGTATTCTGCAGACTTCCACGTTCCTCTGAGACCCTCGCCATAGGGGTCATAACACTCTTCTGTCTAGCATGTGGACATGCGCAGTTTGAGAATGGGGACAAATTGATAGTAAGTAGCCCTAAGGTTCTTATTATGTGTGTTTAACCTGGAATCAAATGTTTTGCCGTTTAGGTATTTAAAGGCACCTCGGGCATGGAGGTATCTACACCTGCAACCAGGCGCTGCATTTACCTCTGATGTTAATGATATGCACAGATTATCCCATATGCCTCCTAAGGAGCTGTATCATGGGAGGAAAACGAGGCGAGGCGAGGTTGATGTAATCAATCTATCTTGGATGTGCTCCATAAGGGTTGCTCTTATATAGGCATGCTGTTAAAGACTTTATTTATGATGGACATGCGATCTCAGATATAGCTTTAGTTAGGGTGCTTTCAACCTAAGGTTTATTTAACACCCAGCAATATATTATTGAGGGACTAGGACCTAGCCTGAACGGATATGTTTCCACTATACAGAGAGTTTATGTCCATTGATCTTCGATGATTATATTTCAGCTAATCTGAGGTAATTTTTCTGTAGTGTTTTTGTTTTGAGACTGAGTTCAATACTAGAAGTTGTTAAGGGACTTTAAGGGCTCTCAGGGTTATGCGCCGAGGAGCGGTGGAGCCACATTGCGTCCAAGAGAGTGCCAACCTCTGCTGGTAGGTAGGGTACTTCTCTAGGGATTCATGAGGGGGAGCAATAGCTATCAAATTATGATTGCCCCATTAACTCCTTAGGAGCACCAGACTATCAATATTGGTTATTTGCACCTGGCAGTGAATTTTGTTGGTGGATGATACTGGTAATAATTTGCCAATCGTCCCAGTTTATAGTCCCCTAATTGTTGGACTGCTCTTTAGACTGGTTTACAGATTCCAGCTGATCTGAGGTGATTTTTTGTAGTGTTTTTGTTTTGAGATTGAGTTCAATACTATAAGTTTTTAAGGGACTTTTAGGGCTACAGGGTGAGCCGCCGAGGAGCGGGGGTGCCATATTGTGTCCAAGAGGGTGTCAACTTCCACTGGCAGGTAGGGTTCAAATAGGGGCGACTAGTGGAAGTAAATACACCCACACCCTATCCCGCATCACTACCTTGTTAGGTATAAGTAGGTCAACTTTTGAGTAGCCTGGTGTTTGAAATTGAAATTAATTTAGTGTTTGGTTTCGTTTTTGATTGTATTCAATAATAAACTTTAAATTTTTAATGGAACAGTCATAAACCCCCAATGTAGGTTTGGGCGGGCTACAAGGCGTAACATCTAGACCTTGTCTTCGGCCACGCCAAACGGTTTTCTTCAGGTCACTTTAAGACAAATACACTCTTTAAGATAAAAATTAATAAACAGTTTCTTCACTGTAAATAATGAAAGGTCTCTTCTTTGGTCATGTGTAAAACCAGTAGAAAGCACCTAAGGAGGTGACAACTATTTACAGGAAAGTTTGTGGACCATTCACTGTCCATGGTCTTAGTGTTTCTTTAAACAAACGAAATTTTAAACTTTAGCAGTCATTTTAAACTCTTAGCAACATTTAGTTAACTCTCTACTTCCTCTTATGCCTGCCCTGCCAGGGACTGCTGCCTCTCCTGCTTTTCCCGACGTTTAGAGTACTCCCGCCAGGTTATAATGGGGATTTCTCCTTGGAGTGCTATCAAGTCCGCTCCTGTGGGTCCCTCTTCAAACACCACGGGTTCGGTATAGGTAACCCAGGGCCCACTGACTGGAATTAACAGAGCTGTCATCTGGTCCAGGCTGCCATCCCCCTGGTCCCAGTGTAGTCAATGGCCTATCCCTCCGGGCCTTGGAGTTGGTGGGGTCGGTAAGGGGCCCACCAGGGTGTCGTCTAGTGCAGGGGTTGCAGCGGGACTTGAGGCCGAGGTACCCTCGGCGTACGGTGACATTTCACCAAGGGACCAAAAACCCTGATCGGATGTGTACAGCGGTGGGGGTGATTCGGGCCTAGCTGTTGGGCCTTCCGCCGCCAGGGTCAGGGTCGCCCCCCTTACCTTTTCTTCTGGAGCGCCAGATCTTCTTTCCTGCGCCGGGACGGAAAAGGTTGCTGGCGGTCATCCATTAAGGTACCCGAAGAAGGCCTCCTTCCACCCGGCCACAGCCTCCAGCTGCATCTGCACGAGCTGCCGGGTAAGTTCCTCCACTTCTTTCCACAGGAGGTCCGGATCCAAGATAGGTGGCTGGTACAGTTCTTGGGGTCGAGACTGGGGGAGTCCTCCTGCTCCACCCCACGCTCCGGTGCTCGCTCACCTCCCTCCGCCATGCTGCTTTCCGGTACTTCCTCCTCGGTCCGGTTTCCCACGGTTCCACTCCACCATGCCTGTCTTTGTGGGCAGTTCTTTTTCTTCTTCCTGCCATCCCAGACCAGGAGGTGGACTTCTCTCGCTGATGGGCATACTTCTCTCACATAGTAGAATTGATGAGGGGCGGTCATGGTTTTCATGCCTTTCCTCCAGGTGCTGCCCACAACAACACACCCTTCTCCTCCTGTGCACCACATGATGCTGTAATAGTGACAGTTTTGGTGGCACTTTACAGTCAAATAGTCTCACAGTTAAGCACAGTCTCTGAGGCCAACAAGACCCATTTCAAAGGGGTCGGTCCATCCTGTTCGTGATCAAGTTGGAACTCCCACCAGGGCTGTGGGGTACTCGGTATCGGGTCTGATACTTCAAGGAATGTGTCATGGCAGCATTTACCTGGTCCATGGCCCTGGGCACCCATGTTAAAGGAAAAGGTATTTAAAGGGGTTCGAGAAATAATAAAAATTTGTGACGCCACCTGTGGTACTGGGTCAAGGGTGACTGACGCTGCTTAAAGGTGTCCTCTGGGGTGATGTTATGGCAGCAGGGATGGTATGGCTTCCAACAGTGAAGCTGAGTCCCCAGGGCTCCCGATGTGTTTGGCAAGGATGGTGTAGTACCGGAAAATAAATGGAAGATGCCGGGTTGCAGTCTCTTTACTTTTTTTTATTGATGGTAGACAGCCACAGTCCAGGGTACCGGATCACAGATGCTGGTATGGTCCGGCCAGCTTGAAAGCGAATCTGGAATCCCCCTAGCCAGGTGGGGTTGGAAGCCTTCCTTCTAGCGCTGTGTTGCAGTCCCTTGCTGCCTTAGGCCTCACACAAGATCCTCACGTTTTCTCTCTGTCCCACTTTAGGTAGGACACTACCCGCATGACAGGTAACTCAAGCTTTTTTACAGGATCTCTATCACAACCCTGGCTCTATCTGCTATTGTATCTTCGGGTGTTAATGGTGGACAGGTGATTTGCAATCTGCTGTCCGCTGGTTTCTGCCATGGGGCATAGAGTTACCCCCACAACCTCGGTCTTCCGGCTACCGGTATCTGCGCTCAGCGTGGAGGAAGCTCAGTCACAGCTTCTCTCCAGCTCTCAACTCTCCTTTGCTCCTTTTCCTCCTTCTTGCTCTCTACAGCTTGTTCCGTCCTTTTGTCTCTCCTTTCCAGGAGCTGCAGCACCTCACATGGCTGCATGGCCCCACAATTTATTCAAAGGAGCTGTAGATCTTCTCATCTGCACGGCCCTTTTCCTCTGTCTCTCTTACAGACTGACTACTTTCCCTCCAGCCAGAATATATCTATGGGAGCCACCCACAAACTGAATCAGAGCTCCCCCTTCTGGCCTAGAGTTAGAACATGTTGTATGTTTGTGAGTACCTAATAAAGGGATCTTTCCTCGCTTCCAAGCATGACATCACTTTCCCCGTGAGGAAAGCAATGCCACTGCAACAACCAGTAACCTAGGGTGTTACACATCTTCCTTCTGCTCTTCCCGCATTCTCTTCTGTGGGCGGTTACTTCTTCCTTGCTTCCCCATCCCAGAGTAGGAGGTGGACTTCTCGCATTCTCTTCTGTGGGCGGTTACTTCTTCCTTGCTTCCCCCATCCCAGAGTAGGAGGTGGACTTCTCTTGTTGATGGACAGATCTCTCGGACATAGTAGTATTGGTGAGGGGCGGCCATAACTTTTTGCTGTTTTTCCAAGCCCCGCCCATGACAACATTCCCAACTCCTCCTGCACGCCACATGGCGCTGCAATGGTGGTGTTAATGGCAGCAATTAACAGTTCAATGGTCTCTCAATAAATCACAGTCTCTGAAGTGCACAAGACCCAGTTTGCTGGGTCGGTTCAGCCTGTTCGTGACGCCAACTTTTGGAGTGCACCGCTAGGACCTAGGGGTACTCGGTACCGGGTCTGGTCGTCATTAAAGGGGTGGTCACGGTGGCAGCGAGCCGGTCTGTGGCCCTGGGTGTCCAAATTAAAGGAAAGGTCTTTAAAGGAGTTTTTAGGAATAAGAATGTTCATAACGCCACCTGTGGTATTCGGTCAGGGGTGACCAATGCTGCGTAAAGGGTTCCATTGGGGTAATGTTATGGCAGCAGGGATGGTATAGTAAGAAACAGAGGACACAAGGATGCAGTCTCTTTACCTCTTTACTGGTGTAAGGCAGCCTCAGTCCATGGCACCGTATCACAGGTGCTGGTATGGTCCAGCCAGCCTGGAAGCGACTCAGGAATCCCCCTAGCCAGGTGTGGTTGAAAGCCTTCCCTTCTGCACTGTGTTGTAGTCCCTTGCTGCCTTAGGCCTCACACAAGGTCCTCACGTTGTCTCTGTCTCTTTTAGTGGTAGGACACTACCTGCATGGCAGGTAACTCGAGCCTTTTTACATGGTCTCTAAGGATGACTCATGGCTCTATCTGTTACTGTGCCTCCGGGTGTTAATGGTGGACAGGTGACCGGCAATCTCCTGTCTGCCGGTTTCTGCCGTGGGTCATAGAGTTACCCTCACAACCTCAGTCTTCTGGCTACAGGAATTCTGCCCTACAGCATGGAGGAAGCTCAGTCGCAGCTTCCCTCCAGCTCTTTACTCTCCTTTGCTTCTCTTCCCTGACAGTATCCTACAGACTGCTCTGTTTTTCTTTCTCCTTACAGGAGCTGCAGATCCACAGGTCTGCACGGCACCAGATTTCCTCTCTCAGACTCTGTCTGCTTCCTCTCTCCTCACTCTCCTCTCACAATCTAACTAACTCCTCCCTCAGGCCAGAATATTTATATCTAGGGAATCTCCCCCTTCTGGCATGGACTCAGAACAGTGTTGTATGTGCTGGTTACCCGTTAAAGGGATCCTTCCTCACTTCCAAGCATGGCATCACTCTCCCCGTGAAGAAAGCAATGCCACTGTAACAAAAGGTTAACTTGGAGTGTTACAGGGGTGCATGGAAGAAATTATTGATCCTAGAGGCAATATGAAGTAGCAACCTAACCGTCACAGGATTCAAAATGTTAATTATTTTATAAGAACCTATGAATTTAGGAGCAAGTAGATTTTTTGAGGACAACCACCCAAAAGACAGGAGCCTTCTTATGTTTGTGGTTAGCACATCTCTTGGCCCGATCAACAGCTACCAAAAAGACTCCTTTTGACCTTCCAGACCTTAGTTAATCTGGAAGATAATCCCTCTTCCTCTGTCATGGAGGATTGCACCCCAGAAAAGTTCCCAAACAGTGGATGAAAACCCCTGCAGCAAAAAAATGCGAGGTTCCAGTAGCTGTAAAGGAACGGTTCCTAAGAACAAGCTCGGCAAAGTACAGAAATTCCACCCAATCTTCCTATTTAGAAGAAACAAAACCTGTTAAACACTGCTATACCTCCTGGTTCATCCTTTCAGTTTTTAGATTAATCTCTGGATGATAGCCTGAGGAAATTGTCAGCTTGATACTCAGTCTGGAGCACAAACTAAGCCAAATGCTAAGAAATGTAACCCTTTTATCAGAAATGTTTAAAAAAAAACAAAAAAAACCACAGCGACTGCAGAGGTGGATGGCCGTATATGACCCTTAGCCAGACTCTTTTGAATATAGTCTGTTAAGGCCATCCTCCCTGGAAGGGGTTAAATAAATGAGATTTCGGCATTTTATCTCCTAGTATGGAGTCGATAGCACAATCATATGCCGCCATATACCGCTCTGGCAAAAATTAAGAGACCACTGCAACATGTTCAGTTTGTCTGATTTTTCTCTTTATAGGTATATTTTTGAGTAAAATGTATATTGTTCTTTTGTTCTGTGACCTTCTGACAACATGTCTCCGAAGTTCCAAGCAATACATTTTGTATTTTTTTCCTGACAAACAAAAATGGTCAAAATTACAAAAAAACCCCCACTACTTTCAAACCTCAAATAATGCAAAGAAAACAAGTTCATAATCATTTAGAAACAACAATACTAATGTTTTAACTCAGGAAGAGTTCAGAAATAAGTATTGTGTGGAATAACCATGATTTTTAATCACAGCTTTCATCCGTCTTGGCATGCTTTCCACCAGAGGTTTTCAATGTGGTTCAGGTCTGGAGATTGGACTGCCCATGACAGGGTTTTGATGTGGTGGTCTCTTCATTTTTGCCAGAGCTGTATTAGACGTCCGGTAACTGGTAATAATTCCCTCATGTGTGGGGTCTATTTGTCTCCAAGCAGAGAAATCACACGTTACAGTCCACACATAACACTGTGTAGAAAAGGCGGCGCGAGGTAATTGTGCCAGTAGTGAGGGCGAATAATGGTGGAAACGACACTGGCTGAGGAGAAGTTCCCATGTAGGTTCTAGACTCCAGATATCATTCACTGACACTGAGGCCCCTGATCATGTGACCCCTGGCTCCTCCCCTCCTGTGACCTCATCACAGGTCCTGTGCACACAGAGCAGCCTGGAGTATATATATCTGGAGTGCGGCTCTGCAGGTGGAGGTAGGTGGTGGAGATTCCCCATTTCTTGGGGGGGACATTAACCCCTTCAGCGCGAAGACGCTTTTGGAGCCTCTGTGTGGTGTGAATAGTGACGTAACAGCTGTGGACAGAATGCGGCTTCGCTGGTTCCCAAGTCCTCAGACACCTGCAGGATGAGAGGACAGAAGCCCAGAGAAGTTCTCCCACAATGCGATGATTTCTCTCCTAGTTCCGCTCCAGCACAATAATGTAGATACTAGTGATGAGTGAGCCGCTCGGCACTTGATCCAGTATCATGTGTGGTTTGGCCCCGTATGTCTCACGGCTGTTAGACAGCCAATAAACATAGTTACATGGGTTGAATAACGACCTAGGTCCATCAAGATCCAGCTTTCTCCACCAATTGTTCATTTTGTCACTAATTTAACTGTATCCCACAGTGTTACTTGTACTGAGGAAATCATCCAGCCATTTTTTAAAAGCTGTTATAGTGTCTGCCGTGCTAGGTGCGTTACTCTACATTTATCAATATTAAACTTCATTTGATCTTATCCAGATCATTTTTTACTATTGTAATTTCAAGGTCAGATTTTAGTATCCTACTGTCACAGGGTCCTTCTCCGGTACCACACAATCAACAGAGCAAGAGAGTAGTCACCAATTCCAAGACCTTTATTTAGGCAAAACACAAAAGGTCTATATATACTATCCATCACACAAAGGATAAAATATTCCAGAACACGAATGCATTTCAGTAAAGGTACCTTCACACTAAACGACATAACAACGATAACGATAGCGATCCGTGACGTTGCAGCGTCCTGGATAGCGATATCGATGTGTTTGACATGCAGCAGCGATCTGGATCCTGCTGTGATATCGCTGGTCGTTGCAGAAAGTCCAGAACTTTATTTGGTCGTCAGATCGGCGTGTATCGTTGTGTTTGACACCAAAAGCAACGATGCAAGCGATGTTTTACAATGGTAACCAGGGTATATATCGGGTTACTAAGCGCAGGGCCGCGCTTAGTAACCCGATATTTACCCTGGTTACCATTGTAAAAGTAAAAAAAAAAAACACTACATACTCACCCTCTGATGTCTGTCACGTCCACCGGCGTCCGCGCTGCTGCTCAGAGCTTCCTGCACTGTGTCAGCGCCGGCTGGCCGGAAAGCAGAGCACAGCGGTGACTCTTTCCGGCTGGCGCTTACACAGTGCAGAGAAGCACAGCGCCGGGGGACAGACACCGGAATGTAAGTATGTAGTGTTTTTTTTTTTTTACGTTTACGCTGGTAACCAGGGTAAACATCGAGTTACTAAGCGCGGCCCTGTGCTTAGTAACCCGATGTTTACCCTGGTTACCAGTGGACTTCGCATAGTTGGTCGCTGGAGAGCTGTCTGTGTGACAGCTCTCCAGCGACCACACAGCGACACTGCAGCGATCGGCATCGTTGTCGATATCGCTGCAGCGTCGCTTAGTGTGAAGGTACCTTAACAGGATAAAAGTCCAACAATCCAGTACAGAGGATAACAGTCCATATTCCCTTCTTTCTCTCTGATATGCTCTTCACATCATGGTTCCACATCAGACTGATCTCTGTGTCTCACCTCATTCACAGGCCAGGAGGGGGAAGGTCCCAGGGGCTCATTGTTTCAACAAGCTAGGTCAACATGTCATTAGCATATTATCAAAAAACACTATTCACTGACCCTGTGGAGAGATAACAATACAGAAGTGTGGGGAGAATATCAGAGGGCAAATAGCAACTGATCCTACAAGATACAGTAACACCATGATAATCAGTAAAATAGAAATATACACAAAATGATACCTACATAACATATCACACCATCACACCTACATAGTTTGGTGTCGTCAGCAAAGACTGACACTTTACTCTCAATCCCATCTGCAAGGTCATTAATGAAGAGGTTAAAAAGAATTGATCCTAGCACAGATCCACTGCTGACTATATCCCATTTAGAGGACGTACCATTTATGATAATAACTCTTTGTTTCCTGTCATTTAGCCAATTCCTTACCCATCTGCATATAGTTCCCCCAGTCCTTGCTTCTGTAGCTTCAGTATAAGGCTGTTATGTGGTACAGAATTAAATGTCTTTGCAAAGTCCAGATAAATCACATCATTACCAACATCCAGATTGGCACTCACCTCATAGAAATACAACATGTTAGTTAGACAAGACTTATCTTTCATGAGACCATGCTGGTTGTCAGATATATTATTCTCTGCAATATATATCTCTGCAGGTCATCTCTTATGATGCCCTAAACATTTTTGCACACTATTGATGTCAGACCAGACGGTAGTTACCTGGATCCACCTTCTTACCTTTCTTAAATATCAGTACCACATCAGCCATCTTCCAATGTTCAAATTGCTCAGACACATGAGTACTTCTTTTTGTGTTTATCTATTATTTCAGATGGTGAACTTGAATTTTTGCCTTGTTGAATGATAACTGAAACAGACGGTTCATTTTTGAACATGGATGAAAAGTGCCTGTTTAATATCTCAGCCTTTTGTTTGTCTTCTATAACAATTATCTTGTTATTATCATTTTTAAGGGGCCGAAATTATCTTTTTTTCCTCTTGGCATTGATTAATGTAGAGACACGGGGGGTCGGCGGTGCTCTGGTTCGCAAGCCGAAACTACATGGACTAGGGATCATCCTAACGAACGCCCATTCTCCTTTTACCATGGGCGTAATACTACTCAGACAGCACAGAGTGAGGGTAAAAGAGTGTGGCAATAATTTATTTAACCACAAAACAGGCAAATAATACATAGAATAGTCCCAGCAAAATACTCAATATAGTGCACATTACAGAGTCTCACCTTTCCGCTGACTCGCCAGGATAAGAGCAGCTGTTACTTCAGAGCTTCCAGGGCCGACGACCCCACCTGTGGCACGCACACAGAGAGGAGGTAATGACAAGCCTAGGAAGATGAATGAGCGTGTTAATGTGGATATAATCTGTGCTGCTGAGTAGATGTAGGTCCAGACGTATTTCACATAAAGAGAGGTGGTTTATTCAACGTGTTTCGAAGTCTAAGCGACTAGGATACTGTCTTATATATAAAAATTTCAAATAACGGCGCCATTGGCATCACCTGACAAACAGACAATGTCAGAGTTCACAGATACAGCACATGACATATTCAAGAATTCATGTATATTTGAGTAAAGTATTTAAGCATTGAAATGTCATGGTATTAACCAAATTTTCCTATTCCATAGTGCAAAGATGAAAAAAGAAAAATTTGGATAATACCATGAAATTTCAATGTTTAAATATTTGCTTGTCAGGTGATCTCATTGGTGCTGTTATTTGAAATTTTGTATATATAAGACAGTATCCTACTTCTGACTCTGTATTCGCATGGTATTTCCTGATGGAAGAAGTCGCTTAGACTTCGAAATGCGCTGAATAAACCACCTTTACAATAGTTAGCAAGGCCGAAGAAAGACATTTCGTCAGAATAAATCCCCAAAAATAACTCTATTATAAACCAATAATACTAGAAATATATTGCACAGGGGATATGGCAGCCAATTCCCACAAGAAGAATCCTGGAAACACAGAATTAGAAATGATTCTTTCTTCGCAGTTTCTATAGGACTTAATACATTCCTGATTCCGGAGAGTAATAGAAATACGGCAGAAAACAGAGGAAGAAAGTTCAGAGATGAAGCTTCATAGAAAGACATTGAAGTTACAGATGCCATTTAACCCTTTCTGGGAAAGTGATTCCAGAACTTCACCAGGTAAATCCCATGAGATCTGTAGCAGGTAAAGACCCCAATATCCACAGGTGTCCCTTCTAATTGGGGGGAAACTGTCACCCCTAATAATCCTCAGACAGTTCTGACAAACACAGAAAAGTGCCCCTTTATAGAGGTGACAGAAAGTCTGTTTAGTCACTTTAGCTTCATAGTATCACAGCTTACAAAAGAAAAATAACCCCCGTAAAACTGGAATACTTTATTAGATAATGCACTAAAACCAAAAAACCCTATCAAAAAGTCAGTATTTCCAGGGGAGAAAAATATATATAATATAATCCCCCGTATTAGTTTATAAATACTGGTAAGATACCACACCCACAATATTATTTGAATATCCAATAGAAAGTGATATAACACTAGTGTCCAATAATAGCTGTAAGGGTGTATATATATATGTGCACTATCCCTCACAGCTACACAAAAACCCTAGAGAATGATACTACCTAGATGCGGAGGTTGGCACCCTAAGAAGAATAACGAGAATGGCGCCCCCGCTCGTACGATGACTATCCCTGGTCTCCTACTGTCTCCCTATAAGGGATAGAATTGGAAACAGAAGGCCAGGTGGCTGGTAATAACGTGTGACACTATATGATACCAGCTATACAGCATTTCAGGCCCAACCCCCAACATGTGATGTAAGGTTAAAGGATAGTTGTACTGACTAAAATATCACCAAATAGAACACAAAGAAAACAAATAACATCGGTATATAACCAGCACAAGCCTGGGTTGGTTAATAATATAGTCTAGAGGATACATATAAAATATGCAACCAACACTGTCAGAGACTGACTGATAATCACTAAAAAATACTCATACCACATGATACATAACAAAACACAACACGCCACCACATACACCTGGAAATAGATTGTCATAAACTGATAAGGTCAGCCAAATGAGAAATGCAGTTTTAGAACAAGAGATACATTTATGATAGTAATAGTATACTCATCTATTGCACTAGTAATCCCCAGCCGATCATTCATCCAGGAATAGTGGCTCACAAAGTGACTCAGGGCGAGCAAAATCTCCAAAACACCTCTCGACGCGTTTCCCCCACATGCCTGGGTTCATCAGGAGAGTACAGATAACAACATGGCAGTATATAGGTATACAAAAAGATAGGGCTGCAGTGATTTACCTGTGGGTACGGCTTAAATAGATAAGCTCACAGCAAGGAAAGAAAGGACTTCCTGTTTGGCGATTAAAACATAACCGTCACTTAGATCATACCATAGTCATGATAGCGCCAGGTAAAACCCCATAAGACGCCATGATAGTGAAGTCCAAAATGGACCCACACGGAAATGAAGAGCGCTGACACACTCTAGCGGTAAATAGACCGGAAATACGGGGCAAAACCATGAATCACACAGCGCATGCGCCGAAAAATAGAGAAAAAGCCCGCAATGGACAACAGAGCGCAAGCGCACCCAGTACACCCTATCAAGGGAAGATATCAACCAGCGTTTCAGCGCCACAGCCAAGGGGACAACGCATGCGCAAAAAGTATAAGGGCTATTAAGGCAGCGAATAAAAAGACACCCTGACAAATACAGATAAAGAAGGCACATGCACTGAATCATAGGTATGCTACCATATTAACCGGGGCAGTGTAATACATGCCTCAATGAGAAACTATACAAGATAAATAAATAAACAAAGATATATGCAATATTAAATATGCGATACGGCCAAAACAGGTAAGTAACCAGATACTAAAGAAGAATCGTATAGTTACATAGTTATTGAGGTTGAAGGAAGACTTTAAGTCCATCTAGTTCAACCCATAGCCTAACCTAACATGCCCTAACATGTTGATCCAGAGGAAGGCAAAAAAAACCCCATGTGGCAAAGAGTAACTCCACCATGGGGAAAAAAATTCCTTCCCGACTCCACATACGGCAATCAGACTAGTTCCCTGGATCAACGCCTTATCAAGGAATCTAGTGTATATACCCTGTAATATTATACTTTTCCAGAAAGGTATCCAGTCCCCTCTTAAATTTAATTAATGAATCACTCATTACAACATCATACGGCAGAGAGTTCCATAGTCTCACTGCTCTTACAGTAAAGAATCCGCGTCTGTTATTATGCTTAAACCGTCTTTCCTCCAGACGTAGAGGATGCCCCCTTGTCCCTGTCTCAGGTCTATGATCAAAAAGATCATCAGAAAGGTCTTTGTACTGTCCCCTCATATATTTATACATTAACACAAGATCACCCCTTAGTCTTCGTTTTTCCAAACTAAATAGCCCCAAGTGTAATAACCTATCTTGGTATTGCAGACCCCCCAGTCCTCTAATAACCTTGGTCGCTCTTCTCTGCACCCGCTCTAGTTCAGCTATGTCTTTCTTATACACCGGAGACCAGAACTGTGCACAGTATTCTAAGTGTGGTCGAACTAGTGACTTGTATAGAGGTAAAATTATGTTCTCCTCATGAGCATCTATGCCTCTTTTAATACATCCCATTATTTTATTTGCCTTTGTAGCAGCTGCCTGACACTGGCCACTGAATATGAGTCTGTCATCCACCCATACACCCAGGTCTTTTTCATTGATGGTTTTGCCCAGAGTTTTAGAATTAAGCACATAGTTATACATCTTATTACTTCTACCCATGTGCATGACCTTACATTTATCCCCATTAAAGCTCATTTGCCATTTATCAGCCCAAGCTTCTAGTTTACATAAATCATCCTGTAATATAAAATTGTCCTCCCCTGTATTGATTACCCTACAGAGTTTAGTGTCATCTGCAAATATTGAAATTCTACTCTGAATGCCCCCTACAAGGTCATTAATAAATATGTTAAAAAGAAGAGGGCCCAATACTGACCCCTGTGGTACCCCACTGCTAACCGCGACCCAGTCTGAGTGTGCTCCATTAATAACCACCCTTTGTTTCCTATCCCTGAGCCAGCTCTCAACCCACTTACACATATTTTCCCCTATCCCCATTACTCTCATTTTATGTATCAACCTTTTGTGTGGCACCGTATCAAAAGCTTTGGAAAAGTCCATATACACTACGTCCACTGGGTTCCCTTGGTCCAGTCCAGAACTTACCTCTTCATAGAAGCTGATCAAATTAGTCTGACATGAGCGGTCCCTAGTAAACCCGTGCTGATACTGGGTCATGAGGTTATTCCTCTTCAGATACTCCAGTATAGCATCCCTTAGAATGCCCTCCAGGATTTTACCCACAGTAGAGGTTAAACTTACTGGCCTATAATTACCGAGTTCAGTTTTTGCCCCTTTTTTGAATATTGGCACCACATTTGCTATACGCCAGTCCTGTGGTACAGACCCTGTTATTATGGACTCTTTAAAGATTAAAAATAAATGGTCTATCAATGACTGTACTTAGTTCCTGCAGTACTCGGGGGTGTATCCCATCCGGGCCCGGAGATTTGTCAATTTTAGTGATTTTTAGACGCCGCTGTACTTCCTGCTGGGTTAAGCAGGTGACATTTAATGGGGAATTTTTATCACTAGTCATATTGGCTGCCATGGGATTTTCTTTTGTAAATACTGATGAAAAAAAGTCATTTAGCAGATTGGCTTTTTCCTCATCCTCATCCACCATTTCACCCAGACTATTTTTAAGGGGGCCAACACTGTCATTTTTTAGTTTCTTACTATTTATATAGTTAAAGAATATTTTGGGATTATTTTTACTCTCTCTGGCAATGAGTCTCTCTGTCTCAATCTTTGCTGCCTTGATTTGCTTTTTACAGAATTTATTTAATTTTCTGTATTCATTTAATGCCTCATCACTACCTACTTCCTTTAATTCTCTAAATGCTTTCTTTTTGTTCCTTATTGCACCCCTAACAGCTCTATTTAGCCATATTGGTTTCCTCCTATTTCTAGTATGTTTATTCCCATACGGTATATACTGTGCACAGGTCCTATCCAGGATGCTAATGAACGTCTCCCATTTTCTTTGTGTATTTTTGTGTCTCAGGATATCGTCCCAGTTAATTTCACCAAGATCCTCTCTCATCCGTTGGAAATTTGCCCTCCTGAAGTTTAGTGTCCTTGTCACCCCCCTACTACCCATCTTATTAAAGGTTACATGAAAACTTATTATTTTGTGATCACTATTCCCCAAGTGACCCCCAACCCTTATATTTGATATGCGGTCTGGCCTGTTGGTTAATATTAGGTCTAGCAGTGCCCCCCTCCTTGTTGGGTCCTGAACCAGCTGTGAAAGGTAATTGTCTCTCATAGTTGTCAAAAACCGATTACCTTTGCTGGAACTGCAGGTTTCTGTTCCCCAATCTATTTCAGGGTAGTTGAAGTCCCCCATAATAATGACTTCTCCTTGAGTCGCAGCTTCATCTATTTGCTTTACGAGGATATTCTCCATTGCTTCCATTATTTTTGGAGATTTATAACAAACCCCTATCAGTAATTTATTATTTTTTCCCCCTCCCCTTATCTCCACCCACAGGGACTCCACATTTTCATTTCATAGTGATACAGTAATAATAATATAATAATATCACCATCCCATAACCCTGCAAAAAAAAACCCAATCCAAACCACAAGTACCTGCAAAATAAATAAATGATATAATATGATAAACAAACATAGATAAGTGATACAGTACGGGTAATATAACCCGATTGAGAAAAGTGGCTAGTAACAATGGATTACCGAATCAAAGAAAACAGCAGTAATTTTGCTGCTCATTTAAGCCATTCGGTACAAGAGTTCGCAGCCTAAAAATCCATTGACACTCCTTTTGAAGGAGTAACTTGTCCAAATTACCACCTCGTGGGTTACGCCGCACGACCTCAAGGACACAAAAGGAAATTGCTCTGTTGTCATTCAAATGGACTAATCTGACGTGTTTCGCTATCGGTGTATCTCGGTTATGTTTAATGTCACCCAGGTGTTCACCAATGCGTCTCCGCAGCTCTCTTTTAGTTTTACCAACGTAATTAAGTGGACACAAACAGGTCGCCATATACACCACTCCCTCCGATTTACAATTAGCGAAATCTCTCATATAGTAGATTTTGTCTGATGTGGTACTCTTGAAGGTTTTCTCCTTTCTAACCCATGAACAAAATTTACAACCCCCACACCTAAAGGTGCCACAGGGTTTGTGGTCCAGCCAGGTGCCAGATGCTTTAGGACGATCATAGAAGCTGTGAACCAATCGATCCTTGATGGACCTACCCTTTTTGTATGTAATTTTAGGGGTGGATGGAACAAAGTCCTTGAGATCAGGATCAGCCCTAAGGATCCCCCAATGCTTCTTTAGAATGTTTTGTACCACACATGATTTGTTGTCAAACATGCCAATAATTCTCGGGATTTCGGGTGTATCCACCTTAGGTGGTGGATGAAGTAAATCATGACGGGCACAACCAGCTGCATGCCTCCATGCCCCATCAAGGACCAGCCCAGGGTACCCTCTCTGACCAAATCTACACCTCAGGTCACGGGCCTGTTCCATGAACTCATGGTTATCAGAACAGTTTCTCCTTATGCGTAAAAATTGGCCTTTGGGGATACCTTTACGCAAGGTACCTGGATGGAAACTATCCCATCTGAGGAGACCATTAGTGGATGTTGGTTTCCTAAAAGTTCTGGTGGACAGTCCACCCCTCTCATCCTTCCTTACGTTAAGGTCAAGAAAGTTGATGGACTCCTCCTGTATCTCCGATGTGAACCTCATGTTGATTTTATTATCATTAATGCACCAAATAAATTGATCAAACTCATCAATAGTGCCTGACCATAATATGAACACATCGTCGATAAATCTCGACCAAAACAAAATCTTAGGGAACCACCAGGCTTCTTCCACAAAAATAATGGTCTCCTCCCACCAGCCCAGGAAGAGGTTGGCATACGATGGGGCACAGGAACTCCCCAAAAAAAGGAAACAGTTATGATTTAAAATAAATGCCATGAGTTCAACCACGAACTTGTTATGTGGGATACACTGGGTGGCCCGAGTATTAAGGAAAAATTCCATCCCTCTGATGCCTGCCTCGTGGGGAATATTACTGTACAACGCTTCAACATCAATGGACGCTAAATAAGTATTAGTACCAATGTCAATATCCTCAAGTTTAGTAAGTAAATCCAAAGTGTCCCTCAAATATGAGGGCAATGAGATCACAAATGGACGGAGAATTTTATCTATGTAAATCCCCACATTCTGTCCCACAGAGCCAACCCCTGACACTATAGGGCGACCCTTAAGGGGAACAAGCCCCTTATGTATCTTTGGGAGACCGTAAAAGGCAGGCACCAGAGGGAGGGAAGGGGAAAGAAATTCAAATTCGTCTTTGGTTATCAACCTGAGGTCCAGGCCTCTAACAAGGATATCCATTAACGTGTCCATATATAATGGAGTTGGGTCCTTACTCAAAATTTCATATGTCTCTCTATCGTTTAGTACCAATTGACACATAGACATATACTGGTCATGATTCATTATAACCATATTGCCCCCCTTATCGGAGGGCTTGATTACAATATCTTTATTTTTCTCCAGTTCAGTTAGAGCCTCCATTTCTGACCTAGTGAGGTTAGACAACGGATCATTACCCCTATCATTTGGGTTTATCCTCAAAAGATCTTCCTCCACAACCTTGAGGAAAATGTCAATAGAATCCAATCCCCCCGCCGGGGGTACTCTGGTACTTTTACGTTTAAGGGACGTGAAAGGACCCAACCCATCATCACGTTCATTGTCCCTCAGTAAATCAGTCAAAACATCAACAGCTTCAAGGTCCTCGGCCGAGATACCCAAATTTTCACACCTTTCCCTATCCTTATCAAGATAAAACTTGTGCCACTTGAGTTTACGTGCGAACAGATTGATATCTTTAACCCAACCGAATACATCAAATTTAGTTGTGGGAACGAAATTAAGGCCTTTATATAACACATTACATTCCTCATATGATAGTTTATAATTGCTAAGATTCACAACTTGACTGGACCCCACAGGAACTAGACCATTCTGTTTCTCAGTGGATACCCGAGTGGGGCCCTCTGCTCCAAAAAAGGAGAGGAGGAGGGTAAGGACAATGAAGGTCCAGGTACCGGCAACGACAAAGATGGATCGCTCACCATAACAGTTGGATTGTTTGTTTGGAAACCTCCTTGCATTTGCGTACCCATATTGGTGGGCCCCATAGGGGCATTCATATATGTATTGTGACCTTGCCATCTATGTCTCTGTCCTCTACCCCGTGTCCTCCCCCTCTGTCTCCACCTACTCCTCGAGTTCGATCTCTCCCTATCAGAGTTGTCTGTTTCTGATGATGAAATCTGAGTCCGATTATCACGTTGAGGATTCAAAAAATTATATGCCCTGTTTTCTTTAAACTCAGTAAAGTCCCTCGTAAATTGGAAGTGCTTCCTATCCCTAATATTCACCTGAAACTTCTCCACAGAGGTTTGTAACAATGACTCCCTCCTTGTGAATTCAGGATCAGACTTAAATACCAAGGCTTTTTCTATGAGTTCTCCCAGGATTTTTAGGCTGCGAACTCTTGTACCGAATGGCTTAAATGAGCAGCAAAATTACTGCTGTTTTCTTTGATTCGGTAATCCATTATTACTAGCCACTTTTCTCAATCGGGTTATATTACCCGTACTGTATCACTTATCTATGTTTGTTTATCATATTATATCATTTATTTATTTTGCAGGTACTTGTGGTTTGGATTGGGTTTTTTTTTGCAGGGTTATGGGATGGTGATATTATTATTTTATTATTACTGTATCACTATAGGATTCTTCTTTAGTATCTGGTTACTTACCTGTTTTGGCTGTATCGCATATTTAATATTGCATATATCTTTGTTTATTTATTTATCTTGTATAGTTTCTCATTGAGGCATGTATTATACTGCCCCGGTTAATATGGTAGCATACCTATGATTCAGTGCATGTGCCTTCTTTATCTGTATTTGTCAGGGTGTCTTTTTATTCGCTGCCTTAATAGCCCTTATACTTTTTGCGCATGCGTTGTCCCCTTGGCTGTGGCGCTGAAACGCTGGTTGATATCTTCCCTTGATAGGGTGTACTGGGTGCGCTTGCGCTCTGTTGTCCACTGCGGGCTTTTTCTCTATTTTTCGGCGCATGCGCTGTGATTCATGGTTTTGCCCCCTATTTCTGGTCTATTTACCACTAGAGTGTGTCAGCACTCTTCATTTCCGTGTGGGTCCATTTTGGACTTCACTATCATGGCGTCTTATGGGGTTTTACCTGGCGCTATCATGACTATGGAATGATCTAAGTGACGGTTATGTTTTAATCGCCAAACAGGAAGTCCTTTCTTTCCTTGCTGTGAGCTTATCTATTTAAGCCGTACCCACAGGTAAATCACTGCAGCCCTATCTTTTTGTATACCTATATACTGCCATGTTGTTATCTGTACTCTCCTGATGAACCCAGGCATGTGGGGGAAACGCGTCGAGAGGTGTTTTGGAGATTTTGCTCGCCCTGAGTCACTTTGTGAGCCACTATTCCTGGATGAATGATCGGCTGGGGATTACTAGTGCAATAGATGAGTATACTATTACTATCATAAATGTATCTCTTGTTCTAAAACTGTATTTGTCATTTGGCTGACCTTATCAGTTTATGACAATCTATTTCCAGGTGTATGTGGTGGCGTGTTGTGTTTTGTTATGTATCATGTGGTATGAGTATTTTTTAGTGATTATCAGTCAGTCTCTGACAGTGTTGGTTGCATATTTTATATGTATCCTCTAGACTATATTATTAACCAACCCAGGCTTGTGCTGGTTATATACCGATGTTATTTGTTTTCTTTGTGTTCTATTTGGTGATATTTTAGTCAGTACAACTATCCTTTAACCTTACATCACATGTTGGGGATTGGGCCTGAAATGCTGTATAGCTGGTATCATATAGTGTCACACGTTATTACCAGCCACCTGGCCTTCTGTTTCCAATTCTATCCCTTATAGGGAGACAGTAGGAGACCAGGGATAGTCATCGTACGAGCGGGGGCGCCATTCTCGTTATTCTTCTTAGGGTGCCAACCTCCACATCTAGGTAGTATCATTCTCTAGGGTTTTTGTGTAGCTGTGAGGGATAGTGCACATATATATATACACCCTTACAGCTATTATTGGTCACTAGTGTTATATCACTTTTTCTATTGGATATTCAAATAATATTGTGGGTGTGGTATCTTACCAGTATTTATAAACTAATACGGGGGATTATATTATATATATTTTTCTCCCCTGGAAATACTGACTTTTTGATAGGGTTTTTTGGTTTTAGTGCATTATCTAATAAAGTATTCCAGTTTTACGGGGGTTATTTTTCTTTTGTAAGCTCTTTTGTCCTCCCCTCGGCAATATATTTTTTGAACAGTAAGCCCTTCATAGTATCAGCTCTAATCCAATGGTGAGAGAGCGATTTACCCTGAAGAGTCACAGATTGTGGGGTTGTTATATAATGTTATATTTAGGGGGTTTTGTGTTGTCTCCTTATAAGAATCACAATGGTTTTGTTCCTTTTCCGCTGACAGATACAAACGACCCAACTATGAAAGACGGGAACCAAGGAAACCTGTATTAAGGTACCTTCACACTCAGCAACTTTGCAACGAGAACGACAACGATCCGTGACGTTGCAGCGTCCTGGATAGTGATCTCGTTGTGTTTGACACGCAGCAGCGATCTGGATCCCGCTGTGCCATCGCTGGTCAGAGCTAGAAGTCCAGAACTTTATTTCGTCGTCAGGTCGGCGTGTATCGTCATGTTTGACATCAAAAGCAACGATGTCAGCAACGTTTTACATGGAGCTAACGACCTGCGAGAACGATAAGTGAGTCTCCGTTACGTCACTGGATCGCTTCTGCATCGTTCTGGAGTTGCTGTGTTTGACGTCTCTACAGCGATTTAAACAGCGATGCTCCAGTGATCGGCTCGTTGTCTATATGGCTGCAGCGTCGCTGAGTGTGACGGTACCTTTACTCTCATAGTGCCATGCCCCTTTCTTGGCCCCCAGACACAGTATAATGTTCCCACAGTATCCCCCACACATTATGATAGTACAAGATGTCCCACACAATATTCTTCCAACCAAACCACTTGATAATAAATCCTCACTTATCCCATTTTTGATACAGTACAGTGCCAGTTTCTTGGCCCCCCCACACACACAGTATAATTTTTCCACAGTACCTGCATCCCCAATTTTTTAGGGTATTTTTCATGTAATACAAAGAAGCCTACAAAAAAAATCTAAAAAAACCTAATATAAAGAGAAAATAAAACTGTGTACATGGAGATATTGACGTCAAACAACTCCTGTCTTGTTGTTCTTACAAACAAGCTTTTATAAAAGCCTCAAACTTCTGTGTGTGAATCAGACATGAGATGTAATGTGATAGAAGATTACAGTACGGGGAAGATGGGAAACAGTCATATAGACGGCTGGTGGTGATGGAGTAAGTGACGGACTTTGGCCAAATATGTTCCTAGAGCCGTAGTAGAAGATGAAGATGTCGTCCTCATCATGAAGTAGTTATTTCTCCTGTCACGTGTAATGAATATCTCCTGCAGTATTGCTAATTCTGATTCCAGTGTCGGTAAATGAGACGAGAATTAGCGTTATGGAAGATGAGTCTATGAGGAACGTATTCAGCTGCCAACTCCGAGGAAGAAACTGCTTGTTGTCTGTGGCCTAAATATATAGGTTTTATTAGTAGACGTCAGTGAAGAACGCCGTATGTTGTAAAATAATAAAAAATACCATTGCTGCTTGGGTCCCCCGCCAGTCTCTGTATTTCCTAGTCATTCCCAACGAACTTGTGATTCCTACAGCCAATCAGTTGCTGAAGCAGTAAGAAACATAGCCAGTCATTGGGAGCATGGAGATGTCTTAGCCAGCAATTCAACTTATGTTCCAGTCCATAAAAGACTAGAGAATACAACATCTACATGTTCTATCTCCTCATGTGTTTCCCTTATTATCTCCAGTAATTGTATTATTTCACAGGATTTTTATGATGTTACATCGGCTCATCTTCTCATTCAGGTTCCTACAATATCAGATCCTCTCAGTGAAGATCATCTATATAAGACAATTTTCCTGAATTACCCATCAAGAATGGATATGGACAGAGACAAGATGGGGGAGAGGATATTACACCTCACCCTAGAGATCCTCTTCCGGCTTACTGGAGAGGTGAGAGATTCTGATGAAGTCACATTACATCATTCTTATCTATGAGAATAACAGATGGACAGAACTGGAGAGGTGAGGACTCTGGAAATGTCTGTAGTGAAATTTATTAATGTGTCTCTCCATAACCAGAATTACACAGTAGTGAAGAAGACCTCTAGTGAGCGCTGTCAGGACCCTGTGTCTGAGGGATGGGGAAGACCCATGAGTCCAGTCCTAAGGCCTCCCTGTAACCCCCTGGTTTATGAGGATATCAATGACCAGAAGATCCTAGAACTCACCTACAAGATGATTGAGCTGCTGACTGGAGAGGTGACTCTGCTGGGAATGTTGGAACATTATACAATAATGCTATGAAGGGATCAGGGGATGACGGTATCATTGTATGTGTCAGGTTCCTGTAAGGTGTCAGGATGTCGCTGTCTATTTCTCCATGGAGGAGTGGGAGTATTTAGAGGGACACAAAGATCTGTACAAGGAAATCATGATGGAGATTCCTCAACCCCTCACATCACCAGGTAATAGACAGGACTAAATGCACACAGCCTATAATTATCTGTATGTAAACAATGAATTCAGCCCTTGTATGTGTTTCCTTCAGATCTATCCAGTAAGAGGACAACACCAGAGAGATGTCCCCATCCTCTTCTTCCAGAGGACTGTAAACAAGAAGATCCCAATGTTCCTCAGTATCATCAGGTAGATGGAGAGAAGGTGTCATGAGATCTCCCCTATGATGTATAGATGGCTGTGAAGGTCTTGTGCTCAGCTTTGTTTTATCCACCAATATTATATGTTTTATACTTGTGTAATGAGAACGGTGGAGATGGCAGGATTAGAGCTGACCATAGATGTGACTTCTCCATCTGTGTGTGACTTTTACAATATTTGTTTCAGGGTGAAGATCTGACCCCTATTAATACTGCAGAGACCTATGTGATGGGTGATGAGCGGTGTAAAGAGGATATTCCCACATATGACTACCCAGGTGAGTAGAAACTACTAAATGCAGAGAAGTCACAGATTCTTCTCAGTCACCAGCTGTGGCTGCTTTATCGATAGTCTGTTCTGGTCGTATCACAATCGTGTGATCCCCAATTTGCCTATAGACCACAACATTCTGCTCTATTTGGAAATATTGAAATTACTTTGTGAAATTAAATCCTTTTCTATAGAACTTATAACCTGGAGTATCCACCTACCCCCCTGTGATTAGTAGTCACTGACCATTACCTGCCCAGATCTGTAAACTACAGAGCCAAATAACGTAGAATGTGCTAACAAGTAAGAAAATCACTTGAAGAAAAATATTATAATGGGCCTGTAAGAGAAAGCGGAGGGTAATGATGCTGCTGGATTCCTAGAATCCTGATATCTTATTGGATGAATTTACCTTCTCCTCTTCTGTGCTGCTGAATGTTCTCATATGGTCCCTACAAGACCAGGTCCAGTCTTTCTGGCCAAACTTTGCTTTAATGAGCAACAACATTAAATGTGCAGTCACGGCCAAGTGTGAATTTCTGTACAATAACAACAGAGTTTCCCTTTATCATGACTTTTCAATTTCTTTAAAACCAACTAACTTCAAGGAGGATTATGATAAACTACACACAAAATATTACACTTGTCCCATGATATATCTCTAAGCTGTACATGGCTGATGGCTGTAAAATACATTTATTTATGCCTGCAGAAGATGTTGGCATGGCTCGAGCCTTGGTTTCATGGATTCACTCCACGTCATAAATTTCAATTTGTTTTCAATCCTAAAGAATTCAGATTACTGCACAATCTCTCCTGAAATGGGGAGCACTAATACTTTCTCTTCTCTTACCTTTGACTATCTAATATTTCTTCTTGAAACTCATCTGACAGAAAATTATGATAATTTAGATTGCCAAGAACCACCAATCCCCATACTGTAACTGCTCCAGAGAGGTTTCACCTCTGATCACTCATTTTTTACTAATGAAGTTTGTTGAGTTTGATCATTTCAGTAGATGTGTTATTGTCTATAGTCACAGATTTTGACTACAGTAATTAGTTCCCAAAATATCCAGTTCCTGCAGCCAGTTTTATGTTTCTAATCAGAGTCCATTTTTCAAATCTGACGTGTGTCACTTCATGTGGTGATAATTTTAGAATTCTTCACAAAATATAAGCCCAAATTTTTTCACTTTCACAAAGGGTAATATCAAACAGATCGACCTCACACATTATTTTACAATTTCTCTTGTATCTGACAATTCCCTATATATGGTTGTACATTACTGTCTGGGCACATTTCAGGGTTGAGAAGGGAAAGCGTGCCATTTAGCTATTTGAATCCAGATCTTACTGGAATAGCTTGCAGACACAATGTATTAGGAGCAGTGTTTGTGGCCACCTATCAGCTCAAAAGATGGCCACCACAAACAGGCTTGGCGCTATCTACTCCATCTTCCTGATCCCAGGGATTGTCTTGCTCATTACCCTTTAACACCTCTACATGGATCTGGACTTACATAGAGACCCACCTGGCTTGGCCCACAGTGTTGCCTGCTGTTCGGTGGTGTGAAATGGGAAGAACAATAGTCAGGTAGCCGGGTCAGAACCAGTAAGGCAGAGAAAATACAAAATCAGAAGACATAAGAGTAGTCAGCAAACAGGCCTGGATCACAACAGGAAACAGATACATAAGCCATGATTGAAAATAGAGGACTGAACCAGAGAAGAACAAGGCTGTATCTTGCAGCTTCCTTCAATATGCTTCGAGCTTTCATAGAATATGGTGCTAACCAATTGGCTGTATAAGGGAGTGGATTACTTCAGCTGGACAACACATACACCCATACTGCCAGACTAGAAGGTACTACTTGTCCCAGGCCCCCTTGTCTTAGTGGCTGAATCGAGCCTTTGTGATCCAGAGCTTCTGGTACCAACGTCTACTCCATTTCTAGCCCGGACAGCCATATGAATAAGGACACGCCTGCTGACATCATAGGGGCAGATCCTAGAAGAGATGTGACACACCATCTGCAGAAGCCCTAATATGAGAAAATTTCAGAAAATCAGAGCTGTAGGAATCCCCATAAAAAGACTCCATTTTGGAAATTATAACCCTCAGAGAACTAATCTATTGGAATAGTGGCAATTTTTGATTCCATAGGCAATTTCTGGAAATTAGCACACAGTGGATGTAGGAGAAAAAAAATGGGAAATGTGCCATTACCCGACACATAGTGCCCTGATTGTGCTCCAGGAGACACACACATGGTAAATTAAGTGGGTTCTTCTCACTATAGTAATGCCAAATACATTTGGTTTGGGCATACTGAAAGGCTCAGAGGTGAGGGGGAAATTTGACTTTGGGAGAGTGGTTATTGCTGGATTGGTTAAGGAAGCCATGTTAATTTTTAAGAGCCTTTGAGCCACTAATAATGTGGAAACCTCCTGTTTTTTCCACTGACAGATGATGGACCTGAGCGGGGACTTGTTTTTTGTTAGATGAATAAAAGTTTTATTGGTATTAGGTTCGTCAACATAATGTTTCTGTGCGGCTTTTTGTTCCATATTTTGGAGGCAGAATGAACAAACAGTTGAACACCGCTCCACTGGTTCATCCTATGATATTTTCTATTAGACTGTGAGCTGTCATTGTCTTGGTGAAGAATTCAATGTTTTTGCATAACTTGCCATTTTTAGAGACAGTTGAAGTAGAAATGGTAAATGACATTCAAGATATTTTATTCAAAAATAATAACTGGTTTATATCTTGGCAGATGACTGTACCAGGAGATCAGAGGAACAGCTGACATCTTTAATTATTAGATCAGATGATTTTGAGATCCCACTGGATACAATTGAAGTTAATACCATTACTCCAGATATAGCATCATCCTTACACAGCAAAGACCTATCATCTGATCCTTTGAAACAGGTCCTGTGTTCTGATTCATTGGCGACAGCTAAGGAAAATCACAGTCACAAAATAAGCATTAAAAACGGAAAAACTCCTAAATCAAAGAAGCCATTTTCATGTCCAGAATATGGAAACAGTTTTCCCATCGAAAAGTCTTTTCTTAAACATCCAAAAATTCACATAGTGGAGAAAAGATTTTCTTGTTCCAAGTGTGGAAAATGTTTTAAAGATAAATCCCATCTTGTTAGACACCAAAGAAGTCACACAGAGGAGAAGCCTTTTTCCTGTACAGAATGTGGGAAATGTTTTAATGAGATATCAGATTTGGTTAAGCACCAGAGAACCCATACAGGGGAGAAGCCTTTTTCTTGTTCAGAATGTGAGAAATGTTTTAAACACAAATCGGCTTTGGTTACGCACCATAGAACCCACACAGGGGTGAAACCTTTTTCATGTTCAGAATGTGGCAAATGTTTTCATGAGAAATCAGTTTTGGTTAAGCACCAGATAACCCACACAGGGGAGAAGCCTTTTTCCTGTTCAGCATGTGGGAAATGTTTTAACCAGAAATGTAATTTTGTTATACACCAGAGAACCCACACAGGGGAGAAGCCTTTTTCCTGTTCAGAATGTGACAAATGTTTTAACGAGAAATCAGTTTTGATTGAGCACCAGAGAACCCACACAGGGGAGAAGCCTTTTTCCTGTCCAGAATGTGGGAAATGTTATAAGCAGAAATCAGCTTTGGTTAAGCACCAGAGAACCCACACAGGGGTGAAACCTTTTTCATGTTCAGAATGTGGCAAATGTTTTAACGAGAATTCAGTTTTGGTTACACACCAGAGAACCCACACAGGGGAGAAGCCTTTTTCTTGTTCAGAATGTGGGAAATGTTTTAACCAGAAATGTAATTTTGTTATACACCAGAGAACCCACACAGGGGAGAAGCCTTTTTCCTGTTCAGAATGTGGGAAATGTTTTAACGAGAAATCAGTTTTGATTAAGCACCAGAGAAACCACACAGGGGAGAAGCCTTTTTCTTGTTCAGAATGTGGGGAATGTTTTAAACAGAAATCAGCTTTGGTTACGCACCAGAGAAACCACACAGGGGAGAAGCCTTTTTCTTGTTCAGAATGTGAGAAATGTTTTAAACACAAATCGACTTTGGTTACGCACCAGAGAACCCACACAGGGGTGAAACCTTTTTCATGTTCAGAATGTGGCAAATGTTTTCATGAGAAATCAGTTTTGGTTAAGCACCAGATAACCCACACAGGGGAGAAGCCTTTTTCCTGTTCAGCATGTGGGAAATGTTTTAACCAGAAATGTAATTTTGTTATACACCAGAGAACCCACACAGGGGAGAAGCCTTTTTCCTGTTAAGAATGTGACAAATGTTTTAACGAGAAATCAGTTTTGATTGAGCACCAGAGAACCCACACAGGGGAGAAGCCTTTTTCCTGTCCAGAATGTGGGAAATGTTATAAGCAGAAATCAGCTTTGGTTACGCACCAGAGAACCCACACAGGGGTGAAACCTTTTTCATGTTCAGAATGTGGCAAATGTTTTAACGAGAATTCAGTTTTGGTTACACACCAGAGAACCCACACAGGGGAGAAGCCTTTTTCTTGTTCAGAATGTGGGAAATGTTTTAAACAGAAATCTGCTTTGGTTACGCACTAGAGAACCCACACAGTTGTAAAACCTTTTTCATGTTCAGAATGTGGCAAATGTTTTAATGAGAAATCAGTTTTGGTTACGCACCAGAGAACCCACACAGGGGAGAAGCCTTTTTCCTGTTCAGAATGTGGCAAATGTTTTAATCAGAAATCAGCTTTGTTTAACCACCAGAGAAGTCACACAGGAGAGAAGCCTTTTTCCTGTCCAGAATTTAGGAAATGTTTTAAAAACAAATGTAATTTTGTTATACACCAAAGAATCCACACAGGGGAGGACTTTTTCATGTTCATAATGTAGGAAATGTTTTACACTAAAATCAACTCTTTAACATCAGAGAAATCACAAAGGATTCATGTTAAGAATGTTGGAAATGTTTTAACTGAAAATTGTATTTCTTAAAGGGGTTGTCCATTACTAGGACAACACTTTGTCATCCCTCATGTTTGTCCTCTTTCAAATAAAAACACTCATACTCATTTTGCATGCCTGCGCTGTTCAAGGGTCTTAGCAGTTACGTTCCCGGGGCTCATGTGAGGTTGTTACATAACACAAGCCCAGCGCGGAATAAGCACTGGCTTCACTGTTCCTGCAGGCCACATGTATGTTTTTAACTTTTTACAAATACTGGATTAAATAAGACAACATTTGATTTTTTATGGAAATCAACTGGTGCTCTTTTTTTCTTTTTTGCCTGCATTTACAAGTGGACTCCAGCGACATTGAACCTGGCACCCGTGGTCCTGTGATACTCCTCTGGTGAGCACTGTGAAAATCCTTTTTCCCGTTTTCCCATGCTGATTGATTCACTGTTCCTGCCTTCGGATGTATTTAACATCAAAAGGAAGCCAAGGCTGCAGCTGCTCTTTGGCTAAGGGTACCGTCACACAGTGCCATTTTCATCGCTACGACGGCACGATCCGTGACGTCGCAGCGTCGTATGATTATCGCTCCAGCGTCGTAGACTGCGGTCACACTTTGCAATCACGGCGCTGGAGCGATGCCGAAGTCCCCGGGTAACCAGGGTAAACATCGGGTTACTAAGCGCTGGGCCGCGCTTAGTAACCCGATGTTTACCCTGGTTACCAGCGTAAACATTAAAAAAAACAAACAGTACATACTTACATTCCGGTGTCTGTCCCCCGGCGTTCTGCTTCTCTCCACTGTGTCTGTGCCAGCCGGAAAGCACAGCGGTGACGTCACCGCGTCACCGCTGTGCTCGCTTTCCGGCCGGCAGGCACTCACAGTGCAGAGAAGCTGAGACACCGGAGGACAGACACCGGAATGTGAGTATGTACTGTTTGTTTTTTTACGTTTACGCTGGTAACCAGGGTAAACATCGGGTTACTAAGCGCGGCCCTGCGCTTAGTTACCCAATGTTTACCCTGGTTACAAGTGAACACATCGCTGGATCGCTGTCACACACAACGATCCAGCGATGTCAGCGGGTGATCAAGCGACGAAAGAAAGTTCCAAACGATCTGCTACGACGTACGATTCTCAGCAGGGTCCCTGATCGCTGCTGCGTGTCAGACACTGCGATATCGTAACGATATCGCTAGAACGTCACGAATCGTACCGTCGTAGCGATGAAAATGGCACTGTGTGACGGTACCCTTACTCTTATTGTTTGATGTGTCCAAAGAGTGAAGATAGTGAACCAAGTTTAAGAATGCACTTGCTTTCAAAAAGCATTTGGAATTCTACTAGTCTTTTCCCTATGTTTTCTATGATCTTTAAATACATTTTCCCTGCATGTTTCAACCAAGAAAGAAAAAAAGAATATATATTTTAACTTTGAAAAAATAAAGATTTCATAACTTTAAACATGTCTTGGAATTGTAGAGTAGAAGCTGGATAAATCTTTTCCATTCCAGTGAGAAGGGTTTTTCCAAGTAGTGGATATCCCCTTTAAACATCAAAAATCTCACACAGAGAGAAACCATTATCATACCTACAGTAGAGTGTGAAAAATAAATTACTAGAAAATCATATTTTGTTGACCATCAAAAATAACTCAGATGGGGCGTGGCTAAGACACTGAAGAGAGCAGACGTGCAGCACTGAGCTCTCCCCGTCGTTTTCACAAACATCGGGTTCCTGCCTAGTAAACGGCAGGTTATTGTCTCAGTTTGGCTGGAGGAGACACCAGGGAGCCGACAGGAAGGATTTGAGTTAGCACTAATGTTGAGCGATACCGTCCGATACTTGAAAGTATCGGTATCGGAAAGTATCGGCCGATACCGGCAAAGTATCGGATCTAATCCGATACCGATACCCGATACCAATACAAGTCAATGGGACTCAAGTATCGGACGGTATCCCTGATGGTTCCCAGGGTCTGAAGGACAGGAAACTCTCCTTCAGGCCCTGGGAACCATATTAATGTGTAAAATAAAGAGTTAAAATAAAAAATATTGCTATACTCACCTCTCCGACGCAGCCTGGACCTCACCGAGGGAACCGGCAGCGTTCTTTGCTTAAAATGCGCGCTTTTCCTTCCTTCCGTGACATCACGGCTTCTGATTGGTCGCGTGCCGCCCATGTGGCCGCGACGCGACCAATCACAGCAAGCCGTGACGTAATTTTCAGGTCCTTCTAGGCATTCAGTATTTTAAAATTACGTTCCGGCTTTGTGATTGGTCACGTCGCGGTCACATGGGCGACGCGACCAATCACAAGCGCCGTGACGTCACGGGAGGCAGGAAACGCGCACATTTTTAAAATTACGTCACGGCTTGTGATTGGTTGCGTGCCGCCCATGTGACCGCGACGCGACCAATCACAGCAAGCCGTGACGTAATTTCAGGTCCTGAATGCCTATTTCTGTATTCAGGACCTGAAATTACGTCACGGTTTGCTGTGATTGGTCGCGTCGCGGTCACATGGGCGGCACGCAACCAATCACAAGCCGTGACGTAATTTTAAAAATGCGCGCGTTTCCTGCCTCCCGTGACGTCACGGCTTGTGACTGGTCGCGTCGCCCATGTGACCGCGACGCGACCAATCACAAAGCCGGAACGTAATTTTAAAATACTGAATGCCTAGAAGGACCTGAAAATTACGTCACGGCTTGCTGTGATTGGTCACGGAAGGAAGGAAAAGCGCGCATCTTAAGCAAAGAACGCTGCCGGTTCCCTCGGTGAGGTCCAGGCTGCGTCGGAGAGGTGAGTATAGCAATATTTTTTATTATAATTCTTTATTTTACACATTAATGTTGTTTCGATACCGATACCCGATACCACAAAAGTATCGGATCTCGGTATCAGAATTCCGATACCCGCAAGTATCGGCCGATACCCGATACTTGCGGTATCGGAATGCTCAACACTAGTTAGCACTTGTCCCGCAAAACGGCACACATGCAGAGCTGAGGCAGCGGCTCGCTGTATGCGCTCGGAGTCGACAGACATCTGCTATGCACGGTCAGTGACTCACCTGCAGGTCGATTCCCGGGTGAGTTGAAGGCATCGAGGGGGCTGAGGAGAGCGCCTGTGGGCTGGGTGCTGAGGCCTTGGTCCCCTGGAGACGCGGGACCGCTGGTGGCAGGAACTGACCTGAGGTGCGGGGGCCATCTTGGGATTTCTCTGGTACGTGGAGAAGACATTGGAGTTGGAGGAGAGACACGACGACGAGGCAGGCAGGAGATCCTGAGACAGCTGTGGAAGATAGCTGGCTAGCTGCAGCAGAAGTACGGGGGTTTACAGACTAAGGTAAACAACTTCCCCTCTTCCCCCTTCCCTCATTGTTTGGAGTGATTTCCTGGGGCAAGCTGGAGACACTTGGCCAGTGTGATAAAACTCTATGCACTTGCAGGCTGCAGGGCGCTGATGCCATCTAGTGCTCTGTTTGAGAATTGCACCCATTGCACATAATTATGCTGCTAAATTGAGTAGGAACATGACTTTGTAACCCTCTTACTATTAATATCCGAACCTCTAACGCTATCCTATCAATTCATACTGAATAACCAGTCATAAGACTTATTGTCATAGTGCATACATAATTTGGGGAAAGCATTATGAGTCCTAATAAATCACAATCTGCAGCTGTCAAGCTGAGGAGCTACGCCAGGGAAAAGAATTTGATGACAATTCAGAAACCTTTAAATAAATTGTCTCAAGGAGAGACATCAATGTCACAAGAACCAGAGGATATGGATTCAGAGCCCACTCTGAAACAGGAATCCGCACAACTGCTAACTGCCATTCAGAGCAGCACAGCTTCCCTGACTGGGAAAATTGAAGAAGTTAAAACTGATTTGGGACTCCTTCGCAATGACATGTCAAATCTGGGAAAGAAAGTTCAACAGGTGGAGGACAGAATCTCGAGTCTAGAGGACCAAATGGTGCTTTGGCCAGAGCGTATCCGAGTGACAGAACATAAAATGGAAATGTGCTTACAAAGAAATTATGACTTTGTGGAAAAATGGATACGTGATCTATTTCTGGGAGCCACCTTCTCTGCTGCATATGGGGTGGAGAGGACACACCGGGTGGTTTCCGGATTTTTCAGCTGATTTGCAGAAACGGAGAGCTTCATTTATATCAACTAAGAGACGCCTAAAAAGTTCCAATGTGATTTATTCACTGGCGTACCCAGCCAGGCTAATGGTGGTAGATGGCGAGAGGGTAATTTTCTTTCGGAATCCAGCGGAAGCAGAGTTAATTTCCGGGAGAGAAAGGCGCCAGAGATAGTAATGAAAATCCATATTAATCTGAAGAGTTTATTGTATTAACACTGAATTTTAAGTTTCAGATGGAGACTTTTAACCTGATCCCAGCAAGTTCCTGTTTAAAAATTATTTGATGATAGTTATATCTGCATCTGTGTGCGGATATTAGAGTGACCAATTGAAATATCTCTCTGATTATTGGAATAGAGTCTATTCTTACATCAACTTGTTGAAATGTTAATAAACTGGTTAACTAAAAGATGTTTTACCTCCCCTGAATATATTAGCCAACAGTGTATAGGGAAGGGGTGGGATTCATGTTCTGATTTGATACCTCCCCATGTTAATACTTTTAGGAAAGGCGGATGGAGATTATTAAGAATCCCAAATGGGATGGCGGCAAGATACCCATTTCTGCTGGTGCTAGCGTCTTGATCCCTGGCCCAAAAACTCGGTTGCCCTCTAGGTTCACCAAAAACTGGGTTGGTCGGACCAACAATTCTGTAGAAACCTTTTAAAAAATTTTTTTAAGAGGTATGCATTGAGTATAATTGTTATTAGTGGTTCAGATAGTTAGAAAATAATATAAGCATTTTCTTATGCCTATACTTACGTTTTGGAAAGTTTATAGGCATCCCCAGTTGTATTTCTATGGCCAATATTGGTCAATGGTTGACTGTAAGCATTGTACCTATACTTCATCGTCCAAGGGCGGTCTGCAAATAAAAATGTAAACACTCTGGAAGGGAATAGTATCCTATATCAAAACTCAATATGGAGTCTTTATGGCATCACTTAAATTCCTTTCATGGAACATTAGGTGGCTGGGAAATGCCAGAAAATGGAATATGGTATTCCCCAGGTACGTAAATCGCAGGCACAGATAATATGCCTTCAGAAAACCCACTTAACACCAGACTCTATATCCAAAATGAATAAACCTTGGATACAATGGCAAAAACACGCCACACACACTTCCTATTCTAGAGGGGTAGTCACTATTGTGCATAAGTAACTGATATGGTTGTTTCAATTGGTAAAAAAAGACCTGGAGGGTTGATTTATTTTTATATACTGTAAGGAGCAAAAGGCCGTGTAATCAATGGGAGGTATGTGTCACAGGGATGGCTGCTCCCTGTGATCTAACCTGGAGTCATTTTCTTTAGTGCACGTGAGCACTAAGATGTTGTTTAGTGCTCCTGGGACTGGGTGGCGGGTAGCTGTGAGAGATAGGTGGGTCTGACTACCTACATACCTCACCTGTGGGTATGGTTACAGCCTACATAATGAAGGCTGTTGTTTGCACATGGTCTGTGTCTTGGGAGATAGAAGGCCTCCTGTGTGTGTGGCTCCAGACCGAGTCTGCCTGCTGGACATTATACCAGCCTGTGTGCCCACAGGCCTGAGGGATCAGAGAGCCTGGCTAAGTGCATTTTGTGTTGTTTTGCCTGCTCTGAAGGCCGTTTACCTTTTGTTGTGCTTAGGGGTTCATGGAGCAAATAAACCCACACGGATTTTCTTTTAAAGAAACGTACCTCCTGTCTTCCTCCTGCTGCATCTGAGTAGCTACAATCCCTACAATTGCTGCTACACTGCGGGCATCGGTCCAGGAGGTAACTGGGAGCATTTCAGCAGGTGCTTGCTGTGGATCGGTGGGTCCACAAACTCCAGGTGGCTTGTTGTGGATCGGCGGGTTCATGAACTCCGGGCAGCTTGCTATGGATTGGCTGGTCCATGAAATCTGCAGAGCAGAACCTGGCAAAGCTGTGCAGACTAAGACAAGGACTTATTCGTGTCAAGTATCCTCAAGAATAACTGTGCTTCATAGACTTTCTGCTTTTCTCCCAAAGAACTGGAGAGAAGGGTCTGCTACATCTTTGTGCTTTCTTTTCCGGTAGACTAACCTCAGCAGAGAAGAATTATGACGTGGGAGACAAGGAATTGCTGGCTATTGCAGCTTTCAAAGAATGGAGGCATCATCTGCAAGGAGCTGCACAACAGATCATAGTGCTAACTGACCATCGCAATTTAGAGTTGCTTAGATCTGCTAAATGTCTTTCTCCTCGTCAGGCTCGTTGGAACTTATTTTTAAATCAATTTAACTTTGTTATCTCGTACCGTCCAGGTTCTTGTAATGGGAAGGCTGATGCTTTATCCCGAATCCATGCTGCGGATTCCGTACCTGGAGCCCCATCCAAGACCATTCTATCTGATGCCAATTTCATCGGCGTTATCCATGATCAGGACTTGTGGAAGGAGTGCAGGGAGGCTTATGACGGTGATGTATTTCTGGCCAACCCACCTGTGGATATTAATCTTGTCTTTATGGGTGGCATGTGGTTCAGAGATCAACATATCTACATCCCTGAAGTCGTCCG
Source organism: Ranitomeya variabilis (assembly GCF_051348905.1). Taxonomy (NCBI): domain Eukaryota; kingdom Metazoa; phylum Chordata; class Amphibia; order Anura; family Dendrobatidae; genus Ranitomeya; species Ranitomeya variabilis. The sequence goes on along the minus strand of NC_135235.1, from coordinate 716,967,967 downwards.
TCTGCAGATCCTCAAGTTGGTACATGACTCCCAAGGTGGCTGGTCACAGGGGGGTACAGAAGACACAAGAGTTCCTGAGCCGATTCTTCTGATGGCCATCTTGCCTGAAGGATACCAAGGACTATGTTCTCTCTTGCGAGGTATGTGCTCATTACAAGACTCCTCATGTGGCACCTACGGGTCTTCTACAACCATTACCTGTTCCGTCCCGCCCTTGGGGGTCTATATCAATGGACTTTATTGTGGAGCTGCCGACATCGGGGGGCATGAATACAATCATTGTGGTAGTTGATCGCCTGACTAAAGATGCTCATTTTTTTCCGTGCACCGGCCTCCCCTCAGCTAAAGATACAGTGAACTTGGTTATACAGAATGTCTTTCGGTTGCATTGGGTCCCAGATGAGATTATCTCTGACCGTGGAGTACAGTTCACTTCAAGATTCTGGAGGGGGTTTTGCTCTGCACTCAATATTAATGTCTGTCTCTCTTCCGCTTACCATCCCCAAACAAATGGTCAGACTGAGCGGACCAACCAGACAATATCTAAGATGCTATGTCAGCCATCTCCAGGATGATTGGTTAGAGTTGCTGCCGTTAGCCGAATTTTCGTATAACAATTCTCAGAGCGCCTCCACTAAATTTACACCTTTCTTTGCCAATCTGGGTTATCATCCGTGTATCTTACCTAGGTCTCCAATTAATTCTCTGGTTCCGGCAGTGGAGGAAAGGCTGACTGCGATGAGGCAAAATCTGGAGGTTCTGAAGGAATCCCTGACCACAGCTCAAGAACGTTATAAGAGATTGGCTGATAGATTCCGTAAACCTGAACCCATGTTCAAAGTAGGAGATTCCATGTGGTTAGCAACTAAGAATCTGAAGTTAAACATTCCTTCACAAAAACTTGGACAGAAATTCATTGGCCCTTTCAAGATCAACAGTATTGTGAGCTCTGTGGCCTGCCGGCTGAAGCTGCCTAGGACTATGAAGGTACACCCAGTTTTTCATGTATCTTTACTAAAGCCTGTATCTCCTAATAGCTTCCAGGGATGTGTTGTGCCACCTCTGCAGCCTGTGGTGATTGATGGGCAAGAACAATTTGAGGTGGAGGAAATTATTAATCCCAGGATTCGCAGGAATCGGCTCCAATATCTGATAAGATGGCAGGGGTATCCCCTGAGGAAGACTCTTGGGAGCCTGTGTAAAACATCAATGCCCAACAGAAGATTTCTCGTTTTCATCAGAGATTCCCTGAGAAACCAGGTCCAGGATCGTCCTGAGGCCACTTCTAAGGAGGGAGTAATGTCAGGACTCTGAACATTTTTATTACCTTTTGTGCATTACTGCCCTTTTCCAAGATGGTGTCTTTGGTCTCATGTGCACTTGTCTTCCTGCTATAAAACTCCACCCCAGCCTTCAGTCTGTGCTAGAGTATTCTGCCTTGCATCCAGCTCCTGACCCTGGTGACTCCCTGGCTATATACCTGCTCCTGTGAACCTGTGTGGTGATCCTGCTACTCTGCTCTGAGTTCCTGCTGCATACACCAGTTTCCAGTAATCCTCCTTCAGCTGCTGCTCTTGTTTACTTCCATCTGCGTTTGCTGGACATGTAAGCTGTTGCTGCTCTGCAAAAACCTGAGACTATTAACCAGGCCTCCCTGGTTGAGCTAAGATATTATTTGAACTGCCTTATAAGCATATCTATCTGTGTTTGGACTAAGACAAGGACTTATTCTTGTCAAGTATCCTCAAGAATAACTGTGCTTCATAGACTTTCTGCTTGATTGCATTTTCCTCTGAAGTTTCCTATAGACTGTTTAGCTGCGTTTAATATTTACACCAAGTGTTGTGGACTTGAGTTTCTCTCTGCACCTGTTTGAATCACTGTGTGATAATATAGACTTTGCCACTTATAAAACTGTGTCCTGTAGTTGTCTTGTTCCACGCAAAGAGTCTCCTGAGTTATCCCCTATAATTTTTACTCCAAGGAAGGATGGTTGCCCGAATGGTGGTGGAGTCCCAAAAGGGGTGGTAACCCAAAAAGGGTGGAGTCCCAAAGGGGGTGGAGTCCCAAAAGCAGGTGGTGACACAAAAGGAGGTGGTGGAGTAACAAAAGGGGGTGGTGGCCCAAAAAGGGCAGCGGCATATGCGCCGAGGGACTGTTGGTGGGATCAGTGTTCAATCATGGATTATGTACTGACTTTCCATCTGACAAGATGTCACAGAGCTGTACTGTCGAAGTGAATGTAGAGTGCGTGACTGGATTTCTGGACCCAGGGAGCCCGCTGGCCCTGGTGAGCACCACACTCCCTATCTATCTGGTCCCCGGAAGGAAGATGGATGTCTACTGCATCCATGAGGTCCCTATGGATTATTCCATGTCCAGGGTAGTCATTGAGACACTCACGATTCTTAACAGCCATGACGTCCTTGTAGTCCTGGGCTTGCCGTACCCTATTGGAATCGGTCATGACTTTGAATTGTTATTGGGAGGAAAGGGGAGTGTCTGATTGCTTATAGAGGAGCCGGAATGACCTTAAAGGAGCCCCACCACAGCAGGCAGCTAAAGGGGTTCCTGTTAATGTGATGCATAAAGAGGAGGAGGTAGCACCCCCTAAGGTCTATGTCCCAGAGTTAGGGATGACTGGGGAAAAGTGTGGGTCTGACCAATTTGGGAACTTAGCAGAGGAGACCAAGACTGTGACCGTTAAAAACAGGATAGCTCCAGGAAAGGGGTCTGACACATGTTTAAGTGGGGACTTGTTGTTCCAGGGTTACAGGGTGAGTAGTGGTGACTCCCATTCAGACTGTGACACAAGAGAAAAAAGAATGCGGTAAGGTGGACAAATGGCAGTTCTTCCTTTTGTCGCTGGGGACAAAGCGGTTGCTGAAAGGCAGGAAAGGCTACACCCTGGGAGAAGAGGGATGGAGAAGAGACAGGGTCAGTGGCAAACCAGGTTAGTGTCCTTGATAAGGAGGTTACTTTACCACTGACAACCCACAGCACAGAGGTAGTCGATGACGTGGAGAAAAGAAAACTGACCCAGGGTGGTGGTAGAGATCCAACAGCTAAAATTGAAGTTGGAGAAGAACTCTGAAAAAAAAAACGAGAGCCTGCAGGAGAAGCTGTCTGAATCAACTGCTGACACCCAACAACGAGAGGATCAAATTGACAAAATGACAAAGGAAATGTGCGAGCCGACAGCTTATGCCAGGTGGAAGCGCACCTCCAAAGCTTGGGGAAAGAGCACAATGACATCTGTCAACAACTGGCAAATGAGAGGTTAAAGGTGTCGACTATGGAAGCCGCCAACTCTGTCAGGCTGGATCAGGTGCATCATCTGAAGTCCGAGCTCTTGGCAGCCAAGTCTCAGCTTGGAGAGAAGGAAGCACAGGAGCAAAGCTGCTTCATACCATCCACTCCACTAGGGAGAAGCTGCGCTCTGCTCGGCAGGAGGATGCAGAACACGTGTCTCAGCTGGAAATGACCTGCTGCAACAAAGCGCAGGAGCTGGCCAAAGAGTTTTCTCATGGGAAGCAAAAAGTGGCAGATTTACAGGCTGAACTAAAGCATCTGGAAGAACAGAAATCTGAGAAAATCCCAGCCTTGGAGTCAAAAATAAGTTCCATCTGGGAACTGTCCTCAGACTTGGAGGAGAATGCATGCATCAGAGAGGCCCATGAGAAGCATGAGTAGGAGCTTCTCTGAAGAGAAGACAAGCATTGCTGCCTGGCAGGGGAGGGGATTAAGTTCTCCAAGAGCTCAAGATCGAGAAGGAGGCTAATGCCCAGCTCCAGAAATACATGGATGACCAAAATAAATGAGCTCTTCGCTCTACAGAACAAACTGTCATGCTCGCTCGATCTGATGGCAAAGAAGGAGAGTAAGCTGGAGAGTCTGACCAAAGAAGTAGTCTACAGGGAGGAAGAAATCCAGAATGGGAAGTGCCAAGCAGACGGCCTCACATGAGAGGTCGACGTCTTGAAAAACAGCTCTGACTCATAGGATGAGAAGATAAAACACTGTGTCAAGAAGACGAGCACTTTTCCAGTGTGTGGTAGAGGTACCCGAGGATGTGCGAGAAACTTGTGCCAGTGAGGCTGTGCATGAGGCATTTAGAAAGGCGTTGGAAGCGTGTAGTGTGAACTGGGTGCCAGACTCTTAAGCAGTTAGTTATATTGTCGAACAGGGAAGTCACAGTGAATCGGGTGGCTAACCTGAGTGACATGCACCTACACTGTCTTCGCACAAAACAGATGATCCTGTTGAGGAATAAGGAAGCCGCTTGATGTCTGGAGCATGCAAGGAAAGCTCAAAGTCGGACGGAGTTTGTGGAAGACATCGTTCAAGTGTCTAGGAATCTGATGAGGAAAGTCATTGGGAGACTTGGAAATTGTGAATAAGTCCGGTGTGGCGAGTGTGAGGTTCCCGGCTGATGCCGAAGCCCAGGTAGTTGGTGAAGATGAGATGGTTCCATTCTTTGTGGTCGGAGCAAGGGAGAGCCTTAAAAATATTCAAATACTCCTGGAATATTGCGTGGCGTACCTAAGAGAGGTAGAGGTAAATACTTGAGAGGGTGCAGATCAATAGACAGCTGCAGGAAATGCTAAGTAGATGGCGGCCACTTTCAACCCGAGGTCTGGAGAGACTAACGGTTCAGTAAAGGATAGAAGAGTTATAAGTTGTGACTCCTCTGTTAGCTCAGTGCTGAGTGGCCTTGGCAGGAGACCCTGTAGTGGATGTGGTGACAGAGAGTCAGACCAGACAGAAGGTATGGGGTTAAGGGAATCGCAACATCATACTGACCGCCGGGCATGGGGGTGGTCTGACAAAGGGGAATGTATACCTGTTAATATAATATCCTCTGTTACAAAAGAAGTATTTTCTATTAATCAACATCTAAATTGTGCTACAGATTTTGTAATTTATATGATTGAGTGTAAATGTAAAAAACAGTATGTGGGGAGGACTATACAACCACTACACTTCAGATTAAACTCCCACAGACATAATATACATAACATAAGGGGTTTCTTTTACATGGACTTTCCAGGCATTTTTCTATTATACATAATAAAAATTATAATGACTTAAAAATTAGTCCAACAGATCATATCCCAAAGGATGCTCCTAATAGAGTTCAAAAATTAATTAGAAAGGAAATCTACTGGATCTAAAGGCTCCATACTTTAAAACCCCATGGATTAAATGAGGTTACAGAGGTCTTTTTTATTATATACATTTTTTATATATATATATATATATATATATATATATATATATATATATATATATATATATATATATATATTGCTAATATTTTAATTTTTTAATATTTAAAACTAATGTTTTTAATTTCATATTCCTCATCCTGATATAGTATTTCCTGTGAGAATATGAATACAATATATTAGCAACCTATAATTTATTATCGTATAAATAATTTCAAACAATTAATTTATCTGAATATCTTGTATGTTTTTAATGATTTATCTGGTCTCCGTATATTATTATAGTAACTCTAAATTGCAGTGTAAATTTTGCTATGTATTTGTTATACTTCAATTTAATTGCCTAGTACGGATGGCATTGATGTGAAATGTTGTAATACCGGAGAATCCTGTTTGCGATGACTTTGCGGTCCATGGTTGGTGTTTGATCGTGTCTGCTTTAGGTTTCCTCTTTGTTTCCTAGTGGATTGTGTTTCTCCGCTGTGCTATTCCGGGCTATCCCGCCTGATGATTTGCTGTCACTGACAGGTATCTGATCGTGATTGCATCTGGTTTTTCTTTTTTCTGGGTGGTGGAAAATTGCCTTCCCCGCTGTGCTTACGGCGTGAACCTGCTACTGGATTGTTCAATGGAGGTAATTGACCCTGCTATTCGAATACCCCTCTTCCGTTCCCTGTTTTTCTAAATGTAATAACTACTAGTAATATGAAGATTAACCTTATCATTATCATGCGAAATAATACATACTTTTTTGCATATATTTTTTCGTGAAATAAATAGATATATTTACAATTTTTCTACATACATGAAGTAACCATTTTTATGCATACATGAAATCATGATTTTTATACAAATACCTTTAATACATAATTTTTATTTTAAACTAATAAATAAGTCTTTTAATAGATGTTGGCAATATTATTTTTCCTTGTATAATTCTGATTATACATCATTTTATTTCTTCCTCCTTGTCTTTGATTGAGTTTTCCCTGTCTGGAATAGTGGCATGAGAGGTTAATGAACGGATCAAATCCTGGTTTATACTTTTTGAAGCAAGTTTGTATCCCCAATTTGTTTTTTCTTGTTTATTATTTTTATAAAAACAATGTTTTTTTCTTTTTACTTTCCTGAACGAACCTATAAAAGAAAAAGAAAATATATGAGTATAATAATTACTAATATTTTCATTTGTAATCAAGTTCCTAATGATGATCCACAATTGAATACTCAGGACATGGTTTTCTCCCATCCCGGCTCGCTGCACGACTTTACTAACTCCCCTCTCCCACTTTCGGACCACAACCTTCTTTCCTTCTCTGTCAAGAATTGTCTCCTCACCCAGGACACCCCCACTTACCACACTTATCGGAATACACATACCAGTAATATCCAGCAGCTTATTGACAATCTCCACACATCTTTAGCCTCCATCTCCTCCCTCTCCTGTCCAGACTTAGCATTGTCACACTTCAATAATACACTGAAGAATGCCCTAGATGAAGCAGCACCTTGTACACGCAGAAAGACCTGACCCAGACAACGGCAGCCCTGGCACACAATGCAAACATGCTTTCTTCAGCACTGCTCAAGGTGTGCAGAGCAGCAGTGGAGAAAATCTCTCTTAGCAGAAGTCTTTATCCACTATAAGTTCATGCTCAAAACCTAGAACTCTGCCCTTCATCTGGCCAAACAATCCTACTTCACCACCCTCATCACCTCACTATCCAACAACCCAAAACACCTTTTTGAAACCTTAAACTTCCTCCTGAAACCTAAAGTACAGGCCCCCATCCCCAACCTCAGCGGTGAGGATCTGGCCATTTATTTCCTAGAAAAAATCAACCTCATCCATCAGGATATCTCAGCGCAATCTCCTCAGTGCCTGGATCCCCTTCCCTGTCGCACCTCAAGCTCACTAGACATCTTTGAGCCTGTTTCAGAAGAAGTTTCCAAGCTCCTCGCTTCTTCTCGGCCTACAACCTGCAACAGTGACCCCATTCCTTCATATCTCCTGCAGTGTCTCTCACCAGGGGTCACCACTCACCTGACTAAAATATTTAACCTCTCTCTTTCTTCAGGTATCTTTTCCTCCTCATTTAAACATGCCATCATAACCCCTTTACTTAAAAGCTATCCCTGGACCACAACTGCACTGCTAACTACAGACCTGTCTCTAACCTTTCCTTGATCTCTAAACTCCTGGAATGCTTGGTCCACTCCCGTCTAATCCGCTATCTCTCGGATAACTCTCTTCTTGACCCCTTACAATCTGGTTTCTGCTCTTTCCACTTCACTGAAAGTGCCCTCACTAAAGTCTCTAATGATCTAATAACAGTTAAATCCAAAGGTCATTGCTCCCTGCTGATTCTCCTGGACCTCTCTGCCGCATTTGACACTGTGGATCACCAACTCCTCCTCACTATGCTCCGCTCTATAGGCCTCAAGGACACAGACCTCTCCTGGTTCTCCTCCTACCTCTCTGACCGCTCCTTTACTGTATCTTTTGCCTGCTCCTCTTCCTCTCCTCGTCCCCTTACTATCGGGGTTACTGGGACATGACATTGCAGGAGGCGTCCGTCACTCGCTTTCCACCTCATCTTCTAACCTGCTCCCTATAATAACTACAACCTGTGCACCTTCCAATCCCCGGGCTCTGTGGGACAAATACACAGAATATCCTAGAGGAGATATCCATAGAGCGCACAGGAGAGGTCTTCCGGACTTAGCCATAAATGTCACTGCCGACAGATCCACCACAGTCCTCCTGACTCTAGAGGAAAGGAGCCAATGTGTCAGTAGTGACCCTCTAATAGCATCAGGTTACCGGCACCAGCTCCACCAGCCTTTGTGTTATGGGGAGAGATATTCTGGGAGAGAAAAGCCAGGATTTGGGAAAGATGAGGGGATTTGTCCCAGTAAATAAGTCTCTTCTGGTTGATGACCACAGATCGGGGTATTTGGCAATTATGGCTCAGATTCCAGGTGGGAATAGGAGACTCTTTTCCTTGATGCCCCAGGAGGTTCCGGTAAAACATTCTTATTAATTTGCTGCTCTCAGAAATTCCCTCCATCAATAACATTGCTCCGGCCGCTGCATCGTCTGGGGTTGTGGCCGCTCTGTTAGATGGAGGCGCACGGCTCAGTCAGCACTAGGATTACCCCTGAATCTAGCGCTCTTGGAATCTCCCGTCTGTAATATCACTAAGGTCTATGAAAGATCTGGGGGGATCCAATCACTTAATGGGGGGAATTGTTCTACTTTTAGCAACGTTACCCGTTCTTAAAGAAGCAGCACCAGCAGACGAGCTGCATACTTGTCAGCACAGTCCTGCATACACTGAGCGACCTGATCATGTGACCCCTGACTCCTCCCCTCCTGTGACCTCATCACAGGTCCTGTGCGCCCGGAAAAGCAATATATGTGGAGTGCGGCTCTGCAGGTTGAGGTAGGTGGTGGAGATTCCCCATTACTGGGTGTGGGGGACATTAACCCCTTCAGCACTGAGGCTCTTTTGGGGTCACTGTGTGCTGTGAACAGTAGAGTTGGCGTTAGGATTTTGGTTCAGGGGGGCGAAGCTTCTGAGTGGCCCCTAACCAGGTAACCTTGATTACAACTCGGTGACGCCCCCTAATAGTGGAGGAGAACCTCAGCAGATGACCGCGCTGTTACTGAAGATAATTTCTATTTAACGACCAAAATGGATATTACCGCCATATGGTCAGTGGTAGATACCAGCCCTACAGAACATATATGAGATCACAGCACAGTTACAGATAATGTCTTACCACTGACGTCCTTTCTGATGGAATCGTCACTTATCCCATCTTTTCCATCTGGCCCAGACCGACATGACAACTTCTTCCAGCCACGACTCGTCTGCAGATAATACAACAAAGACAAATTTCACTTCTTATATTCCAGCCCCATCACCATCTATCTCCAACCTGCACAACCTCCCCATCCTGCGGATACCTCAATACTGAGCCGCTGCTGCCGTATGTGTCCCTATTACTGCCCCTGATACCCCAATACTGAGCCGCTGCTGCCGTATGTGTCCCTATTACTGCACCTGATACCCCAATACTGAGCCGCTGCTGCCGTTTGTGTCCCTATTACTGCACCTGCTGTGGGGTTCTCTGCGCCCTCTAAATTATAAAGCACCCCTCTATAATATGGTAATGCTGGGTGCAAGTGCCCTAGAAAACAGTGCCCACATTTTGCCCCCTAGAAAGTAATAATGCCCTGTATGCCCCTTTGACAGTCACAGTAACCTGAGTTCCCCTATAACAGTAAGTGCCCACTTTTCTTTTTAAAATGTCCTGAGTCTCCCCCCTGTACAGCTCCCCTCGTCACAGGGTGAAGCTCTCTTATACAGTCTAATGCCCCCTCATTGCATATATACTGACCCCTTAGTATCCCCCCAAACTGTTTGATAGCTCCAATAGTGTAATTGCCACACTATGATGGCAACCTAGATAGCCTCCATATAGTATAATGCACCAGACAATCCTCAGTATAGTCCTCAATATAGTATAATGCATTCCCCATAGGCAGACTATATAGTATAATGCACTCCCCATAGGCCTCCATGTATCATAATGCACTCCCCATAGGCAACCTCTATATTGTATAATGCACTCCCCCATAGGCAGATTCTATAGTATAATGCAGCCCCACATAGGCAGTCTCTATAGTATACCTTAATAAAATGCACCCCCATATGAAGCCTCCATAGTATAATGCAGCCTGTCACCAGTTTTGGCCTATATAAGTTAAGTAAGGGCTGATATACAGCATTCTGTAGTGCTGTATATCTGCCCCAACCCAACCTGTAAGAGAAGAAAAAGACCTTTTATTATACACATCTACAGGGCAGTCTGGTCCAAGGGGTGTCGCAGGCTTTGGTCCGGCACCTGCCCTCTTCTTGTGATTCCACCCTCCCGCTTGATTCACGTGGCTGACGCATCTCTGCGTCATCTACACAGACTCCTTGACACCGTGAACAAGTGTCGGGAAAGGTCAAAGAGCCCTGGCACCTGCGCACTGCAGTAATTTGCTCTGCCCTCAACAGGGCAGAGAAGTACGCCTACACAGGAGCGTGATGCCGATTAGACTGTGTGGACAACACAGTGATGCATCATCCACATGAAGCAAGCAGGAGGACGGCGATCATAAGAAGATGGGAGATTGTGGACCAAGAAGAGCGACACCCCTCTGACCAGACCGACCCGCAGGTGTGTATAATAAATTATTTTTCTTCTCTTACAGGTCTGGTTAGGGGCAGTTATACAGCATTATAGAATGCTGTATATCAGCCCTGAAAGGTGATGGCCGTATCTATTTTCGGCCAAACCTGGTGACAGGTTCCCTTTAATGTAATGCACCCCATTTCCAGACAGCTGGTGCCAGGTCATGACGTAATCGTGACCCCCTGTCGGCGTCGGTGTTGTCAGACACTGAGAGGGGGATGATGGGAGATGGAGCGTAACGCGGTCAGCTGTATTGGCATCTAGCCGATACAGCTGAACTGATGATGGGGGTGGCAACTGCTGGCACTGGGCCCCCCTGCTCAAGGGCCTCATAGCGGCCGGGCGGCAGAGCTGAGAGATCGATTCTCCCAGCACTGCAGCAGAATGCAACTGTACGGGCGCACTGGGCATGCCGATACAGTTACAGTAGCGTAGCTCCGGGTGGGCTCCCTCAGAGCATGGGGCCTGGGGTGACCACCCCCTCTGCACCCCCCCCCCGGTAGCTACACTACTGAATAACTGCTGTGGACAGAAGACAGAATGCGGCCTAGCTGGTTCCCAAGCCCACATTAGATCCATTCAGACACCTGCAGGATGAGCGGACAGAAGCCCAGAGAAGTTCTCCCACCATGCGATGATTCCTCTCCTAGCTCCAGCACAATAATGTAGATACTAGTGATGAGTGAGCCGCTCTCCACTACTCCATCAGGGGGCTCGGACAAGCTTGTTACTGGGGTATCGCAGGTGATGGAGCGCCGTGCTCGAGTTCCCAGCCAATAAACATGCGGGGAGTACCCGCCATACACGGTAATGTTGTAGCCATGTTGGCTACTGGCATTACTGCGACTGTCCGGCCACATCACGTTATCGGGTTTATAGATGACCCAGTGGCGCTATGCTCAGCCCACCGTCCTCGGGAAGCCGGTCTGTTATAGGAGGGAGCGCTTAGATTGTTGTCAGCCCCCTAAGTATTATAAAGTTGTATCCTTTAGTGTCTTTCATGTGGCGCTATAGGGTGTATTTAACCCCTTCACCCCGAAGCCTGTTTCCACCTTCCTGACCAGGCCAAATTTTTCATTTCTGACCACTGTCACTTTATGAGGTAATAACTACTGTATGGACGCTTCAATAGATCCCACTGATTCTGAGATTGTTTTCTTTATGACATGTTTGTACTTCATGATAGTCCTAAAATTTCTTCAATTTGACGTTTATTTGTAAAAAAAATTGGAAATGTGTCAAAGTTTGAAAACTTTGCAATTTTCAAACTTTGAATTACTGTGCCCTTAAATCATAGCGATATATCACTCAAATTAGATAATAAATAACATCTCTCACATGTCTACTTTACATCAGCACAATGTTGGAAACATAATTTTTTTTTGTTAGGATGTTATAAGGGTTAAAAGTAGACCAGCGATTTCTTATTTTTACAACAAATTTACAAAACTAATAAACAATGGACCGGAGGGCGCTGCACTGGAGCCTGAAAATAATTTGCAGCAAATATAAGGATGAAAACCACTCAATTCATCCAAAAAATAAACAATAACAAAATATTAAAAATATTTGCGCTAAAATTTCAGTAAAACATAAATATAAACATAACACCGTGTTAACCTTTCATAGGTGATGACATAGGTGCAAGGCTAGGGTACCTTAGTCCTGTAGGCTGTATATAAATAGTCGCCCCTGCGTCTTGGAAGGTCCTTCAAGTGGCTTCCGTCCGTTTTAAGTGTTCCAATTGTGCCAAATGCCAGAGGCAATAGATGATAATATTGTTAAGCAAGGACAATTGTCCAAGTACCGCCGTCCCGGCCGGTGACAGGCGTGTTTCCCAGAGATAAAGCAAGTCTGCCGTGCACTGGCAGTGAAGGCTCAGTCCTAAGATCGAGCCGGCAAGGCGCAGCGTGGCTGCAGGACCTTGCGTGACGTCACTATCACGTGATGAATCACGTGACCGGCTACAGAGCGCACACCGAACCACACTTATCCGACGCGTTTCGGAATCTCTGATTCCTTCTTCAGGGATGGTACGGTGTGCATGGTGTGTACCTTTTATAGTGTGCCGGATTTCTTGTTAATTACGTCATTGGATAAAAGCAAACAGTTCAACTTCGTCATTTAAACCATGTGGTGCCAAGGTGATCATTTCAAAAATGCATTTGGTTTCTGCCCGGGACATTTGATGAATAAAATTGCCGCCACGTCCATCTCTTTAACTATTTTGTCCAGTGACTCTGATGTCCTTCAGTGAGCCCCCGTGGTGTTTTGCAAAATGCATAGATAAAGGGTGTCCCATGTACCGTAAATGTTCTCCGATCCTAACGTGCATTGGGCATATGGTCCGGCCTATGTATAATTTTCCACAGGGACAGGTTAGGCCATATATTATACCTTTAGTGGAACAGGTAATAAAATCTTGGATATTCGTTACTGCTGATTTGTTAGAGATTGAGGTTTGCTTTTTAGTACTCAGTTTCCTACATAGTAAACATTTTTCACATGGAAAAAAACCTATTGGACATTTAGATAAACCGGAATTGGACGTCTTCCAAGATCTGCCACTAGTGGGGGCTATGATGTTACCCAAATTGTTGACTTTTTTATAGACAAATCTTGGACGTATAGATAATAATTCTCCAATTACCTTGTCCTCCTTCAAAATATTCCAATGTTTACTGACAATCTTCTTCAGAAATTTGCTATTGGAATTGTATTGTGTTATGATTGGGATTTCACCAATTTCCCATTTCCTACTAATGTTTTTTCCTTCTGAGTCAACAATTTCTCACGTGGATATTTTCCAACCTGCTCTTTAGTTTCCATTAAAAATTGCTTATCATCCTTTAATTTAAAATCTCTCCACTAACATGTCTGCTTCCGTATCATAATCCTCCGGCCTTGAGCAGTTCCTATGGGCTCTTATAAATTGGCTTTTCGGGACATTCAGTAGCCAACTTGGAAGGTGGCAACTATCTAGGGCAATTTACAAAACTATTTTTTTAAGGACCACATCACATTTGAAGTGACTTTGAGGGGCCTATCCGACAGAAAATACCCAAACGTGACACCATTGTAAAAACTGCACCCCTCAAGATGCTCAAAACCACATTCAAGAAGTTAATTAACCCTTCAGGTGCTTCACAGGAACTGAAGTATCGTGGAAACGAACATTTAACTGTAGTCACAAAAATGATCTTTTAGCACCATTTTTTTTTATTTTCACAAGGGTAACAGGAGAAGATATACCACAAAAGTTGTGCAATTTCTCCTGAGTAGGCTGATACCCCATATGTAGGGGAAAACCACTGTTTGGATGCATGGTAGGGCTTGGAAAAAAGGAACACAAAATTGACTTTTAGAACACAAAATTGGATGGAATTGAGAGCGGACGTCATATCACATTTGAAAAGTCCTTGATGTGCCCAAACAGTGAAAAAAAAACATAAGTGACCCCGTTTTGGAAACTTCAGCTGTGGCAAAAATTAAGTGACCACTGCACAGTTTTATAAAAATCAGCTTCTCTACATGTCTGACAGCCATTGCTTTCCAGTGTCAGTTGAATTCCAACCAAAGTACACCTCATTCTACTTAATGTGCTTCTGATTAGGTGATCACCTGAATGAAATCTTATTTAATGAAGGAAAGTATAAAAAACCCTGCTGTGGAGTTCAAAATCCTCTTGCAATAGGACAAGCTGGATGGCAAAACAAGAGTAAAATCCCAAAAGCAATAGGAATGAAAAAATAACTTTTAACCATGCCAAAGGAGTTGAAAAGAAAAGTCCTAGAGTGAGGAAAAGAAGGGCTCAATTCTGGCTTTACTTGCAGAGGGACACAGTGAGCATCATGTTGCCTCCATCCTTAAAATTTCTAAGACAGTCCATTACAACAAGGTCAAGCAGCAAACATTGGGGACAACAAAGCTACAGACCGGCAGAGGGCGAAAACGACTCTCCATTGACCGGAATGACCGCCATCGTATTCGAATGTCACTCAGCAACCGCAGGATGACATCAAGTGACCTACAAAAGGAATGGCAAATGTCAGCTGGGGTGAAGTGCACAGCTAGAACAGTTCGTAATAGGCTCCTAGAGGCAGGCCTCAAGTCATGTCAAGCTAGAAAAAAGCCTTTCATCAATAAGAAGCAAAGGAGAGCCAGGATGAAGTTTGAAAAAAGACCATAAGGATTGGACCATAGAGGACTGGAGTAAGGTAATCATCTCTGATGAGTCTATTTTTCAGCTTTGCCCAATACCTAGTCGTCAAATGGTTAGACGGAGAGGCGTACAAGCCACAGTGTCTGGCACCCACTGTGAAATTTGGTGGAGGATCGGTGATGATCAGGGGAGGCTTCAGCAAGGCTGGAATAGAGCAGGTTAATCTTTGCGAAGGATGCATGAATCAAGCCGCATACAAGGTTATCCTGGAAAAACAGTTGACTCCTTCTGCTGAAGCAATGTTCCCCAACTCTGAGGACTGTTTTTTCCAGCAGGACAATGCGCCATGCCACACTGCTAGGTCAATCAAGGTGTGGATGAAGGACCACCAAATCAAATGCCTGTCATGGCCAGCCCAACCTCCAGACCTGAACCCCATTGAAAACCTCTGGAATGTAATCAAGAGGAAGATGGATAGTCACAAGCCATCAAACAAATAAGATCTGCCTAAATTTTTGTACCAGGAGTGGCATAAGGTCACCCAAAAGCAGTGTGAAAGACTGGTGGAAAGCATGCCAAGACACATGAAAGCTGTGATTAAAAATCATGGTTATTCCACAAAATATTGATTTCTGAACTCTTCCTGAGTTAAAATATTAGTATTGTTGTTTCTAATTGATTATGAACTTGTCTTTTTTGCATTTAAGGTATGCAAGTCCTGCATTTTTTGTTATTTTGGCAATTTCTCATTTTCAGAAAATAAATAGAAAATTTATTGCTTGGAACTTCGGAGACTTTTCAGTAGTTTATAGAATAAAAGAACAATTTAAATTTTACTCAAAAATATACCTATAGAGAGAAAAATCAGATAAACTGAAAATTTTGCAGTGGTCTCTTAATTTTTGCCAGAGCTGTATACTACAAATAAAACCATTATAAGGACAAAACCGCAAGCAATATTAAAATAAATAAATATTTTTTTTTAATTAAAAGTATTTAATAGTATGGAAGGGGGAGGTATCAGAAATACAGAGGATTATTGATTATTTGAATAGTAACTGATTTAATCTGAAATTCACTTACCAACATCATAACGAGACTGTGAACTTACTAGATATTAGTTTCTGGCTATGCAGATGAAATAGTATCTGTAACACCGTATAAATAAAATTCTCGGAGGTAAATAGTATTTTACAAGCTTCCTCATGTCTTGTAATAAATAATCTTCCAATTGGTGAGATGATTCACCCAATGGAAGATCTATTACTTTTCCTTCTACGCTCGCTAGATACACTTTTTTTTTTTGCTTGGATACTCCATAAGTGACCCCATTTTGGAAACTACATCCCTCAAAGAATTTATCTAGAGGCATAGTTTTATAGTAACGATTATAATGTTTTGAGTTTTACTAGTGTATGAATTTATAATGTGGTATTATGTGTAAGATGTATGGAGTACATCAGATTGTAAAAGTGTGTTGTGTCAACAGGATAAAAACTAATTTTATTAATTTATGGATGTGTGGTATGCTTTGAAGCAATCCTTAATTCAAAGACCAGGTTTCTCAGACCAGGTTTCACAATGGTAAATTGTGTCCTTTTGGATTCCCCTCTTGGAGCATACTCTGCACCGTTTTTGTGATCTTCCTTTCTTCACAGTTTGGGGAATCGGTCCTGGAAAATGTTCACCTGGGACAATACGAGCACTATCAGTTTCAGAAGTACCGGAACCCTCACCTTCCTGAGTGCCAAACATTACGGCCTTGATGTCTACCTCCTGAAACTGAAGGAAGGTCCCTGTATTGCCTGCAGATCAGAACAGCACAAAAACATTGTACGGTGCCATCTATACAATGTGCACAACCAATTTTTTGTACCATACTTTGGCTTTGTACATGGCACTGTATGGTTGGAGGAGCTGATCTGAGAGATCTACACACGATGTACCGATTGTAATCCAAGTTACAATCTGGCTTTGGGACTTGTGTTGTGGTACCACGAACAGTTACAAGGGAGCCGTTGTCACGATCTATGGTGGTGAAGATTAGGACATCCCTTTTGTCCTTATACTTGACCACCAGCATGTTGTTTTTGCATTAGGCTCGGCTTTCTCCCTTTCTCAGCATTTGCCCAATTTGTAGCTTAGGCAGGCCTCTCTAATTTTTTCACATGGTGCCGCAGGCAACTGTACTTCTGACAGAGAGGGCCTTGAAGAGGGGGATGCTGGTGTGAAAGTTATCAATGTAGAGGTGATAACCCTTATCCAGCAGTGGGTGCAGCAATTTCCACACAATTTTCACACTCACCCCTAGGCCAGGGTGGCATTCAGGGGGTAATCTGGGTGTCCTTTCCCTTGTAGACCCTAAATCTGTGTGTGTACCCTGAGGTACCCTCGGACAGTTTGTACATGTAACACCCCTTTGGGGCTACCACGGTCCACTGGGTGTTATGGGGGTCTCACCTCTCCAGGGCGCAGTGCCTCCACCCGAATCTTGATTGGAGCTCTCTCTCTGGGACTGCAAAAGGACTATTATCTTCTGCCAGGGGCTGACTCGGGAAGCCCCTGCCACACTCAGTACACACTCACAGGGATCAGGAATTAAACAGTTTAACAGGTTTATTGCTATGCAGCATAAATGTGATGGATTTAAAAGAATAACATGCACTACAAGTAACTGTGCTCTGTCAAAGTCATATACACATCACACTCTAATTCTACTTCAACCCTGCAAGTATAACGTACCAGGTTTTTTTTGTTTCTTCCAGTTTAACTCGGTCCAAACGTTGGGGCCCAGTTGCCGCGGATGTTGGCACGCAAATTAGAACAGTTGGTGCACTTAGATGAATATTAATGGCAATAGTCTGGGCTGTAATGTACTCACTGTAAATAGTGCTGGTAGGACCACAAGTCTCAGAAGGGCACTCACTGCGCGTCTCCAACGGTCGGATGGTTCTCTGGACACCAGCTGGGGGCGGCCGGGTTCAGTCCTTTATACGGTGGGAGTGCTGGCAGAACTCTCCAAGTTCTTGCTGTAACTTGCTTCAGACGGTAAAAGAAAGCCGCGCTCTCTTCAGCAGCGTGGGTATATCCGAGGGGACAACAACACTGCAGCATAGAGGGATGCAAATCCGCCGTGCTCAGTCTCTCACAGCAAGTTGCCACGCTCACCTCTTTCTCTGCACTCTTGCTTTCACTTTCGGCCCAGCTCCTCCCTCCAAGTCCCTCCTCATCCAATCTGGGCTGTGTCATCTGACTGAAACAAGGGTCCCTGGGAATTGTAGTCCACTGCAGCTCAGGGGAAAATCTGCTAATGTCTGTAGATCCCTGTTTAACAGCAGCTGCAACGCTCTTCTTAGTGTCTGTAAGTCCCAGTATACCAGTAGCTGCCCTGACAGTTCCCAGTGCAGGTGTTACATAGTTTAATTCCATACCTGGATCTCTTACTGGGCAGGTATTGTTGGAATATTAGCCTCCCTTCCTAGCCGGAAATAGCAGCGCCGAATATATACTACTCTTTTGGGAGCTCAGCAGTATATATACAGCACATATTGAGAAGGGGTTAACTTTTTAAACCTATTAAATAACTAAAAAAACTGACGTGGGGTCCCCGCAATTTTTGATAACCAGCCAAGGTAAAGCAGACAGCTGGGGCTGATATTAAGGTCGATGGATTTTGGTCCCTACCCAGCATAAAAATACCAGCCCGTAGCAGCCCCAAAATTGGCACATTACATTAGAATATAATATCCCACAATTTTGTATGTTCCCCTGATGAGTCTCACTGATGTGAGAGGAAACGCGTAGGGAAGTCTAATCTTTCTGTGTGGTGGGTACAAATATTTAGCCTGACTTGGGTACTGCCCTTGTCAGGGCAGGAGCAATACAGGGGCACGACTGGGGTAGTACAGTGATTACTTTCTTTCCCCCTCCCCCGTCAAGCATCATAAGGCTCCTGCCAGGAACAAACAACCAATTTGGTGAGACAAAACCATTTTTTTACTGAGCACTGGTATGCACTGTCTGCACTTTATCACGTTTATTGTCCATAAAAATGTTTTTACAATAGCAGTATTAAAGGTTATGTTTTAGTTTACTTTATAAAGGATTCTCTCGGCTATTTATATATATTCTTTACTAGAGATTGCTTTGAAGTGTCTTGACTTGATACATCTTGCTTGTTAGCTTGTTATAATTGTCTATATTTCTCTGTTATGGCCGGGTTCCTATCGGCAGGACCTGACACTAACCTTTGGCTTACTGAGGCCAAAGAGATCTTCTCTGAGAAAATCTTTGCTCAGAAGAAGTATACTCCCACATATGCAGCAGCTTTTAAAGATTTGAATAAATTATATAAGGAACATACGAGCTCGTGGTGGGAAATCCAGAGCTTAGACACATATATTAAAAACAACATAGTACCCAGGGGATTGCGTATTACCCTCTTGCCAGCACCTCGGTGTCGAAATCCAGAGCTATTGAGCCGTTGGGAGAAAGAGGCAACTAATAGCTCTTCGAGATTTATGAATTTGTTAGTTACGGAGGAAAAAAATAATTTTGAAAAATTAAATATCAAACTGAAGGAACAGATTGAGATAGTAACTAAATTTAAAGGAGAAAGTGACTTCAGTATTAAGGAAACCCAATTACAAAACTCAATTGAAAAATTTCAATACAAACTGAAAGAAAGGAAACTCAAACAGTATCTGAGGTGTAAGGTTTCTCTTACTGAGAGTGTTGGGGGACACTCACTTGGCCGCGATATTCAAGCACATGGGTACGGGTTTATAAAACAAAGCAGTCCATGCGGTTTATTAAGCCTCATAAACCGGGGTACGCACAGTTCATAACATGAAACACAACAGGCACCAACTGGTGATATTTACTTGCAGCTTCTAACACTTCAGTGTACGGCTTTGCCTTACGGCCACTAACACGCTGGCCCTCCCTTAACCAGTTCCCAAGGGAGACCACACAGTTCATAGAACTTCACAAGCACTACCGGCCTGTACGATACCTGACGGGAGCTCCGGCTCCACCTGCTGACTCCTCGCCAGTCCACACCTCCGGGTAAGCTTACAGGGATCACCAACTTGCCTGGCCGGCACGCACTAGTCAGTCCAGACCTCACCGAAGGACTCCAGCTTCCCCAGACTCTGTTAACACTCTTCTGGGTAAGCTGCCTAACAGGGATCCCCAACTTGCCTGCCCGGCATACAGTAGTCAGTCCAGACCTCACCGAAGGACTCCAGCTTCCCCAGTTCCACTGTGCACTGCTCCGGGATCCGGTCCTCCTCCTAGGACCTCCAACGCCAGCAGGCGCTTTCCAGGAAGCCTCTTCCCAGGCTTCCAACACAGGAACACACCGAGCCCTCAGGAACTCCCTCAGGGATTTTGCACTTGGACCCTTCAGGTCCAAACACTAGAACCACACAGGAACATGTGACCCACACCCTGGTCACGTTATGTACCTGTAACCACACCCACAGTAATGGATCACATGGGCTGGTCACGTGATCCTGACATCACTGCAGGTCAACTCCGTGCACATCCCGGGGAGACCATGCAGCGCCCCCTACCTGTTACAGGGGTCACTGCATCACATATATCACATATCCCCCCCCCTCTGTTCACACCTGTAGGGTTGAACACCTGTCATACACGTGGGATCACGGGATATGTCATGCACGTTGCCTTGCCCTACCTGTCGAGAGAACCGTCTCAGTCGGTTTTGAGCATCACACAGACCCATCCAGTTGTTGAGTTTACCCCGCCCCCAGCGGTCAACATGTAGGCCTTGAGCTTTGGCCCTTAAGTTACAGTCTGTCCGTGACACCAAACCTTTAGTCAAGTTTGTCTCTTTACTCGACCTTTCTCTCCAGGGTCGCCACCCACGGTTGTTACGGACATTAGTCCCACTTACAGTCGAGACTAGCAACTGATCAGAGTCTGACCCTCCATCACTACGTCTACTACTGTACATGTCCTTTTTGTTTCCTTTTCCTTGGGAAGAAGGCGGCCGCCACCTTATGTTCTGCAGCTGTTTATTGACCTGCCGTCTGTACAGTCTTAGCTGCTCTATTTCTCTCAAGTAGGCCACGCGATACCTCAGGAGCATCCGGATATTCGCTAGACTCTCCTTGGACCCGACAACCAGGAATGACACCATTCCATCTTCACCCACCTGGGCCTCGTCTTCAGCCGGAATCCTCAGTCTCTTCACACCTGACACATCCACCATCTCCTGCATCGCTTTTCCAAACCGGCCAATGAGCTTCGCTACCAGAGCTCTGGGCACTTGGACTGTGTCCTCTACCAAGCCCAGTCGACTTTGAGCTTTCCTGGCTTGCTCCAAACAACGAGTGGCCTCATCATTCTCCCACAGGACCCTCTGCTTCGTGCGGAGGCACCGTAGGTGCATGTCCCTCAGGACAGCCACCCTCTTCACTGTGACTTCCTTAGTAGACAGTACCACCAACTGTTTCGTCTCCAGTGCCCAGTGCACACTAGACGCTTCCACTGCCTTTTTAAAGGCCTCATGCACACCGTCGCGGGTACATGCATCTTGCGCCTCTACGGGTACATCTATCACGCACTTGAAGAGCGGAGTCTCACTTCCTTCAAGAACAGATGGCTCCTGCCTTGCCATGGACCTTTCCATCAAGACACCTGTCACAACCGGGTGACCATCTTGTTCTGCTTTTAGCGCCAACTCACTTCAGCTTTACTCTCATTACCACTCTGGTACTGGCACGAGAAGTCTGCGACCACCACCTCTTTTCCTTGTAGAGGGCCTTTTAGTGCTTCACTAAGCACTACAATGTCTTCCTTTAGGGTCTGATACACACTTTGCCATCCGAACAGGTGGCCTCTGAGCTCAGAGACTTCCCTTTCTAGCTCATCCACTCTGCGCTCAGCCGCTTGTCTCAGGACCCTTTCTCGTTCGACATGGTCATTCACCGTCTCAATAACCAATTCCATCTCGCTTCTCCCATCCTCCGGATTGGTGAAACATCCATCACTTGAGGAGGTATTCACTTCCGGCACCATCTCCTTGGTGGCCTCCTCCACTTCCGCACCCTCCGACTCTGCACTGTCAGGGTCGGCCCTCTCTTGGGTCTCAGCGGTGACGTCATTAGGTTCGTCCCTTTTCCCTGGGACTTCAGAGTTCTTCATACACCCCAGGTCCTCAGCATCTTCCGTCAATTCCCCACATGGAGCAACGGGTTCAGCCCCTTTGGCTCTTTTACGTCTCCGTCGACGGGAGGAAGAATTGCCTGAGTCAACCTTATTACACTCTTTTCCACTGGCGTCACCGTCTGAATGGGAGTCGCCACCAATTGTTACCACAGGTCCTGGACCTCGTCCTCCACCCGTCAGCACAGGTCCTGGACCCCGTCCTCCACCTGTCACCATAGGTCCTGGACCCCGTCCTCCACCCGTCAGCACAGGTCCTGGACCCCGTCCTCCACCTATCACCATAGGTCCTGGACCCCGTCCTCCACCCGTCACCACAGGTCCTGGACCCCGTCCTCCACCCGTTACCACAGGTCCTGGACCCCGTCCTCCACCTGTCACCAGGGCATACGCATTTGTAACTGGCCATGACTTGTCACAGTCACCCCCAGAATCTGTGTCACACCCCACAGTCTGATGACCCTGCAAGTCACTCTCTGTCTGGGTGTCAGCTCCACATGTTTTATCCCGCAGACCACTACCAGTCGTATTGTGGCACACTTCAAGTGACGTCAGGTCAGTTAGTTGGGCAATCGCACCTTTTCCCTTGGTCAGGCCTACCTTAGGACTGCCACCTCTAGGGGGCGCATTCTCAACATTACTACCACCCATCCACATTATATCCACAAACACGTCACCCTTTTCCCAGAATGCTTCCAAATCTTGTCCTATTACAATAGGACACGGCAAGTCCGGGATTACAGCCACCTCATGGTATGTGAAAACCCCAGCTGCGACAACGTAGAGAGTGGCTACCTGAAGACATTTAGTGTCGCCAGGTGACACAGAATTTCCTGGAAGGGTTCTCAGCACAGACGCTTCTCTCCCCGGGTCTATCAACCCTTGCACACACTTTCCATCCAGCCAAAAAGGACACAGTCGTGACACCTCACTGATGGCCGCCCCTTTTTTGGCTCCGCCCCCTTTCTGGGCAAGTGCTCCGCTTTTTGATACCACCCCGGTTCGAGATTCAGCCCCCCTTCGGGATTCCACCCCTTTTTGGGCCATTACCCCTATTCGGGTTACCGCCCCTTTTTGGGTCTCCGCCCCCTTTTGGGCAACCATCCCCGTTTGGGCCACCGCTCACTATTAGGGATAATCCCCTCCCTGGGATACACCCCGTGGACTCCCCCACGGCACTCAGGCCCCAGTTCACACAGTACACCCCAATGTCTCTGGGCTTGTACTGGCCCTTTAAGAGTCTGCACAAAAAGAGAAAAATTTTTTTTTTTTTTTTTCTCTATGTCACTTCACCAGCTCCTGCTGGTACCGCCACAGCTCCCGCTGCAGTCACACACAACCGGCACCTCCAGGTGCTGCCAACCACAAGCCACTACAGCTCCGCCTGCTGTGGAACCTCTCGCTGCAACCACGGCTACTCTCCACACGGCTCTGCACGGCTCCACCGCTGCCGCTTGTCACCTTCGTGACCCCGCCGAGTCACAGCAGACGCTTGTCACCTTCGTAACCCCGCCGAGTCACAGCAGACGCTTGTCACCTTTGTAACCCCGCCGAGTTACCGCTAGACGCTTGTCACCTTCGTGGCTCTGCCACAGCAATTAACTCCACGTGTGCTAGCGGGATTGTTGCCAAAATTCTCCACCAATTGTAAGGTTTCTCTTACTGAGAGTGTTGGGGGACACTCACTTGGCCGCGATATTCAAGCACATGGGTACGGGTTTATAAAACAAAGCAGTCCATGCGGTTTATTAAGCCTCATAAACCGGGGTACGCACAGTTCATAACATGAAACACAACAGGCACCAACTGGTGATATTTACTTGCAGCTTCTAACACTTCAGTGTACGGCTTTGCCTTACGGCCACTAACACACTGGCCCTCCCTTAACCAGTTCCCAAGGGAGACCACACAGTTCATAGAACTTCACAAGCACTACCGGCCTGTACGATACCTGACGGGAGCTCCGGCTCCACCTGCTGACTCCTCGCCAGTCCACACCTCCGGGTAAGCTTACAGGGATCACCAACTTGCCTGGCCGGCACGCACTAGTCAGTCCAGACCTCACCGAAGGACTCCAGCTTCCCCAGACTCTGTTAACACTCTTCTGGGTAAGCTGCCTAACAGGGATCCCCAACTTGCCTGCCCGGCATACAGTAGTCAGTCCAGACCTCACCGAAGGACTCCAGCTTCCCCAGTTCCACTGTGCACTGCTCCGGGATCCGGTCCTCCTCCTAGGACCTCCAACGCCAGCAGGTGCTTTCCAGGAAGCCTCTTCCCAGGCTTCCAACACAGGAACACACCGAGCCCTCAGGAACTCCCTCAGGGATTTTGCACTTGGACCCTTCAGGTCCAAACACTAGAACCACACAGGAACATGTGACCCACACCCTGGTCACGTTATGTACCTGTAACCACACCCACAGTAATGGATCACATGGGCTGGTCACGTGATCCTGACATCACTGCAGGTCAACTCCGTGCACATCCCGGGGAGACCATGCAGCGCCCCCTACCTGTTACAGGGGTCACTGCATCACATATATCACAGAGGGATCTCCAGGACTTTAAGGAGAATAAAATCTATCAAGTCCTGGGAGATCGCTTGGAAAGGGGGGAAAGAGAAACAGACCTTTCCTCTACAGACACAGATTTTTCAGACACAGAAACAAGGCAGAGGCAAATACGCGGTCGCCAAAGGGGTAGAAATAGAGGCTACTCTAGGGGAGGCAATTCTCACTCTTATACCAGGCCCGGTTTTTTAGACAACACATACTCCCTGAGGAGCAGAAACCCTTTCAACAAGGATTAGAATTACAAGTGGTTAATCTCTCTGACAGAGTAGTCAGTGAGCCAGAGATGACTGTATTGAGTAAGGGGCTATCGTTTATCCCCACCACCGACTTTTCCTCTTTTGACTGCATCAAGGATATCAATTTATTTGTCAGAAAATTAAGATGGCATAAGCACTTTAAACAACAGAACAGGAAGACATGTGCGGGCCTTGATATTCCAGTTGACATGCTCCATGAAGTACAGCTTCTGGCTGATTTGGACCAATCTCCATCATTTGTAACTGTTCAGGGTCCATTTACATCTCTGAAAAAAACTAGTACTAAGATGCCACCGCCTGGGGGTGATATTTCCGCGATAGATGTGTTCCTTAATTTGACAACCAATGAGATCAAACAAAAAGAGGAAGTGCGCACCAGATACAACTTAACAAAGGAACAAATGGAAGCACTCCATACTCTGGAAAGGGACACATCTATAGTGGTTAAACCCTCCGATAAGGGGGGTAATATAGTTATAATGAATACTGATGGGTACAAAGAGATGTGCTTGTCCTTGTTAAGTGACCCAACAACATATGCCAGAGTTTCAAACAATCCAATGGAGAGAACTAGGAATGAATTGAAAAATATCCTTGATGAGGCCAAGACTAATCAATTGATCAGTCAGGCAGAATATGATTTCCTTCTCCCTAAACATCCGGTGGCGGCCACTTTTTATGCACTTCCAAAGTTGCATAAGGGGGTTTGCCCCCTTAAGGGTAGACCTATTGTGTCAGTTATAGGGAGTATAAGCCACAATGTAGGTACATACCTTGATGAGATACTTAGACCCTTTGTGAGCTCCCTACCGTCATACGTGAGAGATACGGCTGACCTATTAAGTAAACTCGATAACATCAATGTGGAACCAGGCGTGTTCCTGGCCAGTATTGATATTGAGGCACTTTATTCCTCTATTCCACACAAATTTGGCATGAGAGGTGTTGAACATTTTCTGGTCACAAGAGGTCTTCAGTGTATCCCTCACAATAGGCTGGTCATTTCCCTTCTTGATTTTGTCTTGCACCAAAATTATTTTTGCTTTGATGGTAAAGTCCTCCACCAGCTCAGGGGCACTGCCATGGGCAATCCATGTGCGCCAAGTTACGCTAATCTGTTCCTGGGCTGGTGGGAGGACACCATCGTTTTCTCTGAGAAGTCTATGAATCTGACTAGTAATGTGGACCTTTGGGTCAGGTTCATAGATGATGTTTTTATTTTATGGCGGGGTACTGTGGCTGAATTTGAGGAGCTCATTGACCTCTTGAACCACAATGAGATGGGCCTTAGGTTCATGTACGAAATTGATTAAAAAAAATTGGCCTTTTTGGACGTCCTAATTACGAAATCAGAAAGTGGGGATGCTTTGGAGACTACCATTTTTCGTAAACCGACCTCCACAAATTCTTTATTAAAGTGGGACAGTCACCACCCTTACTCCTTGAAAAAAGGTATACCTAAGGGCCAGTACCTTAGGCTAAAAAGGAATTGTTCAAATGAAAAAGATTTTAAAATCAAGGCGGATGACTTGCGTCAAAGGTTCCGTATTAAAGGCTACCCCGACTGTGTACTCAGAGAGGCGTTTAGACATGCTAATAATCAAGACAGGAGAGGACTTTTGGTCCCCAAAAAAAGAATTGAGAACTCGGCAGGGAAGGCTCGACTCATTTGTACCTTTGATAATGGTGCTCATATGGTCAGAGAGGTAATCCAGAAATACTGGGGTATCCTCCAGATGGATGAGGACATTAAAGACTTTGTAGGCGAGAGACCACAGATTACCTACAAAAAGAGCCGGACGATAGGAAATCGATTGGTACATAGCCACTTTGTCACACCTACGGCTAGGGGAACATGGTTGCCGGGTAGAACTAAGGGATGCTACCGCTGTGGGGAATGCATTGCCTGTGAGCACATTTTGGTGGGTAAGAACTTTGAAAGCGCTGGTGAGTCTTTTGAGATCAGAGACTTCATCAATTGTAAAACTAAGGGCATAATTTATCGTATTATTTGCAGATGTGGCAATGCCTATGTGGGTAAAACCATAAGAGAGTTCAGGAGGAGGATAGGAGAACATCCGGGCGACATCCGCAATAAAAGAGATACATCTGTGGCAAGACACGTCAATGGATTACATGCTGGGGATGTGAGGGCCATACAGTTTATGGGCATTGAGAAAGTGACGCCACCAAGAAGGGGTGGAGACTACGACAGGATTCTGCTCCAAAGAGAATCAAGGTGGATATTTCGCCTCAATACGTGTCATCCACATGGCTTAAACGAGCAATTGAGCTATAGCTGTTTCCTTTGAATATGAACAACATACCTCAAGATTTATGTAAAAATTCTGTTTTTACTGCTGCATATTTATAGGTTGGTGTTTTGGATTTTGTCCTTTAGGAATGTTGAGCCAATGAAACAGATTCTATATCGTCTATTAGGACGGAACCAGTAAGATATTAGCCACTGCTGTATTTTACATATCCGTATCTCTGGCCCTGACGCATGTGGCATAAATTGAGAGTTGTGTGTCTTTTATGGACAGTTTTATCAGGATTGTCTTCCTCCCTTCTCCTTATATGGTTTTCCTCGTGTATATGGAATATCTGCCTTGTGTCCCTTGAAGAGAAATTGCTTTACAAATCCTGATCCCATACAGTTGGACTCAAGGATCAGAGTGTAAGACAAACCCAGAAGTCTAGATTTGGCCCGTGGGGTTGAGGTAGCTGTTTAATATAGGACTATCGTGTCTCTACCCTTCATGGTTTAAATTTTTATTGTGTGTAATAATTCATTTTTAGCCTAAAATGGCATTCATATGGACATTGGGATGCTGCTATATTGAGAGCATTGTTTATGAGTAATATTGAGGCCATAGGGTTATTTACCACACCACTTTACTATGAAGTATAAGAACATGTTATCTGGATACAATAATAATAAGCACCAGTGTAACAATATTTGGATATGATTATTATGCAAACATATGGGCCTCCACATTTACACCAGGTATCTTTCCTATAATGTCCATATGTGCAGTGTAATAACAGCAGAAGCTCACTTGCTTTTTTCTGATAAAGCACACATGTATTATATACAGGAAAAATAATCTATGAATAACAGGGACATCTCTAGAGGTGATGAATGCTCACACGATATGTTTTCATATATTGCCGATAACCAGTTCATTTGTAAATGCGGGCGCAATGGTTTTAACCGCTATAACACGCGCATTACCAGGGAGACGGGGACTCCGTCATATAGGAAGTCACTTTTCTTCTCCTTTCTCTTCACTTGAATGGCGCATGCGCATTAAGCAGAGGTCCGGGGAGCGCAAACCGGAAGTGACGGCGGATCGATTTCCTGAATGCACGCACTGCGTTGGAGAACGCAGGCATGATTGGTACAGCAGCTCCGGCACCGGAAGTGTGTACTCATAGTAATGGCGATACAACGCCATGGAATACCACGCTTGTTCTTTTAAAAAACACGTGGCCCTATGGAAATAAAGGTAGTACGCCATATAACCATCTTTTCAAGAAGAGGAAACTATTTAAGGGGGAACACTTCCGTCCTGTGTCTCACCCTGTTGTGTAGTGTAGTTATCAAAAATTGGAAGGGCCCCCACGTCATTTTTTATTTAGTACCTTGGAGTCTGATATGTGTCCAGGTGTCTTCACCATGCTGTTCACCTTCCATTTGAGCACTGATACCATCCATGTCAGTGATTTTCCTGCCCCCCCCCCCCCCAGCTCTCCTGTTAGGGTTTTCTGTTAAAATGCTTTTTCATTTACTTCCATTATAGTCAGTACTTGAGTCTGAGCGTCCGACCTGCTTGAATTAAATAACGCACACTCAAGCATTTTAGTGCTCGCTCATCACTAGTGGATACAATTGATAACACCAGGGAATTTGCAGGAATATGTGGCGAATACTCTCTGGATATTCTGCTTTCCTGACTGGTTCCTCCTGTAAGTCCTATTAAACAATCCAGGAGAAGATCTTGTCAGAACCATGACGTGAGATCCATCTGCTGTCAGCACAAGCAGTGTTTCATGGGGACATCATGGAAAGGGAGATAAAGTGTGAAAATGCAGTTTTTGTGATTATTCCGGGTCGGATGCCTTTTTTAAGCATGCGTCATATCCCTTGGGTGTTCCTTATACAGTGATTGTCAAATGACGAGAAGATACCAAATGTCAGAACCAATACACATACAGTGGGTCAATTTTTCACTCTTTGTTTCATTGCAGCCATTTGGTAAATTAAAAAAAGTTCATTTTTTCTCAATTAATGTACACTCTGCACCCCATCTTGACTGAAAAAAAAACAGAAATGTAGAAATGTTTGCAAATGTATTAAAAAATAAAAACTGAAATATCACATGGTCATAAGTATTCAGACTCTTTGCTCAGTATTGAGTAGAAGCACCCTTTTGAGCTAGCACAGCCATGAGTCTTCTTGGGAATGATGTGATTCGCCCCCAGGGCAGTGGGATACTCAGTACGGGTCTGATCGCAAAGGGGATGTCATGGTGGCTGCAACCCGGTCCATGGCCCTGGGCCTCAACTTTAAAGGGGAAAATGTTTTAAGGGATAAATGTTCAAAGTTTGTCGTAACGCCACCTGTGGGGTTCAGGCAGTAGTGGGACTGACGCGGCATTAAAGGAGCCCCCTGAGGGATGTTGCAGCAGCACAGATGTTACACTTCCCACAGGTGAAGCGGGATCCCCAGGGGTCCTATGGTGTAGGGCGAGGATGGTATAGCTGGTGAATAAATGAAGGAGACAAGTTGTTAGTCTTTACCTGGTTTACCCTGGATGACTGTCCACAGTCCAGGGCACCAGCAACAGGTGAATTAGGAGTCCAGGCAGTCCAGAGACAAGCGGAATCTCCTTGGCAGGTCAGGTAGGAGCCCTCCACTCTGCGCTTGCTGTATCTGAGGTCCCTGCTGCCACTAAGTGTTCCCACAAAGTCCTAATTCTTTCCCCTATCCTGGGACAAGTATCTGTATGGTAGGCAGCTTGAGCCATGCCTAATGGGGTCTTTTAATGGTGACTCCAGGCTCCAAGGTGCTGCTGCACCAAAGGTAAAAATAGGCAAAGTCCATGTAATTGTATGCCCTCCGGTTCTGCTCTGTGTCTTATAGCTCCACAAAAGCCTCGGGCTCCCGATACCCAGTTTCTGTGCACTGACTCCATGGAGGCCTTCTCGCAGCCTCCTGGAGTCCTGTATCTCCACTGTGTTCTGTCCCTGTCTATCCTTGCACACAGACTTTCTGTACAGACTAATCGAACTCCTCCTCCAAACCAGGATCTTTATACAGGGAAATTGCCCTAAAACTGGGTTTTGAGCTCCCCCTCCTGGCCTGGATTTGGAAGGTGTTGTATGAGTGATAACCTGCTAAAGGGGATCTCACTTGTCTCCAGGCATAGCACTCCCCTCCCCGAGAGGAAGGCAGCACTACTGTGGTACCAGAACTCCTGGGGTGCAACATCCCCCCCCCAGTTAAATCCAGTACTCCTGGACTGGGAAAAGGAAACATAAACAACAGATTATAAGACATTTTTGCAAAACATTTAAAATAGATCAAAATAGGTTAAACTTTTCATCCCTTACGGGAGGTACGGTTCTTGATTGTTGTAAACTTATC
Organism: Ranitomeya variabilis; assembly: GCF_051348905.1. NCBI lineage: Eukaryota > Metazoa > Chordata > Amphibia > Anura > Dendrobatidae > Ranitomeya > Ranitomeya variabilis. Next base: position 716,937,650 of record NC_135235.1, on the reverse strand, counting down.
AGTTTATAAAAGTACATCTGGCCTTATACCAGGTTGTCCATATTCATAAGTTAAACAGCACTGAAGCGAGGGACCCATCATAAACCCCCAACGTAGTACTTGGGCGGGCTTCAAGGCATATCCTGACCAGGTGTTCGCCACACCAGATGGTTTTATCTTTGGTTTGCTGAAACAAAGAAGGTCCTCCCGATGCCTGCAAGTGGGCAGAACCAGGGTGCACCTTGAGGGTGCCAAACTATTTACAATAAAAGTTTTTGGGTAATCACTATCCATTACTGCAATGTTCATTTTTAACCTGTAACAGAATACATGCAGACATTTTCAAACAAGTAACACCAATTATTGACAGACCATATAACGGGCTGGGATTTGACCCTTGGTGCTACGAGTAGACCTACGTACTTCCTGGTCTACCATGTCTGCTGTAGTGTACCTACTAGCGTATGTCCTATGTGTAGAACTGCATTGTGTAGGTATACTAGGTAATTGTCTGCGACTTCTCAGATTCACCATAGGTCTGACAGTTTCACCAATAGCAGAGCCACCCTCTCCATTCTCTGGTTTCACTGCTGGGGTGACATTTGCTGCTTGAATCTGCTGGTGTAGAGTCTCTTCTGGTTCAGGATGGTTCTGAGTCACTTCTTCTTGTATTTCCGGCTGGGGAAAAGTCAAGACAGGTATCACTATGGCCTGATGTATTTGAGTTCAAGACTGGGGTAAACCTCCAAGTACGGTGTGAATTTTCTTTTCTTCTTCTTCCATGGGTGGAGATGTTCCTGGGTCTGTTTCTCTGTTCCTCAATTTATCAGGGCATACTTTGAGATGGTCCCTGGATATTGCAGTTGAAGTTTCTCCTCCATCTTTACTGATAAGGCAGACTTTCGTGTTGTAGAAGTTTGAGGGTAGGATAGTATACGGTTCTGCTTCCCACTGATCGTCAAGTTTGTGCATTCTCCTGTTACATTTGAGCACTTGTTCACCTGGTGACAAGGGAATTGCAGGAGCACGTTGGTTATAGTCTCTCTCTTGCTTTTGTCTGGCTTGTGATAGACTTCTCTACGCATTCTTGTACTTGGCGGTACTTTTGTTGTCTCTCATCCCAATCTGTATCTGGTGAGGTCTTTTCTGGGGTTAGGACTCCCATGTCTAGATCAACAGGTAGTTTACTGGATCTTCCTCTCATCAGGTATGCTGGAGTACAGTTGGTGGAATTCACAGGAATGTGGTTATACAAGTCTACCAAGTCTGGTAACTTTTCTGGCCATAAGTTCCTTTCATGTAAAGGCAAGGTCTTCAGTAGGTCAATCACTACTTGGTTCATCTTTTCGCACATTCCGTTAGTTTGCGGGTGATACGGAGTTGTTCTGATCTTTTTTCATCCGTACAGGTTGCAGAATTCTTGAAACACTTCCACTTCAAAGGCTGGTCCTTGATCAGTAAGTACTTTTTCCGGATTTCCATGTGGTCTACAGAAGTGCTGCTGGAAGGCTTTGGCTGATGTCTTTGCTCTGTGATCCTTGACAGGTACAACTACCAGGAATCTGGAGTAATGATCCATAATAGTCAAAGTGTAGACATAACCTGGCCGGCTTGGAGTTAGCTTCACATGGTCTAAGGCCACCACTTAAAGCGGCTGTTTGGTGACTATGGGCTGTAGGGGAGCCCTCTGGCTGTCACGGTCCTTTCTGCGCAGGTTACATGGGCCACACTCTTGGCACCACTTTTCGATGGCTTTCCTCATGCCAATCCAGTAGAATCTTCCACGTAACAGGATCTCCAACTTCTTCTATCCAAAGTGTCCTTCTCCATCGTGGTATGCTTCCAAAACCATTGGCGTATCTTGTCTTGGAACCACTATCTGCCAGACTAACTCGTGAGTGCGTGGATCGACGTTTCTCCAGCACAGCTTACCATCGTAGATGAATAGTTTGCCTTTCTCCTTCCACAGTTGTTGCGTCTCCTGTGGATCATCTGGACCAGGGTGCGATTCTGCCTGCATCAGCAGCTTTTTCACCAGATGGATTGTGGGGTCACTATCCAGTGTCTGCCCATCCATGGTGGGGCAACGGGTTCAGCGTGGCTTCTTGTTTGTTTTTGTGCCTGTTCCTCACATAATGAGAGTACTGAGTTGCTCCAGGGCGATGGAAAGCTGGCAGCTCTACCTCTTCAAGTTCCTCTGAATCTTCTTCAACATCTGGTAGGTTGGGCATTCTGGATAACGCATCGGCGTTGGCATGCTTGTGCCCTGCACGGTACTTGATAGTGAAGTCGTAATTAGATAACCGGGCCATCCATCGCTGCTCCAAGGCACCTAGTTTTGCCATCTCCAGGTGAGTCAGCGGATTGTTGTCTGTGTAGACTGTGAATCTTGCTGAGGCCAGGTAGTGCTTGAACCTCTGTCACTGCCCAGATGATGGTGAGGAACTCCAGCTTAAAGGAATTATAATTTTCGGGGTTCCTTTCTGTGGGATGAAGCTTCCTGCTGGAATATGCAATTACCCTTTCCTTGCCTTTCTGTTCCTGGGACAGTACTGCTCCCAATCCAGCGTTGCTGGCATCCGTGTACAGCACAAACAGTTGGTCGTATTCTGGGTAGGCCAGTACCTCATCTCCCGTGAGAGCCAACTTCAACTGGGTGAAGGATCCTTCCAGCCTGTCGTTCCAGTCAAACGGGGTATTCTTACCTTTGGTTTCCTTAGATTGGCCCACTAACAGGTCTTGCAGTGGTGTGGCTATCTTGGTGAAGTCTTTAATAAATCTTCTGTAATAGCCTACCAACCCGAGGAACTTCATGGATGTTACTGGGTTTTGGCCAGTTCTTGATCACGGAGACCTTGTCAGGGTCTGGGGCCACTTCTTCAGAGCTCACCACATGGCCCAGGTACTGTACTTTGGATTTCAACAGGTGACATTTAGATGGTTTTACCTTCAAGCCACAGTTGGACAGGGCTTCAAACACTTCATCCAGGTGCTTCAGGTGATCTTCATACATCTCGGAGAAGACAATGACGTCGTCCAGGTAGAACAAGACAGTTTTGAAGTTCTTGTGCCTGAGACAGCACTCCATCATTCTCTGAAATGTTCCTGGGGCGTTGCACAGTCCAAACTGCATTTAATTGAATTCTGAGAGACCCATTGGTGTTGTGAAGGCTGCCTTCTCCTTGTCCACCTCTGCTATGGGAACCTGCCAGTACCCACTGGTGAGATCCAAGGTAGAAAAGTAATTAGCAGATTTTAATGCAGCCAATAACTCTTCTATTCTTGGCAACGGGTATGCATCCTTGTGTGTAATGCGGTTTATCTGCCTATAATCTACACACATTTTCCTTGTGCCATCTTTCTTCCTGACTAGGACTAACGGAGCTGCCCAGGGGCTACAACTATGTCTGATTACCCCAGCCTCCTTCATCTCTCGCACCATACTTTTGGCACACTGGTAATTAGCTGGAGGTACAGGCCGGTACCTCTCCTTAATGGGTGGATGACTTCCCTTGGGGATATGATGTTGTACCCCTTTTACCTGCCCAAAATCTAGTGGGTGTTTACTGAAGACCCTTTCATACTCTTGGACCACCCGGAAGGCCCCTTGTTTCTGGTGTAATGGGGTAGAGTCAGTGCCCATGTGTAATTTCTGACATCAATCTTCCATTTGACCTGCAGAGCCATTGTCCTCCGCCTGGTTGGATGGAACCAAGGGTTCTGTCGCCTGTATCACATTGTTATCAACAGTAAACAGTTTGGCAATCGTGGCATATCTGGTTAGGTCAACCTCTTTCTCTCCACAGTTGAGAACACGTACTTATACCCTCCCCTTGTGGACTTCAACCACCCCTCTGGCTGTCAGGATTGTAGGCCCACTGTCTGAATACATAGGTTCTACCAGGGCCTGGTAGTCTTTACCTCTGATGCCTATTGCTGGCCGACACCTTATCAACATTTCTGTTGTGAACTCTGTTTTTGGGCTCCCTCTTGTGGTCACAAGTGGTACTGTGTGAGTGCTGTCTTTGGGCTCCCTCTGGTGGCTCTTTGTGTCATTCTGCAGGTCTGAGGCTGGTTCAGCTGTCTCGTTATCTGTTAGCTGGTTTCTTATTTAGCTCACCTGGACTTTCAGTGGTTGCCTGCTGTCGATGTATTCAGTGCTATTTTGATCTCTCCTGAATCCCTTCGTTATCAGTCTCGCCAAGAGAAGCTAATTTTCTGTTTGGTTATTTTTTGCTCATCAGTGTTCAATATGTTTCTTGGTTATTTATTTGTCCTTGTCCAGCTTGCTAATATGTGATTTCCTTGCTTGCTGGTAGCTCTAGGGGGCTGAGTTTCTCCCCTCACACCGTTAGTTGGTGTGGGGGTTCTTGAATTCTCAGCGTGGATATTTTGTATAGGGTTTTTTACTGACCGCACAGTTCCCTGTCTGTCTTCTGCTATCTAGTATTAGTGGGCCTCATTTGCTGAATCTGTTTTCATTTCTACGTTTGTATTTTCCCCTTACCTCACCGTTATTATTTGTTGGGGGCTTCCTATATCTTTGGGGTTTTTCTCTGAGGCAAGTGAGGTCTTACTTTCTCTATAGGGGTAGCAAGTTTCTCAGGCTGCGTCGAGACGTCCAGGAATTTAGGCACGTGCACTGGCTACCTTTAGTGTGTTTTGTTAGGATCAGGTTGCGGTCAGTCCAGTTACCACCTCCCTAGAGCTTGTTCTATGTTCAGTAACTTAGCTAGTCTATTCTGTGATCCTCAGCCACTAAGGATCATAACAGTACAGCAGGCCAAAAAGTGTTTAATGCATCGCAGAAGTGGGATAAGAGAAGTCCTGAGTACAATTTTTTTTTTCTTCCTCTCCCTTTCCTGCAGTCTGTCCAGCTTCTCTTATCCCCTTAATCTCTGGGTGGCTTTGAGTTCAGCTGCAGACATGGATATTCAGAGTCTGACTTCTAGTGTGGATCATCTTGCTGCAAGGGTGCAAAGCATTCAGGATTTTGTTGTTCACAGTCCTATGTCTGAGCCAAAAGTACCTATTCCTGAGTTGTTTTCTGGAGATAGATCTAGGTTTCTGAATTTTAAGAATAATTGTAAATTATTTCTTTCTTTGAGACCTCGTTCCTCTGGTGATTCCGCTCAGCAAGTTAGAATTGTTATCTCCCTGTTACGTGGCGACCCTCAAGATTGGGCTTTCTCCCTGGCGCCAGGAGATCCTGCATTGCTGAATGTGGATGCGTTTTTCTGGCGCTTGGATTGCTTTATGAGGAACCTAATCTTGAGAACCAGGCAGAAAAGGCCTTGCTGGCTCTCTCTCAGGGCCAGGATGAAGCTGAGGTGTATTGTCAAAAATTTCGGAAATGGTCGGTGCTTATGTAGCGCCCCCACTGCCGCAGGGCAGAGGGGTACCCGGTACCGGGCCTCTGAGTCTCTGCTCTGGGGTTGTCACGGTGGCTAGACCCGGTCCGTGACCCTGCTGAGGGGCGCACAATGAAAGATGGTGGTATGGTGCTGTGTAGTGCCGGTCGCGGTCAATAACGAGGACACCAGGTTGCAGTCTCTTTACCTCTTTACTGAAGGCTTCTGAGTCCTCAGTCCGGAATACGGTTAACTGGGCTGCGCAAGTCCGGCCGGTCCGATGGCACCTCCAGAGTTCCCTTTGCAGGTGGAAATCTGTGCCTACCTTCCTGCGCTTGTGTGTTGTGGTCCTCCCCTGCTGTGCTTACGGGATAGTCCCCACAACTGTTGTGTCTGTTTCTCGTGTTCCCTCACAACTCGATTCTGATGTTCTTCTTCTACGTCCCCCTGATCTTACGGTTAGGACGCACCCGTATGACGGGGAGGCTCGGAGCTCTTCCGGGACTCTAGCATCGCCCCACTCCTGTTGTTACCCCCCTGTGTCTTCCTGGGTCAAGTGCGTGAGACAGCCCGCCTATAACTGACTGTCCTGCCATAGGTTTGAAGTTTGGCCTGGAGCTCTATACTTCCTCGGCGTTCCGGCCACCGGTTATGCGCCTCAATAGGATGTTGCCTCGTCTTACAGCACGACTCCTACTGGTATTCTCCTTGTTGTGTTGATCTCGTTTCTCACTCAGCACAATAAACCTCGCTTCTTGTCCTTCCTTGGGGTACCGCCGCTATATCGTGCAGGTGCGGTCCCGTAACGTTCTCTTTAGTTGCTAGGCCTCTGTCAGGATCCCACCCCTGACAGGGACCCCTCTGAATCTTCCCCCACAACACCCTCTGCCACAAGGTGTTGCTTGTTTCCAACTCTGTCAGCTTTCTCTCTAACTTCCTGCCTAACCCACCCCCAGTTTTACCAGATTGTGAGGAGTGGCCTAATAAATAGAACCCTTAGCTCCCCCTGGAGGCCAGACTGTGAAATGTATTGGTGTCTGTGATACCTGGTCAGATGAACTCCTTCAGTGCCATCAGACGTACCATAGCCCCCCCTTAGCGGCAGAGCAACAGTACTGCAACGACCAGGACTCTGGGGCGCTGCACTTACTCAATGGAATGAGTGTGCCCTGGCTGCAAATTTCAGAGAAGGTCTTTCTGAAGCCATTAAAAATGTTATGGTGGGGTTCCCCACGCCTGCAAGTCTGAATGACTCAATGGCTTTGGCCATTCAGATTGATCGGCGTTTGCGGGAGCGCAAATCTGCGCACCATCTGGCGGTGTTTTCTGAACAGAGACCTGAGTCTATGCAATGTGACCGAATTCTGACCAGAATTGAGCGGCAAAATCATAGACGTCAAAATGGGTTGTGCTTTTACTGTGGTGATTCAACTCATGTTATCTCAGCATGCTCTAAGCGCGTAAAAAAAATTGCTAAATCTGTCACCGTTGGTACTATACAGCCTAAATTCATTTTGTCTGTTACTTTAATTTGTTCTTTGTCTTCCTATTCGGTTATGGCTTTTGTGGATTCAGGTGCTGCCCTGAACCTGATGGATTTGTCGTTTGCCAGGCGCTGTGGTTTGGTCCTGGAGCCTTAGGTATTCCCTATTCCACTGAGGGGAATTGATGCTACACCATTGGCTGAGAATAAGCCTCAGTATTGGACTCAAGTGACCATGTGCATGACTCCTGTACATCAGGAGGTGATTCGCTTTCTTGTGCTGCATAATTTGCATGATGTTGTCGTTTTGGGTCTGCCATAGCTGCAGGCTCATAATCCAGTTCTGGATTGGAAAGCTATGTCTGTTTCAAGTTGAGGTTGCCAGGGGATTCATGGCGATGCTCCTTTGGTGTCAATTGCTTCTTCCACTCCTTCTGAGGTCCCTGAGTTTTTGTCGGACTACCAGGATGTATTTGATGAGCCCAGATCCGGTGCCCTGCCTCCTCACAGGGATTGTGATTGTGCTATTAATTTGTTTCCTGGTAGTAAGTTCCCTAAGGGACGACTTTTTAATTTGTCTGTACCAGAACATGCCGCGATGCGGAGTTATATAAAGGAGTCTTTAGAGAAGGGACATATTCGCCCGTCCTCCTCCCCTCTTGGTGCAGGATTCTTTTTTGTGGCCAAGAAGGATGGTTCTCTGAGACCTTGTATAGATTATCGTCTTCTAAATAAAATCACGGTCAAATTTCAGTATCCTTTGCCATTATTATCTGATCTGTTTGCTCGGATTAAGGGGTCCAGTTGGTTCACCAAGATAGATCTTCGTGGTGCGTATAACCTTGTGCGAATTAAGCAGGGGGATGAATGGAAAACAGCATTTAATACGCCCGAAGGCCATTTTGAGTACTTGGTGATGCCTTTTGGACTCTCTAATGCTCCTTCTGTGTTCCAGTCCTTCATGCATGACATCTTCCGAGAATATCTGGATAAATTTATGATTGTGTATCTGGATGACATTTTGGTCTTTTCTGAGGACTGGGAGTCCCATGTGAAGCAGGTCAGGATGGTATTTCAGGTCCTGCGTGCTAATGCCTTATTTGTGAAGGGCTCAAAATGTCTCTTCGGAGTACAGAAGGTTTCCTTTTTGGGTTTTATTTTTTCTCCTTCTACTATTGAGATGGACCCAGTCAAGGTCCAGGCTATTCATGACTGGACTCAGCCTACATCTGTTAAGAGAATTTTTACTGTCGCTTCATTGCTAATTTTTCTGGCGTGGTTAAACCCTTGACGGATTTGACCAAGAAGGGTTCTGATGTGACTAATTGGTCTCCTGCGGCCGTGGAAGCCTTTCGGGAGCTGAAGTGCCGGTTTTCTTCGGCTCCAGTTTTGTGTCAGCCTGATGTCTCTCTTCCTTTTCAGGTCGAGGTTGATGCTTCTGAGATTGGAGCAGGGGCTGTTTTGTCGCAGAGAAGCTCTGATTGCTCTGTGATGAAGCCTTGTGCTTTCTTTTCAAGAAAGTTTTCGCCTGCCGAGCGGAATTATGATGTTGGTAATCGGGAGTTGTTGGCTATGAAGTGGGCATTTGAGGAGTGGCGACATTGGCTCGAGGGAGCTAAGCATCGTGTGGTGGTCTTGACTGATCACAAAAATCTGATTTATCTCGAGTCTGCCAAGCAGCTGAATCCTAGACAGGCTCGTTGGTCATTGTTTTTCTCCCGTTTCGATTTCGTGGTCTCGTACCTGCCTGGTTCGAAGAACGTGAAGGCTGATGCTCTTTCTAGGAGTTTTGTGCCTGACTCTCCGGGAGTTTCAGAGCCGGCTGGTATCCTCAGAGAGGGAGTGATTTTGTCTGCCATTTCCCCAGATTTGCGACGAGTGCTGCAGAAATTTCAGGCGGATAGACCTGACCGTTGCCCACCAGAGAGACTGTTTGTCCCAGATAGATGGACCAGCAGAGTTATTTCCGAGGTTCATTCTTCGGTGTTGGCAGGCCATCCTGGGATTTTTGGTACCAGAGATTTGGTGGCTAGGTCCTTCTGGTGGCCTTCCTTGTCGTGGGATGTGCGTTCCTTTGTGCAGTCCTGTGGGATTTGTGCTCGGGCTAAGCCTTGCTGTTCTCGTGCCAGCGGTTTGCTTTTGCCTTTGCCTGTCCCGAAGAGGCCTTGGATGCACATTTCCATGGATTTTATTTCGGATCTTCCAGTCTCTCAGAGAATGTCTGTCATCTGGGTGGTGTGTGATCGTTTTTCCAAAATGGTCCATTTGGTGCCCTTGCCTAAGCTGCCTTCCTCCTCCGATTTGGTTCCTCTATTTTTTCAGAATGTGGTTCGCTTGCATGGCATCCCTGAAAATATTGTGTCTGACAGAGGATCCCAGTTTGTGTCCAGATTTTGGCGGATCTTTTGTGCTAAGATGGGCATTGATTTGTCTTTTTCGTCGGCCTTCCATCCTCAGACGAATGGCCAAACCGAGCGAACTAATCAGACCTTGGAAACTTATTTAAGATGTTTTGTTTCTGCTGATCAGGATGATTGGGTGACTTTTTTGCCATTGGCCGAGTTTGCCCTTAATAATCGTGCTAGTTCTGCTACTTTGGTTTCGCCTTTTTTCTGCAATTCTGGTTTTCATCCTCGTTTTTCCTTGGGTCAGGTCAAGCCTTCTGACTGTCCTGGGGTGGATTCTGTGGTGGATAGGTTGCAGCAGATTTGGAACCATGTGGTGGACAATTTGAAGTTGTCACAGGAGAAGGCTCAGCGCTTTGCCAACCGCCGTCGCGGTGTGGGTCCCCGACTTCATGTTGGGGATTTGGTATGGCTGTCTTCTCGGTATGTTCCTATGAAGGTCTCCTCTCCTAAATTCAAGCCTCGCTTCATCGGTCCTTATAAGATTTTGGAAATCCTTAACCCGGTGTCATTTTGTTTGGACTTCCCAGCGTCGTTTGCCATTCATAACGTGTTCCATAGGTCTTTGTTGCAGAGGTATGTGGTGCCTGTGGTTTCTTCTGTTGAGCCCCCTGCCCCGGTGCTGGTTGAGGGCGAATTGGAGTACATGGTGGAGAAGATCTTGGATTCTCGTATTTCTAGACGGAGGCTTCAGTATTTGGTTAAGTGGAAGGGCTATGGTCAGGAGGATAATTCCTGGGTTGTCGCCTCTGATGTTCATGCGGCCGATTTGGTTCATGCCTTCCATGTTGCTCATCCTGATCGCCCTGGGGGTTTTGATGAGGGTTCGGTGACCCCTCCTCAAGGGGGGGGTACTGTTGTGAACTCTGTTTTTGGGCTCCCTCTTGTGGTCACAAGTGGTACTGTGTGAGTGCTGTCTTTGGGCTCCCTCTGGTGGCTCTTTGTGTCATTCTGCAGGTCTGAGGCTGGTTCAGCTGTCTCGTTATCTGTTAGCTGGTTTCTTATTTAGCTCACCTGGACTTTCAGTGGTTGCCTGCTGTCGATGTATTCAGTGCTATTTTGATCTCTCCTGAATCCCTCTCTCGCCAAGAGAAGCTAATTTTTTGTTTGGTTATTTTTTGCTCATCAGTGTTCAATATGTTTCTTGGTTATTTATTTGTCCTTGTCCAGCTTGCTAATATGTGATTTCCTTGCTTGCTGGTAGCTCTAGGGGGCTGAGTTTCTCCCCTCACACCGTTAGTTGGTGTGGGGGTTCTTGAATTCTCAGCGTGGATATTTTGTATAGGGTTTTTTACTGACCGCACAGTTCCCTGTCTGTCTTCTGCTATCTAGTATTAGTGGGCCTCATTTGCTGAATCTGTTTTCATTTCTACGTTTGTATTTTCCCCTTACCTCACCGTTATTATTTGTTGGGGGCTTCCTATATCTTTGGGGTTTTTCTCTGAGGCAAGTGAGGTCTTACTTTCTCTATAGGGGTAGCAAGTTTCTCAGGCTGCGTCGAGACGTCCAGGAATTTAGGCACGTTCACCGGCTACCTTTAGTGTGTTTTGTTAGGATCAGGTTGCGGTCAGTCCAGTTACCACCTCCCTAGAGCTTGTTCTATGTTCAGTAACTTAGCTAGTCTATTCTGTGATCCTCAGCCACTAAGGATCATAACACATTTCACTCCTGGGAGGTATTGCAATGGGGATTGGATCACTCACTGTGACTCTGCCAACTTCTCCACCAGACAGTTCTAACTGTTGTCTTTGTACCAGGGCTCTGATTTCCTTTTGAAGGACTCTCTGTTCACTGCAACCAGCAGTTTCTGCCACCTGTTGTGATAATAACCTCGGCCAGACAATTTTCAATAACTTCAGTACAAATGGTCTTCATAGGGTTACAGTCACGTCGATCAATATCAACAATCACCATCCCTTGGGCTTTTAATTCTACCCGCCCCACTTTAATGGTGACCTCCTTGTATCCCACCTGCAGCAAAGGCTGACCATTGCTGGCTACTATCGTTAAGTCACTATCTGGACCACGGGTAATGTCTGTATCGGCTCAATAACGCTTATAAAGGATGTAAGGCATAGTTGTAACCTGTGAATCTGTGTCCAACAAAGTGTTCATTGGGATGCTGTCTGTTGTGGATTCTGTTTGTGGGCTCCCTCTGGTGGTTACTGCTGGTACTGGGTGACTTTGGTGGGTTGCGGCCTTTGGTTTCCACCTGTCCATCAGAGGCTGGGTGTTTCCTATTTTACCTGGCCTTTCTGTCATTCCCTTGCCGGCTATCAATGTATTCAGATGTGCTCTGTTTGGTTCCTGCCTACCTGCTCCCAGATCTTTCAGGATAAGCTAAGTGCTGATTTTCAGTTGTTGTTTTTTTTGTCCAGCTTGCTTATTATGTCTCTATGCTAGCTGGTAGCTCTAGTGGACTGAGGTTCTCCCCATGTGCCATGAGTTGGCACATGGGTTCTTGTAATCTCAGGATGGTTTTTTTGATTAGGGTTTTTTGCTGACCGCTCAGACCCCTTTTGTATCGTTCTGCTTTCTAGTTTACAGCGGGCCTCAATTTGCTGAACCTATATATATCATCTCTATGTGTGTGCCTTCCTCTCATTTCACCGTCAATACATGTGGGGGGCAACTATACCTTTTGGGGTTCATTCCTCTGGAGGCAAGTGAGGTCTTTATTTTCTCTGCAGTACTAGTTAGCTCTTAGGCTGGTGCGTGGCGTCTAGAACCAACGTAGGCACACTCCCTGGCTATCTCTAGTTGCGTTTGTCAGGCGTAGGGCAGCGGTCAGCCCAGGTTCCATCACCCTAGAGCTCGTCCGATATTTTGTATTACTTTGCTTGTCCCTTGCTATCCCTAGCCATTGGGATTCATGACAGTATAGCTGGCCCACAAAGTGTTAATTGTTTGGGCTGAAGCAGGAGAAAGAGAAGTGTTTAAGGGAAATTTTTTTTTTTTTTTTTTCCTTCAGAGTTTTGCTGCCTAGCCCTTAATTGCTGTCTAGCTGCTTCTTACCTACTCTTAACCCTTGAATGGCTCTGATATTAGCTGTTTAACATGGATGTCCAGAGTTTGGCTTCCAGCCTGAGTAATCTCGCGGCAAAAGTTCAAAACATACAGGATTTTGTTGTTCACACTCCCATGTCTGAACCTAGAATTCCTATTCCAGAGTTCTTTTCTGGAGATAGATCTACCTTCCTGAATTTCAGGAACAATTGTAAATTGTTTCTTTCTTTAAAATCTCGCTCCTCTGGAGTCCCTGCTCAACAGGTCAAGATTGTAATATCTTTCCTGCGAGGCGACCCTCAGAATTGGGCATTTGCATTGGCACCAGGGGATCCTGCATTGTTCAATGTGGATGCGTTTTTTCTGGCATTGGGATTGCTCTATGAGGAACCCAACCTGGAGATTCAGGCTGAAAAGGCTTTATTAGCCCTCTCTCAGGGGTATGATGAAGCGGAAATATATTGTCAAAAATTTCGGAAATGGTCGGTGCTTACTCAGTGGAATGAGTGCGCCCTGGCTGCAAACTTCAGAAATGGTCTTTCCGAGGCCATTAAGGATATTATGGTGGGGTTCCCTACGCCTACAGGTCTGAATGAGTCGATGGCTATGGCCATTCAGATTGATCGGCGTTTACGGGAGCGCAAACCCGTGCACCAGTTGGCGGTGTCTTTTGAACAGGCACCTGAGACTATGCAATGTGATAGAATTCAGTCCAGAAGTGAACGGCAAAATTATAGGCGGAAAAATGGATTGTGTTTTTATTGTGGTGATTCAGCTCATATTATATCAGCATGCTCTAAACGCACAAAAAGGGTTGATAAATCTTTTGCCATTGGTACTCTGCAGCCTAAGTTCATTTTGTCTGTGACTCTGATTTTTTCACTGTCTTCCATTTCCGTCGATGCCTATGTGGATTCGGGCGCTGCCCTGAGTCTTATGGATTGGTCATTTGCTAAACGCTGCGGTTTTAGTCTGGAGCCTCTGGAAGTTCCTATTCCTCCGAAGGGAATTGACTCTACACCATTGGCTATGAATAAACCGCAGTATTGGACACAAGTGACCATGCGCATGACTCCCGTTCATCAGGAGGTGATTCGCTTCCTTGTACTGTATAATTTACATGATGTACTAGTGCTTGGTCTGCCATGGTTACAAACTCATAATCCTGTCCTGGACTGGAAAACAATGTCTGTGTTAAGCTGGGGATGTCAGGGGGTTCATGATTATGCACATCCGATTTCAATCGCTTCATCTACTCCTTCTGAGATCCCTGCGTTTTTGTCTGACTATAGGGATGTTTTTGAGGAGCCTAAGCTCAATTCGCTCCCTCCGCATAGAGATTGTGACTGTGCTATAGAATTGATTCCTGGCAGTAAGTTCCCTAAGGGTCGTTTATTTAATCTGTCACTGCCAGAGCATACTGCTATGCGGAATTATATTAAGGAGTCCTTGGAAAAGGGACATATTCGTCCATCTTCGTCCCCTCTGGGAGCAGGTTTTTTTTTCGTGGCAAAAAAAGATGGTTCCCTGAGGCCTTGTATAGATTATCGCCTTCTGAATAAGATTACAGTCAAGTATCAGTATCCACTGCCATTATTGACTGATTTGTTTGCTCGCATTAAGGGGGCTAGGTGGTTCACTAAGATAGATCTTCGCGGTGCGTATAATCTGGTGCGGATGAAACAGGGTGATGAGTGGAAAACCGCATTTAATACGCCTGAGGGCCATTTTGAGTATTTGGTAATGCCTTTTGGACTCTCCAATGCTCCGTCAGTCTTTCAGTCCTTTATGCACAATATTTTCCGTCAATATCTGGATAAGTTTATGATTGTGTATTTGGATGATATTTTGGTGTTTTCTGATGACTGGGAGTCTCATGTTCTACAGGTCAGGAAGGTGTTTCAGGTTCTGCGGGCCAATTCTCTGTTTGTGAAGGGCTCAAAGTGTCTCTTCGGAGTCCAGAAGATTTCTTTTTTGGGGTACATTTTTTCTCCTTCTACTATTGAGATGGATCCCGTCAAGGTTCAGGCGATTTGTGACTGGACACAACCTACATCTGTTAAGAGCCTTCAGAAGTTCTTGGGGTTTGCTAATTTTTATCGTCGGTTCATTGCTAATTTTTCCAGTATTGTTAAACCTTTGACTGATTTGACTAAAAAGGGTGCTGATGTTGCTGATTGGTCTCCTGCGGCCGTGGAGGCCTTTCAGGAACTTAAGCGCCGGTTTTCTTCTGCTCCTGTGTTGTGTCAACCAGATGTTTCACTTCCTTTTCAGGTTGAGGTTGATGCTTCCGAGATTGGAGCGGGGGCGGTTTTGTCACAGAGAAGTTCTAATGGCTCGGTGATGAAGCCATGTGCATTCTTCTCTAGAAAATTCTCGCCCGCCGAGCGCAATTATGATGTGGGTAATCGGGAGCTTTTGGCCATGAAGTGGGCATTTGAGGAGTGGCGTCATTGGCTTGAGGGTGCTAGACATCGTGTGGTGGTCTTGACTGATCACAAGAATCTCATTTACCTTGAGTCTGCCAGGCGTTTGAATCCTAGACAGGCTCGTTGGTCGTTGTTTTTTTCTCGTTTCAATTTCGTGGTTTCATACCTGCCAGGTTCAAAGAATGTGAAGGCAGATGCTCTTTCCAGGAGTTTTGTGCCTGACTCTCCTGGAGACTCTGGGCCTACTGGTATCCTTAGGGATGGGGTAATATTGTCCGCCGTATCCCCAGACTTGCGACGTGCATTGCAGGAGTTTCAGGTGGATAAACCGGATCGTTGTCCACCAGAAAGACTGTTTGTTCCGGATGATTGGACCAGTAGAGTCATCTCCGAGGTCCATTTTTCTGTGTTGGCTGGTCATCCTGGAATATTTGGTACTAGAGACTTGGTGGCCAGGTCTTTTTGGTGGCCTTCCTTGTCTAGGGATGTGCGTACCTTTGTGCAGTCTTGTGAAGTGTGTGCTCGAGCTAAGCCTTGCTGTTCTCGGGCCAGTGGGTTGTTGTTATCCTTGCCCATCCCGAAGAGGCCTTGGACGCACATTTCCATGGATTTTATTTCTGATCTCCCGGTTTCACAGAAAATGTCCGTTATCTGGGTTGTGTGTGACCGCTTTTCTAAGATGGTTCATTTGGTGCCCTTGCCTAAGTTGCCTTCCTCCTCTGAGTTGGTCCCTTTATTTTTTCAGAACGTGGTTCGTTTGCATGGGATTCCGGAGAATATCGTTTCTGACAGGGGATCCCAGTTTGTGTCTAGATTTTGGCGGACGTTTTGTGCCAAGATGGGCATTGATTTGTCTTTCTCGTCTGCATTCCATCCTCAGACGAATGGCCAGACGGAGCGAACTAATCAGACCTTGGAAACTTATTTGAGGTGTTTTGTTTCTGCTGATCAAGATGACTGGGTTGCTTTTTTGCCACTGGCCGAATTTGCTCTTAAAAATCGGGCTAGTTCTGCCACGTTGGTCTCTCCTTTTTTTTGTAATTCGGGGTTTCATCCTCGTTTTTCCTCTGGTCAGGTGGAGTCTTCGGATTGTCCTGGAGTGGACGTGGTGGTGGACAGGCTGCATCAGATTTGGAACCAGGTGGTGGACAATTTGAAGTTATCTCAGGAGAAGACTCAGCAGTTTGCTAATCGCCGTCGCCGCGTGGGTCCCCGACTTCTTGTTGGGGATTTGGTGTGGTTGTCTTCTCGTTTTGTCCCTATGAAGGTCTCTTCTCCTAAGTTCAAGCCTCGGTTCATCGGTCCTTATAGGATCTCGGAGATTCTTAACCCTGTATCTTTTCGTTTGGATCTCCCAGCATCGTTTGCTATTCATAATGTGTTCCATCGGTCGTTGTTGCGGAGGTATGAGGTGCCCGTTGTTCCTTCGGTTGAGCCTCCTGCTCCGGTGCTGGTGGAGGGAGAATTGGAGTATGTTGTTGAGAAGATCTTGGATTCTCGTGTTTCCAGACGCAAACTCCAGTATTTGGTTAAGTGGAAGGGTTATGGTCAGGAGGATAATTCCTGGGTGGTCGCCTCCGATGTTCATGCGACTGATTTGGTCCGCGCCTTCCATTGAGCTCACCCTGATCGCCCTGGGGGTTCTCGTGAGGGTTCGGTGACCCCTCCTCAAGGGGGGGGTACTGTTGTGGATTCTGTTTGTGGGCTCCCTCTGGTGGTTACTGCTGGTACTGGGTGACTTTGGTGGGTTGCGGCCTTTGGTTTCCACCTGTCCATCAGAGGCTGGGTGTTTCCTATTTTACCTGGCCTTTCTGTCATTCCCTTGCCGGCTATCAATGTATTCAGATGTGCTCTGTTTGGTTCCTGCCTACCTGCTCCCAGATCTTTCAGGATAAGCTAAGTGCTGATTTTCAGTTGTTGTTTTTTTTGTCCAGCTTGCTTATTATGTCTCTATGCTAGCTGGTAGCTCTAGTGGACTGAGGTTCTCCCCATGTGCCATGAGTTGGCACATGGGTTCTTGTAATCTCAGGATGGTTTTTTTGATTAGGGTTTTTTGCTGACCGCTCAGACCCCTTTTGTATCGTTCTGCTTTCTAGTTTACAGCGGGCCTCAATTTGCTGAACCTATATATATCATCTCTATGTGTGTGCCTTCCTCTCATTTCACCGTCAATACATGTGGGGGGCAACTATACCTTTTGGGGTTCATTCCTCTGGAGGCAAGTGAGGTCTTTATTTTCTCTGCAGTACTAGTTAGCTCTTAGGCTGGTGCGTGGCGTCTAGAACCAACGTAGGCACGCTCCCTGGCTATCTCTAGTTGCGTTTGTCAGGCGTAGGGCAGCGGTCAGCCCAGGTTCCATCACCCTAGAGCTCGTCCGATATTTTGTATTACTTTGCTTGTCCCTTGCTATCCCTAGCCATTGGGATTCATGACAGCTGTCGATCACAATGGGGAGAACAGGTCGTCCTCTGACGTATTTGTCTCGCCAGTTGTGTGGGCCTGGTCGTCCTATTCCTGAGGGTTGGCCCTCTGCCCCAGGGGTCGCTCATTTAAATGACAGTACCTTGCAATATGTCCTGCCTGGTTGCAGCAGCGGCAGATGGGTCGCCCGTCCGGGTGATAGCGATCGTTGTCTCTTCCTCTGATCCTCTTCGGTCATCGCCAGGGGATGTCCTCCGGTCTGGAAGGCAGCTTGATCTTCTCCTTGGGGGCTTCTTGTAGAGACTGCACCATGCGGGCTAATGCAGCAACACTTTTGGTCAGCTCCTGCACCTGGAGGCGTAGTCCTGTAGAAGAATCCTCATCTAGGACCTGTGCATCGGCCTCAACGGGGACCTGAGGATATGATGCCACCTTCTGATGGTACGTGATGGCTGGACGCTTAAGAGGCACTGCACTGCTGGGTGGAGGTTCGTGCAGCACCTGGATGGTTCTGTCCTTAAATTGCGCAAAGTCCAGGTCAGGGTTTTGCAAGGCCAGGATGCGTAACTGGGTCCTGTGGGTGCCAGACAGGAGCCCCTCAATGAACTGCTCTTTCAAAAGTTTATCTCCATCCTGTGTGCTGTTGGGATCTACCTGGTTAACAGCCTGGAGCGCCTCCTGCAAATTAAGAGCATAGTCCCATATACTGTCCTGTGCTTTTTGTTACACCCGAAGAACTTCATTTTTATATCTGCAGCGGTGCGGGTATCAAAGGTGATCTTGAGTTTAGCAAAGATCTGGTGCACAGTCCTTTTACCAACATCCGGCCAGGATTTTACCTCCCTAAGGGCCGCACCTATCAGTTAGCCAGTTAGAATGTAAATTTTCTGATGCTCTATCAAAGGATAAACTTCAAATAGGCTGCAGAGCCTTTCTTTAAAGTAATTTAACGTATGTATCTTTCCGGAATACTGTGGGAGCCATGCTACTCCAGGTATATACGGTATGGGCAGGGGCATGATGGGCGCTGTAGCTGTGGCGGTGTCCGGCCTGCTTGTTGGAGCTGTGGGCTCTGCGGGGCCTGGAAGTTGTCCGGGTCCTGCGGCTGTGTCCACAGCGGGTCCTGGGGATGCTATCCTCCCGGGTGGTTAGTCGTGGCTCTTCCCCCTTGCTAACCAGGTAGAAGCCGGGTCTCCTTTCCAGAGTCTGCAGCGGTTCCTCCGGTGCTCCGCTCGGCACTTTGCAGCGTCTTTATTTCTGGCTGTACGCTGTACGGCTTCCTCACGTCCGGCGTTCCTCTCAGCAGCGTGGCACCCGTTTCTCCTCTTCGTGTTCTTTTCGGTTGGCTCCGCCCACGAAGGTATGTCTCCTCCTTCCCCTCGTGCTGCACGGCAATGGCGGTAAACTGTCACAATCACTGGCACACAGTACCTGGCGATGCCAGGGCCCGAAATCCTGTTCATGATGCCAAAGTTGAGTCGCCCCCAGGGCAGTGGGGTACTCGGTAGCTGGGTCCGGTCGTAAAGGGGGATGTCACGGTGGCTGCAACTCGGTCCGTGGCCCTGGGCCTCAATGTTAAAACGGGAAAATGTTTTAAGGGATAAATGTTCAAAGTTTGTCGTGACGCCACCTGTGGGGTTCGGTCAGTAGTGGGACCAACGCTGCATTAAAGGAGCCCCTTGGGGGATGTTGTGGCAGCACAGATGTTACACTTCCCACAGGTGAAGTGATGTTACACTTCCCCAGGGGTCCTATGGTGTAGGGCGTGGATGGTATAGCAGGCTGGTGAATAAATGGAGGAGACAAGTTGTAAGTCTTTACCTGGTTTACTCTGGATGACTGTCCACAGTCCAGGGCAATGGCAGCAGGTGAATTAGGAGTCCAGGCTGTCCAGAGACAAGCGGAATCCCCTTGGCAGGTCATGTAGGAGCCATCCACTCTGCGCTTGCTGTATCTGAGGTCCCTGCTGCCTCTAAGTGTTCCCAGCAAAATCCTAATTCTTTCCCCTGTCCTGGGACAGGTACCTGTATGGTAGGCAGCTTAAGCCGTGCCTACTGGGGTCTTTTCATGGTGACTCCAGGCTCCAAGGTGCTGCTGTACCACAGGTGAAATTGGGCAAAGTCCATGTAATTCTATGCCCTCCAGTTCTGCTCTGTGTCTTATAGCTCCACAAAAGCCTCGGGCTCCCGGTACCCGGTTTCTGACTCTGTGGAGGCTTTCTCGTAGCCTCCTAGATTCCTGTATCTCCACTGTGCTCTGTCCCTGTCTGTCATCGCACACAGACTTTCTGTGCAGACTAATCTAACACCTCCTCCAAACCAGGATCTTTATACAGGGAAGCTGCCCTAAAACTGGGTTTTGAGCTCCCTCTCCTGGCCTGGATTTGGAAGGTGTTGTATGAGTGATAACCTGCCAAACAGGATCTCACTTATCTCCAGGCATAGCACTACCCTCCCCATTTCCTAGTCATTTCCAATGAACTTTGTGATTCCTACAGCCAATCACTTGCTGAAGCAATGAGTAGCATAGCCAGTGATTGGGAGCATGGAGGAGATGTCTTAGTCAACAATTAACTTATGTTTGAGTCCATAAAAGACTAGGGAATACAACATCTACACGTTCTGTCTCCTCATATGTTTCCCTTATTATTTCCAGTAATTGTATTATTACACAGGATTTTTATGATGTTACATCGGCTCATCTTCTCATTCAGGTCTCTACAATATCGGATCCTCTCAGTGAAGATCTTCTACATAAGAGAATTTTCCTGATTTACCCCTCAAGGATTGATATGGACAGAGACAAGATGGCGGAGAGGATATTACACCTCACCCTAG
The DNA here is from genome assembly GCF_051348905.1 of Ranitomeya variabilis. Classification (NCBI taxonomy): domain Eukaryota; kingdom Metazoa; phylum Chordata; class Amphibia; order Anura; family Dendrobatidae; genus Ranitomeya; species Ranitomeya variabilis. The sequence continues at coordinate 716,917,739 of NC_135235.1, read as the reverse complement.
AGATCCTCTTTCGGCTTACTGGAGAGGTGAGAGATTCTGATGACGTCACATTACATCATTCTTATCTATGGGAATAACAGATGGACAGAACTGGAGAGGTGAGGAATCTGGAAATGTGTGCAGTGAGATTTATTAATGTGTCTCTCCATAACCAGGATTACACAGTAGTGAAGAAGACCTCTAGTGAGCGCTGTCAGGAACCTGTGTCTGAGGGATGGGGAAGACCCCTGAGCCCAATCACGGGGCCTCCACCTCACCCCCTGATACATGAGGACATCAATGACCAGAAGATCCTAGAACTCACCTACAAGATGATTGAGCTGCTGACTGGAGAGGTGACACTGCTAGAAATATTGGGACATAATACAGTAATGCTATGAAGGGATCGGGGGATGATGGTATCATTGTATGTGTCAGGTTCCTATAAGGTGTCAGGATGTCGCTGTCTATTTCTCCATGGAAGAGTGGGAGTATTTAGAAGGAGACAAAGATGTGTACAAGGACTTCATGATGGAGATTCCCCAGCCCCTCACATCACCAGGTAATGGACAAGACTAAATACACACTGCCTATAATTATCTGTATGTAGAGAATGAATTCAGTTCCTGTATATGTTTCTTCGAGGTCTATCCAGTAAGAGGACAACACCAGAGAGATGCCCCCATCCTCTTCTTCCACAGGACTGTAAACAAGAAGATCCCAATGTTCCTCAGGATCATCAGGTAGATGGAGAGAAGGTGTCAGGAGACCTCCCCTATGATGTTTAAACAGCTGTGAAGGTCTTGTGCTCAGTCCTGTTTATCCACCAGTATTACAGTATTTTTTGATTTATAAGACGCTCCGGATTATAAGACGCACCCCAAATTTTGAGGAGAAAAATAGGAAAACATTTTTTTAATATAATGGTGGTGCTTCTTATAATCCATGCGTCTTATTGCTTACTGGCGGTGGTCTCTGCGGTGCTGCCGGGGCTCTTCCGACATTTTGTGAAAGGCCAGAGCCATGACAGTCCCATGATTTCAGATGGCACCGAGATCTCGGGATTTGAGATTTCAGCGCTTGAAATCTCATCTCCCGAGATCTCAGTGCCGAGATCTCCATCTGCTCATGCATCGCCCTGCCCAGTGGTCATTTTACCGGAGTCCGCTGCACAGGAAACCATGGGACTGCCGGCAGCACAGGAGACAGCCACAGCAGCATCGGGCACCGCCGGACGCTCACCCGCAGCATGAGAGACACCCGCAGAGCACTGGTAGCAGCGGTGGACACTCGCAGCACCGCCAGACACCCCTTCATCCCAGCCTGTGGCCTGCAGTAACGGTACCGGTAAGGTACATTTGCATTATAAGACGCACCCCCATTTTCCCCCCAAATTTTGGGGAAAAAAGGTGCGTCTTATAATCTGAAAAATACGGTATATGTTTTATACTTGTGTAATGAGAACGGTGGAGATGGTAGGATTAGAGCTGATCATAGATGTGACTTCTCCATCTGCCTGTGACTCTTACAATATTTGTTTCAGGGTGAAGATCTGACCCATATTAATACTACAGAGACATATGTGACGGGTGATGAGTGGTGTATAGAGGAGATTCCTACATATGACTACCCAGGTGAGTAGTAACAACTAAATGCAGAGAAGTCACCGATTCTTCTCAGTCACTGGTTGTGAATGATCTATCGGTGGTGGTGTAGTCCGGCCGTATCATAATTGTGTGATCACCATTTTGCCTCTAGACCACAACATTCAGCTCCATTTGGAAATGTTGAAATTACTTTGTGAAATTATTAAATCCTTTTCTATAGAACTTACAACCTGGAGTATCCACCTACCCCCTGGGATTAGAAGACACTGACCGTTACGTGCCCAGTTCTGTAAATTACAAATACAAATGACGTAAAATGTGCTGACAAGTTAGAAAATCACTTGAAGAAATCTGTTATAATGGGCCTGTAAGAGAAAGGGTAATGATGCTGTTGGCTTCCTAGAACCCTGACATCTTATTGGATGAATCTACCTTCTCCCCTTCTGTGCTGCTAAATGTGCTCATATGGTCCCTATAAGACCAGGTCCAGTCTTTCTGGTCAAATTTTAAGGCTGTGTGCACACGTTCAGGATTTTTCGCATTTTATTTGCATTTTTTTGCTATAAAAACGCATAAAAAATGCATACATATGTATTCCATCAATTATAATGCATTCTGCAATATTTGTGCACATGATGCGTTTTTTTCCGCAAAAAAACACATTGCGGTAAAAAACGCATCATGTTCATTAATTTTGCGGATTTTTCACGTTTTTCTCGCTATTTAATGCAAAATAGCTCACTGATCTGGCATCGGTCAAACATTCCTTCGGCGGATATTAACTACTAACAAATGGCACCCTTACAAAATCCAGCTGCTGCAGCATCTCAACGAGGATGAGCCAGATCGGCGCACTGAATTTGCAGAATGGGCAAAACAAAAATTAGAACAGGACCCTCAGTTTACACAGAACGTTATGTTCAGTGATGAGGCAAACTTTTTTGGGTGGGCCATTTATATGGATACACCTAATTAACATGGGAATGGTGGCAGTTTTCTTTCGTAGGGTGTCTTGCATTGAAATCTGCTGCAATGACCCAGGTACTGCGTTCACCAGACATCAACACAATTTCTATCCGCTCCTCACGTGTTAACCTCTGCAACATGTCAATGGCTGTAAACAAAGAGAAACTTGGAAATAACTCATGAAAGAATAAAGTTACGTTAAAACCAAGCAAACAATTGTTTTTCTTGTGAAATTCTCAATAAGTTTGATGTCACATGACCCTCTTCCCATTGGAAAAAATAAAGTTGGATCCAAAATGGCCTACCTCAAAATGGCCACCATAGTCATCATCCATCTTGAAAAGTTTTTCCCCTCTCATATACTAATGTGCCACAAACAGGAAGTTGATATCACCAACTGTTCCCATTTCATTTAGGTGTATCCATATACATGGCCCACCCTGTATATCCAATGTTGGCAATGATAAGAGGTCAAATATTTTCTGTAAGTCTTCAAAAGGTTGGCACACACTGTTGGTGGTATGTTGGCCCATTCCTCCATGCAGATCTCCTCTAGAGCAGTGATGTTTTAGTTCTGTCGCTGGGCAACACGGACTTTCAACTCCCTCAAAAGGTTTTCTATGGGGTTGAGATCTTGTGACTTGCTAGGCCACTCCAGGACCTTCATATGCTTCTTACGAAGCCACTCCTTCGTTGCCTTGGCTGTTTGCTTGGGATCATTATCATGCTGAAAGACCCATCCATGTTTCATCTTCAATGCACTTGATGATGGAAGGAGGTTAGCACTCAAAATCTCACGATTCATGGCTCCATTCATTCTTTCATTTACACGGATCAGTCGTCCTGTTCCATTTGCAGAGAAACAGCCCCAAAGAATGATGTTGCCACCCCCATGCTTCACAGTAGGTATGGTGTTCTTTGGATGCAACTCAACATTTTGTCTCTTCCAAACATGACGAGTTTTGTTTCTACCAAACAGTTCTACTTTGGTTTCATCAAACCATATGACATTGTCCTAATACCCTTCTGGATAATCCAAATGCTCTCTAGCAAACTTCAGATGGCCTGGACATGTACTGGCTTAAGCAGGGGGACACGTCTGACAATGTAGGATCTGAGTCCGTGGCGGCGTAGTGTGTTACTGATGATGGCCTTTGTTGTGGTGGTCCCAGCTCTATGCAGGTCATTCCCAAGGTACCCCTTTGTGGTTCTTGGATTTTTGCTTACTGTTCTTGTGATCAATTTGATCCCACGGGGTGTGATCTTGCGTGGAGCCCCAGAACGAGGGAGATTATCAGTGGTCTTGAGTATGTCTTCCATTTTCTTATTATTGCTCCCACAGTTGATTTCATCCCACCAAGCTGCTTGCCTATTGCAGATCCAGTTTTCCCAGTCTGGTGCCGGGCTACAATTTTGTTTCTGGTGTCCTGCGACATCTCTTTTGGTCTTCACCATAGTGGAGTTTGGAGTGTGACTGTTTGAGGTTGTGGACAGGTGTCTTTTATACTGATAACAAGTTCAAACAGGTGCTATTACTACAGGTAATGAGTGGAGCCTCTTAAAGAAGACATTATAGGTCTGTGAGAGCCAGAAACCTTGCATGTTTTTAGGTGACTAAATACTTATTTTGCCCCATATTTTGCAAAATAAATCTTTAAAAATCAGACATAGTCTACCTATGATGTCAGTTACAGGCCACTCTAATCTTTTTAAGTGGGAGACCTTGCAAAATTGGTCGCTGACTAAATAAATACTTTTTCCCCAAAAAAATGTTTTATTTTCACAAAGGGTTATAGCAAACAGACCTCACAAGTTATTTTACGACTTTTCTTGTTTCCGACAATACCCTATATACGGTTGTACATTACTGTCTGGGCACATTACAGGGTTGAGAAGGGAAAGAGAGCCATTTAGCTCTTTGAATCCAGATCTTACTGGAATAGTTTGAAGACACAATGTATTATTACACCTGTCAGCTCAGAAGATGGCCACCATGAACAGGCTTGGTGCTATCTACTCCATTTTCCTGATCCCAGGGATTATCTTGCTCATCACCCTTTAACACCCCTACATGGATCTGGACTTGCATAGAGACCCCCCCTGGCTTGGGCCACAGTGTTGCCTGCTGTACGGTGGTGTGAAACAGGAAGCACAATAGTCAGGTTAGGTAGCTGGGTCAGAACCAGTAAGGCAGAGAAAATACTAAATCAGAAGATGTAAGAGTAGTCAGCAAACAGGCCGGGATCACAACAGGAAACAAACACACAATCCATGAGCTGAGTATAGAGAACTGAACTAGGGAACAATGCTGTATCTGTCAGCTTCGCTGAATATGCTTTGATTTTACGTAGAATATGGTCTTCCCCCGGTTAGCTGAATCAGGGAGTAGATTACCGTATTTTCCGGCGTATAAGACGACTGGGCGTATAAGACGACCCCCCAACTTTACCAGTTAAAAAATAAAATCTTCTTAAAAGTCGGGGGTCTTCTTATACACCCTATGTCGTCTTATAGGGCCGGTGAATATGTGCCTTTTGGGGGGGGGGGAGTGATCCTGATGAGGACGAGGGGGCGTCTCACAGGAAAGTGAGTATCCCCCATTACCTTATCATAGCGCTGCAGCGTGGGGTCTCTGTGCTGGGAGCGGCGGCTGCTGTGCTGTGCTGTGCTGTGCTGTGGCGGCTCCTCTTCTGCAGTGTGGGGCCTCTGGTGCTGTGGGGCGGTGGCGGCGGCGTATCTTCATACAGTCGGGGCTCCTCCGGCATCTCAAAGACTGGAAGCCCCGCCGGCAACTCCATGGGTACAATGCGGTCAGGTGGCCTCCGGGAAAATGGCCGCTGCTCAGATTCAGATCTCGTCCCGAGATCTCGGGAGACGAGATCTGAATCTGAGCAGTGGCCATTTTCCCGGAGGCAGCTCAATAGGTGCGATGCGGTGGCCCGGCCGCTGGGGGCTGCGCATGCTCAGATTCAGATCTCAACGAGATCTGAATCTAAGCAGCGGCCATTTTCCCGGAGGCCAGCGCATTGTACCGATGGAGTTGCCGGCGGGGCTTCCAGGCTGAGATGCCGGAGGAGCCCCGACTGCATGAAGATACGCCGCCGCCGCCACCGCCCCACAGGCCCCACACTGCAGAAGAGGAGCCGCCACAGCACAGCAGCCGCCGCCGCTCCCAGCACAGAGACCCCACGCTGCAGCGCTATGATAAGGTAATGGGGGATACTCACTTTTCTGTGAGACGCCCCCTCGTCGTCATCAGGATCACTCCCCCCCCCACCCACCATATACACCCGGCGTACAAGGCGATTCCCGGCGTACAAGACGACCCCCGACTTTTAAGAAGATTTTCAGGGGTTAAAAAGTCGTCTTGTACGCCGGAAAATACGGTACTTCAGCTGGACAGCACATACACCCATACTGTCAGACTGGATGGTACTACTTGTCCCAGGCACCCTAATCTTAGTGGCTGAATCGAGCCTATGTCGTCCAGAGCTTCTGGTTCCAATGTCTACTCCTTTACCAACCTTGCCTGCCATATGAATAAGGACACACCTCATGACATCATAGGAGCAGATCCCAGAAGAGATTTGACACACCATCTGCAGAAGCCCTAATATGACAAAATTTCAGAAAATCAGATCTGTAGAAATCCCCATAAAATGACTCCATTTTGGAAATTATAACCCTCAGAAAACTAATCTATTGGAGTAATGACTCCAATAATGACTAAGTTTATTCCACAGGCACTTTCTCGAAATTAGCACACAGTGGATGTGGGAGAAAAAAATTGCAAATATGCTATTTTAATACCCAACACATAGTGCTCTGATTGTGCTCCAGGAGGCACACACACCGTAAATTAAGTGAGTTCTTCTCACTATAGTAATTCTAAATACATGAATGCTAAATGCAGTTTGGGCACACTGAAAGGCTCATAAGCGAGGGTAAAAATTGATTTTGGGACAGTGGTTATTGCTGGATTGGTTAATGGAAGTCATGTTACTTTTCAAGAGCCTTTGAGCCACTAATAATGTGGAAAGCTTGGTTTTTCCACTGACAGATGATGGACCTGAGTGGGGACTTGCTTTTTTATTACATGAATAGAAGTTTTTATTGGTATTATGAAAATATAAAAACGCACAAGCGCTACCTGACCATGGAGCAGAAAACAACCACTAGAATCCCCTCAGCTGCTAAGGTCAATAAGGTATCGGTGTCACCCTTATAGAAAAATAGACAAGTATTAAATAGACTGACCGCACTTCAGGGGAGAATATCACAGAGCAAACTAACTGAGTCCAATGAACAAAGAATATATAGAGACTGGAAGCCATCCAATAAGACAAATACTAGCTACAGATAGCACTTCAAGAGAGAAAGGAAAAAAAAAAAAAGCTACCGTATATACTTGAGTATAAGCCGACCCGAGTATAAGCCGACTCCCCTAATTTTGCCACAAAAAACTGGGAAAACTTAATGACTCGAGTATAAGCCTAGGGTGGGAAATGCAGCAGCTACCAGTAAATGTCAAAAGTAAAAATAGATACCAATAAAAGTAAAATTAATTGAGACATCAGTAGGTTAAGTGTTTTTGAACATCCATATTGAATCAGGAGCCCCATATAATGCTCCATAAAGTTTATGATGGCCCCATAAGATGCTCAATGTCAAAATATGCCCCATATAATCCTGCATAAAGGTTAATAATGGCCCCATAAGATGCTCCATAGACACATTTGCCCAATATAATTCTGCACAAATGTTGATTATGGCCCCATAAGATGCTCCCTAAAGATATTTGCCCCATATAGTGCTGCGCAAACCTTGATTATGGCCCCATAAGATGCTCCATACAGACACTTGCCCCATATACTGTAATGCTCCACAAACGTTAATTATGGCCCCATAAGATGCTCCATAAAGATATTTGCCCCATATAGTGCTGCACAAACGTTGATTATTTCCCCATAAAGACTCTTGCCCCATATAGTGCTGCACAAACGTTGATTATGGCCCCATACAGACACTTGCCCCATATAATGCTGCACAAATGTTATGGCCCCATAGTTGCTCCATACAGACACTTGCCCCCTATAGTGCTGCACAAACGTTGATTATGGCCCCATAGATGCTCCATACAGACACTTGCCCCATATAGTGCTGAACAAACATTGATTATGGCCCCATAGATGCTCCATACAGACACTTGCCCCATATAGTGCTGCACAAACGTTATGGCCCCATAGATGCTCCATACAGACACTTGCCCCATATAGTGCTGCACAAACGTTATGGCCCCATAAGATGCTCCATACAGACACTTGCCCCATTTGTTGTTGCTGCGATAAAAAAAAAAAAAAATCACATACTCACCTCTCCGTTGCTCAGGCCCCTGGCATCTGCAATATTCACCTGACTTCGTTCCGGTGCCGCTTCATCTTCAGCGTCTTCTGCACTGACGTTCAGGCAGAGGGTGCGCACTAATCACGTCACCGCACCCTCTGACCTGAGCGTCACTGCAGAAGACGCTGAAGACGGAGTGGCGCCCGGAAAGAGGAGCAGGTGAATATCGCGCAGCGCTGCGCTCCCCTCGCCGTTATACTCACCTGCTCCTGGCGCTGTGTAGTTCCTGCTTCCCCGGCGCTGCTGCTTCTTTCTGTACTGAGCAGTCACCGTTACCGCTCATAACAGTAATGAATATGCGGCTCCACCCCTATGGGAGGTGGAGCCGCATATTCATTACTGTAATGAGCGGTACCATGTGACCGCTCAGTACAGGAAGAAGCTGGGAAGCCAGGGACCTGCAGGGACCGCGCCAGGAGTAGGTGAGTATTATTAGACAGCCCCCGCTCCCCCTCCCCTGCCAACCACTGGGTATGACTCGAGTATAAGCCGAGAGGAGGACTTTCAGCCCAAAAAAATGGGCTGAAAATCTCGGCTTATACTCGAATATATACGGTAAGTAGATTCGATAAACAAAAAATGTATATAGTAATCTAGCAACCGTCCAGTAAATAAATAAATAAATTACTAGCCCTAGATGGTGGCAACACTACAAGCGCACAGATCCCTTTATAATAAGACAAGCATTGAAGCCCTTACCATTCAGTGGAGAGTGTCCTGTGTGAGCTGGCAGATAGGCAGATATATTGCTGTGAATTGCAGGTGCAGATAGCAGTAGAGCAGGACAGCAAATTAATCAGACAGAGCCAGGTTAAGCTCCGGCCGGCATCTTTTCCCTGGATGTCTGTGAAAGTGAAAGTAAAAGCAGCAAGCTCCCTGAGCATGTGTCCTCACACTAACTAGGGGGCAGCACAAGATCCAGGAAACTGGCCAACATGTTTCAAAGTCAGAGCTGCCTTCTTCCTCAGGGAAAAGCTGCCGGTAAGGGCTTCACTGCCTGTCTTATTATAAAGGGGATCTGTGCACTAGTAGTGTTGCCACCATCTGGGGCTAGTAATTTATTTATTTACTGGATGGCTGCTAGATTACTATATACATTTTTTGTTTATGGAATCTACTTAGCTTTTTTTTTTTTTTCTTTCTCTCTTGGAGTGCCATCTGGGGATAGTATTTGTCTTATTGGACGACTACCAGTCTCTATATATTCTTTGTTCATTGGACCCACTTAGTTTGCTCTGAGATATTCTCCCCTGAAGCGAGGTCAGTCTATTTAACACTTGTATTTTATTGGTATTATGTTTGTGAACATAACTTTGTATTGTGGCCGTGTTGCACTGGTTCTTCCTATGAGAGTTTCTATTAGACTGTGAACAGTTATTGTCTTGGTGAAGAATTAAATGTTTTTACATAACTTACCATTTTTACAGACAAGTTAAGTAGAAATGTTAAATGACATTCAAAGATATTTTATTCAAAAACAATAATTGGTTTATATCTTGACAGATGACTGTACCAGGAGATCAGAGAAACAGTTGACATCTTCAATTTTTAAATCGGATGATTTTGAGATCCCACTGGATACATTTGAAGTTAATGCTATTACTCCAGATATACCGTCATCCCTTCAGAGCAACGATCTCTCATCTGATCCTTTGAAACAGGTCCTGTCTTCTGATTCATTAGCAACTACTAAGGAAAATAAGAGTCACAAAATAAGCAATAAAAAACTAAATACTACTAAATCAGAGAAGCCATTTTCATGTTCAGAATATGGAAACAGTTTTCCCATCAAAAAATCTTTTCTTAAACATCCAAAAATTCATACAGTGGAGAAAAAATGTTCTTGTTCCAAGTGTGGAAAATGTTTTAAACACAAATCACATCTTGTTATACACCAGGGAACCCACACAGGGGAGAAGACTTTTTCATGTTCAGAATGTGGGAAATGTTTTAACTTAAAAGGGAATCTTGTTATACACCAAAGAACCCACACAGGGGAGAAGCCTTTTTCATGTTTGGAATGTGGGAAATATTTTAGCCAGAAATCAAATCTTGTTACTCACCAAAGAACGCACACAGAGGAAAAGGCTTTTTCCTGTTCAGAATGTGGGAAATGTTTTAAGGAGAAATCAGCTTTGGTTAAGCACCAGAGAACTCACACAGGGGAGAAGCCTTTTTCATGTTTGGAATGTGGGAAATGTTTTAGCCACAAATCAAATCTTGTTACTCACCAAAGAACCCACACAGAGGAGAAGGCTTTTTCCTGTTCGGAATGTGGGAAATGTTTTAACGAGAAATCAGATTTGCTTAGGCACCAGAGAACTCACACAGGGGAGAAGCCTTTCTCATGTTCAGAATGTGGGGAATGTTTTAACATAAAAACGAGACTTGTTATACACCAAAGAACCCACACAGGGGAGAAGCCTTTTTCATGTTCAGAATGTGGGAAATGTTTTAACTGGAAATCATCTCTTAATACCCACCAGAGAACGCACACAAGGGAGAAGACTTTTTCCTTTTCCTGTTCAGAATGTGGGAAATGTTTTAACTTTAAATGGAATCTTGTTTTACACCAAAGAACCCACACAGGGGAGAAGCCTTTTTCCTGTTCAGAATGTGGGAAATGTTTTAACCAGAAATCGAGTCTTGTTAACCATCAGAGAACCCACACAGGGGAGAAACCTTTCTTATGTTCAGAATGTGGGAAATGTTTTAACGAGAAATCTGCTGTGGTTAAGCACCAGAGAACTCACACAGGGGAGAAGCCTTTTTCATGTTCAGAATGTGGGAAATGTTTTACACAGAAATCAACTTTGGTTAACCACCAGAGAACTCACACACGGGAAAAGCTGTTTGCATGTTCAGAATGTGGGAAATCTTTTAACCGGAAAGCGAATCTTGATTGCCACCTGAGAAGCCTTTTCCATGTTCAGAATGTATGAAATGTTTAAATCAGAAATCAGATTTGGATAGGCACCAGAGAACCCACTCAGGGGAGAAACCTTTTTCCTGCCAGAATGTTGGAAATATTTTAACCAGAAATCAGATCTTGTTATATACCAGAGAACCCACACAGGGGAGAAGCCTTTTTCATGTTCATAATATAGGAAATGTTTTACACTAAAATCAACTCTTCAGCATCAGAAAAGTTACAAAGGGGTGAAGCCATTTCCATGTTAAGAATTTTGGAAGTGTTTTAACCAAAAAATGTATTTCTTAAAGGGGTTGTCCATTTCTAGTACAACCCCTTGTCATTCCTCATGTTTTTGGGATATTTGAAATAAAATTATTCATAGTAACTTTCCATGTCAGTGTCATTTCAATTGTCTTGGCACTCACGTTCCCGGGGCTCATGTGAGGTTGTTACAAAATCAGCACTGGCTTCACTGTTCCTGCCTTCGGATGTATTGAACATCAACAGGAAGCCAGGGCTGCAGCTGCTCTTTGACTTAGGTCAGAGACAGACTGCCTTATTTCTCTTGCGAGAATCGCATCGTAAAACTAGTATTGGCTGTCGGCTCTCTGAATTGAGCTTGACAGCTGCATAGAAATACATCATACTGTCTTGCTCAGGTCAGGAGAGGTGCCAGGCCAGTCCGTGCAGTGCGATGCTATTATCACACGAGTTTTACGGCCGTCTGGCTCAGCCCTTACTCTTATTGTTTGATATGTCTAAAAGTGGAGACCGTAATCCATGTTTAAGAACGCACTTGCTTTCGAAACACATTTGGTATTCTATTAACCTTTTCACTATGATTTTTAAATACATTTTTCCTACATGTTTCAACCAAGAAAGAAAAAAAGACTTTTTGATACGACTATATTTTAACTTTGAAAAACTAAACAATTCATAATTTTAAACATGTCTTGGATTTCTAGAGTAGAAGTTGGATAAACCTTTCCTTTTTCAGTGAGAAGGGTTTGTCCAAGTAGTGGACATCCCCTTTAACCCCTGGAGCTTTTTTCAGTTTTGCGTTTTCGTTCCCCTCCTTCCCAGAGCGATAACTTTTTTATTTTTCCATCAATATGGACATGTGAGGGCTTACTTTTTACGGGACGAGTTGTACTTTTGAACAACACCATTGGTTTTACCATGTCGTGTACTCGAAATTGCAAAAAAAAGTGCAATCCCACACTAGTTTTTTGTTTGGCTTTTTAGCTAGGTTTACTAAATGGTAAAACTGACCTGCCATTGTGATTCTCCAGGTCATTACGAGTTCATAGACACCAAACATGTCTAGGATATTTTTTATCTAAGTGGTAAAAAAAATCCAAATTTGCTTAAAAAAAAAAAAATTTGCACAATTTTCCATTGCTGTAGCATCTCCATTTTTCGTGATCTCGGATTGGGTGAGGGCATATTTTGCATGCCGAGCTGACGTTTTTAATGATACCATTTCGGTGCAGATATGTTCTTTTGATCGCCCATCATTGCAATTTAATGCAATGTCACGGCAACCAAAAAAAGTAATTTTTTCTCACTACGCCATTTAGCGATCAGGTTAATTTCTTTTTTTTATTGAAAAGGCGATTCTGAATGCAGCGATACCAAATATGTTAGGTTTGAGTGTTCTTTTTTTAATTATTGTTTTATTTTGAATGGGGCGAAAGGGGGGTGATTTGAACTTTTATATTTTTTTTATTTTTTTCATATTTTTTAAAACAATTTTTTTTTTCTTTTGCCATGCTTCAATAGCCTCCATGGGAGGCTAGAAGCTGACCTTGCCTGATCGGCTCTGCTACATAGCGGCGATGATGCTCAGATAGCCCCTATGTACTAGAATGACAGCATTGCTATGAGGGCCGACCAGAGGGTGGCATTCACAGCAATCCGGCATCAACAAACATAGAGGTCTCAAGGAGACCTCTGGTTGTCATGCTTACGCACCTCTGACCCCGATCACGTGCATTTCTGGCCTGATGGCTGGAAGCGCTTGTTAAATACCGTAGTCAGAGTTTGACAGCGGCATTTAACTACTTAATAGGTGCCGGGCGGATCGCTATCATCAAAACTTCAAAAATCCCACTCAGAGAGAAACCATTATCATACCTACAGTAGAGTGTGAAAAATAAATTACTAGAAAGTCATATTTTGTTGACCATCAAAAATAACTCTGACTGGGAGACACTACATATGTTATTGACAAATTGCACAAAAACATAAGTCATATAATTAAATGAGAAAGGATATTTACTATGGATGAGCGATCGTGCTCGGTGATACTCGGATATCACTTGAGTATCGGGGTGGTTGGAAATACCCAGTGAGCATTACTCACATTCGAACACCCACTCCTGCATTTTTTATGTCTGTTACACAGCCAGTAAACATGCAGGGATTGCCTGCCAGTCACTGTAATGCAGTAGCCATCTCGGTAGTGGCATCACTGTGATTGGCTGGCCGTATCATATGATCAGAGGTTATAAAAGGACAGGTGCCGCCACGCTCGGCACGCTGACGCCAGTGCACATCTCAGAGACAGTTCTTATTGGAGGAAGAGAGTGGTTATACAGTGGATAGCACTGCAGCCTTGCAGCGCTGGAGTCCTGGGTTCAAATCCCACCAAGTACAACATCTGCAAGGAGTTTGTATGTTCTCCCCGTGTTTGCGTGGGTTTCCTCCGGGTACTCCAGTTTCCGCCCACATTCTAAATACATACTGATAGGGATTCTAGTTTGTGAGCCCCATCGGGGACAGCAATGACAATGTGTGCAGACTGTAAAGCGCTGCGGAATATGTTAGCGCTATATAAAAGTAAAGATTATTATTATTGTACAGGCCCGTGTGTGCACGGTATAATGAATCAGAGTCCTGTAGTGTTAATGCTGATGCTGAACCATCATATTAACAGTCCTTGTAAGGGCTAATCTTGTGCTTTGTTGTTTGTATCAGATACATTCTGCATTTAGCCTAGTGAAGGACAGTTGCATGAGCAGGGGGATTGACTGGATGCAGTCTCTAGGCAGGGCTTAGTGCTTTGCAGTCCGTTGCTAAATATATAGCAGCTGCAGCTGTCCACATTCTTTTTTGGGAGTGAAAAAATAAACTATACTGTTATCCATAGAGTATTATGTGCTTTGTGGTATATTTTTATTGTATATAACACTCCAAATAAGGGTTGATACATTTTTCTGGATTGAATTTGTCATCGATACACTTTTACGTGCTTTGTGTTACATAATGGTGATATTAAACTAAAAAAATAGTTGACTGCTGCAGGTGACCATTTTTTTTTTTTTTTTAAATAAAAAATAAACTTGGTTTCCAGAAACCTAGCAATTAGAAAACTCGTAACACGTGAGGTAAGGGACAGGGAAGTGGAGGTGCTAACAATGATGCATGTAGATGCCAAGGACATGAGACAGATGTGACTACGCCTGTTGCTGAAGCACAAGAACCGTGCCCATCCACATCATATAGGTTCATGTCCAACTTTGCAGGTAGGTAAGGTACACCACTCCTGAAGCCAGAACAGTGCGAACAGGTGTTCAGTTGGATAGCAGATAATGCTTCTAGCATGCTGCTCCTCCTTCCAATTTGAGTCCCAGGAGATTAGTGATCCCACACTAGGACACTCTGAGAAACTCTTTACAACATAATTTCTTGCATTAGTGGATATAGAAAAACACGCCTGAGCACTCACCGGTCCTGGAGTCAAAGATTCCTTTATTAAATGTCCATATAAATCTTCATGGCACGGGGGAACAAGGCAGTGTAAGGAGTGTGCAGGAGGAGACGACGGCCGTTTCACGCTTCACACAGCGCTTCTACGGGTGACCCCTTTCAGGCGCAGACTGATTCCCCGACGCGCGTTTCACGTGCAGCTTTATCGGGTTGTAGTTGGGTATGTGTCATGTGCTAGGAGCTTATATCATGCATGTTTAGGACATTAGTGGCGACGGCTGTGTAGCAGCCCTGCGGCCGGGAGGATCCGGCCTCGGCGTCATGTACCAGAGCTCCTCCCCACTCGACGCGTCAGAGCGGGGAGGCAGGACCAGACCATTGTAGACGCGTCGCCCTGGCAACATCAATGCAGGAAGCCCGAACGGAGCGCACACCGCTGAAAGTGTTATGGGACTGGTGAGAATAAGTGCTGGGTATAGGATAAGATCAATGGAGAATGCATGGTGCTCTGGGAATGTTACGTAAAGAAGCTGTGGGTTGTGAACAAACAATCAATACAAGGGGAACTAAATGTGGATGTGTATTAAAATTAGTGGGGGGGCATGTGAAAATGCAAATATAAAAAAGGGGAATTAATGAAAAAGGAATAATGAGTGAATAAAAAGTATGTAAACCTTTATACCTTTCAATAATGGGTAAAAAGAGTGAAGGTAATTAGAGTATCAAAATATTAAAACATGTGCAAAGAATAAATTTTTACACTGTGAAATATGTAGTTCCATTAGGCAGAGAGATATGATAAAAATATAAAAAACATAAAAATATAAATATATAAATAACAGCATAGGTGCGTACAACACAAAGTCAATCAAGGGTCCAAAGAAAGAAAACAGCGGATTATCATAGGTGGTCCATGCTGAAGATGCCAGAAACGTCCACAACAAGTGATGGTAAGGAAAGGGATGCAGCTTAAATGGATAAACATATCATTATGATAATCTATTGATTAAAAAGAAGAGAAAAAGTGTTAAAACATGATAAAACAGCTAAAAACTATATTTACACATTAGAGAAATGGAGCAAAGCTAAGGATTTCAATTAGGCCAACTGGTTGAACTGATCCTATCCTGTAGATCAATCGGGCTTCTAGTTGAGCAAGTGATTTTCTCCAATTCCCTCCCCTTGTGTCTATATGTATTTTGTCTATGCCTATAGCTTTCAGGAGGGAGGCATTGCAATCATGGGTAAGCTTAAAATGTTTGGGTACTGATTTAAGAATTGCGGGATCATCTATTTTGCGTGCATTCATGATATTGCGATAGTGCTCCCTGATCCTGGTTTTAAGAGGTCTATAGGTGAGCCCTACATAGACTTTGGGACAAGGGCAAAAGATGTAATAAATCACACCAATGGTATTGCATGTGATATGTTGAGTGATGGAAAAAGTAGTTTTTCCATCACATGAATCAAAGGTGGTAGCACGCAGCATGTTGGGGCAAGCGATGCAGTCGCTGCATGGATAGAAGCCCCATGTAGGTCCTCTAGAGGACAATGCTTTCTCTAGGGAGGGTCCGGAGTAGTAGCTTCGGACCAAATGATCCTTGAGGTTAGGAGATTTCTTGTAGGTGATAGAAGGATAATCAGTAGTGTTGAGCGATACCTTCCGATATCGGAAAGTATCGGTATCGGAAAGTATCGTCCGATACCGTCAAAGTATCGGATCTAATCCGATACCGATACCCGATCCCAATGCAAGTCAATGGGACGAAAATATCGGAATTAAAATAATCCCCTTTCTTAACTTGTAGGTTCATTCGACATGAAGGAAAACAACTAAGAATAATGTAGGATGTATTGGGGGAGGTGGCGGAGACATTAAAGGCACAGAGGTTTAGCCCAATCTAATAGAATAGCAGGATTTTGTTTTGTTTTTTATGACGTTCGGCGTTAGAAAGATTTTGACTATGTTAATTTTTTTTTTATTTTGTCAGATATTGATGTTTCACTACTTCCACGCCCTTCACCTTCTTTTTTACTTTTCCCACACTTTCTTCTTCATTATCCTCATCATCAGCTTCTTTGACATCAACTTCTTCACCTTATTCATCTTCTTCTTCATCTTCTACCTATTATTTTTTTTGTTACATTGTTCATATTCTTTTTATTTTACTATTATCTTCTTCATATTCAACTTCTTCATCATATTCTTATTTGTGACAGGCATTCCCGTAGTTGTTATCTATAAAAGTTTGAAGATTACACCTTCCGTTCTGCCTGTCACAAAACAGTTGCATTTGTCCGCGTTCAGTTTGGCCTGCAGCATCAGGCTTTATCCAGGGGCACCACGAGGAGGAACGGACTCACCCCCATACACTGCTTAGTCTTCTTCTGCTTATAATTTAGATAATATCTTTTGCTCTGATATTTAGTCTTATGCTTAATGTTCTTCTGCTCTTTGTTCTGCAGCCTCTTGTTCTTCTGCTTCTCGGTCTTCCAGGTCGTCGTCGTCTCCAGGGTCGTCGTCTCCGGGGTCGTCGTCATCGGGATGGTCTTCAGGGTCATTGTCTCCAGGGTCATCGTCATCTCAGTGGTTGTCGTCTCTGGTGTCGTCATCATCTTAGGGGTGGTCTTCCGGGTTGTCGTCTTTAGGGTCTTGAACTTGGAAATGTAGCAGAAGGTACAAGAAGGCTGAGAAAATGCCGAGAAACAGCTGATGGAACTGGAACTCGGATCGCTACCCGAAGGTCCAAGAGCCAATGGAACTACTGAGGACCAGCTGACGTTACTGGAACCCGGTTACTAAGCAGGAGGTACCCGTGCCTGAAAGCACTACCAAGGACCACCTGACGTTGGTGGAACTCGGATACCCAGAGGGAGGCACCTAAGCCAAAGGCTCTGCCCGGAACCAGCTGACGGTACTGGAACCAGGATGGGGAGCAGAAGGTACAAGAGCAAAAGACACTGCCGAGAACCAGCTGACGGTACTGGAACCCGGATGGGTAGCCGAAGGTCCAAGAGCCAATGGAACTACCGAGGACCAGCTGACGTTACTGGAACCCGGTTACTAAGCAGGAGGTACCCGTGCTGAAAGCACTACCAAGGACCACCTGACGTTGGTGGAACTCGGATACCCAGAGGGAGGCACCTAAGCCAAAGGCTCTGCCCAGAACCAGCTGACGGTACTGGAACCAGGATGTGGAGCAGAAGGTACAAGAGCAAAATACACTGCCGAGAACCAGCTGACGGTACTGGAACCCGGATGGGTAGCCGAAGGTCCAAGAGCCAATGGAACTACCGAGGACCAGCTGACGTTACTGGAACCCGGTTACTAAGCAGGAGGTACCCGTGCCTGAAAGCACTACCAAGGACCACCTGACATTGGTGGAACTCGGATACCCAGAGGGAGGCACCTAAGCCAAAGGCTCTGCCCGGAACCAGCTGACGGTGCTGGAACCAGGATGGGGACCTATTCAAGCTTGTCTTCCTAGAGCCCCAACTAGCGGTGTTGGAGCAAAGGGTCAGCAGGGGGAGCAGAGTGTAGGCCGAAGCCTGCACTGGAGGCATTTGTAGGTCTGTTGTGTCTGCGTGGCTGTTGCAGGACACGTTGCCGGCTACACAGCAGGGGAACAGCTGGCGGTGCTGAACCCCACTGACACATTGGCTGGTGTTTTTCTCTGTGCAGCTAGCAGTACCGGGCCCCAACTGGCGGTGTTAGAGCCCGGGGTCAGCAGGAGGAGAGGGAGCAGAGTGTAGGCCGAAGCCTGCACTGGCAGCAGCTTTGTGTCTGCGTGGCTGTTGCAGGACACGTTGCCGGCTACACAGCAGGGGAACAGCTGGCGGTGCTGAACCCCACTGACACATTGGCTGGTGTTTTTCTCTGTGCAGCTTGCAGTACCGGGCCCCAACTGGCGGTGTTAGAGCCCAGGGTCAGCAGGAGGAGAGGGAGCAGAGTGTAGGCCGAAGCCTAATTGAACCAATTTTAAAGGTAACCTTTAACCCCCCCTCAGGTGTTACAAACTAGAAGAGCCACGCTTTATGCAGCAGCAGTGCTGCACAAGTCACAGGTTGCTCTTTTAATTTTGTTCCTTGCACAAGCTGAATGAAACACGTACAACATTTTGGCCCTTATACAGTCAATCTGTCTTGGAGGCGGGAGTTCCCTTTGTAATGAGACGCAGCACAGCTGGCAAAAATACCACCTTGGTGCTGGGCGCGGCCTCCTGAGCATCGCATTTTGCTGTACAGGAGTCTGCGTTGTTGCGTTATCCCTTGGCCATGCGCTGCCCGTCTTCTGACATCATTTCATGTCGGCTGGTGCGGTTCGTGATGCCCATGAATCCCAGCCCCGCAGTGTCTTTACAGTGTTTCACACTGCGGGGCTGGGATTCATGGCCTGGCGCAGTACATATGTTCGCCTCTCGCTCGTTTCCTTACACCTGCTACAGACTGTGTGGCGTCAGCTGATCCCTTATCGCATGCCACGGCCATGAAGCCGCACAGTCTGAAGAAGGCAGAAGGAGCTGAGTGACAGCCTGGCGAAGATATGCACTGCTCATGCCCGTCAATCACACCCTCGCAGACAAAATAAATAAGACACCGAGGGGCGTTGTGTCGGGCAGGGCGGCCGCAGAGGCGCAGCCAGCCAAACAATGATGTCAGAAGAAGGGCTGTGCTACCAAGGGGGTTGTTGCGTGTCATTACAAAGGAAAGTCACACCTCAGGGACGTTTTAATGGTCTCAGGGGACACATTGTAGACATGTTCTGTTCCACGTGTGCAAGGAGAATAAGTTTATGAGCCACCTTGCACACATGCAGCATTACTGCTGTACAAGGTGGCTGTAAAACATACAAACACCTGGGGGAGGGGGGACAGGTTCCCTTCAATTTCAGTTCTTGTGTCTGCGTGGCTGTTGCAGGACACGTTGCCGGCTACACAGCAGGGGAACAGCTGGCGGTGCCAAACCCCACTGACACATTGGCTGGTGTTTTTCTCTGTGCAGCTAGCAGTACCGGGCCCCAACTGGCGGTGTTAGAGCCCAGGGTCAGCAGGAGGAGAGGGAGCAGAGTGTAGGCCGAAGCCTGCACTGGCGGCAGCTTTGTGTCTGCGTGGCTGTTGCAGGACACGTTGCCGGCTACACAGCAGGGGAACAGCTGGCGGTGCTGAACCCCACTGACACATTGGCTGGTGTTTTTCTCTGTGCAGCTAGCAGTACCGGGCCCCAACTGGCGTTGTTAGAGCCCAGGGTCAGCAGGAGGAGAGGGAGCAGAGTGTAGGCCGAAGCCTAATTGAACCAATTTTAAAGGTAACCTTTAACCCCCCCTCAGGTGTTACAAACTAGAAGAGCCACGCCTTATGCAGCAGTAGTGCTGCACAAGTCACAGGTTGCTCTTTTAATTTTGTTCCTTGCACAAGCTGAGTGAAACACGTACAACATTTTGGCCCTTATACAGTCAATCTGTCTTGGAGGCGGGAGTTCCCTTTGTAATGAGACGCAGCACAGCTGGCAAAAATACCACCTTGGTGCTGGGCGCGGCCTCCTGAGCATCGCATTTTGCTGTACAGGAGTCTGCGTTGTTGCGTTATCCCTTGGCCATGCGCTGCCCGTCTTCTGACATCATTTCATGTCGGCTGGTGTGGTTCGCGATGCCCATGAATCCCAGCCCCGCAGTGTCTTTACAGTGTTTCACACTGCGGGGCTGGGATTCATGGCCTGGCGCAGTACATATGTTCGCCTCTCGCTCATGTCCTTACACCTGCTACAGACTGTGCGGCGTCAGCTGATCCCTTATCGCATGCCACGGCCATGAAGCCGCACAGTCTGAAGAAGGCGGAAGGAGCTGAGTGACAGCCTGGCGAACATATGCACTGCTCATGCCCGTCAATCACACCCTCGCAGTCAAAATAAATAAGACACCGAGGGGCGTTGTGTCGGGCAGGGCGGCCGCAGAGGCGCAGCCAGCCAAACATTGATGTCAGAAGAAGGGCTGTGCTACCAAGGGGGTTGTTGCGTGTTATTACAAAGGAAAGTCACACCTCAGGGACGTTTTAATGGTCTCAGGGGACACATTGTAGACGTGTTCTGTTCCACGTGTGCAAGGAGAATAAGTTTATGAGCCACCTTGCACACATGCAGCATTACTGCTGTACAAGGTGGCTGTAAAACATATATTATAGGAAAAAATATTTATAAACCTGGGAATCTGAATTAACTAGTGAACATATATCCCCTTAAAAAATTAGATTTTATTATGAATATTTTAAAAATACACCACCCAGTGCTATTTAGGCACAATTCGGCCTAAAGGTAAAAAAGACCAAGGTCTAGCGCATACCCTGCAATGGCCTACTCTGTCACCTGCCTGGCTGTGGAGGTTGGCACCCTAATTACGATGTTTTGGCGCCCCCACTCAACGTGGACTACCCCTCACTGCCCTAGATCACCCTATGCTGCAGGTGTGAAAACAAAATACATAAGAACAGAGATGAAGAAAGCAAAAAAAATGGTCAAAAAAACACACAAAAAACTCAATAGAAAAAAATTAGCAAAAGAACAGAGGCAAAAGCAGGATATTGGATAAGACCTATATAGGCTCCGGCCCCTTTCATAAACCAATTTGCTAAACACCAATAATAGGCAATGGGTATGCTGTCAGATGTGCCACATAAAAATTTATAGCATCAATCACTACAGCCTATACCACATATACTCAAAATACTGCAGTTTGTCTAGCTATTATTAGCATAAATTATACCCATAAGGGATTAAAGCCTGCAGTTAATATTAAACACAACCCAAATAGATAACCAGGGCCATAGATATACCAGCCCTAGGGGGTTGCCCCCATATATAAACAGGGCTAAACAGTCACAAAGATACTAGTGCAAAAGCCTAAAACAGGCAAGACTGTACAATTTTACAATGGTATAAGCATGATGCTACTCATCTATGGCATCTAACATTTTGAGAACCCTCTGAAGGGCCTCCTGATGAACCGAACTACGGGGTAACGCGTTGAGGCGAGGCACAGTGTATCATGATAAGTAACACGCCATCCTGCTTATACCATTGTAAAATTGTACAGTCTTGCCTGTTTTAGGCTTTTGCACTAGTATCTTTGTGACTGTTTAGCCCTGTTTATATATGGGGGCAACCCCCTAGGGCTGGTATATCTATGGCTTGATAGTCCATGAAGAAGAAAATGTATATGGTACAATTTTTAAGGCAGTTATCTATGCTAAGGCTATGAGGCGAAGTGCAATATATCATGATAAATAACATATAATTCTACCTACACCACTGAGATACCTTAAATACTTGGCCCTGGTTATCTATTTGGGTTGTGTTTAATATTAACTGCAGGCTTTAATCCCTTATGGGTATAATTTATGCTAATAATAGCTAGACAAACTGCAGTATTTTGAGTATATGTGGTATAGGCTGTAGTGATTGATGCTATAAATTTTTATGTGGCACATCTGACAGCATACCCATTGCCTATTATTGGTGTTTAGCAAATTGGTTTATGAAAGGGGCCGGAGCCTATATAGGTCTTATCTAATATCCTGCTTTTGCCTCTGTTCTTTTGCTAATTTTTTTCTATTGAGTTTTTTGTGTGTTTTTTTGACCATTTTTTTTGCTTTCTTCATCTCTGTTCTTATGTATTTTGTTTTCACACCTGCAGCATAGGGTGATCTAGGGCAGTGAGGGGTAGTCCACGTTGAGTGGGGGCGCCAAAACATCGTAATTAGGGTGCCAACCTCCACAGCCAGGCAGGTGACAGAGTAGGCCATTGCAGGGTATGCGCTAGACCTTGGTCTTTTTTACCTTTAGGCCGAATTGTGCCTAAATAGCACTGGGTGGTGTATTTTTAAAATATTCATAATAAAATCTAATTTTTTAACTGGCTGTAAAACATACAAACACCTGGGGGAGGGGGGACAGGTTCCCTTCAATTTCAGTTCTTGTGTCTGCGTGGCTGTTGCAGGACACGTTGCCGGCTACACAGCAGGGGAACAGCTGGCGGTGCTGAACCCCACTGACACATTGGCTGGTGTTTTTCTCTGTGCAGCTAGCAGTACCGGGCCCCAACTGGCGGTGTTAGAGCCCAGGGTCAGCAGGAGGAGAGGGAGCAGAGTGTAGGCCGAAGCCTAATTGAACCAATTTTAAAGGTAACCTTTAACCCCCCCTCAGGTGTTACAAACTGGAAGAGCCACGCCTTATGCAGCAGTAGTGCTGCACAAGTCACAGGTTGCTCTTTTAATTTTGTTCCTTGCACAAGCTGAATGAAACACGTACAACATTTTGGCCCTTATACAGTCAATCTGTCTTGGAGGCGGGAGTTCCCTTTGTAATGAGACGCAGCACAGCTGGCAAAAATACCACCTTGGTGCTGGGCGTGGCCTCCTGAGCATCGCATTTTGCTGTACAGGAGTCTGCGTTGTTGCGTTATCCCTTGGCCATGCGCTGCCCGTCTTCTGACATCATTTCATGTCGGCTGGTGCGGTTCGCGATGCCCATGAATCCCAGCCCCGCAGTGTCTTTACAGTGTTTCACACTGCGGGGCTGGGATTCATGGCCTGGCGCAGTACATATGTTCGCCTCTCGCTCGTGTCCTTACACCTGCTACAGACTGTGCGGCGTCAGCTGATCCCTTATCGCATGCCACGGCCATGAAGCCGCACAGTCTGAAGAAGGCGGAAGGAGCTGAGTAACAGCCTGGCGAAGATATGCACTGCTCATGCCCGTCAATCACACCCTCGCAGTCAAAATAAATAAGACACCGAGGGGCGTTGTGTCAGGCAGGGCGGCCGCAGAGGCGCAGCCAGCCAAACAATGATGTCAGAAGAAGGGCTGTGCTACCAAGGGGGTTGTTGCGTGTCATTACAAAGGAAAGTCACACCTCAGGGACGTTTTAATGGTCTCAGGGGACACATTGTAGACATGTTCTGTTCCACGTGTGCAAGGAGAATAAGTTTATGAGCCACCTTGCACACATGCAGCATTACTGATGTACAAGGTGGCTGTGAAACATACAAATGCCTGGGGGAGGGGGGACAGGTTCCCTTCAATTTCAGTTCTTGTGTCTGCGTGGCTGTTGCAGGACACGATGCCGGCTACACAGCAGGGGAACAGCTGGCGGTGCTGAACCCCACTGACACATTGGCAAGGTGTTTGGCTCTGTGCAGCCAGCACTTCTGGGCCCCAACTGGCGGTGTTAGAGCCCAGGGTCAGCAGGAGGAGTAGAGGGAGCGGAGTGTAGGCCGAAGCCTGCACTGGCGGCAGCTTTAGGTCTGTTGTGTCTCGTGGCTGTTGCAGGACACGTTGCCGGCTACACAGCAGGGGTACAGCTGGTGTTGCTGAACCCCACTGACACATTGGCTGGTGTTTTTCTCTGTGCAGCGAGGCACATCTGGGCGCCAACTGGCGGTGTTAGAGCCCAGGGTCAGCAGGAGGAGCATAGTGTAGGCCGAAGCCTGCACTGGAGCAAGTTGAAAGGGGACCTTTAACCCCCCCCAGGGGTTTGTAGCTGAAAGAGCCATATTGTACAGCACTAATGCTGGAAAAGGTAAACTTAGCTCTTTTAATTATGGTCCTTGCAAACGCTGAACTTGACACTTATGAAATGTGTCCCCTCACACCGTTAAACCGTCCGGTCGGAGGGACTTTCCTTTGTCATGTGACGCAGCACAGCTGTCATTCTTACCCCCTTGGCGCCGTGCGCCGCCTCCTCAGCGTTGTTTGAATCTGTCCCGGAGCCTGCGCTGTTATGTTAGCCCTTGTCCATGCACACATTTTGCGCTGCCCATCTTCTGACATCATTTGGTGTCAGGCTGGCTGCGCCTGTGCGGCTGCGCTGGCCAAGATCCCGCCTCGCTGTGTCATCTAATGTAATCACTCTGCGGACCTGTGATCCATGGGCATGCGCAGTGCATATCCTTGCCTCTCACTCCCCTCCTTCCAGCTTCTTCAGACTGTGCGGCGTCATGGCCGTGGCATGCTATTAGGGATCAGCTGACGGCGCACAGTCTGAAGAAGGCTGAGGGAAATGAGAGAGAGGCGGAGGTTAAGATATGCACTGCGCATGTCCATGGATCACAGGCCCGCAGTGGGATTAAATCAGAAGACACTACGAGGCGGGATCTCGTCCAGCGCGGCCGCACAGGCGCAGCCAGCCTGACACCAAATGATGTCAGAAGATAGGCAGCGCAAAATGTGTGCATGGACAAGGGCTAACATAACAGCGCAGGCTCCGGGACAGATTCAAACAACGCTGAGGAGGCGGCGCACGGCGCCAAGGGGGTAAGAATGACAGCTGTGCTGCGTCACATGACAAAGGAAAGTCCCTCCGACCGGACGGTTTAACGGTGTGAGGGGACACATTTCATAAGTGTCAAGTTCAGCGTGTGCAAGGAGCACCACAAAAAGAGCCACTTTTTCCTTTTGCATCATTATTACTGCTGAACAAGGTGGCTCTTTCAGTAACAAACGCCTTGGGGGGGAGGGGGACAGGTTCCCTTAAATATAAGTTGCTGTGCCTGCGTGGCGGTCGCATGACACGTTGCCGTATACACAGCAGGGGAACAGCAGGCATTACTGAACCCCACTAACACATTGGCGAGGTGTTTGACTCTGTGCGGACAGCACTTCTGGAAAACAACTAGCGGTGTTGTAGCCCAGGGACAGCAGGAGGAGGAGGTGGAGGAGAGAGGAGGGATTGCCACACACACAGCTGGGGAACAGCTGACGTTACTGAACCCCAATAACAGAGGAGCGACTGTTGACTGTGCGGACAGCACTACCAGGCAACAACTAGCGGTGTTGGAGCCCAGGGACAGCAGGAGGAGGAGGTGGAGGAGAGAGGAGGGATTGCCACACACACAGCTGGGGAACAGCTGACGTTACTGAACCCCAATAACACAGGAGCAACTGTTAACTGTGCGGACAGCACTACCAGGCAACAACTAGCGGTGTTGGAGCCCAGGGACAGCAGGAGGAGGAGGTGGAGGAGAGAGGAGGGATTGCCACACACACAGCTGGGGAACAGCTGACGTTACTGAACCCCAATAACAGAGGAGCGACTGTTGACTGTGCGGACAGCACTACCAGGCAACAACTAGCGGTGTTGGAGCCCAGGGACAGCAGGAGGAGGAGGTGGAGGAGAGAGGAGGGATTGCCACACACACAGCTGAGGAACAGCTGACGTTACTGAACCCCAATAACAGAGGAGCGACTGTTGACTGTGCGGACAGCACTACCAGGCAACAACTAGCGGTGTTGGAGCCCAGGGACAGCAGGAGGTGGAGGAGAGAGGAGGGATTGCCACACACACAGCTGGGGAACAGCTGACGTTACTGAACCCCAATAACAGAGGAGCGACTGTTGACTGTGCGTACAGCACTACCAGGCAACAACTAGCAGTGTTGGAGCCCAGGGACAGCAGGAGGAGGAGGTGGAGGAGAGAGGAGGGATTGCCACACACACAGCTGGGGAACAGCTGACGTTACTGAACCCCAATAACAGAGGAGCGACTGTTGACTGTGCGGACAGCACTACCAGGCAACAACTAGCGGTGTTGGAGCCCAGGGACAGCAGGAGGAGGAGGTGGAGGAGAGAGGAGGGATTGCCACACACACAGCTGGGGAACAGCTGACGTTACTGAACCCCAATAACAGAGGAGCGACTGTTGACTGTGCGGACAGCACTACCAGGCAACAACTAGCGGTGTTGGAGCCCAGGGACAGCAGGAGGAGGAGGTGGAGGAGAGAGGAGGGATTGCCACACACACAGCTGGGGAACAGCTGACGTTACTGAACCCCAATAACAGAGGAGCGACTGTTGACTGTGCAGACAGCACTACCAGGCAACAACTATTGGTGTTGGAGCCCAGGGACAGCAGGAGGAGGAGGTGGAGGAGAGAGGAGGATTGCCACACACACAGCTGGGGAACAGCTGACGTTACTGAACCCCAATAACAGAGGAGCGACTGTTGACTGTGCGGTCAGCACTACCAGGCAACAACTAGCGGTGTTGGAGCCCAGGGACAGCAGGAGGAGGAGGTGGAGGAGAGAGGAGGGATTGCCACATACACAGCTGGGGAACAGCTGACGTTACTGAACCCCAATAACAGAGGAGCGACTGTTGACTGTGCGGACAGCACTACCAGGCAACAACTAGCGGTGTTGGAGACCAGGGACAGCAGGAGGAGGAGGTGGAGGAGAGAGGAGGGATTGCCACACACACAGCTGGGGAACAGCTGACGTTACTGAACCCCAATAACAGAGGAGCGACTGTTGACTGTGCGGACAGCACTACCAGGCAACAACTAGCGGTGTTGGAGCCCAGGGACAGAAGGAGTTGGAGGAGGTGGAGGAGAGAGGAGGGATTGCCACACACACAGCTGGGGAACAGCTGACGTTACTGAACCCCAATAACAGAGGAGCGACTGTTGACTGTGCGTACAGCACTACCAGGCAACAACTATCGGTGTTGGAGCCCAGGGACAGCAGGAGGAGCAGAGGAACACAGTGTAGGCCGAAGCCTGATTGGAGAAAGTCGAAAGGGAACCTTTAACCCCCCCCAAGGCGTTTGTAGCTGAAAGAGCCAGCTTGTGCAGCACAAAGGATGAAAAAGGAATAGGTCGCTCTTTTCATTATGCTCCTTGCAAACACAGAACTAAACACTTATAAAATGTGTCCCCTGATACTGTGAGACCGTCCCGGAGGTGGGACTTTCCTTCGTAATATGATGCAGCACAGCTGTCATTCCTACCCCCTTGGCGCCGTGCCCCGGCTCCTCAGCGTTGTTTGATTCCGTCCCGGAGCCTGCGCTGTTATGTTATCCCTTGGCCAGGCACACTTAGCGCTGCCCATCTTCTGACATCATTTGGTGTCAGGCTGGCTGCGCCTGTGCGGCCGCGCTGGCCGAGAGCCCACCTCGCAGTGTCGTCTAATGTAATCCCACCGCGGGCCTGGGATCCGTGGCCATGCGCAGTGCATATCCTCGCCTCTCACTCCCCTCCCTACGGCTTCTTCAGACTGTGCGGCGTCACGGCCGTGGCATGCTATTAGGGATCAGCTGACGGCGCACAGTCTGAAGAAGGCATAGGGAGATGAGTGTGAGGCGGAGGTTCAGATATGCACTGCGCATGTCCATGGATCTCAGGCCCCCAGTGGGATTAAATCAGAAGACACTGCGAGGCGGGCTCTCGGCCAGCACGGCCGCACAGGCGCAGTCAGCCTGACACCAAATGATGTCAGAAGAGGGGCAGCGCTAAGTGTGCCTGGCCACGGGATAACATAACAGCGCAGGCTCCGGGACGGAATCAAACAACGCTGAGGAGCCGGGGCACGGCGCCAAGGGGGTAGGAATGACGGCTGTGCTGCGTCATATTATGAAGGAAAATAAATATGAAAGAAAAAAGAAGACATACACGCAACCGGGGATCACCAAAAGAACAACAATATTATATATAATCCTCAATTTTATTATAGTCAAAGACAGGACACAAAAACAATAAAAACAATTAAAAACCAGACAAATACATCCCCAAGAGGGGGATGCCCCCCAAAACCGAGAACAAACTGATGCAGGAGATTACAATACTGCTATGCCGTGACATCATGCAATTATACCACAGATGGAAAAAATTCACATATACAATGTATAATAACCTGGTGGTCAAAATATATCGTGTGTGCCTTATCGGCTACAGATTGTTATGGCCATAACAATATAAAATGTAATGAAACAAACATATATGAATAAATAAACAAATCTAAAACTCCCCTCATATAGGTGCACAAGATGGTGTAGATGACCCAGGAAGATTTAGGTCCCAAATGATGTAAGTAACACACATATAAAGTGCTGCACGTGAAATATACAGGATCTTGAATAAAGAATAGGGAGGGGGCAATACTCCCGAGACCCCACAGAGCACAATGAATATATATAAGCCTACCAATAGGAAACACCTAAATATCACGCCTGCCTGTAGGCAACTATGCAGTCCACATTCTGTGGTGTATCAAATAAACACAATAGTATGTAAATAAATACAACCTGAATATCATAATAGTCTAATTAATAGCCAAATAAATAGAATGCTAAATGCAGGATAAAGTGCAATATGCAAAATATGTAAAGGCTACAATAAAAGATCAGGAAATTCCTGGATAATATAGACTGAGAACATGCCTGTAAAAAGAGTGCACAATGAAATAGTCACATATGTCTGCCCAAATGGCTATTGGAAGGGCATACGAATGCGCACCAAGGGAAATGAAGAGGAGCTAGAACGCCAAATACAACCTGCCCAATGCTGGAACCAGCACTACAACAGCATGACAACGGTCAAGGGGGGTAAGAACGCCCAACGCGTGTCGCCACTGCGTGGCTTCGTCAGGAGCGAAAGTACCAATGTCCATATATCTGCACATATTTATAGACCTAAATCAAAACCAATTACATACCAGCTGAGAGGATCCTCTGACAGAGAATAGCAGCGTGCGAGCTGTTAGACGCCGAGGCGCCATACCGGAAGCCGGAAGTGTTTCAGCGTCATAGACATCTGACCAAACAGGGTGTCATAAGATGGCGGACGGCATTACAATTGCGCATGCGCCAAAATATATACGCCTTAGTTGTCCCCCGTTGTATAAATCTACAGTACCAGGAGCACAGATTCCAAAATAAGCATAATGACGGCGTATGCGAGCACAAGATATAGATATTAAGAGGGGAGATCCCATGATTAATTATGACGAAAAAAGAGATAGTCATGTGACTCCCAAAGGAACGGTGTCCAAAAATGGCGGACGACATTACAATTGCGCATGCGCCGCGATATACATACATTGATTGTCCCCCCCTGCATATATCTGCAGTATAAAGAAAACAAATTCCAAAACAAGGCGCACTGACGGCATATACAAGCGCAGGGTATAGATACTGAGAAGGGAAGTCCCATAATTAATTATTTATATATAACGAAAGAAGAGACAGTCATGTGACTACCACAGGAAGGTGCCATATGAAATAAAAAAGAAGAAAGAAGAAAAAGGTAGTAAAAAGGTAACAAAAAAGATGGCCCAATGAGTGGTGAATTAAGTATGCTTGTCCAAAATAGAATTTGTAAGCATACAGATCAAATGCCATAATTATATTGTAATGAGCTGGCCGGCTCTGACTGTTCTGTTATCATTGACATAGAAGAATCTGTGACAGACACTGCCCCCGTGTGGCCAGAAGTTATACCTATGCCAAATGTGATTACAGAGAAACAAACTGTATTGGCTAAGCTCCCCCCTGTTATGTCATGTGACCAGGAAGGAGGGAGAGAGGAAGAAGAGCCAGGGAAATCAGTCTGTGCAGAGAGAAGTCTGTGTATGCTGGTGCCCTCCTGTGAATGCGATATAACAGATTGTCTGGATGATCCCTCTCCCTTGAAAGCTGACTTCCAGATCCTGAACCCACGAACTGTAAGCGGGTCCTCTGTTGAGAGGCCGAATATTCCACCCCTACCTGCCGTACCCCAAGGACTACAGTCTGGACCTGAGAGACGGAGCTTTGTTTAATCCCTGCAGTGACAGACAGGCCTGCGACGTGGGAAGATAATCTTCTGGAGCAAAGAGACTGGTAACGTGTGGATAGGGACAGTGAGGGAAAGTTTGTTATTACACGTTATTACTTTGAATAGGCATATTTTGCATTGTTTATTACTGTGTTCCGCTGTGTTAAGGAAAAATGTATAACAGTAAAGATATGTTTGTTAAAATGGAATCTGGGTGTGGAAGTTTTGCTGAGCCAGATCATGGATATACATGGGCGAACTTGCCCTCGGTCACTTCATCATCATACATAAACAAGGGAAAAAGGGAGGAAAAAGGGGGAGAAGGATAACAAGCATATATACACCTGGTGGTAACGCAGAGGCCAGGCTGATCTGGGATACCATACCTAAGAGATGAATAGAGATGATCTACATATTAGCACAGTATGTCAAATTACGTCTGTTTATTTCTTTATTCATTACACACCTGCCATAACAAGAAGATAAGCAGACTGTGATGTATATAAAGGCCAATAGGCCAATGAGTCAGATGGTATATCACCAAAATGTGTATCACATCGCAGGCGAAACAGAAATCAATGCAAATAGCACATGAAGGATAGATCAAACTATGCCTATAAGGCTATGAGGGAACTGTAATGGATACACATAAAGGACAATGGATTGGATACAGAGTGTCGCATACAATAGTGTATGATAAGCCTACCTGGAAGAGGACCCATACCACCTAACTGGACCCAGAGGGCCATATAAATAACGGTACCAGACATGGTGAAATTAGGAGGACTATATAGGAATCACAACAATAGACTCCACAAGAATAGCGTCCCAAGCTCCTCCCCCAGTATGATACTAGCTGTGTCATGCTAACAAATTTTGAGAAGAAAGCATGTATAGCACACACTTGGCCTGTTAGTTAGTGCGGACCGCACTACGGACCACGTCTGCTGGATTCATGGCACGGATACATGTACAGGTTTACTTGAAAAAGGCTAACTAGCCGAAACGTCGAAATAATTACCTGCGAAAGTGCTGAATACTATAGTGCTGAATACTATTGGCATTTTTTCTTCCACGTATGCGGTGTATATAGACGGAAAACGTCATTTAAACATTATTGGAATTTCTAATAAATACATGACTGAATTATTTTTCACTATTATTGTGTGCTGGAGTCTTATATTTTTTGGATGTTCTATTTTTTCTCCCCAAGCACCAAACTAATGCAGTGAGCACCCCATTTTGCTATATATATAAATATGTGCAGATATATGGACATTGGTACTTTCGCTCCTGACGAAGCCACGCAGTGGCGACACGCGTTGGGCGTTCTTGCCCCCCTTGACCGTTGTCATGCTGTTGTAGTGCTGGTTCCAGCATTGGGCAGGTTGTATTTGGCATTCTAGCTCCTCTTCATTTCCCTTGGTGCGCATTCGTATGCCCTTCCAATAGCCATTTGGGCAGACATATGTGACTATTTCATTGTGCACTCTTTTTGCAGGCATGTTCTCAGTCTATATTATCCAGGAATTTCCTGATCTTTTATTGTAGCCTTTACATATTTTGCATATTGCACTTTATCCTGCATTTAGCATTCTATTTATTTGGCTATTCATTAGACTATTATGATATTCAGGTTGTATTTATTTACATACTATTGTGTTTATTTGATACACCACAGAATGTGGACTGCATAGTTGCCTACAGGCAGGCGTGATATTTAGGTGTTTCCTATTGGTAGGCTTATATATATTCATTGTGCTCTGTGGGGTCTCGGGAGTATTGCCCCCTCCCTATTCTTTATTCAAGATCCTGTATATTTCACGTGCAGCACTTTATATGTGTGTTACTTACATCATTTGGGACCTAAATCTTCCTGGGTCATCTACACCATCTTGTGCACCTATATGAGGGGAGTTTTAGGTTTGTTTATTTATTCATATATGTTTGTTTCATTACATTTTATATTGTTATGGCCATAACAATCTGTAGCCGATAAGGCACACACGATATATTTTGACCACCAGGTTATTATACATTGTATATGTGAATTTTTTCCATCTGTGGTATAATTGCATGATGTCACAGCATAGCAGTATTGTAATCTCCTGCATCAGTTTGTTCTCGGTTTTGGGGGGCATCCCCCTCTTGGGGATGTATTTGTCTGGTTTTTAATTGTTTTTATTGTTTTTGTGTCCTGTCTTTGACTATAATAAAATTGAGGATTATATATAATATTGTTGTTCTTTTGGTGATCCCCGGTTGCGTGTATGTCTTCTTTTTTCTTTCATATTTATATTACTTCTTTGGACATACCCCGGGTTGATTCCATTTTAATATAAGTATGATGGTGCCCTCCAATCCTCTTTTTCACATATTATGAAGGAAAGTCCCACCTCTGGTTAAGTGTTAAGTTCTGTGTGTGCAAGGAGCTAAACAAAAATAGCTACCTTTTCCTTGTGCAGCATTACTGCTGCACAAGATGGCTCTTTCAGTAACAAACGCCTTGGGGGGGGAAGGACAGGTTCCCTTACATTTCAGTTGTTGTGTCAGCGTGGCGGTCGCAGGACACATTGCCGGCTACACAGCTGGGGATCAGCTGACGTTACTGAAACCCAAGAACACTGGGTCGTATGTTTTGACTGTGCAGACGGCACTTCTGAGCCTCAACTGGTGGTGTTGGAGCCCAGGAATTAAAGTTCAGGTGGCAGAAAGATGAACACAACAGGAGACCTGGATACTGTAGACAGTCACCTAATTATTTAATCAGGAAGAGGAGTGGCAAATTCCTGCGAGATCCAGGCCTTGTTCATTTTCAGGAAAGTAAGCCGGTCAACGTTATCAGAGGATAGTCGCATGCGACGGTCAGTTAGTACACCACCTGCAGCACTAAAGACGCGTTCCGATAATACACTAGCCGCAGGGCAAGCCAGCACCTCCAATGCATACTGGCTTAGCTCTGGCCATGTATCCAGCTTTGAGACCCAAAACTTGAAAGGGGAAGAGCCGTCTGGGAGTACAGCAAGAGGTCAAGACATGTAGTCTGTCACCATCTGACGGAACCGTTGCCTCCTGCTGACTGGAGCCGTCTGTGATGGTGTAGACTTTTGTGGCGGGTGTTGTGAATTAGACTTTTTGGCTCCCTCTTGTGGTCACTAGTGATATGACTCTGGGATTTTCTTTCTTCAGTTTGGCACTCACCTGGGCCATTAGTCCAGGGGTGTCGCTATATAAACTTCCTGGATCCTTAGTCCAGTGCCTGGCATCGTTGTATTCAGATCCTTCAGTTGCTCCTGTCTACTGGCCCTGGCTCTTGCAAAATTAAGCTAAGTCCTGCTTCTTTGTTTTTTGAGTTATTTGCTTTGCTCCTAATTTTGTCCAGCTTGTACTAAATGTGATTTCTGACCTTGCTGGAAGCTCTAGGGGGCCGGTGTTCTCCCCCCGGCCGTTAGTCGGTTCGGGGGTTCTTGAATATCCAGCGTGGATATTTTAATAGGGTTTTTGCTGACCATATAAGTCATCTTACTATATTCTGCTATTAGCTAGTGGGCCTCTCTTTGCTAAATACCTAGCTCATTCTTATGTTTGTCTTTTCCTCTTACCTCACCGTTATTATTTGTTGGGGGCTTGTATCCAACTTTTGGGGTCTTTTCTCTGGAGGCAAGAAAGGTCTTTCTTTTCCCTTCTAGGGTTAGTTAGTTCTCCGGCTCGTGCGAGACGTCTAGAACCAACGTAGGCACGTTCCCCGGCTGCTTCTATTTGTGGGGCTAGGATTAGATATATGGTCAGCCCAGTTACCACTGCCCTATGAGCAGTTTTTTTTGTGTTTGCAGACTTGGTTATTATTCCTGAGACCCTCTGCCATTGGGGTCATAACAGTATGCCAGGCCGACATTGAATGTTTAATGCATTGCAGAAGTGGGATTATAAGAAAGGAAATTCTGAGTTTTTTTTTTTTTTTTTTTTTCCTCTCTTCCTCCCCTTTACCTCTGAGTGGCTTGAGCTTGCTGCAGACATGGATGTCCAGACCTTGATTACAAGTGTGGACCAGCTTGCTGCTCGTGTGCAAGGCATACTAAATTTTGTTACCAGTAGTCCTATGTCTGAACCTAAAATACCTATTCCTGAACTGTTTTCTGGAGATCGATTTAAGTTTAGAAATTTCAGGAATAATTGTAAATTGTTTCTATCTCTGAGACCCCGTTCATCTGGAGACTCAGCTCAGCAAGTTAAAATTGTTATCTCTTTTTTACGGGGCGACCCTCAGGATTGGGCCTTCTCGCTAGCGCCAGGAGATCCGGCATTGGCAAATATTGATGCGTTTTTTCTGGCGCTCGGATTGCTTTACGAGGAACCCAATCTTGAGGTTCAGGCAGAAAAAGCCTTGCTAGCTATTTCTCAGGGCCAGGATGAAGCTGAAGTGTATTGCCAAAAATTTCGGAAATGGTCCGTGCTGACTCAGTGGAATGAGTGTGCTCTGGCCGCAAATTTCAGAAATGGCCTTTCTGAAGCCATTAAGAATGTGATGGTGGGTTTCTCCATTTCTACAAGTCTGAATGATTCCATGGCGCTGGCTATTCAAATTGACCGGCGTTTGCGGGAGCGCAAAACCGCTAATCCTCTGGTGGTGTTGTCTAAACAAGCACCTGATTTGATGCAATGTGATAGAATTCAGACCAGAAATGAGCGGAAAAATCATAGACGTCAGAATGGGTTGTGTTTTTACTGTGGTGATTCTACACATGTTATATCAGCATGCTCTAAACGCCTAACAAGGGTTGTTAGTCCTGTCGCCATTGGTAATTTGCAACCTAAATTTATTTTGTCTGTGACTTTAATTTGCTCATTGTCCTCTTACCCTGTTATGGCGTTTGTGGATTCAGGTGCTGCCCTGAGTCTTATGGATCTGTCATTTGCCAAGCGCTGTGGTTTTGTTCTTGAGCCGTTGGTAAATCCTATCCCTCTGAGGGGTATTGATGCTACGCCATTGGCGGAAAATAAACCGCAGTTTTGGACACAGGTAACCATGTGCATGACTCCTGAACATCGGGAGGTGATTCGTTTTCTTGTTCTGCATAAAATGCATGATTTGGTCGTTTTGGGTTTGCCATGGTTACAGACTCATAATCCAGTCTTGGATTGGAAGGCAATGTCTGTGTCAAGTTGGGGCTGTCAGGGTATTCATGGTGACTCCCCACCGGTGTCTATTGCTTCCTCTACTCCTTCGGAAGTTCCGGAGTATTTGTCTGATTATCAGGACGTGTTCAGCGAGTCCTGGTCCAGTGCTCTTCCTCCTCATAGGGACTGTGACTGTGCCATAGATCTGATTCCAGGTAGCAAATTTCCTAAGGGAAGACTATTTAATCTGTCTGTACCTGAGCATACCGCAATGCGTTCGTATATCAAGGAATCTCTGGAGAAGGGGCATATTCGTCCATCCTCTTCCCCTCTTGGTGCGGGATTCTTTTTTGTGGCCAAGAAGGACGGATCTTTGAGACCTTGTATTGACTATCGGCTTTTGAATAAAATCACTGTTAAATTTCAGTATCCTTTGCCTCTGTTGTCAGACTTGTTTGCCCGAATTAAAGGTGCCAAGTGGTTCACCAAGATAGATCTTCGTGGTGCGTACAACCTTGTGCGCATTAAGCGAGGAGATGAATGGAAAACCGCGTTTAATACGCCCGAAGGTCATTTTGAGTATTTGGTGATGCCTTTTGGGCTCTCTAATGCTCCTTCAGTGTTTCAGTCCTTTATGCATGATATTTTCCGGAAGTATCTGGATAAATTTATGATCGTTTATCTGGATGATATTCTGGTTTTTTCTGATGACTGGGACTCGCATGTAGAGCAGGTCAGGATGGTGTTTCAGGTTTTGCGTGAGAACGCTTTGTTTGTTAAGGGCTCAAAGTGTCTCTTTGGAGTACAGAAGGTTCCCTTTTTGGGGTTTATTTTTTCCCCTTCTGCGGTGGAGATGGACCCAGTCAAGGTCCGAGCTATTCATGATTGGACTCAACCCACGTCAGTTAAGAGTCTTCAGAAGTTCCTGGGTTTTGCTAACTTCTACCGTCGTTTTATTGCTAATTTTTCTAGCATTGTTAAACCTTTGACGGATATGACCAAGAAAGGTTCTGATGTTGCTAACTGGGCTCCTGCAGCCGTGGAGGCTTTCCAGGAGTTGAAGCGCCGGTTTACTTCGGCGCCTGTTTTGTGCCAGCCTGATGTCTCACTTCCCTTTCAGGTTGAAGTGGATGCTTCTGAGATTGGGGCAGGGGCCGTTTTGTCGCAGAGAGGCCCTGGTTGCTCTGTGATGAGACCTTGTGCCTTTTTCTCTAGGAAGTTTTCGCCTGCTGAGCGGAATTATGATGTTGGCAATCGGGAGTTGTTGGCCATGAAGTGGGCATTTGAGGAGTGGCGTCATTGGCTCGAGGGTGCTAAGCATCGTGTGGTGGTCTTGACTGATCACAAAAATTTGATGTATCTCGAGTCTGCTAAACGCCTGAATCCTACACAGGCCCGCTGGTCATTATTTTTCTCCCGTTTTGACTTTGTGGTCTCGTATTTACCAGGTTCAAAGAATGTGAAGGCTGATGCTCTTTCAAGGAGCTTTGTGCCTGACTCTCCGGGAGTCGCAGAACCAGTTGGTATTCTTAAAGAGGGAGTTATCTTGTCAGCCATTTCTCCGGATTTGCGACGTGTGTTGCAGAGATTTCAGGCTGGTAGACCTGACTCTTGTCCACCTGACAGACTGTTTGTTCCTGATAAGTGGACCAGCAGAGTCATTTCCGAGGTTCATTCCTCGGTGTTGGCAGGGCATCCGGGAATTTTTGGCACCAGAGATCTGGTGGCTAGGTCCTTTTGGTGGCCTTCCTTGTCACGGGATGTGCGGTCGTTTGTGCAGTCCTGTGGGACTTGTGCTCGAGCTAAGCCTTGCTGTTCTTGTGCCAGCGGGTTGCTCTTGCCCTTGCCTGTCCCGAAGAGGCCTTGGACGCACATTTCCATGGATTTCATTTCAGATCTCCCGGTGTCTCAGGGCATGTCTGTCATCTGGGTGGTATGTGATCGCTTTTCTAAGATGGTCCATTTGGTACCCTTGCCTAAGCTGCCTTCCTCTTCCGATCTGGTTCCTGTGTTCTTTCAGAATGTGGTTCGTTTACACGGCATTCCTGAGAATATTGTGTCTGACAGAGGATCCCAGTTTGTTTCCAGGTTCTGGCGATCTTTTTGTGCTAGGATGGGCATTGATCTGTCGTTTTCGTCTGCCTTTCATCCTCAGACTAATGGACAAACGGAGCGAACTAATCAGACACTGGAGGCTTATTTGAGGTGTTTTGTTTCTGCGGATCAGGATGATTGGGTGACCTTCTTGCCGTTGGCTGAATTTGCCCTTAATAATCGGGCTAGTTCCGCTACATTGGTTTCGCCATTTTTCTGCAACTCTGGTTTCCATCCTCGTTTTTCCTCGGGACATGTGGAGCCTTCTGACTGTCCTGGGGTAGATTCTGTGGTGGATAGGTTGCGGCAGATCTGGAATCATGTGGTGGACAACTTAAAGTTGTCACAGGAGAAGGCTCAGCGTTTTGCCAACCGCCGCCGCGGTGTGGGTCCCCGACTTCGTGTTGGGGATTTGGTGTGGCTGTCTTCTCGATTTGTTCCTATGAAGGTCTCCTCTCCTAAATTTAAGCCTCGCTTCATCGGTCCTTACAGGATATTGGAAATCCTTAATCCTGTGTCCTTTCGCTTGGATCTTCCGGTGTCGTTTGCCATTCACAACGTGTTCCATAGGTCTTTGTTGCGGCGGTACGTTGTACCTGTGGTTCCTTCTGTTGAGCCTCCTGCTCCGGTGTTGGTTGAGGGCGAGTTGGAGTACGTGGTGGAGAAGATCTTGGATTCTCGTCTCTCCAGGCGGAGGCTTCAGTATCTGGTCAAGTGGAAGGGCTATGGTCAGGAGGATAATTCCTGGGTGGTTGCCTCTGATGTGCATGCGGCCGATTTAGTTCGTGCCTTTCACGCTGCTCATCCTGATCGCCCTGGTGGTCTTGGTGAGGGTTCGGTGACCCCTCCTTAAGGGGGGGGTACTGTTGTGAATTAGAATTTTTGGCTCCCTCTTGTGGTCACTAGTGATATGACTCTGGGATTTTCTTTCTTCAGTTTGGCACTCACCTGGGCCATTAGTCCAGGGGTGTCGCTATATAAACTTCCTGGATCCTTAGTCCAGTGCCTGGCATCGTTGTATTCAGATCCTTCTGTTGCTCCTGTCTACTGGCCCTGGCTCTTGCAAAATTAAGCTAAGTCCTGCTTCTTTGTTTTTTGAGTTATTTGCTTTGCTCCTAATTTTGTCCAGCTTGTACTAAATGTGATTTCTGACCTTGCTGGAAGCTCTAGGGGGCCGGTGTTCTCCCCCCGGCTGTTAGTCGGTTCGGGGGTTCTTGAATATAGGGTTTTTGCTGACCATATAAGTCATCTTACTATATTCTGCTATTAGCTAGTGGGCCTCTCTTTGCTAAATACCTAGCTCATTCTTATGT
This sequence comes from Ranitomeya variabilis, assembly GCF_051348905.1. NCBI lineage: Eukaryota > Metazoa > Chordata > Amphibia > Anura > Dendrobatidae > Ranitomeya > Ranitomeya variabilis. The sequence goes on along the minus strand of NC_135235.1, from coordinate 716,879,060 downwards.
TTGTCTTTTCCTCTTACCTCACCGTTATTATTTGTTGGGGGCTTGTATCCAACTTTTGGGGTCTTTTCTCTGGAGGCAAGAAAGGTCTTTCTTTTCCCTTCTAGGGTTAGTTAGTTCTCCGGCTGGCGCGAGACGTCTAGAACCAACGTAGGCACGTTCCCCGGCTGCTTCTATTTGTGGTGCTAGGATTAGATATATGGTCAGCCCAGTTACCACTGCCCTATGAGCTGTTTTTTTGTGTTTGCAGACTTGGTTATTATTCCTGAGACCCTCTGCCATTGGGGTCATAACAGGCGGGCACACAAAACTGTGCCACAGTTGGGCCATACTGGTCTTGCCTTGGGCAGAGGCACTGCTTCTGCTCCCTCTTTGTGCAGAGCCTCCTCCACTGCCTGGACGCACTGAGCTGCTTTGTAATGCACTAGCAGCACTTCTCTCAGTTGGAATGGAGAAGATGATGGAATTCACCAGTGTCTCTTGGTACTCCCGCATTTTTCGCTCCCGGTTCAATGGTGTGATGAGGCTTTCTACGTTGTCCTGGTAGCGAGGATCGAGGAGGGTGAACACCCAATAATCAGACATGTTGAGAATGTGGGCGATGCGGCGGTCATTTCTCAGGCACTGCAGCATGTAATCCACCATGTGCTGCAGACTGCCAACTGCCCAAGAAATGCTGTCCCCTGCTGGAGGCGTGATCTCTGCCCGCTCGTCATCACCCCACCCTCGCTGTACACACTGAGTACTGGACAATTGTGTAACTCCCTCCTCTGGACGGATGTCTTCCTCCTCCATTGACTCCTCCTCATCCTCCTCACAAAGTGTCCCCTGCCTACGCGTTTGTGAGGAACCACGTGGCGCTGACTGTCCAGAAGATGATGGAAATGGTGAATCCTCATCCTCCACCTCTTCCACAACATCATCCCTTAGCGCTTGCAGTGATTTTTCAAGCAGATAAGGGGGACAGTCATGCTGACTAGTGCATCATCTGCACTCGCCATCCGCGTGGAATAATCGAAGGGACGCAAAACCTGGCAGACATCCTTCATAGTGGCCCACTCTGTGGTTGTGAAGTCTGAACGGCGCGGAGTGCGACTTCTTTGCGCCTGATGCAGCTGGTACTCCATTACAGCTTGCTGCTTCTCACACAACCGCTCCAACATATGTAACGTGGAATTCCACCTGGTAGGTAGGTCACATATGATGCGATGTTCCGGCAGGCGGTGTCGGCGCTGCAGAGCCGCAATGCGCGATTTTGCCGTGCTGGAACGCCGCAAGTGAGCACACTCTAGGCGGACCTTGTGCAGCAGTGCATCAAGATCCGGATAGTCCCTCAAAAAACTCCCAGACATGGGATGTGAGTGAGGTTGCCGAGGCCCAGAGCTGCCACCAGATTTCGGCCATTATCACACACTACCATGCCTGGCTGGAGATTCGCTGCCACAAACCACATATCGCTCTCCTGCTTGATGGCATTCCAGAGCTCCTGCACTGTGTGGCTTCGATTCCCCAAAGAAATTAATTTCAAGACGGCCTGTTGACGTTTGACCACGGCTGTGCTCATGTCGGTCGTAACAGGTAAACGTTCATCACGGGTCCATGGAGGTGGACTGTGACGGCTCCTGCAGCGATGATTCTGAGGAACTGGTGTAAGAGGAGGAGTCAATGCGTACAGAATGGATTCCTGCAATCCTTGGAGTGGGCAGGACACGTCCTGCGCCACTCGCACGATCTGTACCCGGCTCAACGACATTAACCTAATGGGCAGTGAGGGAAAGGTATTGCCCCTGTCCATGTTGACTGGTCCATGCATCGGTGGTGAGGTGGACCTTGCTACTGACGGCGTTCAGTAGCGCGTGTTTTATGTGTCCCTCCACATGCTTGTGCAGGGCAGGGACAGCTTGCCTGCTGAAGTAAAAGCGGCTGGGCACATTGTACTGTGGGACTGCCAATGACATCAAGTCACGGAAGCTGTCAGTCTCCACCAGCCTGAATGACAGCATTTCCAGTGACAGAAGTTTGGCAATGCCTGCAGTCAGAGCCTGTGCTCGTGGGTGGTTTGACGAGAAAGGCCGCCTTTTCTCCCATGCCTGTACTACCGATGGCTGTAGACTGGGCTGGGAGTGTGTGGATGACTGGGAAAGTGGTGCTGCGGGTGGAATTACAGTGGGTCTCTGGACAACAGGGCCAGAGGTTCTTCCACGGCGATCCTGGGAGGAAGCCGAACCAGCTGCGTGTGAGCTGGAGGAAGAGGCAACACGAGCTGAAGAGGTGGTAGCTGCCGCTGTTGGTTGGCCTAGCTCTTCAGTGTGTTTTTCTAACTCCGCCGCGTGCCTGTTGCGCACATGTTTCCACATGTTGGAGGTATTGAGGTTGCTGACATTTCGACCTCTTTTGACTTTGTGATGACACACCTTGCATTTGACATAGCAAATGTCATCTGCAACTGTGTCAAAAAAGGGCCAGACACTGCAAGTCTTGGGAGCGCCCTTTTTGGCTTTTGGAACAGACATGCTCCTAACGGGTGCCAAAGTGGAGGCTACAGGCTGCGCAGTCTTCCCCCTCCCTCTACCTCTTTGGCCCGTTCTAGGAATCTCTTCCTCGGAGCTGCTCCCACCACCTTCCTGTCCCTCACGCCACAATGGGTCAAGGACCTCATCATCTACACTACCCTCTGCCACCAACTGCTCCTCCTGGGTAGTCTCAGCAGCAGAGCACGCACCAGAAAGTGGCACCTGAGTATCATCATCAGCGGATGCGGCCTGCGATGTGGTGACCGGAGGCACTGGCCCACCCGCCTCTTCAGACTCAGAGAGAAAAAGCTGTTGGGCATCACTGCACCCTGCCTCTTCTTCCATTTCTCCAATGCTGCTTGGCTGGCCCCCTGTTTCCAAGCCAAGAGATTCAGAGAACAGAAGTAGAGACGGCTCCTGTCCTGGGCTCTCTGTCTGCCTGGCCAATTTGGCAGGTGGTGAAGAGACAGATGGCTGCTCTCCAGTGCTCTGTGTCTGAGAGGATGTGGCACTAATTGAAGTTGATGCGTTAGCTGCCATCCATCCGACAACGGCTTCAATTTGGTCTTCACGCAGCAGCGGTGTACGGCGCTCTGCGACAAAGCTGCGCATGAAGGACTGTTCCCTGGTGAAACTGGGTGCTAAGGAGTCACTGGTGCCCGCAGCAGGCACAGAATCCCCACGTCCTCTCCCTGCTCCGCGCCCACACCCACGTGCCTTACTCCCTGCCTTCTTCATCTTGGTTGACTGATAAAGATAAGCAGAAAAGTACTAACGGCTTTGTGTGCTTATTCCTGAACAGCTCCGAGTCCTAACAGGTATAGGAAACAATAATTTTCTAAAGTGTGGATTAGACTTTAATATGAGCTAATGTGGCCTACACAAATGTAAAGTGGTGTGTTTGGTGAACTTTATTATTTATTTATTTTTGGGGGGCTGAACTGACAACAGAGAGAGCTGCAGTCACATGGAGACCGTGCAGACAGCCGTAAACGGCGCTGCAAGGCCCCAAAAACCTCCTCTACTTTATCCTATGTAGTGTTTTTCCACAAGTTAGCTGGATACGGGTGGAAAGACACTAATAGGAAATTTTTGAAAAAATGTACAGCAGCCTGCACTACTTAAAACAAAAGGAAAATTGATTTCACGGTATGATGCAGTGAACAACCCTGAGCTGGATACAACCAGGCTATGGCTGCTCACAGACTACAGGGCGAGCTGCAGTCACACGGAGACCGTGCAGACAGCCGTAAACGGCGCTGCAAGGCCCAAAAAACCTCCTCTACTTTATCCTATGTAGTGTTTTTCCACAAGTTAGCTGGATACGGGTGGAAAGACACTAATAGGAAATTTTTGAAAAAATGTGCAGCAGCCTGCACTACTTAAAACAAAAGGAAAATTGATTTTACGGTATGACGCAGTGAACAACCCTGAGCTGGATACAACCAGGCTATGGCTGCTCACAGACTACAGGGTGAGCTGCAGTCACACGGAGACCGTGCAGACAGCCGTTAACGGCGCTGCAAGGCCCAAAAAACCTCCTCTACTTTATCCTATGTAGTGTTTTTCCACAAGTTAGCTGGATACGGGTGGAAAGACACTAATAGGAATTTTTTGAAAAAATGTGCAGCAGCCTGCACTACTTGAAACAAAAGGAAAATTGATTTTACGGTATGACGCAGTGAACAACCCTGAGCTGGATACAACCAGGCTATGGCTGCTCACAGACTACAGGGTGAGCTGCAGTCACACGGAGACCGTGCAGACAGCTGTAATCGGCGCTGCAAGGCCCAAAAAAACCTCCTCTACTTTATCCTATGTAGTGTTTTTCCACAAGTTAGCTGGATACGGGTGGAAAGTCACTAATAGGAATTATTAGAAAAAATGAGCAGCAGACTACACTACTTGAAAAAAAAAAAAAAGAACAGTATGAGGCAATGAACCACCCTCCCTGAACTGAATACAACCAGCTATGGATGGCCTATGGCTGCACACAGACTAGAGAGTGGGCTGCACTCACACACACACACACAGACCTTGCAGATCGCTGTGAAAACAGCACTGCAAGGCAAAAGCAAGGTGATTAGTAGGTGAACACAGCGGTTGCTAAATTAGCCTTGGAAAAGCACAAAGAAGCAAATCGCTATCTCTAAACTGGCCCTCAGTCAGCAAACAGCGTCCTGTCACTAACTGAATTCACAGCAGAGTGAGCGCAAAATGGCTCCAACGACTTTTAAACTGCCTCATGACATCATTTCAGCAGCCAATCACAGCCTTGCCAGTAGTTTCATGCCCTCCATGCTGAACAGGATGTGCCCACACTTGGAATCATTCTCATTGGCTGATTTCGTGCAAATTTGTGCAGTTTGAATCCTGGGAACTTCCGATTCCGGTATCCGATACGCGGCAAGTATCGGATCTCGGTATCGGAATTCCGATACCGCTAAGTATCGGCCGAAACCCGATACTTGCGGTATCGGAATGCTCAACACTAATAATCAGGTAAATGCTTGGAAAGAGTGCGATCTATTTTTAATAGTGGCCAGTACTTCTCCAAGGCCTTTTTCATATTATGCCAATTATTACTATATGTAGTAATAAATCGTATTTTGGAGTTGGAGGTGGACTTAGTATGGGGTTTTAGCAGCTCCAACCGATTATCTTTTTTAGCTCTCTTTAGACCCTTTTTGATGCTCCTCTTTGAGTATCCCCTTTCCTGAAATCTGGAGGAAAGAATGCTGGCTTGTTCAATGAAGTTTATTTCATTGGAGCAAAAACATTTCATTGGAGCATAATTTCTTGATTGTAACCTCTCAACCTGCATAGTCCAAGAGGACAGTCTGTTTAATGATGCACAAGTCAGGTTGTTGTTAAGTCAACAAGTTAGGAGGATGAAGATACAGCGGTGGAAGACGAGGTGGTGGATGACGAAGTCACTGACCCAAGATGCAGAGCGAGGCCAGAAGCGCTGAGGTGGATGGATCGGCAGCACCGAAACAGGCAGAAAGAGGCAGTGGGGTGACCAGAGGGAGAATGCAGGCAACTGTTCCGTAGAGTAATAATAATAATAATAATAATTTTATTTACATAGCGCCAACATATTCCGCAGCGCTATACAAATTATAGAGGTGACTTGTACAGACAATAGACATTACAGCATAACAGAAATCACAGTTCAAAATAGATACCAGGAGGAATGAGGGCCCTGCTCGCAAGCTTACAAACTATGAGGAAAAGGGGAGACACGAGAGGTGGATGGTAACAATTGCTTTAGTTATTCGGACCAGCCATAGTGTAAGGCTCAGGTGTTCATGTAAAGCTGCATGAACCAGTTAACTGCCTAAGTATGTAGCAGTACAGACACAGAGTGCTATTACCTGCATAAAGTGTATGAGAACATGATGCGAGGAACCTGATTATGGTTTTTTTTTCTTTCATTTAATGGACCACACGGGGATAGTTAGGCTAGGTTCACATTGCGTTAGTGCAGTTCGTTCAGTACATACGCTAATGGACTGCGCTAACGCAAGTGTCGACTTTGGCACAGCGCTAGCGCAGATGGAGCATCCGCTAGCTCCATCTGTGCTAGCAGTGACGGACCCGGAAACGCTGCAGCCCGCGTCTCAGGTCTGTCATTCAATGACGGCACATCGCCTAGCGCACGCCCATTGTGGGCGTATGCTAGCGATGCATCTGCCATAGGAAGTAATGGCGGTGTTAACGGACTACGTTACACCGCGTTATGCTGCGGTGTAACATAGTCCGTTAAACGGGTCACACTAACGCAGTGTGAACCCAGCCTTAGGTTAATGCGTTAAGGCGGTAGGCCAATCTGAACAAATGAGTTTTTAGGGCATGCTTAAAACTGTGGGGATTGGGGATCGTATTAACCTAGGTAGGGCATTCCAAAGAATCGGCGCAGCACGTGTAAAGTCTTGGAGACGAGAGTGGGAGGTTCTGATTATTGAGGATGCTAACCTGAGGTCATTAGCGGAGCGGAAGGCACGGGTAGGGTGGTAGACTGAGACCAGAGAGGAGATGTAGGGTGGTGCTGAGCCATGGAGTGCTTTGTGGATGAGGGTAGTAGTTTTGCACTGGATTCTGGAGTGGGTGGGTAGCCAGTGTAATGACTGGAACAAGGTAGAGGCATCGGTGTAACGGTTGGTGAGGAATATGATCCTGGCTGCAGCATTCAGGACAGATTGGAGTGGGGAGAGTTTGGTAAGAGGGAGGCCGATTAGTAGAGAGTTACAATAGTCCAGACGAGAATGAGTAAGTGAAACAGTAAGAGTTTTTGCAGAGTCAAAAGTAAGAAAAGGGCGAATTCTAGAAATTTAGAGTACCAACACTCGTGAATTTCTCCATCAAACAGTTAGAAGATCCCCAGTCTGGGACTTTTTTAAAGAGAGTTCTGAGACCTGACCACTAAAAGCCTAACCACTATTGGCATAATCAAGCACATGTCATCTAAGCACCCGACGCCTGGGTCCATGATTGGTGAAATCAGGTGACACCACTGCCTCTTCTCCTGTGCTAGGTGCTTTCCAATCTCCTGTTCATGACATTGGTGCAGATGCCTCCTGCCCTGCACCTGTCTTTGCACATTATGATGCACCATCATTAGGTAATTCCAAATCATTGTCCCAGCACAGCGTTCAGCCAGGTTTGGCAGAGCCCCTGATTAAGGTATGCTGCATCAGTGCCCATTTCCGCAAGCCTGCTACAGTTGCTACCACTCTGGCAGTGCTGCAGGAGTGAATGCAACTGCCAGCTCACCAACTGGTATACGACATGACCACGTGCAGGAACTCCAAGCGGCACATACTGGTAAGGTTTGTGAGCAGCAGAGGATAGCTGTGCAATACCGGCTCCAACACGCCCTTCGGTACTGTAGTCAGACTCTGCATGTAACCACTAAAGAGTGGGCATGGATGTCTGACATTTGTGTGGTTCTCAAAGACTTTGAGGAGTCCACAAAGATGGTGAGCTGTGATGATGCCATAGTCCGTGCAACGATCCTGCTTCTGTGCCTACTTAAACAGTCGCTGCTGAAAATTAAATATAAACATATTGATCTCATAGCAATAGTAATGGTAAATGAGGACATCAATGACCAGAAGATTCTAGAACTCACCTACAAGATGATTGAGCTGCTGACTGAAGAGGTGACCCTGCTGGAAATGCTGGGACATTATATACTAAAGCTTTGAAGGGATTGGGGGTATGACGGTATCATTGTATGTGTCAGGTTCCCATAAGGTGTCAAGATGTCGTCTATTTCTCCATGGAGGAGTGGGAGTACATAGAAGGACACAAACCTGTGTACAAGGACGTCATGATGGAGGTTCTCCAGCCCCTCACATCACCAGGTAATAGGACTAAATACACAAGGCCTATAATTATCTGTATGTAAAGAACTAATTCAGTCCCTGTATGTGTTTCCTCCAGACCTAGCCAGTAAGAGGACAACACAAGAGAGATGTCCCCATCCGCTTCTTCCACAGGACTGTAAACAAGAAGATCCCAATGTTCCTCAGAATCATCAGGTAGATAGAGAGAAGGTGTCATGAGATCTCCCCTATGATGTGTAGACGGCTGTGAATGTCTTGTGTTGTCTCATTTTATCCACCAGTATTATGTTTTATATTTGTGTAATGAGAACAGTGGAGACGGCAGGATTAGAGCTGATCATCATAGATGTGACTTCTCCATCTGTCTGTGACTTTTACAATATTTGTTTCAGGGTTAAGATCTGACCCATATTAATACTACAGAGACATCTGTGAGTAGTGATGAACGGTGTAAAGAGGAGATTCCTGCAGATAACTGCCCAGGTAAGTCGTTGCCACTAAATGTAGAGTAGTCACAGATTCTTCTCAGTCACCGACTCTGGCTGCTTTATCGATGATGTAGTCCATATCACAATCAAGTGATCACCATTTTGCCTCTAGACCACAACATTCTCATCCACCCAAAACTGTTGAAATCACTTTGGGCATTGAAAGACCTTTTCTATGGAACTTACAACCTAGACAATCCATCTGTCCCGTGAGATTAGAAGATGCTGACCTTTACCTGCCCAGATCTGTAAACTACAAAGCCAAATGACAGCATACATAGAATGTGTTGACAGGTTAGAAAATCACTTGAAGAAAAATATTATGATGGGCCTCCTAGGGAAAACGGAGAGTAATGATGCTGTTGGCTTCCTAGAACCCTGGTATCTTATTGGATTAATCTACCTTCTCTCCCTTCTGTGCTGCTGAATTTGCTCATATGGTCCTTACAAGACCAGTTCCAGTCTTTCTGACCACACTTCAGTTTTATGATCGACAACATTGAATATGCAGTGAGGGCCAAGTGTGACTTTCTGTACAATAACAACAAAGTTTCCCTCTATCCAGACTTTTCAATTTCTTTTCCAATGTATTAACTTTACACAGCATTGTGATACACTAGAAAAAAAATAACACCTGTATCAAGATACATCTCTAAGCTGTGCGTGACTGATGGATGTAATATAAGTTAATTCACTTGTGCAAGAGATGTGCTGGCATGGCTCAAGCCCTGGTTTCATGGATTCATTACACGTAATAAATTACATTATGTCTTCGCTCATAAGGAATTCAGATTACTTCAGAATCTCTCCTGAAATGAGGAGCACTAATACTTTCTCTACTGTTCTGGTCAGGACTCATGGTAGCTCCAATATTCCACCATAAATGAGTGCTACTCCGGTTTAGTGTTGAAGTTTTAACCTCATAGATACGTTGTTGTTGGGATGTAACTTTTTTATTCTATACCTTTGGTAAGACCACTATACCCCTGGGCGAGGGGGAGCCTCAACAGCACTCTTACCACAGCGCATAGACTTTGGACACTTTACAACTGCATTTGCAGGTAATTGATTACATTTTGTGCCTTGCATCTTCAGTTGTCGGTATACAAGTAGTATAGTGGTCTTACCACTTCTCAGTTATATTAGCAACTAATTTTGCTTTATTGGGTATATCTCTATCTACCTTGTTGCATGTGGCGAACATAGCACTCTTATATATACCAACATACACATGGTCCTCTGCGCTGATATACACTGTCACTGGGCATTTTTATTTTTACTCTTTTGCTGTAATTACTAATCTTAATTGTACTAAGACCCGAATAATTATAGATTACAGCATCTCTTTGGACTTGTGCTGGATAAGTCTCCCCTGGTATTTGGAGGTTTTCCGTTCCCCCTTTGTTGTCTATATGTATCAATTAAAATTTTAAACTTTAAATATTGTAAATAAATATACAGTTTTTAATTACATCTTCTCTTCACTTCATTTCTTTTTTGGCACCCACCATACTAGAATATAATAAAAGCCTACAATTGTGTCCTTTTTATTGTTCTGTCCTTGTATTCTTACCCAAACAGTTTCCACAGAACTCCCAGTCTCTGAAGCGTCAATCTCTGTGCAGATATATGCTTTTCTAACATACAATGAGACATCTCCTTCTTGTTTATCAAGTCTGTTTCTTGCAAATAAGTTGTATCCTTCTAGCCTTGTATTCCAATCATATGTATCGTCCCACCTTAGAGAGCTTTCACTAAAATAGTCAGTTTTGCTCATCATCCTTTAACCACTCTACATGGAACTGGACTTACACAGAGACACCTAGGCTTGGGCCATGGTGATACTTGTTGTTCTGTGGCGTGAAATGGGAAGAATAGGTAGCCAGGTCACAACCAGCAAGACAGAGAAAATACAAAATCAGAATACTCAAGAGTAGTCTGTAAATGGGTTGTCTTCACAACAGGAAATGATACACAAGCTGGGAGAAACCAGAGGCGAACAAGGCTGTATTTGGTAGCTTCCGGCAATATGGTCAAGCTTTAGTAGGGTGTGATGCTTTCCAATTGGCTGAAGCAAGGAGCAAATTACTGCAGCTGGACAGGACACAAACCCATACTGCCAGACTTGTTGGTATTACACATCCCAAGCACCCTAATCTTAGTGGCCAGACAGAGCCTAGACCGCCCAGAGCTTCTGGTTGCGACATCTCCTCACCAGCACTGCCTGCAGAATGAATAAGGCCGTGCATGGTGACAGAAACAGACTGCACAGGAGTAGATCCCAGAAGAGATGGGATATACCATTGTTACAAGCCTTAATATGACAAAATGGCAGAAAACCAGAGCAGTAGGAATCCCCATAAAGTGACTCCATTTTGGAAATTATAACCCTCAGTGAATTAATCTATTGGAGTAGTGACTATTTAGACTCCACAGGACCTTTCCAGAAATTAGCACGCAGTGGATGTTGGAAGAGAAAAAATTGCAAATATACCATTTTATTACCCCTAACATAGTGACTAGATTGAACTCCACCATAAAATAAGTGGCTTCTTCTCACTATAGTAATGCAAAATACATGGATTCTAAATGTGGTTTGGCACACTGCAAGGCTCAGGAGTGAGGGGAAGATTTGACTTTGGGAAAGCTGATATTGCTGGATTGGTTTATGGAAGCCATGTTGCTTTTCAAGAGCCTTTGAGTTTTGTTTGCATTCACATCCCCATCGTCTATTTGATTTCTCCATCCTTGAAATCCCGTGTTCCACTGTGTTGTTTTGTGAGTGTATTTTGTATGATTATTTTCACTTATCCCTTTACGTCTTCCCCTTGTTTCTCTGTTTAGTGCACTCTACAGTTAAATTTCCACCCTCCCTGGGGGGGAGGAAGAAGGGACAGAAAAGGGTTAATTTAGGTGCTTATTAAGATATGTGAACCTGGCATCTCCACCTTCAGGAGTAATCCTGGGGACAGGTCACCCCTAGCTCTAGGGACCCGGTTTGCATCCAAAGTCCCTAGGAATTGTGTTACACTCTGTTTTTTCACTGACAGATGATGGACCTGATTGGGGACTTGTTTTTTTTTTTTTTAAATGAGAAGTTTTTAGTGATATCATTTTCACCTACATAACATTGGTGGCTTTTTATTCCATATTTGGGAGACAGAATGGACAAGCAGTTGAACACCATGCTCCATTGGTTCATGCTAGGCAGTTTTTTATTAGACAGTGAACTTTCATTGTCTTGAAGAATAATTAAATTTTTTTTTACATAACTTGCCATTTTTACTGACAGTTTAAGCAGAAATATTGAAAAATAACAGATTCAAGAATATTTTATTAAAAAATAATAATTGGTTTGTATTTTGGCAGATGACTGTACCAGATCAGAGGGACAGGTGACATCCTCAATTTTTAAATCAGATGATTTTGAGATCCCACAGGATAAAACTGAAGTGAATGCCATTACTTCGGCTATACCATCATTCCTTCACAGCAAAGACCTGTCATCTGATCCTTTGAAACAGGTCCTGTTTTCTGATTCATTACTGACTACAAAGGGAAATCAGAGTTTCAAAAATAAGCATTAAAAAACAAGCTGATCCTAAAGCAAATAAGCCATTTTCATGTTCAGAATATGGGAATAGTTTTCTGCTCGAAAAGAATTTTCTTAAACATCAAAAAATTCGTGCAGCAGAATGTCATGTCCAGAATGTGGGAAATGTTTCATCCAGAAATCAGCTTTGGTTATGCACCAGAGAATTCACACAGGGGAGAAGTCTTTTTCCTGTTCACAATGTGGAAAATGTTTTAACCGGAAAGTGCATCTTGTTAGCCACCAGAGAACCCACACAGGGGTGAAGCCATTTTCATGTTCATAATGTGGAAAATGTTTTAACTATAAATCATATTTTGTTAAGCACCAGAGACCTCACTCAGGAGAGAAGCCATTTCCATGTTCAGAATGTGGGAAATGTTTTAACCAGAAATCAAATCTGGTCAGTCACCAGAAATCTCACACATGGGGAGAAGCCTTTTTCGTGTTCAGAATGCGGGAAATGTTTTAGCCTTAAATCACTGCTTGTTAAACATCAGAGAACCCACACAGGTGAGAAGCCTTTTTCATGTTCAGAATGTGGAAAATGTTTTGTGAAGAAATCATCTCTTCTTAGTCACCATAGCAGTCACACAGGGTAGAAGCCTTTTTCATGTTCTTAATGTGGGAAATGATTTACAAGTAAATCAACTCTAAATAAACATCAGAGAAGTCACACAGGGGAGAAGCCTTTTTCATGATCAGAATGTTGTTAATTATTTAACCAAAAACGTTATCTTTTTAAAGGGGTTGTCCACTAGTTTGACAGCTCCTTGTCATGCCTCATGTTTGGTCTTGTTAAAATAAAGTGCCAGTGCCTTTGCAGCACCCAGTCAGCACCCATTCAACGTCCCCACCTCCGGACGTATGCTTTCTGACTTTTTCTTATTGTTCCATGTGTCCAAATGTGGGGATAGTGATTCACTGAATGCAAGTGCTGAGACCACTGGAACAACACCAGTATGGAAGATGTGAGTAAGTGTTTTTATTTTAACTGCACCAAACATAAGGAATAAGAAGAGTTTGTCCAAGTAGTTGACAACCCCTTTTAATGATCAAAAATCCCACCCAGGGAGAAGCCATTATCATGCTTAGTGTGAAAACTGAATTACTGGAAAATCATTTTTTTACCATATGTAAGAACCAATGAATGCTTGATTTCTCTTCCTTAATCTAATATTTATTTTTGGGTGCTATGAACTTACTTTTCTCCATTTTTTTTAAATAAATTTTTAGAATGAGCTTTAAACAAGATTTGTTTTATACACACAATTCAATATTGCTTTCCTTTATATCCTCACTGTGCTCTTACTTATAAAAGTAAGAAAGTTATTTTTTCTAACACTAGCCCCCCGCTCATCCGACATGTTGGGGTGGCCTCCGAGAACATAGGCGCCAGGAAAATGGCTGCCGGGCCGGCGCACGCTCAAATTCAAATCTCGTCAACGAGATCTCGTCTCCCGAGATCTCGGGGCGAGATCTCGGCAACAAGATCTGAATCTGAGCGTGCACCAGCCCGGCGGCCATTTTCCTGGCGCCCATGTTCTCGGAGGCCACCGCAACATGCCGGATGAGCTTGAAGAAATGCCATCGGAGCCCCCACTGAGCCCAGAGAGCCGCTGCCACAGCCCCACAGCACAGCCTGTGCCCCAGAGCCCAGCCACTGCCGGCAGCACAGCTTGTGCCCCAGAGCCCAGCCTGTGCCCCAGAGCCCAGCCACTGCCCGCAGCACAGCCTGTGCCCCAGAGCCCAGCCACTGCCCGCAGCCCAGCCTGTGCCCCAGAGCCCAGCCTGTGCCCCAGAGCCCAGCCACTGCCCGCAGCACAGCTTGTGCCCCAGAGCCCAGCCTGTGCCCCGGAGCCCAGCCCCTGCCCCGGACACAGAGCCTCCACCCCTGCCCAAGCACAGAGCACCAGCCTAGGATGGGATTTCCTGGAGGCCAACGCACCAGCCTGGACCACCGAAAGGCCCCTGTGACCACTTCTCCACCTGTGGCGAGCCCTTCACTGGTAAGCTGAATTCGGACTGTAAGACGTACCCCCATTTGAAACATTTTTTTTTTCCCTTATTTTTATTATGAAAATTTGGGGTGCGTCTTATCATCCGGTGCGTCTTATAGTCCGAAAAATACGGTACATTGGTTTCTATTTTTCTATCTGATAACCACATATGGTGACCTATCGCTATGTTCATAGCTTTTACCATATTAGAAGAACACTAGTAACTTGCAGAATATGCATATTAGTTCTGTACCTTACCTCATTTTCAAATGCTTAGGCATATAGCCTGTGTGACTTTTAAAAGAACCATTTATTATCTCCATATAGCCACATTTTGGCAGTTCTGACAAGTGTCCTTTAACTATGACATACAGAGCACAGATGTATCTAGCAAGGTTCTCACAATAACTCAGCCACAAACTAATCAGAATCTCTGCTCTCTAGTTAGAGTATGTACACGTTAAGTAATCTTCTATATTTTTATTATTGATATAATAATATTTTACAGAGGGACATGCTGGAACTCTGATTAGCAAAAAGTGAAGAAATTGGCTATTGCTGCCAGAACCCCTAAAATTGATTCCATCTTGAAGAGACGTGCTGGAAAAGGGGCAATTGTGGATCAAGCCACTCAGTGGGGCAGCACCTATTTAATGATAGAGCGATTGCTTGAGCTGAAACCCTTCCTTGTAGATATGGCCAACCTCAGATAACACTATATGTAGGTCAATGAACACAGGTGGCTGAATTGAAGGAATTGATTCATCACCCATTTACAGTGACTAAAAAGTTACAAGCTGAGGATTTACCTTGTGGCATTTTTATAAAGGAGTGGAAGAACTTGTTGTTTTGCCTGTCCCAAAGAGGAGGTTTAATCGCAGATGGCATAGCTGCTTCAATGAAACTGAGACAGACACTGCTATTAGAAAATAAAATTCTTCTGGCAGCTGTTTATGTGGACCAGAGTCACTGTATATTGCTGGATGATCAACAGCTACTAAAGGAAAAGCTTTGAGATAGCAGTTAGGATGAGTGGGCTACAGGAAGACCAAGAGCAAGAGGACTCAAGTCCTGCCACTGCTGCTGTTTGTCAGGGAGAGACTAGGTGAGCGAGAGCTAATAACCCAGGCCCCTGCAATTTCACTAAGACTAGGGAAATCCTGACTGACCCTCTACCTGAAGTTTACACTGATGGTGTGCATGTTCAGGCCTCGAACCTCACCCTAACTCCTGAGCTCAGCCCTAGGCTGAAACCTCCACCCACCACCCAGTGAAGAGGTAATACTTAAATACCCACAGTTAGCACAGACAAGGATAAAGGAAAATATACACCACGCTGACACTCAGGAATACTCTATAAATGTGCAGGGCAAAATAAACACAAATATAGGAAGGAGTAAATAAGACGAAGGAATATACACCACCAGCAACGAATCTCCAACCACCAGCTCTCCACTCCAGACCAAGATAACAACGCAAGACAGAAGCTATAATCGGCGATGCCCAATGATCAGGAGAACTATTTAAAGGCCATGAAAATGGCCCAGCTTCCAATCCGAGGATCAGGTAAATTAACCCCGGAACAGCTAGACAAAATCTAGCAGACGCCAATGAGTAAATAGTGGTCAAAAGTGGAATTACCGCTGTCTGTCGGACGATCTGGTCTGAACAGCGTCCGAGATGACAGTACCCCGCCTTCTACGAGGGACCCCAGGGCCCTCACGGCTTATAGGACCCGGCTTGTCCGGATGATGGCGGTGAAACAACCTGACCAGCCGGTCAGCATGAACTTCCGAGGCTGGTACCCAGGACCTCTCCTCAGGCCCATAATCACGCCAGTGTACCAAGTACTGTAAAGTGCGACGCACTACACGAGAGTCAACCACCTTGGAGACTTCAAACTCCAAATTACCATCCACCAAGACTGGAGGTGGCATAGGCGCCGCATCCACAGAACCCACCACCTTCTTTAGAAGAGACCTGTGGAACACGTTGTGTATCTTATACACCGTAGGGAGCTCCAATCGGTACGCAACTGGGTTAATGACGGCGGTGACCCTAAATGGACCAATAAACCGTGGACCCAATTTAAGGGACGGTATCTTGAGTCTTATGTTTTTTGTGGATAACCACACCCAGTCATCCACACTCAGGTCCAGACCTGGCACACGCCTACTGTCAGCCACACGTTTGTACCTAGTACTCACACTCAACAGGTGCTGTTTAACTCTCCTCCAGACTGATGACAATTGTGTTCCTAACTGGTCCTCCTCCGGAACGCCAGAAGAGCCCCTCTGACTCAAGGTACAAAATTGAGGATGTAGCCCGTAAACACAAAAAAACGGAGACTCCCCAGACGACTCCTGGCAGTGATTATTGATGGCAAACTCAGCCAAAGGAAGAAAGGTAGACCACTCCTCCTGGTTATCAGAGACAAAGCAGTGTAAGTACTGTTCCAAATTTTGGTTCATACGCTCAGTCTGACCATTTGACTGAGGATGAAACGCCGAAGAATGAGATAACTTGATTCCCAGCCGTGAGCAAAACGCTCTCCAAAATTTTGCCACAAACTGAGACCCCATATCAGACACGATGTCAGATGGAACCCCATGAAGTCTGACCACCTCCTGCACAAATACCTGAGCCAGAGTCTTAGCGTTAGGCAACGCAGGCAAAGACACAAAGTGAGACATTTTTGAAAAACGATCAACAATCACCAAGATGACCGTGTTTCCAGCTGATGAGGGCAAATCAGTGATGAAATCCATGGAGATTTCCGTCCATGGCTTACTAGGTACCTCAAGAGGAAGTAGTGTGCCAACAGGACGGGAGCGGGGCGTCTTAGCCCTAGCGCACGTGGTACAAGCTGACACATATGAGACCACGTCCTGTCGGATCTTGGGCCACCAAATCCGACGTGACACCAACTCCAAGGTACCTCTAACCCCTGGGTGACCAGCCAGGACGGCATCATGATGCTCCGCCAAAACCTTAAGGCGGAGATGAAGCGGAGCAAAAGATTTGTTGACGGGAAGCTCAGATGGTACCTCCTCCTGAGCCTCGGCAATCTCAGCCTCAACCTCGGTATTGAGAGCCGAAACCACAACACCCTTTTGGAGGATGGGTACTGGATCCTCCCGAGGTTCCCCCCCTGGAAAACACCTGGACAGAGCATCCGCCTTAGTGTTTTTAGACCCCGGTCTGTAAGTGACCACAAAATTGAACCACGTGAAAAACAATGCCCAGCGAGCCTGCCTGGGGGACAGATGCTTGGCTGACTCCAAATACAGCAGATTCTTATGATCGGTAATGACAGTTACCTGATGGACCAACCCCTCCAAGAAGTGTCGCCATTCCTCAAAGGCCAACTTAATTGCCAACAACTCCCTGTTGCTGATATCATAGTTACGTTCGGCGGACGACAGTTTCTTGGAGAAATAGGCGCACGGACGTAAAGCACTCAAAGATGAGCCTTGAGATAGTACCGCCCCCACACCAACCTCAGATGCATCGACTTCCACAAAAAATGGTTTAGATACATCTGGCTGCACAATAATGGGGGCTGAAACAAAACTGTTCTTAAGAAATTCAAATGCGCGCACAGCAGCCTCAAGCCAAACAGAGAAATTGGTACCCTTTTTAGTCATGTCAGTTAGCGGTTTAGCAATGATTGAAAAATCCTTGATAAATTTCCTATAGTAGTTAGAAAACCCAAGGAACCGCTGAAGTGCTTTCAGGTTATCAGGACATTCCCAATGCAGCACCTCCTGCACCTTAGCGGCGTCCATTTTAAAACCAGAAGCAGACACAATATAACCCAAGAAAGGCAACTCTTGGACAGAAAATACACATTTCTCAAGTTTAGCATACAGCTTATTCTCTCTGAGAAGCTGTAACACCTGCCTGACATGATCTAAATGAGCCTCATGGTCGCAAGAATATATGAGAATGTCATCTAGGTACACGATAACGAATTTCCCAAAAACATGCGAGAACACATCATTGATGAAATGTTGGAACACTGCAGGTGCGTTAGTCAACCCAAACGGCATCACCAAATTTTCAAAATGACCCTCAGGGGTATTAAAAGCTGTCTTCCACTCATCACCTTGACGGACTCTTATGAGGTTGTACGCCCCCCTGAGGTCAAGCTTGGTGAACCACTTAGCACCTGCCACCTGGTTGAACAAATCTGGTATCAGAGTCATAGGGTATGGATCACGAATAGTGTTGAGCGATACCGTCCGATACTTGAAAGTATCGGTATCGGATAGTATCGGCCGATACCCAAAAAGTATCGGATATCGCCGATACCGATACCCGATACCAATACAAGTCAATGGGACACCAAGTATCGGAAGGTATCCTGATGGTTCCCAGGGTCTGAAGGAGAGGAAACTCCCCTTCAGGCCCTGGGATCCATATTTTTAATTTTTATTCTTTATTTTACACATTAATATCGATCCCGATACCGATTCCCGACACCACAAAAGTATCGGATCTCGGTATCGGAATTCCGATACCGCAAGTATCGGCCGATACCCGATACTTGCGGTATCGGAATGCTCAACACTAATCATGAACCGTAATCTGGTTCAACTCCCTGAAATCCAAACACGGGCGTAATCGCCATCTTTCTTCTTCACGAAGAAGAACCCTGCTGCCACCGGCGAGGATGACGGCCTGATGTGCCCTTTGCTCAAGCTTTCAGCAATGTAATCTTTTAACGCTTGTCTCTCCGGACCGGAGATGTTAAACATCCTTGCTTTAGGTAATTTGGCCCCTGGTTTAAACCTGATAGAACAGTCATAAGGACGATGTGGCAGCAACTCTGAACAACCCGTCTCAGAGAACACATCCACAAAATCCTGAAGTGACTCCGGAACGCTTGAAGTCACCGCAGCCACACATGTGGCCAGGCAATTCTCCTGGCAGAACTCGCTCCACCGAATTATGTCCTGAGTTTTCCAGTCAATTACCGGGTTGTGCATAGACAACCAAGGAAAACCCAAAACCACCTGAGCAGGAAGATTCCTGAGCACCTTACATGTAACCCGCTCAGAATGTAGAACTCCAATGTGGAGTTTCACCTCATCCACAAATTCAGTAATCTCCCTCTGAGAGAGAGGAGCAGCATTGATGGTGACCACGCGGATAGGATGAGACAGTTTTTCAATCCTAAAACCTGCTGTGCGCGCAAACCCCTCATCAATGAGATTTGTGGCTGAACCACTATCCACAAAAACAGTAATTGGCAGCTCACTGCCGGCAACAAATACCTTAGCAGGGAGCATGCACTGAGAAACCACCCTCTGAGCTCAGAAGTTTTCCGCCGTTGCGTTTTTCTTAGGAAGCAGAGGACAGATGTTAATAAAATGACCAGTTTTACCATAGTAAAAACAGGCTCCCTGCTTCCTGAGCTCAGGGGCTCGATGCTTGACATGTGACACCCCTGCGATTTGCATAGGCTCCGTGGGCTCACCTGCAGTAACCTCACGTGAACCTAAACCCTCTCCCATAGGCGGTGTCTCATGCTCCCCCTGACGCAAACGGCGATCAATGCGGACAACCAGACTCATAGCGGAATCTAGAGTAGTAGGAGTCTCGTACATCAGAAGGGCTTTTTTAACCCTTCCAGAAATCCCATGTATAAACTGACTCCGCAATGCTGCATCATTCCATTGGGAAATTCAGAACAGTAATCCTCTGCAACTCGCTCCTCCTGGCAAATAGAGCGTATCTTAGATTCTGCCAGAGCCATTCTGTCAGGTTCATCGTAGATTTTCCCAAGAGAAGAAAAAAAACTCTCCACAGAGACAAATGCAGCAGAATCAGATGGCAAAGAAAACGCCCATGCTTGGGGATCCCCACTTAACAATGACAACACCAGGCCAACACGCTGAGCCTCACTACCCGAAGATATCGGACGGATACGGAAATATAGTTTGCAAGCTTCACGAAAAGAAACAAAATTACTGCATTCCCCAGCAATTTTTCAGGCAACGGAAATTTAGGCTCATCAACTCTTCCTGTCGCTCCAGCTTGCACATTGGACACTGCTAGTCCCTAATGCTGCACTGCCCCCTCCTCTCAGTGACCTGTAGGGACAGCGCCTCCAACTGGCAGGTTATGGAAGTCATGGGATCCATGACAAAACAAAAAAAAGAAAACCCCTTTTTTTTTTTTGCTGTTGTTGGGCCGATTATAATGTCAGGGAGAGACTAGGTGAGCGAGAGCTAATAACCCAGGCCCCTGCAATTTCCCTAAGACTAGGGAAATCCTGACTGACCCTCTACCTGAAGTTTACACTGATGGTGTGCATGTTCAGGCCTCAAATCTCACCCTAACTCCTGAGCTCAGCCCTAGGCTGAAACCTCCACCCACCACCCAGTGAAGAGGTAATACTTAAATACCCACAGTTAGCACAGACAAGGATAAAGAAAAATATACACCACACCGCAGACACTCAGGAATACACTATAAATGTGCAGGGCAAAATAAACACAAATATAGGAAGGAGTAAATAAGACGAAGGAATATACACCACCAGCAACGAATCTCCAACCACCAGCTCTCCACTCCAGACAAATGATCAGGAGAACTATTTAAAGGCCATGAAAATGGCCCAGCTTCCAATCCGAGGATCAGGTAAATTAACCCCGGAACAGCTAGACAAAATCTAGCAGACGCCAATGAGTAAATAGTGGTCAAAAGCGGAATTACCGCTGTCTGTCGGACGACCTGGTCTGAACAGCGTCCGACATGACACTGTTGCTGTTCCTTCATCCTCATCAGATGAGGAGTTTGATTTCGACAACTATTTGGACAACATGGAGCAGGCAAAGCGTTGCTGCAGGGAAAAAGATTCCACTCCCATAGAAAACAGATTGACCATATTTTAGCAAAATTTTTCACTTGCTCTCAAAGAAGTGAAAGAGTTCAGTCATTCAAACTGACAGTGCACAAGGCAATTCCGTTATACCCTGAAATTGTTAGAGATGTTGCCCATGTGGTTACTGCTTTGCCACCAACCCAAGTTAGTGTAGAGAGGTTGTTCTCTAGCCTTAAAATGATTAGGTCAGATTTGAGGTAATCTATATATGAATTTGTTCTCAGAACCAATTCATAGACTTCGAAAATGTTATTTAGTACAAGTACGTTTTTTTTTTAAACTTTTTTTTCCCACTTACTGCAGAGTGTATAATAAATTGTGAATATGCAAAGTTTTTTTGTTCTAAAGTTGTATTCCAATAAACATATTTTATATTCTATCTAAATGGTTTGATTATTGTATCATAATAAAGATTTAAAGCCTGATGTTACCGTTTTACTACAGTAAATTTATCACTTAAACATGAGCCATGTATGAAGGAGTCGGTGTTGGTTTCTGTGTTATGGGAATTGAGGAATCTGAGGTTTGGCTTACCGACTCCACAGCCCTGGTAACACCCTCCTTTGCAAGAATCACAGGTTGTAAATGCATTTTGTTGCCAGACAAGAGTCTTCCTTTTTTTTAAGGTATTTTCATCCATTTCGAGTTCCGTGAGAGTCCTGGGTCGATCTGCATCCTCTGCTATTTTGAGGTCTAGCCACAGATTTTCAATGTTCGGATCGGGGGACTGTGAGGGCCACTGTAAAAACTTTTGAGGTCGTCTATTGTGGATTGTGACTTGTGTTTAGGATCATTATCCATTTGTAGAAGCCATCCTCTTTTCACCTTCAGCTTTTTTACAGATGGTGTTATGTTTGCATCAATAATTTGTTGAAATTTCATTGAATCCATTCATTTCTCTACCAAGGAAATGTTCCTCATGCTATTGGCTGCAACACAACCCAAAGCATGATTGATCCACCCCCATACATAATGGTTGTGTAGATGTTCTTTTCCTGAAAATCTGTGCCCTTTTTCTCCACACATACTTTTGATCATTGATGCCAAATAGTTCTATTTTAACCTCAACAGTCCGAAGAACTTGTATCCAAAATGCATCAGGCTTGCTTAGATGTTCTATTACATACTTCTGATGCTGAAGTTTATGGTGAGGAAACAGAAGAGGTTTTTTTCTGATGACTGTTCCATGAAGAACATATTTGTGCAGGTGTCTCTGAACAGTAAAACAATGTACCACAACTTCAGAGTCTGCTAAATCTTTCTGGAGGTCTTTTAGGCTATGTGCCCACGTTGCGGATTCGTGTGCGGATTTTTCCACACCATTTTTAAAAAATCCGCAGGTAAAACACACTGCATTTTACCTGCGGATTTCCAGCATTTTTTGTGCGGATTTCACCTGCGGTTTTACACCTGCGGATTCCTATTGAGGAGCAGGTGTAAAACACTGCGGAATCCGCACAAAGAATTGACATGCTGCGGAAAATACAATGCAGCGTTTCCACGCTATATTTTCCGCAGCATGTACACTTCTGATTTTGTTTTCCATAGGTTTACATGGTACTGTAAACCGGATGGAAAACTGCTGTGAATCCACACTGTCAACTCCACTGCGGATTCGCAGCCAAATCCACAATGTATGCACATACCCTTACAGTCAAGTGAGGTGCAGATTTGCTTTTCTAGCAATCCTACAAACAGCTCTCACTGAAATTTTGCTTGATTTTCCAGACCATACCTTGTCCTCCATTGTTCCTGTTAAATACCATTTCTTAATTACATTTCGAACTGAGGAAATGGCAACTTGAAGAAAACACTTTGCTATCTTCTTACAGCCTTCTCCTGCTTTGTGAGCCACCACCATTTTAATTTTTAAAGTGCTAGACTGCTGCTTAGAAGAACCCAAGGCTGCGTTTTTTTGGCACAAGGTTAGAGGAGGCTGGGTTTTTTAAGGCTGGGAAATTTGCATCACGTGGCCTTTCCAAGTCCTAACAATGATAGTTAACAAGTCATAACCCAAACAGGCTAATTAAGGTCTGAAACCTTGATCATAGTTATCTGAGTAGACAAATCTTCAAGGGTATATTAAAAATATATATTGCACTAAAAATTCCAATAAAAACATAAATATAAACTTAACACCGTGTTAACCTCTGACTGATGATAACATGGGTGCAAGGATATTGTACCTCAATACCATGGACTGCATATGTGTGATATCCCTTGTATCTTGAAAGGTCCTTCAGATAGCGTCCATGCGATTTCTTTGTCCCAGTTAAGCCAGATGCCGGAAGACAATCAGTAGTGGAAAAAAGGATGAATACAATTATCCGGGTGGCGCCATCCCGGCCGGTGACAGGCGTACCTCCCGGGAAAAACAGATCTGCCGTGCACTGGCAGTAAAGGCTGGATCCTAAGATGGAGCCGGCAAGGCTCAGCATAGCTGCAGGACCTTGCGTGACGTCACTAACACGTGATTAATCACGTGACCGGCTACAGGGCGCACATTGAACCACACTTTCCTACGCGTTTTGGAATCGCTGATTCCTTCTTCAGGTCCCTTTCCATCTTCAACTTGCCTATCTGTTCACAATAACAGTAATTTTGACCAGGGGTGCCCAAACTTTTACATGCCACTGTAAATGCTTCATCCAGTTGGTGTTCAATATTTAATAGGGTTTTGCTATAAAACGTAATCAAAGGTCCATGAATTTCTTTGAGCTGCTACTGCAAATATTTCCCAGTTATTGATGAACTCCTGGTCCTCAATAAGAGAAGAAGGTCTGACACGTATCCGCAATCCTCTCAGGATTAATTTTTGGGGAAGATCATTTCCAGGAAAGCTTTGTTCTACCAGATTCTGCTTAATTTAAAGAGTAGATTGTTTTATCAAAACATTAAAATCCTTCATAGGCCAGGATCACACATACGTGAGATACGGCCGAGTCTCGCAGGTGAAAACCCAGCTCTGGAGCCGGCACTCCAGAGCGGAGCGTGCAGCTGCACAGCAATACATGGAGCCACATGCTGCGCTCTGGAGTTCCGGTGCCAGAGCAGGGTTTTCACCTGCGAGACTCGGCCGTATCTCGCGTATGTATGATCCCAGCCATACTCTGAGCCCCAGAGCCGCCAGTTGGTTTGTTAGGCTGCCGTCACACTAGCAGTATTTGGTCAGTATTTTACATCAGTATTTGTAAGCCAAAACCAGGAGGGGAACAATTAGAGGAAAAGTATAATAGAAACATATGCACCACTTCTGCATTTATCACCCACCCCTGGTTTTGGCTTACAAATACTGATGTAAAATACTGACCAAATACTGCTAGTGTGACGGCAGCCTCATTAGAAACCGGATTTACGTGACCGAGCCAAGACTGTTCCTGGGCTTTGTAGTCCAAGGTCTTTAACAAGACGCCTAGTGCGGAGTAGACTGTAATATTAGGAGGAAGGGAAAAGACACAAGACGATAATACTCAGATGGGAAAAATAGAGAGGAAATATTGGGGAACAAAACATGGGATATTCAGATGGATCCAATCACTGTTTTATACAAAATCTACTTATTAAATGAACTAAAACATGGACAAAGCTCCACTACATACACCTCGTAACCACACGGATCTGCTCCATACACCTCGTACATACCGCGCCGCTCCATACAAATCGTACACATGGCTCTGCTCCGTACACCTCATACATACACAGCTCTGCTCCGTACACCTCGTACACACACGGCTCTGCTCCGTACACCTCGTACACACACGGCTCTGCTCCGTACACCTCGTACACACACGGCTCTGCTACATCCACACTGTAAGGCTGGAGTCACACATGGCGTAAGACAATACGCCACGTATTATACGTCCGTACTACGGCCGTAATACGGAGAAATGTTCCCAAAATAGTGATCCGTAGTCAGGGTGTGTCAGCGTATTTTGCGCATGGCATCCTCCGTATGTAATCCGTATGGCATCCGTACTGCGAGATTTTCGCGCAGGCTTGCAAAACCGACATCTAATGGATTTATGTGCTCAAATGTTCGGGAAAACATATATACAGTATATATATATATATATGTCATTGTGACACATATATATATATTCTGTATTTAGATTTCATTCAGCGCGATATCTGTGAACAGCCGGTAATTCAATTGCCGGCTTTTCATTTCTCCTGCACAAACCCGACAGGATATGAGACATGGTTTACATACAGTAAACCATCTCATATCCCCTTTTTTTTTGCATATTCCACACTACTAACGTTAGTAGTGTGTATGTGCAAAATTTCAGTGCTGTAGCTGCTGAAGTAAAGGGTTAAATGGCGGAAAAAATTGGCGTGGGCTCCCGCGCAATTTTCTCCGCCAGAGCGGTAAAGCCAGTGACTGAGGGCAGATATTAATAGCCAGGAGAGGGTCCATGGTTATTGCCCCCCCCGTGGCTAAAAACATCTGCCCCCAGCCACCCCAGAAAAGGCACATCTGGAAGATGCCCCTATTCTGGCACTTGGCCACTCTCTTCCCACTCCCTGTAGCGGTGGGATATGGGGTAATGAAGGGTTAATGCCACCTTGCTATTGGAAGGTGACATTAAGCCAGATTAATAATGGAGTGGCGTCAATTATGACACCTATCCATTATTAATCCAATTGTTGGAAAGTGTTAAAAAACACACACACACATGATTAAAAAGGATTTTAATGAAATAAACACAGCGGTTGTTGTAATAATTTATTGTTCTCGCAATCCATTTCCAGGCCCTCGCTTGGCAAAATAATAAACACACAAGATACATACCTTCTGATGTCAGATCACGTCCCACGAAGTAATCCATCTGAAGGGGTTAACTAATATTACAGGCAGAGCTGCGATAAACCACTCGCTCGTGCCTGTAATCCCCGGGTGCTGAAAGGAAAGCAGTGATCTGTACTTACATTGAGTCGCGGTGAGGCGCCCTCTGGTGGATCTTCTCATGAACTGCAGCCTGGGAACTTTTTCCCACGCTCCAGGTCATATGAGGACATCCAGCAGGGGGCGCATCACCGCGACTGAAGGAAATGTAGGTCAATGACCTACATTTCATTCATTCGCTGGGGAATTACAAGCACGGAGCACAGCTGCATTAGCAGGGCTCCTGCCTGTAATATTAGTTAACCCCTTCAGATGGATTACTTCGTGGGACGAGACGGTTCACCAGAAGGTATGTATCTTGTGCGTTTATTATTTTTCCAAGCGAGGGTGTTCCTGATGGATTGCGAGAACAATAAATTATTACAACAACCGCTGTGTTTATTTCATTAAACTACTTTTAAATCATGTGTGTGTGTTTTTTAACCCTTTCATACAATTGGATTAATAATGGATAGGTGTCATAATTGACGCCTCTCTACTATTAATCTGGCTTAATGTCACCTTCCAAAAGCAAGGTGGCATTAACCCTTCATTACCCCATAGCCCACCGCTACAGGGAGTGGGAAGAGAGTGGCCAAGTGCCAGAATAGGCGCATCTTCCAGATGTGCCTTTTCTGGGGTGGCTGGGGGCAGATGTTTTTAGCCACGGGGGGGGGGGCCAATAACCATGGACCCTCTCCTGGCTATTAATATCTGCCCTCAGTCACTGGCTTTACCATTCTGGCGGAGAAAATTGCGCGGGAGCCCACGCCAATTTTTTCCGCCATTTAACCCTTTATTTCAGCAGCTACAGCGCTGAAATTTTGCACATACACACTACTAACCTTAGTAGTGTGGAATATGCAAAACAAAAGGGGATATGAGATGGTTTACTGTATGTAAACCACGTCTCATATCCTGTCGGGTTTGTGCAGGAGAAATGAAAAGCCGGCAATTGAATTACCGACTTTTCACTAACAGCGCTGCGTATTTCTCGCAAGTCACACTGCTGGTCCGTGTGGAATCCGTATTTTTCTCGCCCCCATAGACTTTCATTGGCGTATTATTTGCGCAATACGCTGACAAACGCAGCATGCTGCGATTTTGTACGGCCGTAGAACGCCGTATAATACTGAACCGTAATATACGGCTAATAGGAGCAGCCCCATTGAGAATAATTGTGCCGTATGTAATGCGAGTTTTACGGACGTAGTTTTTGCGCTCTTACGTACGTAAAACACGCATGTGTGACCCCGGCCTTAACCCCTCCTGACCCCACACATAAACTTCCCCTCATCCAGCACCATGACAACCAGCACAGCAGAGTCCTGCATACACTGAGGCCCCTGATCATGTGACCCCTGACTCCTCCCCTCCTGTGACCTCATCACAGGTCCTGTTCCCACAGAACTGCTATATATGTGGAGTGCGGCTCTGCCGGTGGAGGTCGGTGCTGGAGGCTCCATTATTCTCTGTGTGGTGTGCGGCTCTGCTTGTGGAGGGTCCACACACCAGAACTGTAGCAGGTAAAGACCCCAATATCCACAGGTGTCCCTTCTATTTGGGGGAAACTATCATCTCTAATAATCCTCGGACAGTTCTGACAAACACGGAAAAGTGCCCCTTTATGGAGGTGACAGAAAGTCTGTTTAGTCCCTTTAGCTCCATAGTATCAGCTCTAATCCAATGGTGAGAGAGCGATTTACCCTGAAGAGTCACAGATTGTGGGGTTGTTATATAATGTTATATTTAGGGGGTTTGTGTTGTCTCCTTATAAGAATCACAATGGTTTTGTTCCTTTTCCGCTGATAGATACAAACGACCCAACTATGAAAGACGGGAACCAAGGAAACATGTATTACTCTCATAGTACGGGGCCTCTACACAGTATAATGTTCCCACAGTACTGCCATTCCCAATTTTTTGGGGGGTGTTTTTCATGTAATACATGGAAGCCTGCAGGAAAATGCTAAAAAAAACCATCATGCCTAGAGAAGAAAAACCCTGTACATGGAGACTTTGATATCAGATCATTTCTATCCATGGTGTTTGAGGAAATCTTTTTTAAAAGCCTCAAACTTCTGTGTGTGACTCAGAGCTGAGATCTAACGTGATGGAAGATTCCAGTGCGGGGAAGACGGGAAACCTCCATATAGAGGCCGGTGGGGATGGAGTCAGTGACCGACTCTGGACAGATCTGTTCCTAGAGCCGCAGTAGGAGATGGAGATGTCGTCCTCATCATGAAGTCGTTATTTCTCCTGTCCCGTGTAATGAATATCTCCTGCAGTATTACTAATGCCGATTCCAGGGTCGGTAAATGAGACGAGAATTAGCGTTATGGAAGATGAGTCTATGAGGAACGTATTCAGCTGCCGACTCCGAGGGAGAAACTGCTTGTTGTCTGTGGCCTAAATATATAGGTTTTATTAGTAGATGTAAAGAAGGAAACTAAATACTGTAAAATAATAAATCTCCTCATATGTTTCCCTTATTATCTCCAGTAATTGTATTATTACACAGGATTCTTATGATGTTACATCGGCTCATCTTCTTCTCATTCAGGTCTCTACAATATCGGATCCTCTCAGTGAAGATCTTCTATATAAAAGAATTTTCCTGATTTACCCATCAAGGATGGATATGGACAGAGACAAGATGGCGGAGAGGATATTACACTTCACCCTAGAGATCCTCTTCCGGCTTACTGGAGAGGTGAGAGATTCTGATGACGTCACATTACATCATTCTTATCTATGGGAATAACAGATGGACAGAACTGGAGAGGTGAGGACTCTGGAAATGTCTGTAGTGAGATTTATTAATGTGTCTCTCCATAACCAGGATTACACAGTGGTGAAGAAGACCTCTAGTGAGCGCTGTCAGGACCCTGTGTCTGAGGGATGGGGAAGACCCCTAAGCCCAATCACGGGGCCTCCACCTCACCCCCTGATACATGAGGACATCAATGACCAGAAGATCCTAGAACTCATCTACAAGATGATTGAGCTGCTGACTGGAGAGGTGACACCGCTGGGAATGCTGGGACATTATACAGTAAGAAAGGATCAGGGGGATGACGGTATCATTGTGTGTGTCAGGTTCCTATAAGGTGTCAGGATGTCGCTGTCTATTTCTCCATGGAGGAGTGGGAGTATTTAGAAGGACACAGAGATCTGTACAAGGACATCATGATGGAGGTTCCCCAGCCCCTCACATCACCAGGTAATAGACAGGACTAAACACACGGCCTATAGTTATCTGTATGTAAAGAATGAATTCAGTCCCTGTATGTGTTTCCTCCAGATCTATCCAGTAAGAGGACAACACCAGAGAGATGTCCCCGTCCTCTTCTTCCACAGGACTATAAACAAGAAGATCCCAATGTTCCTCAGGATCTTCAGGTAGATGGAGAGAAGGTGTAATGAGATCTCTCCTATGATGTGTAGATGGCTGTGAAGGTCTTGTGCTCAGTCTTGTTTTATCCACCATTATTCTATGTTTTATACAGTGGCATGTAAAAGTTTGGAAACCCCTGGTCAAAATTAATGTTATTGTGAACAGTTAAGCAAGTTGAAGATTAAATGATCTTTAACCCCTTAACGACCGCCGATACGCCTTTTAACGGCGGCCGCTAAGGGTACTTAAACCACAGCGCCGTTAATTAACGGCGCTGTGGAAAAAGTGAATAGCGCCCCCCAGAGTCGGATTTTCTCTGGGGTCTTGGTTGCCGAGGGTAGCCGAGACCCAAGAGAACATGATTCGGGGGGTTTTTACCGACCCCCGAGTTGCGATCGCCGGTAATTAACCGTTTACTGGCGGTCGCAACAAAAATAAAAAAAACGCGATTTGCCATTTAATTTCTCTGTCCTCCGATGTGATCGCACATCGGAGGACAGAGAAATAGGGTCCCCGATTGCCCCCAATAGCCCCCCAATACTCACCTATCTCCCCCGGTGCTCCTCGTGGCTCCTGATGGGCGCCGCCATCTTTTTTCCGGGGAAAAAATGGCGGGCGCATGCGCAGTGCGCCCGGCACCCGGAAGATGTTTGGGGTCTCGGCTGCCCCAAAGAACATGATCGGGGTCAGTTTTTACCGACCCCTGTTTTGCGATCACCGGTAATTAACTGTTTACCGGCGACCGCAAAAAAAAAAAAAAAAAAAAGCTATCTGTAATTCTCTGTCCTCTGATGTGATCGAACATCAGAGGACAGAGAAATAGGGGGATTCGGGGACCCTATCATACTCACCCAGTGTCCCTGGGTCCTCCTGCGTCTCCTCCTGCCGGCCGGCTTCTTCCTCGGGAAAGAAAATGGCGGGCGCATGCGCAGTGCGCCCGCCATCTGCTGCCATCTGCCGGCCGGCAGGAGAGACGAGTTGGGGCTAAAATTAGGGTTAGGGTTAGGGCTAGGGTTAGGGCTAGGGTTGGGGCTAAATTTAGGGTTAGGGTTAGGGCTAGGGTTAGGGTTAGGCTACTTTCACACTAGCGTTTTTTGGCTTCCGTCGCAATGCGTCGTTGGAGAAACAACGCATCCTGCAAAAGTGCTTGCAGGATGCGTTTTTTCTCCATTGACTTGCATTAGCGACACATTGCGACGGATTGCCACACGTCGCATCCGTCGTGCGACGGATGCGTTGTGCTTTGGCGGACCGTCGGCACAAAAAAACGCTACATGTACCTTTTTTTTGTGCGACGTGTCCGCCATTTCCGACCGCGCATGCGCGGCCGGAACTCCGCCCCCGCCTCCCCGCACCTCACAATGGGGCAGCGGATGCGTTGTAAAAACAGCATCCGCTGCACCCGTTGTGCGGCGCTTACAACGCTAGCGTCGGTATGTCGGCCCGACACACTGCGATGGGCAGAGTACGACGCTAGTGTGAAAGTAGCCTTAGGCTTCTTTCACACTTGCATCGGTACAGGGCGGTCGCAATGCGTCGGCCCGACGTACCGACGCACGTTGTGAAAATTGTGCACAACGTGGGCAGTGGATGCAGTTTTTCAATGCATCCGCTGCCCAGTCTATGTCCTGGGGAGGAGGGGGCAGAGTTACGGCCAAGCATGCGCGGAAATTGCGGACGCGACGTACAAAAAAAAAGGTTACATTGAACATTGACGGTCCGCCAAAACACAACGGATCCAGTGCACGATGGACGCGACGTGTGGCCATCCGTCGGTAATACAAGTCTATGGGCAAAAAAGGCATCCTGTGGGCACATTTGCAGGATCCGTTTTTTGTCCAAAATGACGGCTTGCGACGGATGCCACACGACGCAAGTGTGAAAGTAGCCTTAGGGTTAGGGTTGGGGCTAAAGTTAGGGCTAGGGTTAGGGTTAAATTTAGGGTTAGGGTTGGGGCTAAAGTTAGGGTTAGGGCTAGGGTTGGGGCTAAAATTAGGGTTAGGGTTGGGGCTAAAATTATGGTTAGGGTTGGGGCTAAAGTTAGGGTTAGGGTTGGGGCTAAAGTTGGTTAGAGTTGGGATTAGGGTTAGGGTTTGGATTAGGGTTGGTATTAGGGTTACGTTTGGGATTAGGGTTGGGATTAGGGTTACGTTTGGGATTAGGGTTGGGGTTAGGGTTAGGGTTGGGATTAGGGTTAAGGTTAGGGTTGGGATTAGGGTTAGGGGTGTATTGGGATTAGGGTTAGGTTTGAGGTTAGGGTTGAGAATAGGGTTAGGGGTGTGTTGGATTTAGGGTTTTGATTAGGATTATGGATCGGGTTGAGATTAGGGTTAGGGGTGTGTTGGAGTTAGGGTTGGAGTTAGAATTGGGGGGTTTCCACTGTTTAGGTACATCAGGGAGTCTCCAAACACGACAGCCAATTTTGCGCTAAAAAAGTCAAATGGTGCTCCCTCCCTTCTGAGCTCTGCCGTGCGCCCAAACAGTGGTTTACCCCCACATATGGGGCATCAGCGTACTCAGGATAAATTGGACAACAACTTTTGGGGTCCAATTTCTCCTGTTACCCTTGTGAAAATAAAAACTTGGGGGCTAAAAATCTTTTGTGGGAAAAAAAATATTTTTTTATTTTCACTACTCTGCATTATAAACTTCTGTGAAGCACTTGAGCATTCAAAGTTCTCACCACATATCTAGATAAGTTCCTTAGGGGGTCTAGTTTCCAAAATGTGGTCACTTGTGGGGGGTTTCTACTGTTTAGGTACATCAGGGGCTCTGCAAACGCAACATAACACCCACAGACAATTCTATCAAAGTCTGAATTCCAAAATGGCGCTCCTTCTCTTCCGAGCTCTGCCGTGTGCCCAAACAGTGGTTTACCCCCACATATGGGGTACCAGCATACTCAGGACAAATTGGAGAACAAATATTGGCATCCAATTTCTCTTGTTACCCTTGTGAAAATTAAAACTTGGGGGCTAAAAAATCTTTTTTGTGGGAAAAAAAAATATTTTCTATTTTCACGACTCTGCATTATAAACTTCTGTGATGCACTTGGGCATTCAAAGTTCTCACTACACATCTAGATAAGTTCCATGGGGGGTCTAGTTTCCAAAATGGGGTCACTTTTGGGGGGTTTCTACTGTTTAGGCACATCAGGGGCTCTCCAAACGCGACATGGCGTCTGATCTCAATTCCAGTCAATTTTGCATTGAAAAGTCAAATGGCGCTCCTTTGCTTCCGAGCTCAGCCATGCGCCCAAACAGTGGTTTACCCCCACATATGGGGTGTCGGTGTACACAGGACAAATTGTACAACAACTTCTGGGGTCCAATTTCTCCTGTTACCCTTGTTAAATAAAATAAAAGGAGGCAAAAAGATCATTTTTGTAGAAAAAATGCGATTTTTTTTTTTTTTTTTTTTTTATTTTTTTTTTATTTTTTTTTTTTTTTATTTTCACGGCTCTACGTTATAAACTTCTGTGAAGCACCTGGGGGTTTAAAGTGCTCACCACACATCTAGATAAGTTCCTTAAGGGGTCTAGTTTCCAAAATGGTTTCATTTGTGGGGGGTTTCCACTATTTAGGCACATCAGGGGCTCTCCAAACGTGACATGGCGTCCGATCTCAATTCCAGCCAATTCTACATTGAAAAAGTAAAACGTCACTCCTTCTCTTCCAAGCTCTGCGGTGCGCCCAAACAGTGGTTTACCCCCACATATGGGGTATCTACGTACTCAGGAGAAATTGCACAACTTTTGTGGTCCAATTTCTCCTGGTACCCTTGTGAAAATAAAAATTTGGGGGCAAAAAGATCATTTTTGTAGAAAAAATGTGATTTTTTATTTTCACGGCTCTACGTTATAAACTTCTGTGAAGCACTTGGGGGTTCAAAGTGCTCACCACACATCTAGATAAGTTCCTTAAGGGTTCTAGTTTCCAAAATGGTATCACTTGTGGGGGTTTCCACTGTTTAGGCACATCAGGGGCTCTCCAAACCCGACATGGCATCCGATCTCAATTCCAGCCAATTCTGCATTGAAAAAGTCAAACGGTGCTCCTTCACTTCCAAGCTCTGCGGTGCGCCCAAACAGTGGTTTACCTCCACATATGGGGTATCGGCGTACTCAGGAGAAATTGCACAACAAAATTTGTGGTTAAATTTCTGTTTTTACACTTGTGAAAATTAAAAAAAATGGTTCTGAAGTAAAATGTTTGCAAAAAAAAGTTAAATGTTCATTTTTTTCTTCCACAGTGTTTCAGTTCCTGTGAAGTACGTAAAGGGTTAATAAACTTCTTGAATGTGATTTTGAGCAGCTTGAGGGGTGCAGTTTTTAGAATGGTGTCACACTTGGTTATTTTCTATCATATAGACCCCTCAAAATGACTTCAAAGGGGATGTGGTCCCTAAAAAAACATGGTGTTGTAAAAATGAGAAATTGCTGGTCAACTTTTAACCCTTATAACTCCCTACCAAAAAAAAATGTTGTTTCCAAAATTGTGCTGATGTAAAGTAGACATGTGGGAAATGTTATTTATTAACTATTTTTCCTGACATATTTCTCTGATTTAAGGGCATAAAAATACAAAATTTGAAAACTTTATACACCTGTAATAAATTGCACAAGAAAGACCTCAAAGTACAGTTAATGAACAACTTTATTAATTAAAACCAACAGCAAAAGGGACAACAATGATGATGATAAGTACCAATAGTCAGGCACCATGCACCTGAGGTAGTGTAAATAGTAGGTATCACTGATGCCTCATAAAAAAACCCTCCCATAAATCAATAGACTATAGCGCCCAGTGGCCTGATAGTACACAAAGGGAGACCAAGTTGACATCTAGTGAGGCACAATAATAAATCACATGTAACAATTACCTCAAGTATGGTGGTGCCAGGAACCCCTATGCACATTTCGGCCGTATAGGCCTTCTTCCGGGGGAGTGGCTACATCAGAACTCAGGCTTGTTTATAAAGTGCCGCCATCCTATCACATACGCTAAAACTACCGCGTCATATGGTCGCCGTCCACAAGCGGCGCATGCGCTGTCTGCCACCAAAAGGCCCCAGTCGCCCAAGGCGTCATCAGATAGCGACGCCCACGTGAACGTCCAGCTGAGCGAGCACGTGAGCGCAGCATCCGATAAAGACGCCAATGAGCGACCTCCAGCCCAATGACGTAGGGCGCGCACGCGCACAGGAGGAGACCACATACGGGGATACCGCCCTCTCAAACCCTTTACTCAAAGGTATGTATACATCCTACCCAGAATACCATAATGAAAATCGGACAGAAGTACCATCTTCAAAAGAAATAAATAGTGCATTTAAATATACAAGATATATACAAAGAATATAGTGTTAAAAACAGTAAGGTGCACAATAGTCAATATTATAAAACAGAACAAAAGACATATTTTCCATAAATTACACATAAAAAGAATATTAACATAGACATGCATGCAAACCATTATAAAATAAATACATGTCCATATGCAGAAGTACTCAAAAATTACATTTATATATAAAGTGCCATATTATTAAAGTGCATCACATAGAGAAATCTTCTCTTTATACAATTTCCTCCGTAAACATAAAAGAAGGAAAATGTGTATATATAATATGCAGTGCTAAAACAGTGTTATAAAGTGCATGGCTTGAAGAATACGTCTTCTATTCGTCCGAATCACTTCGTTTTCATAAGGGGAACAGTATATAGAGAGGGCTGGAAGATAACAAAATCAAGTTAAAATCAAACTAAAACCACACTTTTAAAAATCAAATGAACCACACACATTTAAAAAAGCAATCATATTATAGAAAGGGTGCGAAGCTCAATGTTTCATTCAAACCGTCCGGTTTCAGAGTCCGAAGTTCCCAAATCCAGCGGGATTCTTTCTGGGCCAAAATTTTGCTCACATTCCCACCCCGCGGATTAAGAGTTATACAATCGATCCCCCTAACCCGCAGAAAAGAAGGATCACTTGCATGGAATTGTTTAAAGTGTCTAGGAATGCTTTTCAACACATCCAAATTTTTCTCTTCCTTGCCAGCAATGATGTCCCTCACATGCTCTCTAATACGTATTTTTAAGGCTCTTGTGGTTAGTCCCACATAGATTTTCACACATGTACAGTACGCATAGTACACCACCGCAGTGGTAGTGCACGTTATCGTGTGCGTAATTTTGAAGTTACGTCCATCAGAGGACATAAATTCGGTTGCTGTATCCATATTGGGACACGCCACGCACTTCCCACAGGGTTTACACCCCCATGGTGGCCTCAACTGTTGCCTTTGTGACCCAAATAGTGGGCGTTCATTTGGGACATACAGACTCCTCACCAGAATATCCCTCAAACTCTTAGATCTTCTTGCAGTGAGTGAGGGTTTCTGCGACAAATATTGTTTGAGCACCGGATCCGCCAGCAAAACAGACCAATGTTTAGCTACACTTTCAGACAGTTTATCCCATTGGGAATTGTAAGTTGTCACAAATCTTACCTGATTTGTTGCAGCTTTTTTAGTCGAAGAGTACAGGAGATGTTCACGTTCCATATTTCTAGCCCGATTGTATGCTCTTTTTATACTTCTTCGACTATAACCCCTCTCCAGGAATCTTTCCTTCATTTCCAGTGCACGGTTTTCGAAATCCTCCATAGTAGAGCAGATTCTTCTAATCCGAAGAAACTGGCCGTATGGTACTGCATTAATTACAGGAGACGGATGTGAGGAGCTGGCATGTAGAACTGAATTAACAGCAGTATCCTTACGGAAAGCATCCGAGACCAACAGACCACTGGAATCCTTTTTGACCAAAACGTCAAGGAATTCGACCTGCTCAGAGCTATGCTTGTATGTTAAATGAATATTGTACTTATTCCTGTTTAAATTCTGAAAAAAAGAATCCAACTCAAAATGTGTACCACGCCAGATCAAAAAAATGTCATCGATGTAGCGGGTCCAGAATATGACCCGCTCCATCGATGTACCCTGATCTGACGTGAAAAGCTCCCTCTCCCACAGCCCCAGGAACACATTTCCTTACGGACACAAGTGTTGATATACCCTGTGTATTGTTCATCCTATTGGTAATTATAATTCTGCTGTGTATTTTTCACAGATTTTTTGACAGACAATGGACTATAAGAATCGAGACATGACCTGGCAGATACAAGCTGCTTCGGTCTTTGATGGTGAGGGTACTAATGTTGCAAGCAATAATAATGAAGAGGTTAAGAATTTGGAAGCTCAGTTGAAACGTCTGGTACATAAACGCACCAAACTATGGTGGAACAGAGCATTTCTTGAGAATTACTTAAAGAAGAAGTTGATCCCTAGGGGACTTAGGATCCAGGTATTCCCTTCATTTCCAGTGCAGGATGAAAACTTTATTTCAAAATGGGAGGACATATGTACTAAATCATCCTTCCAGTTTATGGAGTTGTTAATTGAACTTAATAAGAAATCCGTGATTGCTATTGAGGTTGAGATTGATGAATCATATAGCAATTTAAAGTAGTTGATATCTGCTGAATCTCTGTCCAGCTTTAATTTAAACATGGATAAAAATTCGGATGAATGGGAAGCACAAATAAAAACAGTGCAGGCTAAGAAATTATCACGTGACAATGCAGATTTCCAACAAGGTACTATGTATAGGTGGAGACGTAAGGGTTCTGGAAGCCGTATTAGAAGAACCTCATCAGTGTCATCTATTGCCTCCTCTGGTGGGAGATCTGATGTGACCCAATATTCTGTTCAAACAAGATTTGGGAACAATAAAAGGAAAAAGGAGCAAAAAGCGGATACTAACAAACGTCCGCAGGCATCCACCTCTAGGAATGACACATTAAAGGTAATCAACCTATCTAATTATGAGCTTAGTGATGAGGAATTATCTGTTTTGTCTAAAGGCTTAACTTTCTCACCTAGCACGCGGCTTGACACCTTTACGGTGATAAAGGATCTGCACGTTTTTGGGAGATCGTTATTGTTCAAAAAATGGTACCATAGTGAAGAGATTCAGAAATTATTTCCTCTTCCTGAGGAACAAGCTGCATTGAGAACGTTGGAGGAGCTGGCAGAGGAACATGTCAACCCATCCTTGGGTAAGGTACCACCGTCCCTTCGCCAAAAGTCTAAAAAATTCCCGCCTTTGTCACTTTGTCCAAATGTGGAGATTTTTATTCACTTAGTGACAAAGGAACTTGAAGGGATTCCACCAATTGTTTGGCATGATAATCTAACTAAAAGGGAACATCAATCTATAAAAGCCCTAAGTCATTTGAAGGATGTCCTTATAAAACCTGCGGACAAGGGCGGTAATGTGGTAGTCTGGCCCACCAATTTATATGAGACAGAGGCATATCGGATGTTGAGGAATTCAGAGTGTTATAAAAAACTAACATTCAATCCTCTTGTCTCAAATAAAGAGGAATTACGCAAAATTTTGTGCAAGGCGGAAGAAAGGGGGATAATTACCACGGAGGTGAGGGACAGTCTTCTGGTGAAGGATCCACGTATCCCTACTCTATACTTACTGCCTAAGGTGCACAAAAATCAGAAAAACCCTCCAGGCAGGCCTATTATCTCCGGGGTGGGGGGACTTACGGAGGGCATCGGGAGATACATAGACATGTTCCTCAAGCCATTGGTTGAAACAATCCCTTCATTTACCAGAGATACTTCGGATTTTCTGAAGAAAATAGACTCAGTGTATATTGATGAGGATATGTTGTTGGTGACGTGCGACGTTGAGCCACTCTATACAAATATTCATCACCAAGATGGCTTGAGGGCGGTCACTACGTTCCTCAATATGACCAATTTTTCGGGGGAAGAGATCGAGTTCTTGGCTTGCTTGTTACAGTTTCTTTTGACGCATAACTTTTTTATTTTTAATGGGTCCCTTTACCTACAGCTCCAGGGCACTGCGATGGGGGCGGCTTGTGCGCCCTCGTATGCAAATGTGTTCCTGGGGCTGTGGGAGAGGGAGCTTTTCACGTCAGATCAGGGTACATCGATGGAGCGGGTCATATTCTGGACCCGCTACATCGATGACATTTTTTTGATCTGGCGTGGTACACATTTTGAGTTGGATTCTTTTTTTCAGAATTTAAACAGGAATAAGTACAATATTCATTTAACATACAAGCATAGCTCTGAGCAGGTCGAATTCCTTGACGTTTTGGTCAAAAAGGATTCCAGTGGTCTGTTGGTCTCGGATGCTTTCCGTAAGGATACTGCTGTTAATTCAGTTCTACATGCCAGCTCCTCACATCCGTCTCATGTAATTAATGCAGTACCATACGGCCAGTTTCTTCGGATTAGAAGAATCTGCTCTACTATGGAGGATTTCGAAAACCGTGCACTGGAAATGAAGGAAAGATTCCTGGAGAGGGGTTATAGTCAAAGAAGTATAAAAAGAGCATACAATCGGGCTAGAAATATGGAACGTGAACATCTCCTGTACTCTTCGACTAAAAAAGCTGCAACAAATCAGGTAAGATTTGTGACAACTTACAATTCCCAATGGGATAAACTGTCTGAAAGTGTAGCTAAACATTGGTCTGTTTTGCTGGCGGATACGGTGCTCAAACAATATTTGTCGCAGAAACCCTCACTCACTGCAAGAAGATCTAAGAGTTTGAGGGATATTCTGGTGAGGAGTCTGTATGTCCCAAATGAACGCCCACTATTTGGGTCACAAAGGCAACAGTTGAGGCCACCATGGGGGTGTAAACCCTGTGGGAA
Organism: Ranitomeya variabilis; assembly: GCF_051348905.1. Classification (NCBI taxonomy): domain Eukaryota; kingdom Metazoa; phylum Chordata; class Amphibia; order Anura; family Dendrobatidae; genus Ranitomeya; species Ranitomeya variabilis. Next base: position 716,840,186 of record NC_135235.1, on the reverse strand, counting down.
GTGCCTGGCGTGTCCCAATATGGATACAGCAACCGAATTTATGTCCTCTGATGGACGTAACTTCAAAATTACGCACACGATAACGTGCACTACCACTGCGGTGGTGTACTATGCGTACTGTACATGTGTGAAAATCTATGTGGGACTAACCACAAGAGCCTTAAAAATACGTATTAGAGAGCATGTGAGGGACATCATTGCTGGCAAGGAAGAGAAAAATTTGGATGTGTTGAAAAGCATTCCTAGACACTTTAAACAATTCCATGCAAGTGATCCTTCTTTTCTGCGGGTTAGGGGGATCGATTGTATCCCTCTTAATCCGCGGGGTGGGAATGTGAGCAAAATTTTGGCCCAGAAAGAATCCCGCTGGATTTGGGAACTTCGGACTCTGAAACCGGACGGTTTGAATGAAACATTGAGCTTCGCACCCTTTCTATAATATGATTGCTTTTTTAAATGTGTGTGGTTCATTTGATTTTAAAAGTGTGGTTTTAGTTTGATTTTAACTTGATTTTGTTATCTTCCAGCCCTCTCTATATACTGTTCCCCTTATGAAAACGAAGTGATTCGGACAAATAGAAGACGTATTCTTCAAGCCATGCACTTTATAACACTGTTTTAGCACTGCATATTATATATACACATTTTCCTTCTTTTATGTTTACGGAGGAAATTGTATAAAGAGAAGATTTCTCTATGTGATGCACTTTAATAATATGGCACTTTATATATAAATGTAATTTTTGAGTACTTCTGCATATGGACATGTATTTATTTTATAATGGTTTGCATGCATGTCTATGTTAATATTCTTTTTATGTGTAATTTATGGAAAATATGTCTTTTGTTCTGTTTTATAATATTGACTATTGTGCACCTTACTGTTTTTAACACTATATTCTTTGTATATATCTTGTATATTTAAATGCACTATTTATTTCTTTTGAAGATGGTACTTCTGTCCGATTTTCATTATGGTATTCTGGGTAGGATGTATACATACCTTTGAGTAAAGGGTTTGAGAGGGCGGTATCCCCGTATGTGGTCTCCTCCTGTGCGCGCCCTACGTCATTGGGCTGGAGGTCGCTCATTGGCGTCTCTATTGGATGCTGCGCTCACGTGCTCGCTCAGCTTGACGTTCACGTGGGCGTCGCTATCTGATGACGCCTTGGGCGACTGGGGCCTTTTGGTGGCGGACAGCGCATGCGCCGCTTGTGGACGGCGACCATATGACGCGGTAGTTTTAGCGTATGTGATAGGATGGCGGCACTTTATAAACAAGCCTGAGTTCTGATGTAGCCACTCCCCCGGAAGAAGGCCTATACGGCCGAAACGTGCGTAGGGGTTCCTGGCACCACCATACTTGAGGTAATTGTTACATGTGATTTATTATTGTGCCTCACTAGATGTCAACTTGGTCTCCCTTTGTGTACTATCAGGCCACTGGGCGCTATAGTCTATTGATTTATGGGAGGGTTTTTTTATGAGGCATCAGTGATACCTACTATTTACATTACCTCAGGTGCATGGTGCCTGACTATTGGTACTTATCATCATCATTGTTGTCCCTTTTGCTGTTGGTTTTAATTAATAAAGTTGTTCATTAACTGTACTTTGAGGTCTTTCTTGTGCAATTTATTATAGGTGTATAACGTTTATCTGTACAGGACCGTTAGGTATAATTGTTTCCTTACGGACACAGGTGTTGATATACCCTGTGTATTGTTCGTCCTATTGGTAATTAAAATTTGAAAACTGCAAAATTTTAAAAATTTTCGCCATATTTCCGTTTTTTTCATAAATAATCGCAAGTAATATCGAAGAAATGTTACCACTAACTTGTAGTACAATATGTCACGAAAAAACAATCTCAGAATCAGCGGGATCCGATAAAGCGTTCCAGAGTTATAACCTCTTAAAGTGACAGTGGTCATAATTGTAAAAATTGGCTCGGTCATTAAGTACCAAATTGGCTCTGTCACTAAGGGGTTAAAAGACCTAAAGGTAAAGATGCAGTAAAGAATAGTAATAATGGTCCTAGGAGCGCTGGAAATGAGACCAAAACAAGGATTTTAGTGTTGAACCACAACGCGTTTCAACAGTTAAACCGTCTTCATCAGGTAGAAAAACTTCCACCTGATGAAGACAGTTTAACCGTTGAAACGCGTTGTGGTTCAACACTAAAATCCTTGTTTTGGTCTCATTTCCAGCGCTCCTAGGACCGTTATTACTATTCTTTACTGCATTTTGTATCCTCCTAGAAGGTTAACGGCTGGAGCTGCGGTGGACCTTTTGCCTTCAATTTTAACTGTGACCCTCACAGCGCTCCCTAGTGACCGCTTTCTTTTCCCTAGAATTTCACTAAAGGTAAAGATGACACATTTCCTTTGTATTTAGGGAAAAAAAAATTGTCATCTTTCACGTTTTAAAAATTACAAAATGGAAAATGGGCTGATGCAAAAGTTTGGGCACCCTTGAAAATTTGAGTGCTCAGATAACTTTTACCAAGGTTTCAGACCTTAATTAGCTTGTTAGGGTTATGGCTAGTTCACTATCATCATTAGGAAAGGCCAGGTGATGCGAATTTCCCATCTTTATAAACACCCAGCCTCCTCTAACCTTGTGCCAAAAAACAGCAGCCATGGATTCTTCTAAACAGCTGCCTAGCACTCTGAAAATGGTGGAGGCCCACAAAGCAGGAGAAGGATATAAGAAGGTAGAAAAGCGCATGCAAGTCTCCCTTTCCTCAGATCAAAATGTAACAAAAAATGGCAGTTAACAGGAACAGTGTAGGGCAAGATAAGGTCTGGAAGACCGAGCAAAATTTCTTTGAGAGCTTCTTGTAGGATTGTTAGAGAGGCAAATCAGACCCCCCACTACCACCACTTGACTGCAAAAGACCTTCAGAAACGTTTTGCAGACTCTGGAGTTCTGATACATTGTTCTACTGTTCAGAGATACCTGCACAAATATGGTCTTCATGGAAGGGTCATCAGAAGAAAACATCTCCTGCATCCTCACTATAAAATTCAGTGTCAGAAGTATGCAAAAAAATATCTAAACAAGCCTGGTGCATTTTGGAAACAAGTACTGTGGACCAATGAGGTTAAAATAGAACTGTTTAGCCACAGTGATCAAAGGTATGTGTGGAGTAAAAAGGATACAGAATTTCAGCAGAAGAACATCCAGCCAATCATTAAGCATGGGGGTAGGTCAATCATTCTTTGGGGCTGTGTTGCAACATTTCACGGATAGAGTGAAGAATGGATTCAATGAAATTTCAACACATTCTTTTTGCAAACATATCATCTGTAAAACAGCTGAAGTTAAAAAAGAATGTCTTCTTCAAATGGATAATGATCCTAAACACAATAGACTACCTCAAAAAGGCGCAAGCTGAAGGTTTTACAATTGCCCTCACAGTCCCCTGATCTGAACATCTTTGAAAATCTGTGGCAAGACCTCAAAATAGCAGAGGAAGCAAGATGACCAGGAATTTCAAAGAACTGGAAGAATTTTCCAAGTAAGAATGGATGAAAATTCCTCAAACAAAAATTTAAAGACGCTGGCTGCAAAAAGTGATTACAAGCTGTGATCCTTTCAGAAAGGGGTGCTACTAGGTACTAACCATGCACTGTCCCCAAACTTTTGCATCGGTCCACTTTCCATTTTGTAATATTTTAAATGTAAAATATATATATTTTTTGCCTAAAATACAAAGGGAATGTCATCTTTAACTTTAGGCCTTTTAGAGATCATTTCATCATCAACATGCTTAACTGTCCACAATAACAATTATTCTGACCAGGTGCGCCCAAACTTTTTACATGCCACTGTATACAATGAATTCTCCTGCTCACTGTAAGTTTAATAACCTTCTTTAACCGTATGTTACTTTTTAGCTACTGCAAGGGTGATAGTCCCGACACATATAGGCAACACCACTAGCTCTACTGCGAACACAGGCCTTAGCGGGGGTCTCTGGCTTTTCCGCTAGGCTGCAAGTCCTCCTGATAAAGTCTATCAAGACTCGCTGGTCCGCCTTTGCTTCACTGGCCCCCCCTCCTTTTTGTTGTACTATCTTGGACCAACCTCTGTACCGTACATCAGTGCTAGAAGCAACGGCCTGACTTAATCGAGACACCAGCTCTTCTTTGGAGGCATATGCTTCCAAGTGGAATATCCTCAGAAATCGTTGGTGCTTGACCAACAGCAGATGTCTCTCTTATTCGAAGTAATGAGGGCTGGTACTTGGCTCTTACCTGGCGTAGTCTGGCCTATGAGTCTTGGCCGGTTCAGGTCTGGTTCTCAGGCCTTGGCTGGTGTAGCTTGGACTCTGGGACTTATGTGGCATCGCACAGGTTCTGGTTCCCGATGCACCACAACCTGCTGCCTTGGGTGCTTTACCATGGTCTAGTAACTTGACCTCGGATTATTCCACTGCACACATCCTGCCCGTTCCTTTGCTTGATGCGAAATCTGCTCCCGCTTTGGCAGGTTGGCCTTTTATGTCAGGTACTTGTGTCATCAAAATCACCTTTCCCCAGGGTACTATCTAGACTCTTCCTTTCTGAAAATCTCCCACTTCCCATCGGTTCCACAGGGTCTTGCCTGGACTCCAGTTGGCAGTCATCTTGTATAAATGCTGTACCATGCTGAGGATTCTTACTTCTAATAGCACACACTCTTACACCACTTCTGCAGTATGTATGATGCCCCTCACAGAGTATGATGTTCCCACAGTACCACCATTCCACTACACACAGTATAATGCCCCCACAGTACTGTCATTCCCTCCACACAGTATAATGTTCCCACAGTACTGTCATTCCCTCCACACAGTGTATAATGTTCCCACAGTACCGCCTTTCCACCACACACAGTATAATGCTCCCACAGTACCGCCATCCCCACCACACACTGTATAATGTTCCCACAGTCCCGCCATTCCACCACACACAGTATAAGGTTCCCACAGTACTGCCATTCCACCACACACTGTATAATGTTCCCACAGTACTGTCATTCCCTCCACACAGTATAATGTTCCCACAGTACCGCCATTCCACCACCCACAGTATAATGTTTCCAGAGGACTGCCATCCCCAACTAACAGTATTATGTTCCTACAGTACCGCCATCCCCCCACACACAGTATAATGTTCCCTCAATACATCCTATCGCTTTCTAATGTCCCAGCAATACTACACACACAATATGATACCATCCACTCCACCAGCTACCCCACAGCTAATTAATAAATACTCCCTTAGCCCCATTCTTAGTGCAGATACTAATGAACCCAGAGGCTATAAGATATTTAAAACACAATAGTTGGATAGTCAGGGGCGTATCATCCCTAGCAGCAGCCCATGTGGCCGCTATAATGTCCATGAATTGAGAGGACTCTGTGCGGTTTGGCACTGGTCACCCTCTCCTTCCCCATCATCACAATTTGAGCGATATCCAAGCTCCCATGACGGTGATACCATTGAATAGATTAGTGAAGTAGGGAGTCAAAGGCTCCTGATCCACCATTCAGCCTTCGCCTGTGAGTCCGAGACTCTGCGCACATCAGGCACAATGACGTCACTACAGCACACCTGTAGTATGGAGCCTCAGTACTCCCACTGCACAGACTGGAGCAGCGCACCTCGGGAACACGGTTGGGTGAGTAGTGTGTGTGTTTTGTTTTTTTAAATATCAGGAATTGTGGGGGCATCAAATTAAGTGTAGGGCTGTGGGGGCCATTATAACGAGTAAAGGAATGTGGTGGACTATTATGGTCTCCATACTGAGTGGGGGTACTTATTTTGTGTAACAGACTGCGGTGGCCATAATACTGTATGAGTGGCTGTGGGGGCCATAATCCTGTGTGGGGTCTATGAGGGCTATCATACTGTGCTAGTACATTCTGAAGGAAAGCAAAGACATAATGGCAGTGGGAATCCAGGCAGGGAGCACAGCGGAGATAAACAGCAGGGCGAGGTCCTTAGCTCAAGCCAGGAGGCCTGATTAAAGGGAAGGTGCCTCGATTTTTAATGTTATATTTAATAATTATTATATAATCAATTAGTTTAAATGCAAAATTAAATGTACAACTTTATTAGTTTCTTTTAAATTTAATTTTTATTTCAGCCACTTGGGGCTGTCTTTTGCATTTTGGGGTGTGTGTGAGAATGACACTTAGACATCTCAAATACAGCAGCCCCTGGGCATAGGAAACTGTGGTCACCGTCTGATCACAGCTCTTGCGTTGAAGCTGCTTCTCCTGCCTCTTAGCTGTGACCTGAGAACGCTGGGCTATCCAGGTCACATCTGTGGGAGGAGATTGCGGCCATATTTGTGTAGCTCCTAGTGTTTGCTGTGGGCATAGCGTACAGACTCCTCAGTGCGTGCGATGACTGGAGCTGCCGGGGAGTGGCGGTTCTGTGTGAGGTGAGTATCTGCAGAGGTGTCGGGGAGCGGTAATCCCAGCCTTTTATCAGTATTACATTATAGGCTGCTGATCACCGCTCACCGCCTACCTGTTCAGAGCACAGCAGGGAGATCATTCATCTTCTGTGCTCTAACACAATGAACAGAATGCAGGGCTGTGTGGGAGCACAGGGAAGGTAAGTACAAGTGTTTGTTTTTTCTATGTATTGGAATATATGGGGCCATATACGAGGATGGTGATATATATACCAGGATGGAGGGGCCATATAACAGGATGGAGGCCGCGTACCATGATCAGGGACTGTGTACCAGGATGGAGGGACGTATACCAGAATAGATGGGCCGTGTAAAAGAATGGAGGGTCATATACCAGGATGGGGGCCATATGCCAAGATGGGTCCATATGCCATGATGGGGGCCATATACCAGGGGCCATATACCAGGATTGAAGGACATATGCCAAGATTCGGCTATTTACCAGGGTGCACTATATGGGGCCATTATACTTTGGAGCACTATATGAGCCCATTATACTATTGGGCACTATATGGAGCCATTACACTGAGGGGCACTGTATGAGGCCATTATACTGTGGAGCACTGCATGAGGATAATATACTGTGGAACATTATATGGGGCCATTATACTATGGTTCACTATATAAGGCCTTTATACTGTGGAGTCCTATATGAGGCCATTAATACTTTAGGGCATTATATGAAGCTATTATAATGTGGGGTAGTATAAGAGGCTGTGTATACTGTGAAACAGTATATGGGGCAATTATACAGTGGGGTACTATAAGAGGCTATTATAGTGTGGGGCATTATATGTTGCCAATATACTGTGGAGCACTATATGGAGCCATTATACTGTGGTGCACTATATTATAATAATAGTCTATTTATTTATTTGGCACCAACATATTCCACAGTGCTTTGCATATATTTTAATCACTGTTCCCGATGGGGCTCACAATCTAAATTCCCTATCAGTATGTCATTGGAATGTGGGAGGAAACCAGAGAACCCAGAGGAAACCCACACAAACATGGGGAGAACATACAAATTCCTTGCAGATGTTGTCTATATGAGGCCTTTATACTGTGGAGCACTATGAGGCCATTATACTGTGGAGCACTATATGAGGCCATTATACTTTAGGGCACTATATGGGGCCATTATACTGTGGAGCACTATATGAGGCCAATATGCTTTAGGGCACTATATGGGGCCATTATACTATGGAACACTATATGAAGCCATTATACTGTGGAGCACTATATAAGGCCATTATAATTTAGTGCACTATATGGGGCCATTATACTGTGGAGCACTATATGAGGCCATTATACTGTAGAGCACTATATGGGGCCATTATACTGTTGGGCACTATATGAGGCCATTATACTTTAGGGCACTATATGGGGCCATTATACTGTGGAGCACAATATGGGGCCATTATACTGTGGAGCACTAAAACACTAAAATCCCACATTCTAGATATCACTGAATGAAATATTTCAATTGTAAATCTTTATTCATTACATAGTGGAATGTGTTGAGAACAATAAAACCTAAAAATGATCAACGTAAATCACAACTAATATCCCACGGAGGTCTGGAGTTGGAATGATGTGATTAGGGCAGTCACATGGCAGTGACATCATCACAGGTCCTACAGCTATTTGCTGTGCAGCAGATCCATCCTGGTGTTCTGTGGATGTCTTTTGTTCTCTGGTATCAGCCATTACACGGAATATTCTGAGCTTACTGCGTCTGCGCAGGACACCAGTACACAGCGCAGGCGCCGGTTTTGAAAGATAACAGCACTGAGGGGGCGGCGCCGAAAGCCCCTGAAGATTGGAGTGACGGCAGAGGAGCTGGCCAAGCTGGGGAGTGAGGACCTGCCTCCCTGGCTAGAGACAGGAATTGTGGCTAAGTATAAAAACGCTTTATTTGGGGTATACTTGATCCTAAAACTAAAAGAGCCACCTTGTTAGAATGCAGCATTACTGCTGCACAAGGTGGCTCTTTTAGTTTATAAAGGCTGGAGGGGGGTGACAGTGGCCCTTTAAGTCTGTAATGGTGACTTGTACATGGTGTGTGTTTATCTTTGTTTACTGTGTGCTGATATGCTAATTGTGTATTGTATTCTAGAAGCAGTTTGTTGACTTCGAAGGTAGATGGGGAAAGGCTGTGAGGGGAACTGAAGGACACTGGGTAATTCTAAAAATTGCCTACATGCCTCGGGTATAAAAAGACTCAGAGAGCAGATCTCATCACACAGAGCTACCAGCCGGACATTCTGCAAACCACCCAACGGACGAGAGACAGTACTGCAGCCAATTCATCATGGCTCCATCACAAGGGACACAGAGCTATTTCTATAGGAAACAGCCTAGGGGTTTTCAGCTCCAGTTGGAAGGACACAGATCTGGTCTAGTGACCATCTCTAAACCATGGATATGTTTGGAGAAATCCAGGTTTGGGACCCGCTGGTCACCTGGTTCCATGGAGATGGTCGGATAAGCCAGGTGGTGACTCTTGTGTCAACTGGCTTTGGACCTTATATGGACTCTATGGACTGTTCTCGGTCATCTCCCTATGCTTGTCGGTATCTCTTCTCTGTGTGTGTATCACAAGTAGAATAGCGACCTTGGGAGCTGTGATGCAACTTCTACCATTATCCCGGCGAGTCAGCGGAAGTGTGGGACACTGTAATGTGCACCATCTTGGGGGTAATTGCTGGGATTGTTCTATTATTGTGTGTTGTGGTTCAGTAAAGTATTGCCACACTGTTTTGCCCTAACCCTGTGTTGTCTAAGTAGTGTTATGCCCACGTTTAATGGGAGAGCGGGCATTAGGCGGGACCATCCCTGGTCCATATGGTTTTGGCTAGCAGACTTGGGCACCAGTCGACACCCCGTTACTGCTGCCTAACCCCCGCTCCGTCCACTCTATGTGAGTAGTGGTGTAATGTGTGAACCAGCTCCTTGCACTCCTATGAGAGTAATAGTGTAATGTGTGACCCCGCTCTGTCCACTTCTATGGGAGGAGAGATGTCATGTTTGACTCCCGCTTCATACACTTCTATGGGAGCAGTGGTGTGATGTGTGACCCTGCTGTGTCCACATCTATGGGAGCAGTGATGTAATGTGTGCTATAGGAGTAGTGGTGTAAGTTGTGGCCCTGCTCTGTCTACTTCTGTGGGAGTAGTAATGGATGGAGCATGGTCACACATTACATCACTGCTCCCATAGAAGTGGACGGAGTGGGTCACATATTACACCAATGTGCTCATAGAAGTGGACAGAGCGGGGTCACACATTACGCCACTGCTCCCATAGAAGAGGACAGAGTAGGATCACACATTACACCACTGCTCCCATAAATATGGACGGTCACACATTACATACATTAGATACAGTATATCTAATCCCATGCTGTGTGATATGCTCTGCTGAGTTCAATATCTAATCCCATCACGTGATACACTACACTTAGCCCTGCATCTAATCTTAACCCCTTAAGCCCGTATGACGTACTATCCCGTCGAGGTGAGGTGGGCCTTAATTCCCGGTGACGGGATAGTACGTCATACGCGATCGGCCGCGCTCACGGGGGGAGCGCGGCCGATCGCGGCCGGGTGTCGGCTGCATATCGCAGCTGACATCCGGCACTATGTGCCAGGAGCGGTCACGGACCGCCCCCGGCACATTAACCCCCGGCACACCGCGATCAAACATGATCGCGGTGTACCGGCGGTACAGGGAAGCATCGCGCAGGGAGGGGGCTCCCTGCGGGCTTCCCTGAGACGATCGGTACAAGGTGATGTACTCACCTCGTACCGAACGTCTTCTCCCTGCAGGCCCCGGATCCAAAATGGCCGAGGGGCTGTATCCGGGTCCTGCAGGGAGCACTTCCGGGTCGGAGCAGGCTGCAGATGAAAGCTGCAGCCTGCACGGCTGTAAGTGAGATCGGAGATCTCACAGAGTGCTGTGCACACTGTGAGATCAGCGATCTGTAATGTCCCCCCCTGGGACAAAGTAAAAAAGTAAAAAAAAAAAATTCCACATGTGTAAAAAAAAATAAAAAAAATTCCTAAATAAATAATAATAAAAAAAAAAAATATTATTCCCATAAATACATTTCTTTATCTAAAAAAACCAAACAAAAACAATAAAAGTACACATATTTAGTATCGCCGCGTCCGTAACGACCCAACCTATAAAACTGGCCCACTAGTTAACCCCTTCAGTAAACACCGTAAGAAAAAAAAAAAAAAAACGAGGCAAAAAACAACGCTTTATTACCATACCGCCGAACAAAAAGTGGAATAACACGCGATCAAAAAGACGGATATAAATAACCATGTTACCGCTGAAAACGTCATCTTGTCCCGCAAAAAAACGAGCCGCCATACAGCATCATCAGCAAAAAAATAAAAAAGTTATAGTCCTGAGAATAAAGCGATACCAAAATAATTATTTTTTCTATAAAATAGTTTTTATCGTATAAAAGCGTCAAAACATAAAAAAAATGATATAAATGAGGTATCGCTGTAATCGTACTGACCCGACGAATAAAACTGCTTTATCAATTTTACCAAGCGCAGAACGGTATAAACGCCTCTCCCAAAAGAAATTCATGAATAGCTGGTTTTTGGTTATTCTGCCTCACAAAAATCGGAATAAAAAGTGATAAAAAATGGTCACGTGTCCGAAAATGTTACCAATAAAAACGTCAACTCGTCCCGCAAAAAACAAGACCTCACATGACTCTGTGGACCAAAATGTGGAAAAATTATAGGTCTCAAAATGTGGAGACGCAAAAACTTTTTTGCTATAAAAAGCGTCTTTTAGTCTGGTTTCACACTTGCGTTTTTATCTGCATGCGTTTTTTTAAAAAACCGCATGTGTGAAAAAATGCATGTAAACGCGGTAAAACGCATGCGTTTTTATAGAAAAACACAAGAAAACAAGAAAAAAACAAAAAACCCTAACCCTACCCCTAACCTGAAATACGTGGCACTGAAATACGTGGCACTGAAATATACGTTTATATACGTATATACGTATATAAGTGCCACGATATTTCAGTGGCCACGTATATAAGTGCCACGTATTTAAGTGCCACGTATTTAAGTGCCACGTATTTAAGTGCCACGTATTTACGTGCCACGTATTTACGTGCCACGTATTTACGTGCCACGTATTTACGTGCCACGTATTTACGTGCCACGTATTTACGTGCCACGTATTTAAGTGCCACGTATTTAAGTGCCACGTATTTACGTGCCACGTATTTACGTGCCACGTATTTACGTGCCACGTATTTACGTGCCACGTATTTTTCAGTGCCTGAAATACGTGGCACTGAAATACGTGGCACTGAAATACGTGGCACTGAAATACGTGGCACTGAAATATCGTGGCACTTAAATACGTGGCACTTAAATACGTGGCACTTAAATACGTGGCACTTAAATACGTGGCACTTAAATACGTGGCACTTAAATACGTGGCACTTAAATACGTGGCACTTATATACGTGGCACTTACATACGTGGCACTTACATACGTGGCACTTACATACGTGGCACTTACATACGTGGCACTTATATACGTGGCACTTATATACGTGGCACTTATGACTGTCAGAAAATGTTCAGTAAACGGTTAGGGGTGAGGTTAGGGGTAGGGTTTCAGGTAGAATTGGGGAGTTTCCACTGTTCAGGCACATCAGGGGCTCTCCAAACGCGACATGGCGTCCAATCTCAATTCCAGCCAATTCTGCGTTGAAAAAGTAAAACAGTGCTCCTTCCCTTCCGAGCTCTCCCGTGCGTCCAAAAAGGGGTTTACCCCAACATATGGGGTATCAGCGTACTAGGGACAAATTGAACAACAACTTCTGGGGTCCAAGTTCTCTTGTTATCCTTGGGAAAATAAAAATTTGGGGGGCTCAAAATCATTTTTGTGGGAAAAAAAATATGTTTTATTTTCACGGCTCTGCGTTGTAAACTGTAGTGAAACACTTGGGGGTTCAAAGTTCTCACAACACATCTAGATAAGTTCCTTGGGAGGTCTAGTTTCCAATATGGGGTCACTTGTGTGGGGTTTGTACTGTTTGGGTACATCAGGGGCTCTGCAAATGCAACGTGACGCCTGCAGACCAATCCATTTAAGTCTGCATTCCAAATGGCGCTCCTTCCCTTCCGAGCTCTGTCATGCGCCCAAACAGTGGTTCCCCCCCACATAGGGGGTATCAGCGTACTCAGGACAAATTGGAAAACAACTTTTAGGGTCCAATTTATCCTGATACCCTTGTGAAAATACAAAACTGGGGGCTAAAAAATCATTTTTGTGAAAAAAAAAATAATTTTTATTTTCACGGCTCTGCGTTATAAACTGTAATGAAACACTTGGGGGTTCAAAGTTCTCACAACACATCTAGATAAGTTCCTTGGGGGGTCTAGTTTCCAATATGGGGTCACTTGTGGGGGGTTTGTACTGTTTGGGTACATCAGGGGCTCTGCAAATGCAACGTGACGCCTGCAGACCAATCCATTTAAGTCTGCATTCCAAATGGCGCTCCTTCCCTTCTGAGCTCTGTCATGCGCCCAAACAGTGGTTCCCCCCCACATAGGGGGTATCAGCGTACTCAGGACAAATTGGACAACAACTTTTAGGGTCCAATTTATCCTGATACCCTTGTGAAAATACAAAACTGGGGGCTAAATTTCATTTTTGTGAAAAAAAAAAAAAAATTATTTTCACGGCTCTGCGTTATAAACTGTAGTGAAACACTTGGGGGTTCAAAGCTCTCAAAACACATCTAGATAAGTTCCTTAGGGGGTCTACTTTCCAAAATGGTGTCACTTGTGGGGGGGTTTAATGTTTAGGCACATCAGGGGCTCTCCAAACGCAACATGGCATCCCATCTTAATTCCAGTCAATTTTGCATTGAAAAGTAAAATAGCGCTTCTTCCCTTCTGAGCTCTGCTATGCGCCCAAACAATGGTTTACACCCACATATGGGGTATCGTCGTACTCAGGACAAATTGCACAACAACTTTTGTGGTCTAATTTCTTCTCTTACCCTTGGGGAAATAAAAAAATGGGGGTGAAAAGATCATTTTTGTGAAAAAATATGATTCTTTATTTTTACGGCTCTGCATTATAAACTTCTGTGAAGCACTTGTTGGGTCAAAGTGCTCACCACACATCTAGATAAGTTCCTCAGGGGGTCTACTTTCCAAAATGGTGTCACTTGTTAGGGGTTTCAATGTTTAGGCACATCAAGGGCTCTCTAAATGCAACATGGCGTCCCATCTCAATTCCAGTCAATTTTGCATTGAAAAGTCAAATGGCGCTCCTTCCCTTCCGAGCTCTGCCCTGCGCCCAAACAATGGTTTACACCCACATATGGGGTATCAGCGTACTCAGGACAAATTGCACAACAATTTTTGGGGTCCAATTTCTTCTCTCACCCTTGGGAAAATAAAAAATTGGGGGTGAAAAGATCATTTTTGTGAAAAAATATGATTTTTTATTTTTACGGCTCTGCATTATAAACTTCTGTAAAGCACTTGTTGGGTCAAAGTGCTCACCACACATCTAGATAAGTTCCTTAGGGGGTCTACTTTCCAAAATGGTGTCACTTGTTAGGGGTTTCAATGTTTAGGCACATCAAGGGCTCTCTAAATGCAACATGGCGTCCCATCTCAATTCCAGTCAATTTTGCATTGAAAAGTCAAATGGCGCTCCTTCCCTTCCGAGCTCTGCCCTGCGCCCAAACAATGGTTTACACCCACATATGGGGTATCAGCGTACTCAGGACAAATTGCACAACAATTTTTGGGGTCCAATTTCTTCTCTCACCCTTGGGAAAATAAAAAATTGGGGGTGAAAAGATCATTTTTGTGAAAAAATATGATTTTTTATTTTTACGGCTCTGCATTATAAACTTCTGTAAAGCACTTGTTGGGTCAAAGTGCTCACCACACATCTAGATAAGTTCCTTAGGGGGTCTACTTTCCAAAATGGTGTCACTTGTTAGGGGTTTCAATGTTTAGGCACATCAAGGGCTCTCTAAATGCAACATGGCGTCCCATCTCAATTCCAGTCAATTTTGCATTGAAAAGTCAAATGGCGCTCCTTCCCTTCCGAGCTCTGCCCTGCGCCCAAACAATGGTTTACACCCACATATGGGGTATCAGCGTACTCAGGACAAATTGCACAACAATTTTTGGGGTCCAATTTCTTCTCTCACCCTTGGGAAAATAAAAAATTGGGGGTGAAAAGATCATTTTTGTGAAAAAATATGATTTTTTATTTTTACGGCTCTGCATTATAAACTTCTGTAAAGCACTTGTTGGGTCAAAGTGCTCACCACACATCTAGATAAGTTCCTTAGGGGGTCTACTTTCCAAAATGGTGTCACTTGTTAGGGGTTTCAATGTTTAGGCACATCAGGGGCTCTCCAAATGCAACATGGCGTCCCATCTCAATTCCAGTCAATTTTGCATTGAAAAGTCAAATGGCGCTCCTTTGCTTCCAAGCTCTGCCATGCGCCCAAACTGTGGTTTACCCCCACATATGGGGTATCAGCGTACTCAGGACAAATTGTACAACAACTTTTGGGGTCTATTTTCTCCTGTTACCCTTGGTAAAATAAAACAAATTGGAGCTGAAATAAATTTTGTGTGAAAAAAAGTTAAATGTTCATTTTTATTTAAACATTCCAAAAATTCCTGTGAAACACCTGAAGGGTTAATAAACTTCTTGAAAGTGGTTTTGAGTACCTTGAGGGGTGCAGTTTTTAGAATGGTGTCACACTTGGGTATTTTCTATCATATAGACCCGTCAAAATGACTTCAAATGAGATGTGGTCCCTAAAAAAAAATGGTGTTGTAAAAATGAGAAATTGCTGGTCAACTTTTAACCCTTATAACTCCGTCACAAAAAAAAATTTTGGTTCCAAAATTGTGCTGATGTAAAGTAGACATGTGGGAAATGTTATTTATTAAGTATTTTGTGTGACATATGTCTGTGATTTAAGGGCATAAAAATTCAAAGTTGGAAAATTGCGAAATTTTCAAAATTTTCGCCAAATATTCGTTTTTTTCACAAATAAACGCAAGTTATATCGAAGAAATTTTACCACTAACATGAAGTACAATATGTCACGAGAAAACAATGTCAGAATCGCCAAGATCCGTTGAAGCGTTCCAGAGTTATAACCTCATAAAGGGACAGTGGTCAGAATTGTAAAAATTGGCCCGGTCATTAACGTGCAAACCACCCTCGGGGCTTAAGGGGTTAATGTATGTTACTATAAGCATATCTAATCACAGCACGTGATACACTCCACGTATTTAACCCCAGCTTATGATACAGCGAGCAGCACCAACTAACAGAATCGGTGCTGATGGCCGTCCTCGTTGACACTGTACACTTGTTAGTATCGCTGGCAGTCACCAACAAAATGGCTCCTCACTGTGATCCTAAACCTCATCCTCTTATCCTGTTACTCCTCTCCTCCCCTTCTGGGTGTGACATCACACACATGTGATCAGACCCCGCCCACATTTACTGCAGTCGTAGTGTGAGCTAGTTGTACACTAGGTTTTCATGGCAAACTTCAGCAGCTGCTTCCCCTAGTGTTTAAAATTGGAATTATCAAACCTTAAATTATTTTTAATATTCTACTTGATTAAAAACTGGAGAGGAAACGACACAGTCACCAAACTGGGACACAAGTTCTCCTATTGAGAGCTGAAGATTCAGTACCACAGCAAGGAGTGTGTGACCCTCATTGAATGGACTATGAAGTCCGCACAAATCACCTGGGAGCTGTGAGTAGCTCTGAGGTGCGGTAGTGGCACATCTCAGCCCGTATGGTCTCCTCAAGGGATGATAGGCCTTCCCATAAAGGTTTGCTGGACTGTTGTAGCTTGTAACAAAAGTTACGTACCGCCACATGGAGCCGGAAAGTTCCTGACTGCACAATGCAGAAGAAGCATTCATAAAGGGTTGTGCCTGCTATCTGATGTACCGTATTATTCGGATTATAAGATGCACTTTTTTCTCCCAAATTTGAGGGGCGCCTCTCATAATCTGAAGGCATGCGTAGATTGAAATCTTGGGAGGCAAAATAACAGGAGGAGACCTGTGCCGTCCCTGCGGTGTACATCTATGTTCTGGTGCCCACAGATTTAATTATTTTTAAAATCACATTTAAGGTGTTAAAAAATAATAAAAGGTGTCGTCTTCTTTTTTTTCATGTCTTTTTTTCTTTTTACAGGAATTGTTGGCACCAATTTTCTTTTAAAACATTGTAATATCTGTTTTGTCTGATATTTTTCTTGTAATATAGGAAAGTCAAAGGCCAGAAATAAACCCCATAAATCACTGTACATGGAGACTTTGGGATCAGATCATTTCTGCCTGTTTCTTCTGTAAAGAAGAAAACTAAATACTGTAAAATAATAAATCTCCTCATATGTTTCCCTTATTATCTCCAGTAATTGTATTATTACACAGGATTTTTATGATCTTACATCGGCTCATCTTCTTCTCATTCAGGTCTCTACAATATCGGATCCTCTCAGTGAAGATCTTCTGTATAAGAGAATTTTCCTTATTTACCCATCAAGGATGGATATGGACAGAGACAAGATGGCGGAGAGGATAATACACCTCACCCTAGAGATCCTCTTCCGGCTTACTGGAGAGGTGAGAGATTCTGATGACGTCACATTACATCATTCTTATCTATGGGAATAACAGATGGACAGAACTGGAGAGGTGAGGACTCTGGAAATGTCTGTAGTGAGATTTATTAATGTGTCTCTCCATAACCAGGATTACACAGTAGTGAAGAAGACCTCTAGTGATCGCTGTCAGGACCCTGTGTCTGAGGGATGGAGAAGACCCCTGAGCCCAATCACTGGACCTCCACCTCACGCCCTGATACATGAGGACATCAATGACCAGAAGATCCTAGAACTCACCTACAAGATGATTGAGCTGCTAACTGGAGAGGTGACACTGCTGGGAATGCTGGGACATTATACAGTAATGCTATGAAGGGATCGGGGGATGACGGTATCATTGTATGTGTCAGGTTCCTATAAGATGTCAGGAAGTCGCCGTCTATTTCTCCATGGAGGAGTGGGAGTATTTAGAAGGACACAAACATCTGTACAAGGACATCATGATGGAGGTTCCCCAGCCCCTCACATCACCAGGTAATACACAGGACTAAATACACACGGCCTATAATTATCTGTATGTAAAGAATGAATTCAGTGCCTGTATGTGTTTCCTCCAGATCTATCCAGTAAGAAGACAACACCAGAGAGATGTCCCCGTCCTCTTCTTCCACAGGACTGCAAACAAGAAGATCCCAATGTTCCTCAGGATCATCAGGTAGATGGAGAGAAGGTGTCATGAGATCTTCCCTATGATGTGTAGACGGCTGTGAAGGTCTTGTGCTCAGTCTTGTTTTATCCCCCAGTATTTTATGTTTTATACTTGTGTAATGAGAACGGTGGAGATGGCAGGATTAGAGCTGATCATAGATGTGACTTCTCCATCTGTCTGTGACTTTTACAATATTTGTTTCAGGGTGAAGATCTGACCCATATTAATACTACAGAGACATATGTGAGGGGTGATGAGTGGTGTAAAGAGGAGATTCCTACATATGACTACCCAGGTGAGTAGGAACCACTAAATACAGAGAAGTCACAGATTTTTCTCAGTCACCGGCTGTGGCTGCTTTATCAGTGGTGTAGTCCAGTTGTATCACAATCGTGTGATCACAATTTTGTCTCTAAACCACAACATTCTCCTACACCCTAAACTGTTCAAATGACTTTGGACATTGAAAACCCTTTTCTATAGAGTTTACAACCTGGAGGATCCACCTACCGCCTGGGATTAGGAGACGCTGACTGTTACCTGCCCAGATCTGTAAACTACAAAGCCAAATGACAGCGTGCGTAGAATTTGCTGACAAGTTAGAAAACTACTTGAAGAAAAATATTATGATAGGCCTGTAAGAGAAAGCGGAGGGTAATGATGATGTTGCCTTCCTAGAATCCTGATATCTTTTTGCACACATGTCAAACTCCATCTTGAGGGCCAAATCTGGCCCGCAGGGTGATTGTATTTGGCACGCTATGTAGGCACCGTCCCCCCATTTTACTGTATGGAACACTATGTGGGACCCGTTATACTGTACGGAGAAGTATGTGGGACCCATTATGCTGTATGGAGGACTATGTGGTGCCTATTATACTGTGTTGAGAGCTGTTAATACATATCAAAGTTGTCCTGCTACTTTGTCCAAATTTTTTATTTTGGCCCTCTCTGTATTTGCATTTGAAATCACTGTCTTATTGGATGAATCTACCTTCTCTCCCTTCTGTGCTGCTGAATGTGATCATATGGTCCCTACAAGACCAGGTCCAGTCTTTCTGGCCAAAGTTCACTTTTATGATCGAAAACATTAACTAACTCCTTTACCCCCAAGATGGTTTGAACATTAATGACCAGGCCATATTTTACAATTCTGACCACTGTCACTTTATGAGGTAATAATTCTGGGATGCTTCAACAGATCCCACTGATTCTGAGTGTTTTTTTGCGACATATTGTACTTCATGATAGTGGTAACATTTATTTGATATAACTTGCTATTTCCATTTTTTTTGTGGAAAAATAGTTAATAAATAACATTTCCTGCATGTCTACTTTACATCAGCACAATTTTTTAAACTAATTTTATTTTGGTAGGAAGTTTAAGGGTTTAAAGTTGTCCAGCAATTTCTCCTTTTTCCAACGATCCAAGAAATATCGTTTCTCCTTGCGGAGAGTGACATGTTAAGCATGTCGAGGTGAGGAGACATAAAGCCGCAATGCTCCTCTGGGAAATATGCAAATTGTATCTTCAGAGAGGAAGAGGACTAGAACTCTAGTGCCACCTATTGGAAGTAGCAATCCTAACAGTCAATGTCGACCCTTTAACGAGCCTTGTCACATGACTTAGGATAAAAGCCAAACCAGAATCTCAATTTGGGGTACTGCCCCTCCCAGTACCCCGAAACATAGTGTCTGCAAATTGAGATTCTGGTTTGACTTTTATCCTTAGTCATGTGACAAGGCTCATTAAAGGGTCGACATTGACTGTTAGGATTGCTACTTCCAATAGGTGGCACTAGAGTTCTAGTCCTCTTCCTCTCTGAAGAGACAATTTGCATCCTTTTTCCAACAAAATTTACAAACCATTATTTGTAGGGACTACTTCACATTTGAAGTGACTTTGAGTTGTCTAGATGATAGAAAATGTCAAAAAGTGACACCAGTCTAAAAACTACATCCCTCAAGGTGCTCAAAACCACATTCAAGAAGTTTATTAACCCTTCAGGTGCTTCACAGGAATTTTTGGAATGTGGAAAAAAAATGAACATTTGACTTTTTTTTCACAAAAAAATACTTTAGACGCAAATTTTATTTTAACAAGGGTAACAGGTAAAGTAGACTAAACATTTGTTATACAATTTCTCCTGAGTATGCTGATACCCCATATGTGGTAGAAAACTACTGATTGGGCGCACGGCAGAGCTCGGAAGGGAAGGAGCGTCATTTGACTTTTGGAATGTAAAATTAGCTGGAATCATTAGCAGACGTCATGTCCCTTTTGAAGAGTCCTTGATACTCCTAAATAATAATAACCCCCACAAGTGACCCAATTTTAGAAACCAGACCCCTCAAGGAATGCATTTAGATTTGTAGTCAGCACCTTAAACCCCCAGGTGCTTCACAGAAGTTTATAACGTTGAGCCGTGAAAATAATAAAAATCACATTTTATCCACGAAAATGTTATTTTAGCCCCAATTTTTTTTCCCGAGGGTAACAGGAGAAATTGCACTATATGTGAAGGAATACTACTTTTGAGGCACATTGCAAAGCTCAGAAGGGAAGAGGCGCCATACTGGAGTTCAGATTTTGCTGAAATGGTTTGAGATTGCCATGTCACATTGTCATTTTGCAATGTACACTGCCCAGTGAATTCATGTAGGGGTGCAGTGATCATATTGACACCATTGGCATGCACTTGGGTAGAAGTAATAAGATGTATAACTATGTGCATAATTCTAAAACTCTGGGCAAAACCGTCAATGAAAAAGACCTGGGTGTATGGGTGGATGACAAACTCATATTCAGTGGCCAGTGTCAGGCAGCTGCTACAAAGGCAAATAAAATAATGGGATGCATTAAAAGAGGCATAGATGCTCATGAGGAGAACATAATTTTACCTCTATACTGCGACCACACTTAGAATACGGTGCACAGTTCTGGTCTCCGGTGTATAAGAAAGACATAGCTGAACTGGAGCGGGTGCAGAGAAGAGCGACCAAGGTTATTAGAGGACTGGGGGGTCTGCAATACCAAGATAGGTTATTACACTTGGGGTTATTCAGTTTGGAAAAACGAAGACTAAGGGGTGATCTTATGTTAATGTATAAATATATGAGGGGACAGTACAAAGACCTTTCTGATGATCTTTTTAATCATAGACCCGAGACAGGGACAAGGGGGCATCCTCTACGTCTGGAGGAAAGAAGGTTTAAGCATAATAACAGACGCGGATTCTTTACTGTAAGAGCAGTGAGACTATGGAACTCTCTGCCGTATGATGTTGTAATGAGTGATTCATTACTTAAATTTAAGAGGGGACTGGATGCCTTGCTTGAAAAGTATAATGTTACAGGGTATATACACTAGATTCCTTGATAAGGCGTTGATCCAGGGAACTAGTCTGATTGCCATATGTGGAGTCGGGAAGGAATTTTTTTCTCCAAAGCTTACTCTTTGCCACATGGGTTTTTTTTTGCCTTCCTCTGGATCAACATGTTAGGGCATGTTAGGTTAGTCTATGGGTTGAACTAGATGGACTTAAAGTCTTCCTTCAACCTTAATAACTATGTTACATGTGCCTCACAGAATTTTATACCATTGAGCAGTGAAGAAATAATAAATTACATTTTTATCACTAAAATGTTGTTTTAGCCCCAAGTTTTTAATTTTTCTAAGGGCTAATAGGAATTTTTTTTTACAACAAACTGAGGTCCATTTTTTCCTGAGTGCGCTAATACCCTACATGTAATAGGGAAATATTTTTCAGACACAGTGCAAAGCTCAGAAGGGAAAGAGCGCCATACTATAGTGCAGATTTTACTGTTATGGTTTACAATATGATACGATACAATACACTTTATTATTCCCGGGGGAGAGCCTCTGGGTTGCTAGAACAACAGAACCTCCCATAAGTGACCCCATTTTACAAATTACGCCTCTCAATGAATTCATATAGGGGAGCAGTGATCATATTGACACCACGGTGTGTAACAGAATGTTATACCATTGGGCAGTGAAGAAAAAATAACAACATTTTTACCATAAAAATTTTGTTTTAGCCCCAGATTCCACATTTTCACAAGAAGTGGGTAAACATGGCACCATAAATTGTGAAGGAGGCAATACCTCATATGTGGCTGTACAGTACTGCTTAGCCATATGGAGAGACTCGGGAGGGACGGAGCACTATTTGCCTCCTGGAGCACAGATTTTCCTAGAATGGTTTGCAGACTCCATATACAGTGCCCCTAAGTGTTAGAAAAGCAGAATCCCCCCCCCCCCCTCAAATGACCCCATTTTGGAAATTATACCTCTTTGGGAATTTATCTACAGGGTAGTGACGATTTAGACTCCATGTGTGTTTTCCAGAAACCAGCAGCAATGAAGGTTGCCATGTGAAAATTGCAAACTGCTATTGCAGTGACAAGTACGTTGTAGTGACCAGTACATTGCAGTCACTAGTACGTTATGACCAAATGATGCTTCTGGAGACATGCACCCATAAGTAAGGCGGGTTCTCATAGCTTCAGAATTGCCAAACATGTGGACGCTGTATGTGGTTTGGGTACACTGTGGGGCTCAGAAGAGAGGGGGCATTTGGATTTGGTGGGGCATTTGGATTCGGGAGCGCAGAGTTTGCTAAATTTCATTTGAGGGGCAAGGAGCTTTTCCAGAGCCATTATACACCAGTAACGTGGAAGATCCCTATATTTCCAATATTGCTATTTTTGTAGATTGATTTGAAACTTTTATTGGGAACATTTTACATAACGTTTGATATGACATTTATCCAGCTCTCTACACTGAGCACTTACTATGGGGTTTCCATCTAAATCTCCAGGTGACATGATTCAGATGAAACCCCTGAGGGATCCATTCACTATAATGTGGCAGCAGAGTTACTCTGGACTCCATCTGGCCTCTGTTCAGCGATGTCCTTCTTTTCAGAAGTGCTCAAAACTGTGGTCGACAGCACTTTTATGCACGCCTTAAAAGACGAACACCACCCAATCACAGGTCCTATGGCGTCCATAGTGCTGCCATCTGCCACATAAGGAATCTTCCCCGGGGGGTTCGTCTGAATCACGTATGTCAGAGATTTACACAGAAACCCCGTTGTAAGTGCTCAGTGCAGAGCGCAGGATAAATGTGTGCCAAAGCCTTACTGTGATCTTTGGGAGGCAGAATGAACAAAACAGCAAGTGAAGAATTGGTTTTATATATTTTTTTACGCCATGCTTCGTGCGGTGTAAGTGATTAGGCGACTTTATTCTTCGGGTCAGTGCGATTACAGTGATACCTGATTTATATTGGGTTTTTATGTTTGGCAGCTATCACGCATTAAAAGACACTTTTATTGCAAAAACTTGTTTTCGCATCCCTATATTTTGATAGCTATAATTTTTCCATATTTCAACCCAGAGTCATGTGAGGACTTGTTTTTTGCGGGATGAGTTGACTTTTTCATTGGTACCATTTTCAGACACATGGCATTGTTTGATTGCTTTCTATTCCGATCCGATTTTTGGGAGCCAGAATGAACAAAAAGCAGCAATTCAGGAATTTTTGTTGGGGGGTTTATCTTATACCGTTCCGCATGTGGTAAAATTGATAATTGATATTCTTTGTGTCAGTATCATTACAGTGATGCCCCTTTTTATGTTCTGGTGCTTTTACACAATAAAAACTATTTTATAGAAAAAAATTATTATTTTTGCATCACTTTATTCTGAGAGCTATAACTTTTTTGTTTTTTCGCTGATGATGGTGTTTTTTGCTGGACAGATGATGTTTTCAGCGGTACCATTTTTTTATATTTGTCTTTTTGATTGCGCTTTATTCCACTTTTTGTTCGGGGGCATGATGATAAAGCATTGTTTTTTACCTTGTTTTTCATTTTTTTTTTTTTATGGTGGTCAATAAAGGAGTTAACTAGTGGGACAGTTTTATAGGTCGGGCCGTTCCGGACATGGCGATACCAAATATGTATACTTTTATTGTTTAGATTTTTTTCTTTCAGACAAATATTTATTAATGGGTACAATGTATTTTGATTTTTTTAAAATAATTATTTTAAAAAAATATATTTTTACAATTTCTTTTTTTTTAAACATTTTTTTTGTATGTATGCATACATCCCGGGTCAGTAAGTACTAGGTCAGAGGGACATGTGGATACGCCTCGGGTGGTAAAGGGGTCGATATTGGAATTCTCTGCCTAACCATATGTTGTTCTTGGGATAGATATTTTTATTCTATGTCTATTTTTTTTTTTTTTTTTTACAGGTTCATTCTGTATGGTATGTTTGATTTTGGTGGTATTGGCTTGCCTCACTTAGGTCTCTATTACCTCTACCACATGCTCGAGATCTAAATTTAAAAGGAACCTGTTAGGCCCCCTTTATCTCCAGAAACCACCAGCAATTGTGTCTACATAGATAAACACACTGCTTAACAGTCTCCTTATTATATTACACACATAAACAGTTCCTTGGAAAACGTATTTCTAAAGTCCCTTTATAATATGTAAGTGAGGCCTTTGACTAGTCGATGGAGTGTTAGTCTCCCTAGACTAGCTGGCCCACTTAGCATGTTATCACGCCTATGTGGGCACTATTTTAAAAACTCCTCTTTAAATGTGTAATATTTTTTTCTTGAAAACTCATCTTCTAGCAAATATTGGCCCCAGCAATAGTTGAGATTACCAAGAGCCACAGAGCCCCATACTCAAATTACTCCATTTTTCAAATCTGACTTGAGCCAATTTATGTGGTGATAACTTTGGAATTCTTCACAAATGATAACAGAAAATAAATTGACTTTATAAAATATTTTCCAACATCTCTTGAATCTGACAATACCTTATACAGTGTGTCCGTAAAGTCATGGTGCACTTTTGACCAATCACTGGAAAGCAACAAAAGACGATAGAAATGTGAAATCTGCTCCAAATAAAAGAAAACCTCTTCCAGTTTCATACCTATTCAGTGCAGTTTGATGTGGGTCCATTTGTTGCCCTACACACATCCAAACGATAATGAAGTTCTTGCCACACACTGGTAAGGACATCTGGTGTAACAGAGTGAATAACGTCTGTGATTCTCTGTTCTAAGTGATTAATGTCGTTGATACGTTCATTGTACATATGTGGCTTCACATAACCCCAAAGGTAAAAGCCTAAGGGTGTCAGATCCATGGATCGTGGTGGCCATGGCTTGACAGAACCCCTACTTATCCACCGCCGGGGGAATGTTCCATCTAGAAACTCACGAACAATGGTGTAGTGTGGAGGAGCGCCGTCCTGTTGAAAGATGACACCTTCTGAAAATTGTTACACTGCATACAATTCCAACATGTCAAGATACATGTTTGCTCTCACAGACTGCTCCGCGAAAAAAAATGGGCCTATCACCTTATCATGCATCAGGCCACACCACGCGTTCACTTTAGGGGTGTTACGTTCGTACTCAACATAGGCATGAGGATGTTCGGCAGCCCATATTCGGACGTTATGGTGATGAACATGTCCACAGATATGGAAGTTCGCCTCATCGCTAAACACAATCTTCTGCAAAAATCTTGCATCATTGTTGATCTCATGAAGCATATCTTTAGCAAACGCGCATCGTTTAGGTCTATCCGCCGGTTTGATAGTGTGCAACAGCTTCAATTTGTACCCCATAAAACAGAGACGTTTCTTTAACACCTTATGGACTGTAGTCTTGCTTAGGTGTAATTGTCGAGCACACGCAGGCACAGATCTTTTAGGGCTCCTTAGGTAGCTATCCCATATAGCCTCTGCAGACTCGTCACTGACTGATGGCCTACCAGAACGGGGTTTCTCCACCAAACTGCCGGTTTTCTTCAATTGCTTATCCCACCGAACAATGTTATTCCTATGTGGTGGTGCTTAATTATAAAAGCGCCGATATTCACGTAGCACTTTGTTCACGGATTCAAATTTAGCGAGCCACAGAACACACTGAACTTTCCTCTGTACAGTCCACATCTCAACTGGCATGGAAAACCACACTGCTGACATAAGCTTGTGGTTCCATGATGTCACAGACCTGGCAGTGTATTAATCAGAGTTCAGTTTATCAGGGGTTAATCTGACTGGGGGCTCAGCAACAGCTTAAATGAGTTTGTGTTTTTTGATTGGTTCTTGTTATCTCTCCTCATGAACAGGTCTGATATGATTGGGCCAGTGAAAGGGCACCAAAAGTGCACCATGATTTTACGGACACACTGTATATGGCTGTACACTACTGTCTGGGCACATAGCAGGGTTAAGAAGGGAAAGAGCGCCATTTAGCTATTTGAATGAAGATCTTGTTTGAATAGTTTACAAACACAATGTATTGTGGTCACCGGGCAGCTCATAAGTTGGCTACCACGAACAGGTTTGGCACTATCTACTTCATTTTCCAGATCACAGGGATTGCCTTTCTCATCTCCCTTTAAGCCCCCTACATAGATCTGAACTTACACAGAGACCCCTAGACTTGGGCCATGGTGTTATCTGCTGATTTGTGATGTGGATAGTCAGGTAGCCTTGTCAGAACAAGGAGGGCAGAGAAAATACAAAATCATAAGATGCAAGAGTAGTCAGTAGATGGAGCAGGGTCACAACTAAGCTGGAGCTGAGCACACATGACTGAATCTGCAGAGAACAAGGCTGTATCTGGCAGCTTTTGGCAATATTATTTGAGCTTTAGTAGTGTGTGGTGCTTTCCAATTGGCTGAAACAGGGAGCAGATTACTTTAACCGCACAGCTCACTCAACCAATACTGCCAGACTGGATGGTACTACAGGTAATAGGGACCCTAATCTTAGTGGCTGGATAGAGCCTGCACACGCAGAGCTTCTGGTTCCGACGTTTCCTCCATTACCAGCGCTGCCTGCAGAATGAATAAGGCCTCTCCTGGTGACAGAAGCAGGCATCGCAGGAGCAGATCACAGAGAAGCGGGTACACACCATTTGTAGAAGCCTTAATATAACAAAATTGTCATGATCCAGACCGGGTTTTGAGTCCTGTCTTCCCCTTTTTCCAGTCTGGTCATGCCAGTGGTTAACTTTCTCAGCCTCAGTCTGGTCTCCGGTTTGATATTTTTCCTCGCTGTGTCCTGCAGACCATGTCAGTTATAGCTTCTGCCTATGGCGTGAGTAGCTGATCCAGTTTGCCTTGATTTGTCCTGCTACTTGCTTATTCAACCCATGTCTGTTTATCTCCTCTTCCCTTTCCAACTGTATTCCTCTTTCATGTATTGACTCTATGGTGTTTTTGACCCGGCTTGGACCCTGACCTGTTGTTTTGTCTCTTGTCTTTGGCATATTTGCTCCTGACTGGTACTGACCCATTTGGCTTGTTATTTACTGATTGCGTATTCCCTTTGTACTGTGCCACAGTCTAATATTTGACCCGGTTTGTTTTGACTATTCTGCTGCCTCCTGGTGGTGGCCTCACTGCTGCATTGCAGATCTGGTCCTTCTGTGTGCAGTCCTCCCTCCACTCTATAGCCACCTAGTGGCGCTTGCAATTACCTGTATTGCAGCGGAATGACAAAAATGACAGAAATCCACCAGTGCAGTAGAAATCTCCATAAAGTGACTACATTTTGGAAATTATACCATCATTGAAGTAGTCTTTATGAGTAGTGACTATTTTGACTCCACAGCCACATTCTGTAAATTAGCACACAGTGGATGTTGGAGAGTGAAAATTGCACATTTGCCATTTTATTAACCAACATATAGTGTCCATATTGTGCTCCAGCAGACATGCACATATTGTAAATTAAGTGGGTTCTTCTCAGTTTAGAAATGCCAAATAAATGGATGCTAAATGTGGTTTGGGCACACTGCAAGGCTCAGAAGCGAGGGGAAGATTTGAATTTGGGAGAGTGGATATTGCTGGATCAGTTTATGTAAGCCATGTTGCTCTTCAAGAGCCTATGAGCCACTAAGGCTGCCGTCACACTAGCAGTATTTGGTCAGTAAGCCAAAACCAGGAGCGGGTGATAAATGCAGAAGTGGTGCATATGTTTCTATTATACTTTTCCTCTAATTGTTCCACTCCTGGTTTTGGCTTACAAATGCTGATGTAAAATACTAACCAAATACTGCTAGTGTGACGGCAGCCTAATAATGTGGAAATCTCTGTTTTCATCTTGTAGATGATGGAACTGAGTGGGGGCTTTTCGTGAGATAAGTAGAAGTTTTTATAGATATTTTTCTCGCCTACATTCATTAGTGGCTTTTTATTCCATGTTTGGGAGGCAAAATGAACAAAGGGTTGAACAACACACTCCACTGGTTCATCCTATGAGGTTTTTTATTGGACTCTGAATTGTTATTATCTTGGTGAATAATTCAATATTTTTACATAACTTGACATTTTTAGGGACAGTTTTAAGTAGAAATGTTCAAAAATATAAATCTCAAATATATTGCATTCAAAAATAATATTTGGTTTTCTCTTTGACAGATGACTGTACCAGGCAATCAGAGGGACAGCTAACATCTTCAATTTTTAAATCCAATGATTTTGAGCTCTCACAGGATAGAATTGAACTGAATGCCATTACTCCAGATATATCATCATTCCTTCACAGCAAAGATCTGTCATCTGATTTGAAACAGATCATGTCTTCTGATTCATTACCGACTACTAGGGAAAATCAAAGTCACAAAATAAGCATTCAAAAATTAACTACTCCTATAGCAAAGAAGCCATTTTCACATTCAGAATATGGAAATAGTTATTCCCTCAAAAAGTCTTTACTTAAACATCAAAATAGTCACATAACAGGGAATAAATTTTCTTGTTGCAAGTGTGGGAAATGTTTTAACCAGAAATTGCATCTTGTTAGTCACCAGAGAACTCACACAGGGGAGAAGCCTTTTTCCTGTTCAGAATGTGGGAAATTTTTTAACCGGAAATCGTATATTGTAAATCACCAGAGAACTCACACAGGGGAGAAGCCTTTTTCCTGTTCAGAATGTGGGAAATGTTTTACCTGGAAATCAGATCTTGTTAGTCACCAGAGAACCCACTCAGGGGAGAAGCCTTTTTCCTGTTCAGAATGTGGGAAATGTTTTCCCCTCAAAAAGTCTTTTCTTAAACATCAAAAAATTCACACAGCAGAGAATAGATCTTCTTGTTCCAAGTGTGGGAGATGTTTTAACCAGAAATCACATCTTCTTAGACACCAGAGAACTCACACAGGGGAGAAACCTTTTTCCTGTTCAGAATGTGGGAAATGTTTTAACCAGAAATCAGATCTTGTTATTCACCAGAGAACTCACACAGGGGTGAAGCCTTTTTCCTGTTCAGACTGTGGGAAATGTTTTAACCGGAAATCAGAACTTGTTAGTCACCAGAAAACTCACACAGGGGAGAAGCCTTTTTCCTGTTCAGAATGTGAAAAATGTTTTAACCAGAAATCAGAACTTGTTAGTCACCAGAAAACTCACAAAGGGGAGAATCCTTTTTCATGTTCCGAATGTGGGAAGTGTTTTTACCAGAAATCATATCTTGTTAGTCACCAGAGAACTCACACAGGGGAGAAGCCTTTTTCCTGTTCAGAATGTGTGAAATGTTTTAAGTGGAAATCAGATCTTCTTACACATCTGAGAACACACACAGGGGAAGAGAAGCCATTTTCATGTTTTGAATGTGGGAAATGTTTTACAAAGAAATCAATTCTTTTTACACATCAGAGAAGTCACACAGGGGAGCATCCATTTTCTTGTTCAGAATGTGGAAAATGTTTTGTAAGGAAATCATCTCTTGTTAGGCACCTGAACAGTCACACAGGGGTGAAGCCTTTTTCATGTTCAGAATGTGGGAAATGTTTTTACCAGAAAGCATATCTTGTTAAGCACCTGAGAATTCACACAGGGGAGAAGCCTTTTTCTTGTTCAGAATGTGGGAAGTGTTTTAACCAGAAAGCAGATGTTGTTAAACACCAAAGAACACACACGGGAGAGAAGCCTTTTAGATGTTCAGAATGTGGGAAATGTTTTAACCAGAAAGCATATCTTGGTAAGCACGAGAGAATTCATACAAGGGAAAAGCCATTTTTCTGTTGAGCATGTGGGAAACGCTTTGACCAGAAATTAGATGTTGTTAAACACCAATGAACCCACACAGAGGAGAAGCCAGTTAGATGTTCAGAATGTGGGAAATGTTTTACTCGGAAAGGGCATCTTGATGACCACCAGAGAACCCACATTGGTTAAGAGCTTTTTTCATGTTCTTAATGTGGGAAATATTTTACACCGAAATCAACTCTTAATAAACATCAGAGAGGTCACAAACTGGACTGTTTTTTTCATGTTCAGAATGTTAGGAATGTTTTAACCAAAAATTGTAACTTCTTAAAGGGGTTGTCAACTACTCAGGACAACCCCTTGTCCATTCTTCATGTTTGGCCTTGTTAAAATAAAAAATGATCATACTCAGATTCCGTGCTAGCGCCGTTCCAGGGTTGTCTGTACTCACCTTCCTGGGGCTCACGTGAAGTTGTCCCCACTCTTGGACGTATTGAGTATCAAGAGAAAGCCGCAGCTGCTCTCTAATTTCCTTCTGATGTTTGATTTGTCTGATGTGGACAGTGACACCAGTGCTGATTTCATGCAAGGCTCACATAACTTAACCACCTCACATAAGCTCCAGGAACACAAGTGCCAACACCACTGAATGTGCGCCGGCATGGGAGGTTTGTATAATTGCAGTCATTGTAATAGGACCAAACATGAGGAATGAGAAAGGGTTGTCCAAGTAGTGGACAACCCTATTAAACATCAAAAATCTCACATAGAAGTCATCATCATACATAGAGTGTGAAAAATGAATTGCTGGAAAGTTGTATTTTGTTAACCATCAAAAATTAACTCAGACGAGGAGAAACTATATATGTTATTGACAAATTGTACAAAACCTATAACAAGACAGTCGTATAATTAAATGAGAAGAGGAAATTACTTTAGAGCTTACTGTATTTTTTTGGAATTAAAGCCACACTTCTAACAAGAAAAAAATCTCGCTAAGAAGTGAGTGCTTCTTAGACTGGAGGAAACTTCCTGTGACAGAAGAACTCAGAGAGCGTCCTTCCTGATCAATAAGAGAACTGCTCTCCTGCAGCCCCACACTTATCTAACTGATTAATGAAGAGCAGGAGAGGAAGGTACTGTAACCTGCACATAGGCTGCACGTCCTGAGTGAGTAGCTGAAGAACTTTCCACCCGATTAGATCAAGAACCTTAAATGTATTGCGCATGTCGGAAGCAGGTGTCTGGAGCCAGCTCAAGAGCCAAGACCGCTCCCATACCAGGCAGGTAATGGCTGTGTATTACTACTCCACCCGCAATTGTTAACTTGTTAAATGTTTCTGTTATTCTCTGACAGCAGCATTTAACATGCGCCAACGTGTGCATGTGTCAGTATCTCCGCCCATCGATTTGCACATGATGTGATTGCAGGTGGCTGATGGGTTGTTTTGACAGCTAGGGGGTCAGCTGATGACCCCCATGCCTGTCATTACATAGTTCCTTTGAAACCCTGTCTATCGCTGGGCTTCAAAGGAGACCGTGATTTCCTCTATATGTAGCGATACTGTCACATTGTATAGAGCACAAGTGATCAGATAATCGCATCTTCAAGTCCCCTAAGGGAGCTAACAATAAAAGTAAAAAAGAGCAATTAATACTACCGGTAATTATGTTTCAAAAAGTCCATTCTGACAGTACCATGGAGTTCGTCCTTAACATCCTTATAGGAAACATGAGAGCTTTAACCCCTTCACCCCCGGAGCTTTTTCCGTTTTTTCATTTTCGTTTTTCGCTCCCCTCCTTCCCAGAGCCATAACTTTTTTATTTTTCCGTCAATTTGGCCATGTGAGGGCTTATTTTTTGCGGGACGAGTTGTACTTTTGAAAGACATCATTGGTTTTACCATGTCGTGTACTAGAAAACGGGAAAAAAATTCCAAGTGCAGTGAAATTGCAAAAAAAGTGCAATCCCACACTTGTTTTTTGCTTCGCTATTTTGCTAGGTTCACTAAATGCTAAAACTGACCTGCCATTATGATTCTCCAGGTCAGTACGAGTTCATAGACACCTAACCTGACTAGGTTATTTTTCACCTAAGTGGTAAAAAAAAATTCCAAACTTTGCAAAAAAAAATAAAAATTGCACCATTTTCCGATACTCGTAGCGTCTTTATTTTTCGTGATCTGGGGTCAGGTGAGGGCTTATTTTTTGCGTGCCGAGCTGGCGTTTTTAATGATAGCATTTTGGTGCAGATACGTTCTTTTGATCGCCCGTTATTGCATTTTAATGCAATATCGCGGCGACCAAAAAAATGTAATTCTGGCGTTTCGATTTTTTTTCTCATTACGCCATTTAGCGATCAGGTTAATGCTTTTTTTTTATTGATAGATCGGGCGATTCTGAACGCGGCGATACCAAATATGTGTAGGTTTGATTTTTTTTTTAATTGATTTATTTTGATTGGGGCGAAAGGGGTGATTTAAACTTTTATATATTTTTTTTTTTTTCACATTTTTTTTTACTTTTTTTTTTCACTTTTGCCATGCTTCTATAGCCTCCATGGGAGGCTAGAAGCAGGCACAACCCGATCGGCTCTGCTATGTAGCAGCGATCATAAGATCGCTGCTACACAGCAGAATTACAGGTGTGCTGTGAGCGCCGACCACAGGGGGGCGCTCACAGCTGCCGAGGATCAGTAACCATAGAGGTCTCAAGGACCTCTATGGTTACCATTTAGAAGCATCGCCGACCTCCGATCATGTGACAAGGGTCGGCGATGACGTCATATCCGGCCGCCCGGCCGGATGCGGTAGTTAAATGCCGCTGTCTGCGTTTGACAGCGGCATTTAACTAGTTAATGGGCGCGGGCGGATCGCGATTCCGCTCGCGCTCATTGCGCGCTCATGTCAGCTGTACAAAGCAGCTGACATGTCGCGGCTTTAAGGTGGGCTCGCCGCCGGAGCCCACCTTAAAGCGGGGGTTCTGCCAGCTGATGTACTATTCCGTCAGCTGGCAGAAAGGGGTTAAAAGGCTCCTCCCACCCTTAAGGGCTTGTGTACACATTGCAGATTTGGTGCGTTCTTGCCAGCAAAGTGAATGAGAAACCCGAGATGTCATGCCCACGTTGAGTATTTTTGCCTTGCAGTATTGGTGCAGAAAATAATCTGCAGCATGTCAATTCTCTGTGCATTTTTGCCAGCATTTTTCACCATAAACCTCACTCAAATCCGTGAAAAAACGCATCAAAACACGCTTTTTTGCAGCTGCAAATTTCCGCATCTATTTACCCATCATGAGCACATGGTCGTGGTGTCTTTTCCACACCAGGACGCTAATTTATTGAATCTTTCTATACAAATGTTAACTCACATGAGCATTAGACATTCTAAAGGAGGGAAACTAACTGCTCGGTTAGGATGGACTCCTTTATATATGATTACCGGTAGGACTAATTGCCCTTTTCCAGGACGTCCCTCCTGACAGAACCATGGAGAATACCAGAGTCAGGGATTAGGGTGGGATAACTGCCTGTAGAACCTTCCTACCGAAGGCTGTCTGCTGACTTCACAATACGTTTAGCTTATTGTACCTACATTAAGTGTTCAGGCTGGACCATGTTGCTGTCCTGCACATTTGACCTGCGGAAGCACCTGCTTTCTCTAAACATGGAGTGGAAACTGCTCTTGTTAAGTGGGCATTTATGACCTCAGATGAATTCCTCTCTGATGAGTAGGGTAGAAATATCATGGACCTTATCCTTCTTGCTATAGTAGCTTTTGATGCTTTTTTCCCCATATGTCTACCTCTGTATTGACTGAAAAGGTTGGCGTCCTGCCTGCAATCTTGGGTAGCCTCCAGGTAGGACAGAACTGTCTGCCTGACATCCAAAGAATGAAACAACTTCTTTTGATTCTTTGGATGCTGGCAAAATGAGTGCACTATAACCCTAACCCTTTGATTCATATTTGGAGTGGATACCACCTTAAGAAGGAATACCAGATGGAACATGAGTACTATTCGATCTTCCAAAATTTGAAGGTACTGATCGCAGATAGGGTCTGAATTTCTCCAATTCTTTTAGCAGAGGTAATAGCTACCAAAAATGATGTTTTAAAAATAAGTCTGCTAATATTTGTCATCTCTGGGCTCTTGGGGAGATCTGCAAAGGACAATTAACAGTAAACTAAGATCCCTCGGAGGTACATACCTTCTCACCATGGGTCTTGGGCTGGTTTCACATTTGTGGTTGTGTCCGCAGCATTTCGGACGCATACAACCGCATGCATCTTGATTTCCTATCTTTTACATTGTAGACGCAGGTGCATTCATTTGCATGCGTTATCCTGCATTTGCTTACGCATGCATATTTTGGCGGTGTGCGGCTGGGCGTGGCTGATGCACTATTAGAATTTTTGTGGCGGCAAATTTCCGCCGCCATACGCATGCGGACGCTTGCGGAAGGAGTGTGTCAAACGCACTACAGTCTATGGCAACGCATGTGTACGCAATGGCTTGCGTTTGCATACGCATGCATGAGTAAACATGTCTAGGAACTTGTTTTAAGTCACCCCCCAAACAAAGCTTATAAAAGTAGGTGTGGGCAGTGGAAGTCCATTACTCTCAAGACTCTGGAAGCGAGAAAAGCATTGCAGCCTCAAGTGTGGAAGACTATCAAAATGTAAGTATACAAGCTATATGTCTGCCTGTTTTTCTCCCTGCAGTCTGTAATCATTTGTGTCTCTTGCAGCATTGCTCATCATGTCCTCCTCTGAAGATCAGAGCTCACACAGTGGACAGGAGACTGAAGTGAGTACATTTGCTGCTGATTGGTAAGTATTCACCGTCACTGGTACACGTGGCAAAATATTTATTTTTATTGTTACAGAACCCTTCCAGTGCAGATGAACAGGAGCAGCAGACTCAGGCCCAAGCTCCGGTGGCAAGATGGCGTGTAGGTATTCTTGACCGGTTCTATTTATTCTTGCCTGTTGTTGATACTCTTGCCTTTTTTAATTTATTCTTGACTTTTTTTAAGACGCTTGACATTTTATTTTTTTATTTTTGACTTTTTGTTTTAAGGGCAGAGACACTGCCGTATTTCTCGTGAAATAATCGCATCGCACTGCACGGACTGGTCGGCACCTCTCCTGACCCAAGCATGACAGCATGATGTAAATTAATATGCAGCTGTCAAGCTCAGGTCAGGAGGGCCGACAGCCAGTACGAGTTTTACAATGCGATTCTCGCACGAGAAATACTGCAGTGTGTCTCTGCCCTAGTGTTTTATCTTTCCAACATTAATTTTTTTGTTTCATTTCTAGGTCCCACGACGGGAGGAGGATTTTATTGATAATGACCCCCTCATACCCATGAGCGAGTTATGTTGTGGGACACACAGGAGCAGTTGCACTCGGACGCTGTGGTGATTCGGCGGCTGTGGAATGAGGTGGCCCAAGATGGGACAATGCCACGTGACATGTCAGAAAGGCTTATGGTACGTATTGCAGTGTGGCCGGATGCGGCAGTGAACCTGAAGGCCAGGATCACACAACCGTGTGTGATGAGATAAACTCCTTTGAGTTTCTCGCATCACACACGGTTGTGTGATCCCGGCCTAAAGTGCATTGTTTAACATTTTTTTTTTCCCTATTCACAGTGATCAAAGTCAAAACCCGTTGGCGTTCGATGAAGGATCGCTTCAACAAGGACCTGAGACAGGAGATCCAAGTTCGCAGTGGTGCTGCAGCAAGGATAGGGAAATACAAGTACCACCTGCTTTCCTGAGGCCTGTCCTTGCTCAGAGAACGTAAGTATTTTTGTGTTGTATTCACTAATCTGAATTTTTGTATTCCACAGGAGTTGGCACTTTTACAATTGTTATTTTTTGGCAGTAATGTTTTACTTTTCTTTTCACAGAACCTGTAGCAGCACCCTCGAACCTGGATCGTCCTCTGGATTGGTCCCTCATCGAACTGCCACGGACCAGTCCCAGTCATCCACCAGCGATGCAGCAAGTGGGCCGGCGTCACAGGCTGGAAAACAGGCAGCTGGTTCTTCAGGTGTTCCCCTTTCCCTGTCCTCTGACGCTTTTTTGGGGGTGCTCTTCCCGCCAGCGGCAGAAGGCCTCGGACAGGTCACTCATGCCTGAGTTTAGTCACTTGAGCTCTATCTTCCAGAATGGCTTAAATGCGCTGGGAGAAAGACTGGAAAGTGGTCTGACCCATATTAACACACTTTTCCAAGATGTCAACCAACAACTTAACTGTCTGGAAGCCGACCTCCAGAGACCAGCACACCATTTTTTTAACAAGATAGAGCAGGGCATGTCGGAACACCTTACGCCTGAACTCCAGCTCAACGTCATGCAGGCCTGCAACGCTGCTTACCTTCAGGCTATGCAACAGACTCAGTACTTCCACCAGGCACAGGTGGTGTTTTTACCAGTCCCATCAATTACACACTTAACATCAATACCGAGTTCTGCTGCATACCACTGTACGGCCACCACCACGCCCAGTCCTGCCGCACACCACTACACTGCCTACACCATGCTGCTGCAGTCCACTCCACCACCACCACCAGGCCGAGTCCTGCTCCTGCACTGCTGCCCACTGCCACCATCAGTAAGCCGCCAGAAGACAACAGTGTTTTGTGCATCCTGAGTGCACTAGTTCTGACACACGGGCAAGTGAGTAAAAATGTTAGGTGGATTAGCTCCATCATCTCTTCAGTCTGCAGTAATATAAAGAAATATAGAAATGCAGACTGAAGAGACAATGGAACGAATCCAATGTCACCTACCATAGCACTGACCTCAGAGAGAAGATGTGTAGTGTAAAGCATGGGTTACATAACCCAATTTAGTTATAATCCAATCCCTGTCTCATGCAATCTGCATGATACAGACAGTGAACTATATAAAAACTGTAGTTGTGAACCGGTGATCACTAGTGTTGAGCGATACCTTCCGATATTTGAAAGTATCGGTATTGGATAGTATCGGCCGATATCCGAAAAATATCGGATATCGCCGATACTGATACCCGATACCAATACAAGTCAATGGGACACAAATATCGGAAGTGATCCTGTATGGTTCCCAGGGTCTGAAGGAGAGGAAACTCTCCTTCAGGCCCTGGGATCCATATTCATGTGTAAAATAAAGAATAAAAATTTGGATATACTCACCCTCTGACGCGCCCTGGTTGTAACCGGCAGCCTCCGTTCCTAAGAATGAGCGCGTGAAGGACCTTCAATGACGTCGCGGCTTGTGATTGGTTGCGTGAGCGCTCATGTGACCGCTCACGCGACCAATTACAAGCCGCGAAGTCATCACAGGTCCTAAACTCCTCATTCTTAGGAACGGAGTCTGCCGGTTACATCGGTAAGGTCCAGGGGCCGCCGGAGCGGTGAGTATATCCATATTTTTTATTTTAATTCTTTATTTTTTACATGAGTATGGATCCCAGGGCCTGAAGGAGAGTCTCCTCTCCTCCAGACCCTGGGAACCATACACTGGGAACTTCCGATATCACAAAAATATCGGAACTCGGTATCGGAATTCCGATACCGCAAGTATCGGCCGATACCCGATACTTGCGGTATCGGAATGCACAACACTAATGATCACCTTATTAAACTTTAAAAATTATTCTAATATAGAGGACACTTGGATCAGATGTTTAACTATAGGTATTTTATTGTCAGCAAACATTAAAGTATATTTAAATAATTGCAGGTACATAACATTGCACAACATTACAAGAACACTAAAAACCATGTGATCTTGCCAGGACAGACGTCCACTCTCAGAAACAAAGTAGGACACAAATGTATTCCTCATTTGGGCAACTTCAACTGTTGTCCTGAAAGGGTGATGATGGTAATCTGACAATGGGTTAGAAACAGGTTCACCATGTTCAATGTTGGGTCGCTCTATAGTCATTATTTAGTTGTGCAGAAAAACACATGCCTTGACCAGCTCATCGATTGTCTCAATTTTGTGATTAATGGCTGTCCCTAAAATGCGCCATTTTGAGACAAGGATACCAAATGCGTCCCTAAAATGCACCATTTTGAGACAAGGATACCAAATGCACACTCAACAGTTCTTTGTGCCCTGGTCAGTCTGTAATTAAAAATCCTTTTTGCGTGGTTGAAGACCCGACTGGAATATGGTTTCAGGAGGTTTCCACACATCTGAAAGGCCTCATGCCCAACCACAACAAATGGCATTGGCGGGCCTTCAGTGTTGGGAAGAGGTTGTGGCAGGGGGAAATTTAAAATGATTCCCATACAACCGTTGGCCCATGTCAAGTTCTTAAATGTCTGGGAGTCATTACCACGGCCAAAAGATCAAATGTCGACGGCGACAAACCTACATTCCGCAGCTGCAATCGCCATGAGCACTAAGGAAAAATATTTTTTATAATTAAAGTACTCGGATCCAGTTCCAGCCGGTTTGGTAATCCTGATGTTTTCCATCCACTTCTCCCAACCAGTTGGGAAAATCACAAACTTGAAAAAATTGGTCTGCAGTTTGCTGCCAGATTTCTGTGGTGGGTAGGGGGATAAATTCCACATGGAGAACATCCCACAAAGCCCGGCAGGTGTCTGCGATAATCCCAGAGAGTGTGGAAATTCCTTCATGGAAATGGAGCGATGATAGGCTCTATCCGGTAGCCAGGAATCTGACGAAAAGGAAAAAAATTAATCCGGACAATAATTTTTCTGACTTGGGGTTTTGAAAAAAAAAAAGAAAGAACATGGCTTTTATAACAATAATATTTAGGACACTAAGCTAAACAAATAAAGGGAAAAATATTAAGTACATTGCAGAACAATAATAATTGTGACCGGAGTTAATGTTTAAATATTACATACCTTAGTGTCACCAGCAGACGTTCCTCAGCAGGAATTGCTCTTCGGAGCTGGGTGTCCTGCCTCCTGATGGCTCCTTGTACACGGTCCAGGAATTCCATAAAGCTGTCTTTACATCCTCATGTACTCGAAATATTTATTTGGGTTTTCACGGAGCTCACTGAATAAGGAGTGGTAGGCTCCATGGCTCTGTCGTAGTTCAAGAATCAGGTCCTGCCAAAAGCGCCAACGCTGTCTTTTCTGTTTTTCCCTTTTCCGTTCTTGCTCACAAGCTAATGCAAAGAAAAGAAACAAGTTGACATCCAAATCCAGATTCCGATAGAAACTCTCTATGCGAAGATTCATCTTGATACAGGAGCAAAATGTGAGGATTTCATCTGTACAAGGGTTTATATAGAGAAATCCCATGAGCCACGCCCATTTCGCGTCTCTTGCTTCAAGGAAATTCTTCTTGAAACAATTCTTCCTATCAAACGCATGCGCATAAAAATGTAAACGCATGCAAAAACGTGTGCAAACGTTGCATTTTTTTATCCGTCATGTGTAAGTTGATGTGGATAAAAAACGCAACGTTATCATGCGTTTGCATGAA
Source organism: Ranitomeya variabilis (assembly GCF_051348905.1). NCBI lineage: Eukaryota > Metazoa > Chordata > Amphibia > Anura > Dendrobatidae > Ranitomeya > Ranitomeya variabilis. Next base: position 716,800,791 of record NC_135235.1, on the reverse strand, counting down.
TTTTGCAATGCGGTTGCAGACGAGACGCTGCAGACTCAATCGCAAATGTGAACCTAGCCTTAGTCTCTGCACTGCTTTTGAAAATCTGGCCACTCAGGGATGAGATGCTAAGGGAAAATCAAAGAGGACACTTAAGGCCGAAACGTGAACCCTTAACGTGTTTGATCTTAGTCATTTATTGAATCCTACCGGTAAAAATTCTAGGATTCTGGGGATATCTGCATCAGAAGTTTCTGTGGGAGATCCGCTAAATTCTGAACAGAAATTCTTCCAAATTTTATTGTACATACCAGGGATGACCAGTTTTCTGCTCGCCTGGATGGTAGATATGATCTGATCTGAAAGCCGCTGCGATTTTAAGATTTGCCTTTCAGTCGTGATGAAGAAGAGGACTCTGATATAGCAGATCCTCACTCAATGGGAGCATCATGGGTTCCCCTAGGGCCATCTTGCTTAACAGAGGAAACCAGCTATTCTTCAGCCAGAAGGGAAACACCAGTATTATTTTTGCCTAGTCGTCCTGGATATTTCTCAGGTGGAAAAGGCTTACGCTCCTGACCTGGGTCAGAGCGTCAACCCCTTCTTATTTGTTCTTGTTGCAAAAAGATCTCTCTGAGGGGTCCCCCCAACAACGGCAAAACTGATTAAATATTTACCCATTCAGTTCTAACTCTGAGGGACATACTTTTTGCCTGCTCAGGTAATCTGCCACTTGGTACTAATAACCTTGCAAGAGTACTGTTGAAATTGACAATATTGTTTTCTCTGTCCATAGGAAGGTCTTTGAGGCTAGATACGGATGATATTTTGGACTTTCCTGACGACGCAGAAATGGTTCTGTTGTTAGATTGTCTTTACATACTTCCTTTTGACAAAAGATCGACTCTCTTGCAAAGCCTCAAACACAGCCTCTCTAAATTGAGGTTCTGGATTGAATTTCAGGTGACAGGTTTCTTGCAAGCATTTCCCTTCTAGGTGACCTTCCCACCCGACTGGCTTGCGTTGGCGGTGATAGTCACACAGGAAACCCAGGGCATCCCTACCTGCAGGTTTTTGGGGGTAGTCCACCATATCTGTTATGTTCTCATCTTCAAAATAGGTTACTCTAGACAGAGAAATATTCCTGACGTCTGTCCCATGCCGATAGAACTGCTTTTTGAAGCACTCTTGAGTGAAACTGACTCTACCAAGACGTCATTACAGCTAGAATCCTCATAGCTGATCTGAATGAACATCATCCCTTTCGGAAGGACTGAATTCTGTGTCTTGTTAGTACCATTTTCTCTAGCAATGATGTTCTCTGAGGAGAGTTCTGAAGTACACCTAAGACTATTGTCTTGGTCTCTGGGACTAAATAAGACTTCATATAGGAAAAAGCCAGGTCTTTCACCGGGAAGGGCAGCATCTAATAAAGGAAAACCACCTATGCCAAAACATGGAATCCATCCACAGACAGCTGTTTCGGGGTATTTGCCCCTCATCAGTGTGGATTAAGAAACTGGCTATTAGGAGCAGTGCCTAGTCAAAAGGCTATAAACATAAGGATGAATGACCTTGGGGAGATCAAAACATCCAACACCGCGGAGACACCATCACGTGTTTCTCAACGCAGTGATCCAGAACACTGCCCCCATCCCTTATGGGAAATATGCAAATGCATGTAGAAAAGCCGCAGAGACACCATCACGTGTTTCTCAAAGCAATGAATAGCCAGGTCTTTCACCGGGAAGGAACAACCACAGGAAGGGCAGCATCCAATAAAGGAAAACCACCTATGCCAAAACATGGTATCAATCCACAGACAGCTGTTTTGGGGTATTTCCCCCTCATCAGTGTGGAGTAGCAAACTGGCTATTAGGAGTAGTGCCTTTTCACTAGGCACTGCTCCTAATAGCCAGTTTGCTACTCCACACTGATGAGGGGGAAATACCCTAAAACAGCTGTCTGTGGATGGATACCATGTTTTGGCATAGGTGGTTTTCCTTTATTGGATGCTGCCCTTCCCGTGGTTGTTCCTTCCCGGTGAAAGACCTGGCTATTCATTTATTCATTGCTTGCGTTGAGAAACACGTGATCGTGTCTCCGCGGCTTTTCTACATGCATTTGCATATTTCCCATAAGGGATGGGGGTAGAGTTCTGGATCACTGCGTCGAGAAACACATGATGGTGTCTCCGCGGTGTTGGATGCTTTGATCTCCCCGAGGTCATTCATCCTTATGTTTATGTTCATATAGGAAAAAGTCAGCTTACCAGTCCAAGTGTTTTGACCTCCTGGTTGCAGGCCAATGCCTCACACGGACAAGGCTGAAGCAGCCAATGCAAGATCCAAACGAGAAAAAGTCCAGCGAATGGCATATGTTGCTAAAAAAAAGCTTTTCCATAAAAATAAAAAAAATCAACATATTGCCCTATGACACACTTGTGGGAAAAGCACAATCAACGCGTTTTGACTTTCATCTTATTCATGATCTAACCTGGGAATATGCATGTGTGGTAAATGAAGAAAACAAACATTATGTATAAGACAATGGCAAATAGATAAATAAAATATAATGCCTCAAATACACATTTTTCTAAATAAGGTGCAGTTAAGGCTACTTTCACACTAGCGTCGGGCTCGGCCCATCGCAGTGCGTCGGGCCGAGGTTACCGATGCTAGCGTTGTCGCCGCCGCACAACGGGGGCAGCGGATGCATTTTTCCAGCGCATCCGCTGCCCCATTGTGAGGTGTGGGGAGGTGGGGGCGGAGTTCCGGCCGCGTATGTACGGTCGGAAATGGTGGACCGTCGGCCGCAAAAACGTTACATGTAACGTTTTTTGCAGCCGACGGTCCGCCACAACATGGCGCAACCGTCGCATGACGGTTGCGACGTGTGGCAATGCGTCGCTAATGTTAGTCAATGCAGAAAAAACGCATCCTGCAAGCACTTTTGCAGGATGCATTTTTTCGGCAAAACGACGCATTGCGACGTATTGCAAAAAACGCTAGTGTGAAAGTAGCCTAAGATGCCGTTATTAAATCATGTCTACCATCAGGCCGTTCAGTACAGCTTTCTCATGGTATCTCATTAGTATATTTCTAAAAAGATTTATATGCATACTAATTATTTCAACTAATTATATAAACCTATATAGATAATGAAAAGACAAATATAATATAGATATTCAGATGCATATTTGTCCAAATATAATACCTTCACAATGTTATGTTAATATAATGTGGAATAGAGTATAGTCACTCATTACCTGACTCACCCACAGAGGTCCAATGGTCCACCTGCCTGAATACAACAGTATTTTGTATAACATCTTACAAGAAGGATTACATATTGGAGCTACAAGTTGTACAGACTCTATATTGTAGGCCAATTGTCCACCTGCCTGAATACAACAGTATTTTGTATAACCTCTTTCAAGAAGGATGACATACCGGAGCTACAAACTCTATAATCTAACTGCTTGAAATTGTTTTTAGAACCCACTGATCTTGAGAAATTGATTGCATTGCTTTTAGAAACCACCTGAACCACCTCCCTCATGCTCCTTTTATCATGGCCTCCGTGTTCCTGAGCCTGACATGAAAGGCGAGCCTCTACCCCTACCTCCTTTTGGGTCAGCTCCATCAGCCTGACTTCCCCTTCCCTTTATACTCTTGCCTTTCGGAGGGACAGGTCCAGAAGGTTCCAGTCCTTTTGTAGGTCCCATCTTCCACGAATGCTTTCTTTTTAATCTGAAACAATCGAGGGAGACGTCACTCCTGCGCCACTGTTGATGATGAATCCACAATGGCTTCCAATGGATAAAATTTATTCATAAAAACAGGTTTACAGGGTCAATGGATTTCGAGGCTGCACAGGACCTCTTCATCACGACAGAAACCTGGTGTGACTGTTCAGGAATGGTTGTTATCTTATACTGTATTCTTTTGTAAGAAAACGCCAAACCGGGCACATGACAGTGTCAAAGCTTAGCAGTGTCATGGGACGAGTGTTAGTTGCAGATCTAAAATGACACTGTTAGGGTTGGCGGAACGCACCGAGTATATATATTGAGTAGTAGTTGCTTTCGCAACCCGGGGTCCACTCTGCAGGAGAGAACCTGCTGCTAGTAAAAGACAGTGCCATATGGTGGTATAAGCGAACTCTGTTACTTCACAGATTCGCTTGAGAAAGAGAACGCTGTGCCATGTTAACCTCACAGAGGAACAGCTATCTAATAGAGCTGACAGTGGTCATGCAGTCAGCATAGCACACACAAAACTCCTCACTGGAGGTGCCGGTATTCTAGGGGCTTATTTCAGCCAAACCCTGAATCCACATACACAAACTCACCGGAGGTGCCGGTATTCTAGGGGCTTATTTCAGCCGAACCCTAACCACATGCAAGCATGACCACACTGGCGCTGAGCTCATAACTTAGGTTAATACTAGCGCATGGCCGTGCGGCCATGCAAACCTTTTATAGCTGCAGCAACTTCAGGACCTTCCTAGAGGACCAATGGGAGCTGCTACAGTACCTGAGCAACTTCAGGACCTTCCTAGAGGACCAATGGGAGCTGCTGCAGTACCTGAGCATGTGACCCCGACCTCCAATGAGAGGTCTTACTCTGGGCATGCTCAGAAGGGGAAAAGCAGGACTTAGTCCCAGAGACATCTGCTTGCCGCTGACCAGTACTGGCTACAATGGCTGAGCCTGGAAAGGAAGCAGTAATCATCCGCACCGTATCAGATTGCGCCAGATGCTGGGATTGAAGTCTCCGCTGAGCAGACTCCAATGCGGCTGGAGAAGAATGGGAGACCGCAGCAGAGATGGTTCGAGATTCCCCCTGTGCAGCGGCAGGAACTCGACCCCTAACAGACACTTAATAAATTATCACCTATATGCCACACCTTATATAAAAATGAAAAAATAAAATATCAATGACAAAATGTATTATTTGATAACATTGGAATAAATGGGTTATGAAAATATGTGTCTGTGTAACAGGGGGACACAAACTCAAAAAAATATTGCACATAGACTGTAAAGCCAGAATTACGCCATGGACCACTGTGCTCTTAATTTTATGATCAGGAAAACAAACGGAACTGCTATAATGTAACCTATATATCTTGGGAGATCTATGGTAAAGCTGACATTGTAAATGATGTATGATCAAAGGGAAGGATTACATTCTATGTGTGCCACAAAGGAAAGGAAAAAGAGCCAGAACTAAACTGGGATCTCTCTGGGATGTGAGTGGAGGAAGGCGTCTCATTATAACATGCAGCGAATTCAAAAATACAGCTGTCATGGACAACCCAATCTCCAGACCTGAACCCCATTGAAAACCTCTGGAATGTAATCAGGAGGATGATGGATAGTCACAAACCATCAAAGAAGAACTGCTTACATTTTTGCGCCAGAAGCAGTGTGAAAGACTGGTGGAAAGCATGCCAAGACGCATGAAAGCTGTGATTAAAAATCATGGTTGATTTCTGAACTCTTCCTGAGTTAAAACATTAGTATTGTTGTTTCTAAATGATTATGAACTTGTTTTCTTTGCATTATTTGAGGTCTCAAAGTACTGTTTTTTTTTTCAATCTGGACCATTTTTCATTGTCAGAAAAAAAATAAAAACATTATTGCTTGGAACTTTGAAGACATGTTGTCAGATGTTTATAGAATAAAAGAACAATTTACATTGTACTAAAAAATATACCGGTACCTATAAGGCCATGTTCACACAGTGCGTTTTTTACCGCGGAACCGCAGCGGTTTTGCCGCTGCGGTTCTGCAGCTTTTTTCCATGCAGGGTACAGTACAATGTACCCTATGGAAAACGGGAACCACTGTGCACACGATCCTGAATTTCCAAAAAAAAGCCGCGCTGAATAGCTGCGGGAAAAAAGAAGGAGCATGTCACTTCTTTGTCCGAAACAGCAGCGGTTCTGCACCCATAGACCTCCATTGTGAGGTCAAACCCGCAGTAAAACCCGCAGATCAAAAATATATCTGCGGGTTTTATTGCGGTTTGTGGTGCAGAACCGCTGCAGCAGGAAGTGCGGGGAAGCGGCCGGAAGTGCGTGGGCGGAAGTGCTTGGGCGGAGAGACATGGAGGCGTACCGTCGCATGGGGATCGTGTCGGCCGTTTGATTGATTTGGTGTGTGTGTGTGTGTGTGTGTGTGTGTGTATGTGTGTGTATGTGTGTGTGTGTGTATGTGTGTATGTGTGTGTGTGTGTCCCCATGCGACGCTAGTGCCACCATTGTGCTAAGTCGCCGTATGGGACTACTACTCCCATCCGGTATTAGGATGGGAGAGTTGTCCCTGTGTCCGGCGACTTAGCACAGTTGTAAAGTTACACAAAACACCTACACACAATACACATACATGACACACAGTACATACAACACATAACATAGAGTATATACTCACCAACAGCACACTTGTAGGCGAAGCCCTCGATCCCCTAGATAAAATCCCAAAATAAAAAATCAAATTCATACTCCCTGTCCGCAGAATCCATAAAACGAGTGTCCCACGCCGATCGGCTGCTCTCCGGCGATACACTTCCAGGAGCGAAGCTCCTAGCAGTGTATCGCGTACTGTTCCGGAGTTCAATGGCTCCGGCGTCTCGGTTAACGGCAGTACAGCTGCGTTGAACTTTCCTACGCAGCACTGCCGTTAAGCGAGAGTGCCGGGGTCAATGACCGCCGGTAAACTCGCTCGCGCATGCGCAGTGACACACCGACAGGAACTATGGCTCCTGTCAGTGTGTTATACGTTATATATATGTGTGATACGTGGCACGTGATACGTGGCACTTAAATACGTGATACGTGGCACTTAAATACGTGATACGTGGCACTTAAATATGTGGCACTGAAATACGTGATACGTGGCACTTAAATACGTGATACGTGGCACTTAAATACGTGATACGTGGCACTTAAATACGTGGCACTGAAATACGTGATACGTGGCACTTAAATACGTGGCACTTAAATACGTGATACGTGGCACTGAAATACGTGATACGTGGCACTTAACCCCTTCCCGACATGTGACGGTATAGTACGTCACATGTCGGGACCCCCGCTTTGATGTGCGCTCCGGCGGTGAGCGCACATCAAAGCTGGGACATGTCAGCTGTTTTGAACAGCTGACATGTGCCCGCAATAGGCGCGAGCAGAATCGCGATCTGCGCGCGCCTATTAACTAGTTAAATGCCGCTGTCAAACGCAGACAGCGGCATTTAACTACCGCATCCGGCCGTGCGGCCGGATATGAGCGCATCGCCGACCCCCGTCACATGATCGGGGGTCGGCGATGCTTGTACATTGTAACCATAGAGGTCCTTGAGACCTCTATGGTTACTGATTGCCGGTGGCTGTGAGCGCCCCCCTGTGGTCGGCGCTCACAGCACACCTGCAAATCTGCTGTGTAGCAGCGATCTTATGATCACTGCTGCATAGCAGAGCCGATCGGGCTGTGCCTGCTTCTAGCCTCCCATGGAGGCTATAGAAGCATGGCAAAAGTAAAAAAAAAAGTTTTTAAAAATGTGAAAAAAATAAAAAAAATATAAAAGTTTAAATCACCCCCCTTTCGCCCCAATCAAAATAAATCAATAAAAAAAAAACCCAACCTACACATATTTGGTATCGCCGCGTTCAGAATCGCCCGATCTATCAATAAAAAAAAAGCATTAACCTGATCGCTAAATGGCGTAATGAGAAAAAAATTCGAAACGCCAGATTTACGTTTTTTTGATCGCCACGACATTGCATTAAAATGTAATAACGGGCGATCAAAAGAACGTATCTACACCAAAATGCTATCATTAAAAACGCCAGCTCGGCACGCAAAAAATAAGCCCTCACTTGACCCCAGATCACGAAAAATGTAGACGCTACGAGTATCGGAAAATGGCGCAATTTTGTTTTGTTTTGTTTTTTGCAAAGTTTGGAATTTTTTTTCACCACTTAGGTGAAAAATAACCTAGTCATGTTAGGTGTCTATGAACTCGTAGTGACCTGGAGAATCATAATGGCAGGTCAGTTTTAGCATTTAGTGAACCTAGCAAAATAGGCAAGCAAAAAACAAGTGTGGGATTGCACTTTTTTTGCAATTTCACTGCACTTGGAATTTTTTTCCCGTTTTCTAGTACACGACATGCTAAAACCAATGATGTCGTTCAAAAGTACAACTCGTTCCGCAAAAAATAAGCCCTCACATGGCCAAATTGACGGAAAAATAAAAAAGTTATGGCTCTGGGAAGGAGGGGAGCGAAAAACGAAAACGGAAAAAGCTCCGGGGGTGAAGGGGTTAAATACGTGATACGTGGCACTTAAATACGTGGCACTGAAATACGTGATACGTGGCACTTAAATACGTGATACGTGGCACTTAAATACGTGGCACTTAAATACGTGATACGTGGCACTGAAATACGTGATACGTGGCACTGAAATACGTGATACGTGGCACTTAAATACGTGGCACTTAAATACGTGATACGTGGCACTTAAATACGTGGCACTGAAATACGTGATACGTGGCACTTAAATACGTGATACGTGGCACTTAAATACGTGGCACTTAAATACGTGATACGTGGCACTTAAATACGTGGCACTTAAATACGTGATACGTGGCACTGAAATACGTGATACGTGGCACTTAAATACGTGGCACTTAAATACGTGATACGTGGCACTGAAATACGTGGCACTTAAATACGTGATACGTGGCACTTTAATACGTGGCACTTAAATACGTGATACGTGGCACTGAAATACGCGATACGTGGCACTGAAATACGTGGCACTGAAATACGTGGCACTGAAATACGTGGCACTGAAATACGTGATACGTGGCACTTAAATACGTGGCACTTAAATACGTGGCACTGAAATACGTGGCACTGAAATACGTGGCACTTAGGCTATGTTCACATTTGCGTTGTGCGCCGCAGCGTCGGCACCGCAACACACAACGCAAACAAAAACGCAGCAAAACGCATGCTCAACGCTGCGTTTTGCGCCGCATGCGTCCTTTTTTTGATTGATTTTGGACGCAGCAAAAATGCAACTTGCTGCGTCCTCTGCACCCGGATGCGTGTGCTGCAGTGACGCATGCGGCGCAAAACGCAAGTGCGACGCATGTCCATGCGCCCCCATGTTAAATATAGGGGCGCATGACGCATGCGGCGACGCTGCGGCGCAGACCGCAAATGGGAACGTAGACTTAAATAGCTGGATAGAGCTGAATCCGCGGGCTGTGATCTGGCCTACGCTCAGCACTCTGCGGAGCGCTGTCATTCAAAACACGTCCAACTCATTTTGGTGTTTAGTCCCAAAATGGAGGATGGAAGAAGAAAAGGGTTGGACAAGGAAATGACATCATTTCTTTTTTTTTTTCCCCCCACTGCAGTTAAAGCTTTATTTGTGTCAAACACAGACAATCTGCAGAGAAAACTGCATAAAAAACCGCATCAAAAACCGCATCAAAAACGCACCAAAAACGCACCTGCGTTTTCTGCCAAGAGCTGCGGTTTTAGTCCTCAAAAAAAAGGATTGAAATCAGGAACGTGTGAACATACCCTAAAGAAAAAAATCAGAGAAACTGAACATTTTGCCGTGGTCTCTTAATTTTTGCCAGAGCTGTGTTGTGTCTGAAGCGCTGTGGTTCCACATCGGGAATAGTGAATTTTGAAACGCCAATGATGCTTTGGGTGTCGGTGAGTATTTAGACAAGAAGCCGAAGGGAGGGAGACTAAGGGTATGTGCAAACATTGTGGATTTTGATGCGGATCCTTAGCGTTTTGGACCAATTCCGCAGTGTAGTGCACAAGCAATGTTAGTCAATGGAATTCAGAATTGTTGTGCCCATGCTGCAGAAAAATCTGCGTGGAATTGCAGCTTTTTTTTCCCGCAGCATGTCAATTCTTTTTGCTTTTCTGCACCCATTGACTACCATTGAGTCAGGCAAATCTACAGCAAGTCCACAGTTTTAAAAAGATCTGCGGTTTTGCTGCGGATGTGCATGCGAGACATGCTGCAGATCGGGAGGAGGAGGAGTGTGTGGGCATAGAAGATGTGCATGTCTGTGCGGGTGGGTCTGTGTGCGTGGGTGTCTATGTGCATGTGTGTGTGTATGCGGGGCTGTGTGTGGGTCTCTATGTAGGCAGGCAACGTCCGATGATTTTTTTTTTACACTTGAACACCGTAGCCGGATGATGGGACTACTACTGTTCCATCATCCGGCTAACTGTCACTGTAGCAGGCCTAGCCAGATGGGACTAGTAGTAGTCCCATCATCCGGCTACTGTGTTCAAGTGTAAAAAAAAAAAAAAACCACATACAAACATATACACAGACAGTACATACATATAGACATACAGTACATACATTGTGAGATAGCGCTACCTGAGTGGGTTGGGGGACACGCGCTTGGCAATGGGATTAAAGCACTCAGGCATGGTTTCTCACAAAAAACAGTCTATTCCGATTTAGACTCATAAACCACGTCACAAACAGGTCATAATATACATCAACGGAACACATTAACCACCGACAGTCTGTTCCAATGGCAGATACTTTTCGGCCCTGTAACCCCCTTTATCTGGAGTTACCTTACAGGAGCTCCTGCTCCACACACTGACTCCTGTCAGTCCTGGTTTCCAGGGAAGCTGCTGAGCTGGGGTCACCGTCCTTATGACCAGGGCACTTCAGATAGTCCAGACCCGCAGACGGAACTGTAGCTTCCCCAACACAGTAACAGTCCCAGGTTCTGCAGATACGGCCTGTGTGCTATTCAGGAAGTCCAGTCCCAGGCACTTCCAATACACAGGCCTTCAGTCCATGGCCTCACCATTTGCTTCCAGGAATCCAGTCCACCCCAGGACATTCCAACACACTGACCATTCCAGGACTCACACTCTGACCATTCAGGTCCATACACTCTGAACATGTGACCTAAACCCTGGTCACATTATGTATCTGTAACCACCCCCATAGGTGGGAGGTGTGTGTGGATAGCCACTCCTGCCCAGCTCTCCGACTAACCCTGCAAGCCTCCCTTATAACTATACAAATACTTGTGGGACTACAGGTCCCAGAACAACAATACTACAGGCTTACAGCGCAGACTCCCTCTGTGACACATGCCAGCCATTTACAATCATGCCGGACACAGTTTCATTATCGCTATTACAGATACGCCTCCATGCGTATCCTGAGGAGCACATACAGCATCCCCTGGCTGTAACATGGGTCACTGCATCACATACCCTCTCTCTCTGTTCAAACTTGTGAGGTTAAACACGACATAAACCAGGGGTCCCGAGACCGTGTACCCACGTCACCTTGCCCTACAAGTTGACAGGACTGTCTCAGATGGTTTGGGACGTCATTCAGCATCACACCTTTGTTAGGTCTCCACTGCCCCAGAGGTCAGTTTGTCGGCCCTGGGCTTCAACTCTTGAGTCACCATCTGTCTGTCACCAGATCCTTTTTAGTCAATCCACTTTCCAAGTGTGTCCCTTCTCGTGACCTTTCTTTCCATGGCCGCCACCCACAGTTGTTGCGGTCATGAGTCCACTGTCCAAATGAGCCTAGTGACTGATCTGAGTCTGACTCTTCATTACTACATCTGCTACCTGGGTAACTGAGCCCTGAGCTAACAGAGGAGTCACTATTTTGAACTCTTCTATTCTTTATGGTATCTTTTTGTATCACCAGACCCCGGATTGAAAGTGTTCATCATCTTATATTTTTCAGCTGTTTATTAATCTTCAGACGGTCCAGTCTTAGCTGCTCTATCTCCTTCAGATATGTCACCCGGTATTCAAGAAGCATTCAAATGTTCCCAAGGCTTTCTACTGAGCCAATTATGACAAATGGAACCATCCCATCTTCGCCAGCTACCTGGACTTCACCATGATCTAGAATCCTCACTCTCGCCAAACCGGATCTATTCACCAGGTCTTGCATCACTTTTCCAAATCTTCCAACAACTTTCCCCACCAGATTTCTGGGTACTTGAACGATGTCTTCCACAAAGCCCAGCCGACTTTGAGCTTTCCTGACAAACGTCAAGCGGCTTCCTTACTCCTCAACAGGATAATCTGTTTCGTGCGAAGATATTGTAGGTGCCTATCCTTCAGGATAGCCACCCGGTTCACAAATAAACATATCCAGGTGTTAGAATGGCCAAGTCAAAGTCCAGACCTCAATCAAATAGAGAACATGTGGAAAAAGCTGAAAACTGCTGTTCACAAACGATCCATCAAACCTCGAGCTGTTTGCCAAGGAAGAATGGGCAAGAATTTCAGTCTCTTGATGTACAAAACTGATTAAGACATACCCCAAGAGACTTGCAGCTGTAATCGCAGCAAAAGGTGGCACAACAAAGTATTAAGTTAAAGGGGCTGAATAATATTGCACGCCCTCAGTTTTTTAATTTCCACAAAAATTTAAAATAATCAATAAATTTCGTTCAACTTCACAATTGTGTTCCACTTGTTGATTCTTCACCAAAAATTTACATTTGGTATCTTTATGTTTGAAGCATGATATGTGGGAAAAGACTGAAAAGTTCCAGGGGGCCGAATACTTTCGCAAGGCACTGTATATAGATAAATAATACCAAGCCCAATGTTTAGTAATATGCATAATAAAATGGTACAAAAAGAGTTAAATAAAGACACACATACACACACACACACAAAAGAAACTTGACAACATCTGGGGATCCTGGTTGAATGTTCCAGGCCTACCATCTGGAGTACTCCTGAGAGATAACATATGGCAATTTCTGGCTTTAGGAACACTTGTGGTAGGATCATTACAGGTTAAATTATATAAGTAGGGGCAGTACACATGCAAACTAAATATTATAACTGAATGGCAGATATTCTAATGTATATACATCATAAAAAAAACTAATAATATGAATACAGATTTCTCTGGAGTGTTATCAGGGGAGGAGTGTTGTATTAGTTTGAATAAAAAAAATTGAATCTTTGGAAGAAGATGACAGCTTTATTGTATTTTATGTATAACAATAACATATAATGATACCATCTAACATTGAAAATATCTTTGTTCTACTGATGTCTGTTAAAATGTTTGTGTAATTTTCTTAATGAAAATGATCCGATTAAAAAAGTGTCTTACAGTCCAAGAAATACAGTAAGTTCTAAAGTAATTTCCCTTTCTCATTTAACTATATCACTGTTTGTTATGTTTTTGTACAATTTGTCAATAACATACAGTGGGTGCGGAAAGTATTCAGACCTCTTTAAATTTGTCACTCTGTTTCATTGCAGCCATTTTGTAAATTCATTTTTTCTCATTAATGTACACTCTGCACCCCATCTTGACTTTAAAAAAACAGATGTTGAAATTTTTGAAAATTAAAAAAGAAAAAACGGCCATAAGTATTCAGACCCTTTGCTCAGACACTCATATTTAAGTCACATGTCCATTTCCTTGTGATTCTCCTTGAGATGGTTCTACTCCTTCACTGGGGTTCAGCTGTGTTTAATTAACCTGATAGGACTTGATTTGGAAAGGCACACACCTATCTATATAACAGCTCACAGTGCATGTCTGACCAAACAAGAATCAAGAGGTTAAAGGAACTGACCAAGTAGCTCAGAGACAGAATTGATCTGGCCAAGGTACAAAAGAATTTCTGCAGTACTCAATGTTCCTAAGAGCACAGTGGCCTTCGTAATCTGTTATGGTTCTCAATGGCAAGAGAACATAGCCCAGCAAACATAAGAACTAGCTCTTGGAAGGATGGAAACTAAACTGACCATGAACTAAACCTGCCGCACAACTAACAGTAGCCGGGTAGCGTAGCCTGCGTTTTATCCCTAGACGCCCAGCGCCGGCCGGAGGACTAACTAATCCTGGCAGAGGAAAATATAGTCCTGGCTCACCTCTAGAGAAATTTCCCCGAAAGGCAGACAGAGGCCCCCACAAATATTGGCGGTGATTTTAGATGAAATGACAAACGTAGTATGAAAATAGGTTTAGCAAAATTGAGGTCCGCTTACTAGATAGCAGGAAGACAGAAAGGGCACTTTCATGATCAGCTGAAAACCCTATCAAAATACCATCCTGAAATTACTTTAAGACTCTAGTATTAACTCATAACATCAGAGTGGCAATTTCAGATCACAAGAGCTTTCCAGACACAGAAACGAAACTACAGCTGTGAACTGGAACAAAATGCAAAAACAAACAAGGACTAAAGTCCAACTTAGCTGGGAGTTGTCTAGCAGCAGGAACATGCACAGAAAGGCTTCTGATTACAATGTTGACCGGCATGGAAGTGACAGAGGAGCAAGGCTAAATAGCGACTTCCACATCCTGATGGAAACAGGTGAACAGAGAGGATGATGCACACCAGTTCAATTCCACCAGTGGCCACCGGGGGAGCCCAAAATCCAATTTCACAACAGTACCCCCCCCTCAAGGAGGGGGCACCGAACCCTCACCAGAACCACCAGGGCGATCAGGATGAGCCCTATGAAAGGCACGGACCAAATCGGAGGCATGAACATCAGAGGCAGTCACCCAAGAATTATCCTCCTGACCGTATCCCTTCCATTTGACCAGATACTGTAGTTTCCGTCTGGAAACACGGGAGTCCAAGATTTTTTCCACAACGTACTCCAACTCGCCCTCAACCAACACCGGAGCAGGAGGCTCAACGGAAGGCACAACCGGTACCTCATACCTGCGCAATAATGACCGATGAAAAACATTATGAATAGAAAAAGATGCAGGGAGGTCCAAACGGAAGGACACAGGGTTAAGAATCTCCAATATCTTGTACGGGCCGATGAACCGAGGCTTAAACTTGGGAGAAGAAACCCTCATAGGGACAAAACGAGAAGACAACCACACCAAGTCCCCAACACAAAGCCGAGGACCAACCCGACGCCGGTGGTTGGCAAAAAGCTGAGTCTTCTCCTGGGACAACTTCAAATTGTCCACTACCTGCCCCCAAATCTGATGCAACCTCTCCACCACAGCATCCACTCCACGACAATCCGAAGATTCCACCTGACCAGAAGAAAATCGAGGATGAAACCCCGAATTACAGAAAAAGGGAGACACCAAGGTGGCAGAGCTGGCCCGATTATTGAGGGCAAACTCCGCTAAAGGCAAAAAAGCAACCCAATCATCCTGATCTGCAGACACAAAACACCTCAAATATGTCTCCAAGGTCTGATTCGTCCGCTCGGTCTGGCCATTAGTCTGAGGATGGAAAGCAGACGAGAAAGACAAATCTATGCCCATCCTAGCACAGAATGCTCGCCAAAATCTAGACACGAATTGGGTACCTCTGTCAGAAACGATATTCTCCGGAATACCATGCAAACGGACCACATTTTGAAAAAACAGAGGAACCAACTTGGAAGAAGAAGGCAACTTAGGCAGGGGAACCAAATGGACCATCTTAGAGAAACGATCACACACCACCCAGATGACAGACATCTTCTGAGAAACAGGAAGATCCGAAATAAAATCCATCGAGATGTGCGTCCAGGGTCTCTTCGGGATAGGCAAGGGCAACAACAATCCACTAGCCCGAGAACAACAAGGCTTGGCCCGAGCACAAACGTCACAAGACTGCACGAAGCCTCGCACATCTCGAGACAGGGAAGGCCACCAGAAGGACCTTGCCACCAAATCCCTGGTACCAAAGATTCCAGGATGACCTGCCAACGCAGAAGAATGAACCTCAGAAATGACTCTACTGGTCCAATCATCAGGAACAAACAGTCTACCAGGTGGACAACGATCAGGTCTATCCGCCTGAAACTCCTGCAAGGCCCGCCGCAGGTCTGGAGAAACGGCAGACAATATCACTCCATCCTTAAGGATACCTGTAGGTTCAGAATTACCAGGGGAGTCAGGCTCAAAACTCCTAGAAAGGGCATCCGCCTTAACATTCTTAGAACCCGGCAGGTAGGACACCACAAAATTAAACCGAGAGAAAAACAACGACCAGCGCGCCTGTCTAGGATTCAGGCGTCTGGCGGACTCAAGATAAATTAGATTTTTGTGGTCAGTCAATACCACCACCTGATGTCTAGCCCCCTCAAGCCAATGACGCCACTCCTCAAAAGCCCACTTCATGGCCAAAAGCTCCCGATTCCCAACATCATAATTCCGCTCGGCGGGCGAAAATTTACGCGAGAAAAAAGCACAAGGTCTCATCACGGAGCAATCGGAACTTCTCTGCGACAAAACCGCCCCAGCTCCAATTTCAGAAGCGTCGACCTCAACCTGAAAAGGAAGAGCAACATCAGGCTGACGCAACACAGGGGCGGAAGAAAAGCGGCGCTTAAGCTCCCGAAAGGCCTCCACAGCAGCAGGGGACCAATCAGCAACATCAGCACCCTTCTTAGTCAAATCAGTCAATGGTTTAACAACATCAGAAAAACCAACAATAAATCGACGATAAAAGTTAGCAAAGCCCAAAAATTTCTGAAGACTCTTAAGAGAAGAGGGTTGCGTCCAATCACAAATAGCCTGAACCTTGACAGGATCCATCTCGATGGAAGAGGGGGAAAAAATATATCCCAAAAAGGAAATCTTTTGAACCCCAAAAACGCACTTAGAACCCTTCACACACAAGGAATTAGACCGCAAAACCTGAAAAACCCTCCTGACCTGCTGGACATGAGAGTCCCAGTCATCCGAAAAAATCAAAATATCATCCAGATACACAATCATAAATTTATCCAAATAATCACGGAAAATGTCATGCATAAAGGACTGAAAGACCGAAGGGGCATTTGAAAGACCAAAAGGCATCACCAAATACTCAAAGTGGCCCTCGGGCGTATTAAATGCGGTTTTCCACTCATCCCCCTGCTTAATTCGCACCAAATTATTCGCCCCACGGAAATCTATCTTAGAGAACCACTTGGCCCCCTTTATGCGAGCAAACAAATCAGTCAGCAGTGGCAACGGATATTGATATTTAACCGTGATTTTATTCAAAAGCCGATAATCAATGCACGGCCTCAAAGAGCCATCTTTCTTAGCCACAAAGAAAAAACCGGCTCCTAAGGGAGATGACGAAGGACGAATATGTCCCTTTTCCAAGGACTCCTTTATATATTCTCGCATAGCAGCATGTTCAGGCACAGACAGATTAAATAAACGACCCTTAGGGTATTTACTACCCGGAATCAAATCTATGGCACAATCGCACTCCCGGTGCGGAGGTAATGAACCAAGCTTAGGTTCTTCAAAAACATCACGATATTCAGTCAAGAATTCAGGAATCTCAGAGGGAATAGATGATGAAATGGAAACCACAGGTACGTCCCCATGCGTCCCCTTACATCCCCAGCTTAACACAGACATAGCTTTCCAGTCAAGGACTGGGTTATGAGATTGCAGCCATGGCAATCCAAGCACCAACACATCATGTAGGTTATACAGCACAAGAAAGCGAATAATCTCCTGGTGATCCGGATTAATCCGCATAGTTACTTGTGTCCAGTATTGTGGTTTATTGCTAGCCAATGGGGTGGAGTCAATCCCCTTCAGGGGTATAGGAGTTTCAAGAGGCTCCAAATCATACCCACAGCGTTTGGCAAAGGACCAATCCATAAGACTCAAAGCGGCGCCAGAGTCGACATAGGCATCCGCGGTAATAGATGATAAAGAACAAATCAGGGTCACAGATAGAATAAACTTAGACTGTAAAGTGCCAATTGAAACAGACTTATCAAGCTTCTTAGTATGCTTAGAGCATGCTGATATAACATGAGTTGAATCACCGCAATAGAAGCACAACCCATTTTTTCGTCTAAAATTCTGCCGTTCACTTCTGGACAGAATTCTATCACATTGCATATTCTCTAATAAAAAAATTATCCGCGTCTGCTCCGGCTACTATCTACCACGGTCTCCACAGGTAATCCTCATACCAGCGCCTATTGTACCCTTCCCTGTTGCCTTTAGGAGGTTACCAACCCCCTCCTTGTCTTTTTGCACACCCACAGTACCGCTCCTGCTTGGCTCTTGTGTAAGGTATGAGTCACCCATTATGTCCCCTTACACATCCACCGATTGTAAAGCATATCTCACACAACCCTCTGGGGGTTTGTTTGCACACTTTCAGACGCCGCTCCTGTATGTCTATTGACCCTTTGGTCCCCCCCTTTCATACTCTGCTGTACGGTATGTATCTCACCCCTTACTGTCCTTTCTATTTATGGGGTGTTCCCACCTCTGAACATAGGTGTAGCTCACCAGCCAGAATTTTGGAGTTTCTCTTCAGCGTATATGTCCTAGATACATTGGACCATGTTTTGATATCGATGCTATATTCTCTCCTCAGCATTTATGTATATACTTTCTTTGTATAATTGTTATGGTTTACCCTTTTCTGTATTGTTTTCACACTTGATTATATCTCACATGTAGTTACTGACGAAGGTCCAGGTGTAGGACCGAAACGTTTTGAGTACCACTACAATAAAATTCACTCAAAAGCATCAAGTTGAGTGCTAGGTTCTTTTTTATTATTGCATATTCTCTGGCGTCTTCTCAGTAGACACCGCCAAATGGTGCACAGGTTTGCGCTCCCGCAGACGCCTATCGATCTGGATAGCCATTGTCATGGACTCATTCAGACCCGCAGGCACAGGGAACCCCACCATAACATCCTTAATGGCATCAGAGAGACCCTCTCTGAAATTCGCCGCCAGGGCGCACTCATTCCACTGAGTAAGCACAGCCCATTTACGGAATTTCTGGCAGTATATTTCAGCTTCGTCTTGCCCCTGAGATAGGGACATCAAGGCCTTTTCCGCCTGAAGTTCTAACTGAGGTTCCTCATAAAGCAACCCCAAGGCCAGAAAAAACGCATCCACATTGAGCAACGCAGGATCCCCTGGAGCCAATGCAAAAGCCCAATCCTGAGGGTCGCCCCGGAGCAAGGAAATCACAATCCTGACCTGCTGAGCAGGATCTCCAGCAGAGCGAGATTTCAGGGACAAAAACAACTTGCAATTATTTTTGAAATTTTGAAAGCAAGATCTATTCCCCGAGAAAAATTCAGGCAAAGGAATTCTAGGTTCAGATATAGGAACATGAACAACAAAATCTTGTAAATTTTGAACTTTCGTGGTGAGATTATTCAAACCTGCAGCTAAACTCTGAATATCCATTTTAAACAGGTGAACACAGAGCCATTCCAGGATTAGAAGGAGAGAGAGAGAGAAAGGCTGCAATATAGGCAGACTTGCAAGATATTCAATTACAAGCACACTCAGAACTGAAAAAAAAAAAAAAAAAAATCTTCAGCAGACTTCTCTTTTCTCTCCTTTCTCTGTCAATTAATTTAACCCTTTTTTGGGCCGGTCAAACTGTTATGGTTCTCAATGGCAAGAGAACATAGCCCAGCAAACATAAGAACTAGCTCTTGGAAGGATGGAAACTAAACTGACCATGAACTAAACCTGCCGCACAACTAACAGTAGCCGGGTAGCGTAGCCTGCGTTTTATCCCTAGACGCCCAGCGCCGGCCGGAGGACTAACTAATCCTGGCAGAGGAAAATATAGTCCTGGCTCACCTCTAGAGAAATTTCCCCGAAAGGCAGACAGAGGCCCCCACAAATATTGGCGGTGATTTTAGATGAAATGACAAACGTAGTATGAAAATAGGTTTAGCAAAATTGAGGTCCGCTTACTAGATAGCAGGAAGACAGAAAGGGCACTTTCATGATCAGCTGAAAACCCTATCAAAATACCATCCTGAAATTACTTTAAGACTCTAGTATTAACTCATAACATCAGAGTGGCAATTTCAGATCACAAGAGCTTTCCAGACACAGAAACGAAACTACAGCTGTGAACTGGAACAAAATGCAAAAACAAACAAGGACTAAAGTCCAACTTAGCTGGGAGTTGTCTAGCAGCAGGAACATGCACAGAAAGGCTTCTGATTACAATGTTGACCGGCATGGAAGTGACAGAGGAGCAAGGCTAAATAGCGACTCCCACATCCTGATGGAAACAGGTGAACAGAGAGGATGATGCACACCAGTTCAATTCCACCAGTGGCCACCGGGGGAGCCCAAAATCCAATTTCACAACAGTAATCCTTAAATGGAAGAAGTTTGGGACCACCAGAAGTCTTCCTAGATGGGGCCGCCCAGCCAAACTGAGCAATCGTGGTAGAAGAGCCTTGGCGAGAGGGGTAAAGAAGAACCCCAAGATCACTGTGGCTGAGCTCCAGAGATGCAGTAGGGAGATGGAAAAAGTTCCACAAAGTCAACTAACACTGCAGCCCTCCACCAGTCGGGTCTTTATGGCAGAGTGGCCCGAGGGAAGCCCCTACTCAGTGCAAGACATATGAAAGCCCACATAGAGTTTGCTTAAAAAAAACAAAACATGAAGGACTCCCAGACTATGAGAAATAAGATTCTCTCGTCTGATGAGACCAAGATAGAACTTTCTGGTGATAATTCTAAGCGGTATATGTAGAGAAAACTAGGCACTGCTCATCACCTGCCCAATACAATCCAAACAGTGAAACATGGTGGCAGCATCGAGCTATGGGGGTGTTTTTCAGCTGCAGGGACAGGACAACTGGTTGCAATTGAAGAAAACATGAATGTGGCCAAATACAGAGATATCCTGGATGAAAACCTCTTCCAGTGTGCTCTGGACCTCAGACTTGGCTGAAGGTTCACCTTCCAACAAGACAATGACCCTAAGCACAAGCTAAAATAACAAGGAGTGGCTTCAGAACAACTCTGTGACCATTCTTGACTGGCCCAGCCAGAGACCTGATCTAAACCCAATTAAGCATCTCTGGAAAGACCTGAAAATGGCTGTCCACCACCAACGTTCACCATCCAACCTGACGGAACTGGAGAGGATCTGCAAGGAAGAATGGCAGCGGATCTCCAAATCCAGGTATGAAAAAACTTGTTGCAGCATTCCCAAGAAGACTCACTGCTGTACTAGCTCAAAAGGGTGCTTCTACTCAATACTAAGCAAATGGTCTGAATACTTATGACCATGTGATATTTCAGTTTTTCTATTTTAATAAATTTGCAAAAATTACTACATTTCTGTTATTTTAAGTCAAGATGGGGTTCAGAGTGTACATTAATAAAAAACAACTTTTTTTTACCAAATGGCTGCAATAAAATAAAGAGTGAAAAATTTAAAAGGGTCTCAAAACTTTCTGTACCCACTGTATATATTTTTTTTTCGCCATCTGAGTTATTTTTGATGGTCAACAAAATACGATTCTTCCAGTAATTCATTTTTCACACTCTAGGTATGATAATGTCTTCTCTGTGTGGGATTTTGACTTCTCATTGCTCATGTTTAGTCCTGTTAAAATATAAACATTTATGCAAACCTCCCATGCTGGCGTGGTTCCAGCGATGTCAGCACTTGCGTTTCGGGGACTTGTATATGGTTGTTATGTAAAGTGAGCCCTGCATCCAATTAGCGCTGCCATCATTGTTCTCACCTTTGGACAAATCGAACAATAAAAGGAAGTCAAAGGGAATTCGCAGCACTGGCTTCCTGTTGATGTTAAATACATCTGAGAGTGTGGATAGTGAAGCTGGGGCTGATTGGGCAGAGGGCTCGTGTGATGTTACAACCTCATATGAGCACCAGGAATGCGAGTGCCAATACAGCCGGAACAGCAGTGGCACGGAAGGTGAATATGATTTTATTTATTTTAACGAGGCCAAACATGATGACAACCCCCTTAAGAAAATACAATTTTCATTTAAAACATTTCCCACATTAAGGACACGGAAAAGGCTTCTCCCCTGTGTGAATTCTCCGGTGCCTAACCAAATCTGAATTCTGGTAAAAACATTTTCCACATTCTGAACATGAAAAAGGCTTCTCTCCTGTGTGAGTTCTTTGGTGTAAAACAAGAGCCCATTTCCGGTTAAAACATTTCCCACATTCTGAACAGCAAAAAGGCTTCTCCCCTGTGTGGGTTCTCTGGTGACTAACAAAATTTGATTTCTGGTTAAAACATTTCCCACATTCTGAACAGCAAAAAGGCTTCTCCCCTGTGTGGGTTCTCTGGTGACTAACAAAATTTGATTTCCGGTTAAAACTTTTCCCACATTCTGAACATGAAAAAGTCTTCTTCCCTGTGTGAATTCTCTTTTGTGTAAAAAGATCTGATTTCTGGTTAAAACATTTCCCACACTTGGAAAAAGAAAATCTATTCTCTGCTCTGTGAATTTTTTGATGTTTAAGAAAAGACTTTTCAAGGGAAAAACTATTTCCATATTCTGAACGTGAAAACGCCATCTTTCCTTTAGGAGCTGTTCGTTTTTTAATACTTATTTTGTGACTTTGATTTTCCTTAGTAGTCGGTAATGAATCAGAAGACATGACCTGTTTTAATGGATCAAATGACAGCTCTTTGCTGTGAAGGGATGATGGTATATCTGGAGTGATGGCATTCACTTTAATTGTATCCTGTGGGATCTCAAGATCATCCGATTTAAAATTTGAAGATGACAGCTGTCCCTCTGATCTCCTGATATAGTCATCTGCTAAGAATAAAATCAATCATTATTTTTCAATAAAATATCCTTGAATTTCATATTTTTGAGCATTTCTATTTAACCCCTTTCTGCCATTAGACACACTATTCCGTCCATGTGACCCGGGCCCTACTTCCCATGGATGGAATAGTACGTCATAGGCGATCAGCCGCCGGGTGTCAGCTAAATGACAGTTACTGTAGAATAGAAAACTTTATAACATTAACAAGTAGAACGTGGTGTCCAACTGTTTGTTTATTTTGCCTCACACATATGGAATAAAAAGCTACCAACGTTTTGTAGGAGAAAAAAAAATACCAATAAAAAGTTCTACTCCTTTAAAAAAACAAGTCCCCACTCAAGTCCATAATCTGTCAACGGAAAAACAGAGGTTTCCACATTATTAGTGACTCAAAGTCTCCTTAAAAGAGACAAGGCTTCCATAAACCAAGCCAACAATATCCGCTCTCCCAAAGTCAAATCTCCCCCTCGCTTCTGAGCCTTGTAGTGTGCCCAAACCAAATTGGTTTATGTGAGGATTTCTACTGCTCTGGTTTTCTGCCATTTTGTAATATTAGTGCATCTGCAAATGAGGTTTCACATCTCCGGGATCAGCTCCTATGACGTCTGCTTCTGTCATTCATTCTGCAGGTGCTGGTAATTGAGGAAACATTGGAACCAGAAGTTCTGGCACTACCCCGGAGGAAGATGTTCTGCTAACATCGATATGCATGGGGCATTGTTTTTTTTTCTCACCCCTTGCCTCACTGTTCCCTTGTCCTCCGTCATTGATGGTCCAGGTGGCCTCTTTATTCCTCCCTCTGCATGGTCCCTTCCCAGTCAGGCTTGGCGATTTCACAGCTCCTATTTTTTGTATATGGTTATTGGTCTTTTTAGGCTACCTTACAAACCGCAGAGCAGTCATCACTCAGAATTGTGAGGTTTGTTGTCAAGTGTGCTGCCTGGTTCGTTTTTACCATTTCATGTGTTTATGGACATTTAAAGGGACAGTGGTGCTTGTTTCATTTGGACCATTTGATGTATTTATGGACAATTAAAGGGACAGTTTCATGTGTGCCACATGCCATGACTTCGGATTATTACAGTTAGCTACCTCATTATTTGCAATTATTTGTCATTTTATCAGGGGCACATTGCTTCTAGGTCCCATGTAGGGATAAGTCTTTTGTACACCAATTGTCAGGACTTTACATGTGTATTAGTTAGCTTTGCTGTTCTCTACAATTGCTTTTATGTTTTATGCTATATTGGCATGTGGTTTCTAGGTTCTACACATTGTCCTTGTGGTCCACACATTGCATGTGGGGGATAAATGTTTGGTTTTAAGTACGTTTTAATCCTTAATTGTTATTACAGTTTTTCCTTTTTATATATTATTTGTGGTGTGCATAACTTCCAGTGGTTCTTTTCACTTCCGTCCAGAAGCTCCAGCCGGCGCAGACGCTGTCCAGCCACTAAGACTATGGTGCCTGCGACCTGTGGGAACCATCCAGTCTGGCAGCATGGGTGTGTACTGTCCAGCTGAAGTAACATGCTCTCAGCTTCAGCCAATTAAAAAGCACCACACCCTACTAAAGCTCAAAACATATAGCCGAAAGCTGCCAAATACAACCTTGTTCTCCTCTGGTTCAGTCCTCTGTGCTCAGCTTCCAGCTTGTGTATTTGTTTCCTGTTGTGATCCCGGCCCGTTTACGGACTACTCTTGCGCTATCTGATTTTGTATTTTCTATTACCTCCCAGTTGTTACCAGACTACCTGACTATTCTTGCTATCTCATACTGCAGAAAAGCAAGTATCAACGTGGCCAAACCTTACGATCTGTGGGTTAGTCCAGATGCATGTAGAGAGGTTAAAGGGTGATGGGCAAAACTGTGGCTATACACAGTAACACATCTACTAAAAAGATCAAGCGGAACATTCATTTTAAGTATAAAAATGAGTAACTAATGGTGAAACCTCTTTAGGGTAATTTGAATATGAGGCTCTGTGGCTGATGGCAATATAAACTATCATAAAGGCCAATATTTTCTATCAAGCGTATCAAGAACAAATATTAGACTTTTAACACCTTTCTGACATCAGATGTACTATTCCGTCCATGTGAAAGGGCCAATTTGACCATGGACGGAATAGTACGTCTCAGCTATCGGCCGCGATCACTGATGCTGCGTAGACAATTGCCACCGCATGTCAGCTGATTCTGACAGCTGGCACCCGTCACTAGGTACCAAGAGCGGTCACAGACCGCTCCTGGCACTTTAACCCCCGAAATACTGCGATCGAACACGATCGCAGCACTCTGAAAGCCGGCACAGGAGCTGACAGCCCCTCTATCTGCATCGGAAATGCGGGCTCCCGATCGTTGCCTTGGTGACCCGATGTCGTCATGACGACATCCAGGTCACCAGAGCTAGGAAACTTGGTGATCATGCGCAGTGCATGATCACCAAGTCACCCTGTCAGTGCAGCTTCATCTGCAAACTATAGAAGCGATTAGACTGCAAAAAATGATTGTCTCATAGTGGGACAAAGTAAAAAAGTTTAAGTAAAAAATAAAATACATTATTTTTTAATAATAATTGTAAAAATATTTTTTTTTTTAAAAATCAATGTTCTATCTCTAAATAAATATTTTAAAGGACAAAAAAAATCTAAACAATAAAAGTACACATATTTGGTATCGCCACGTCCGCAAATGTTGAGGAGAGCCATAAGATCAAATACTTAATTAACCTCAAGACATAAGAGATTGAGAGAAACGACCCATAACGTGTATTGTTTAACCTTACATAAGCTTGCTCAGATCAAAGTGAGACACTAAAGATGGCTGCCATTTCCTGTTTCACCACACCATGTTCTGATATCCAAGATGACGCCCACCTTGATGACCTCATGGACCAACCCTCCCTGATGACCTCATGGATCCGCCCACACTGACGCCCACCTTGATGACCTTATGGACCAACCGAACCTGATGACCTCATGGATCCACCCACGGACTTGCTCATTGCCCAACCCACTAACCAATGGAACACATCCAATCACTCCCATTTTAGAGCTAACCGAGCCCCCTTACAGGGGTTATATAAACCTATGTTCTGATTAAATAAAGGTCCTTGGAGCTGAGCCATAGATTGATCAAGGAGAGTTTACATCCGACTGTGTCTTGTCTGATGTATATATTTAGTGCGCACCTGATCAATATCCAATTAGGCCAGGAGTAGGCAACTAGAGTGAACATTTCTTATTGTTTAACCTAACACAACAACCTGACCTATAAGGGTATGTAATAATGATAATAATGTTTTTATTCATATTAGCGCCAACATATTCCGCAGCGCTTTACAATTTGCACACATTATATGTGCACACATTGCGGATTTGGCTGCGGATCCGCAGCAGTTTTCCATGGTTTGTACAGTACCATGTAACCTATGGAAAACCAAATCCGCAGTGCCCATGCTGTGAAAAGTACCACGCGGAAACGCTGCGGTTTATTTTCTGCAGCATGTCAATTATTTGTGCGGATTCTGCAGCGTTTTACACCTTTTACCTAATAGGAATCCGCAGGTGTAAAAACGCAGGTGAAATCCGCACAAAAATCGCGGTAAATCTGCAGGTAAAACGCAGGGCGTCTTACCTGCAGATTTTTCAGAATCTGCGTGGAAAAATCCGCACACGAAGGCGCAACGTGTGCACATACCCTAAAACTGTCCCACCATAACACGCGATCAAGAAGATGGATATAAATAAACATGATACCGCTGAAAACTTAATCTTGTCCCGCAAAAAACAAGCCCCCTATACACCTCCATCAAAGGAAAAATAAAAAGTTATAGCCCTCTGAATAAAGGGATGCAAACATTTTATTTTTTTATAATAGTTTTAATTGCATAAAAGCTCCAAAATGTAAAAAAAAATTATAAATGGGGTATTGCTGTAATCCTACTAACCCAAAGAATAAAACTGCTTTATCAATTTTACCACACATGGAACAGTATAAACGCCCCCCCAAAAGAAATTCATGAATTTCTAGCTTTTGTTCATTCTGCCTCCCAAAAATTGGAATTGAAAGCAATCAAAAAATGTCATGTGCCCCAAAACGGTACCAAAAAAAGTCAACTATGACTATGTGGGTCAAAATATGGAAAAAATTCTAGCTCTCAAAATATGGTGATGCAAAAACTATTGTTTGCAATAAAAACCAGCTTTTAGTGTGTGACAGCAGCCAAACATAGAAACCCGCTATAAGGTCTTTCACACATCCTGATATTACAAAGTACCGGAGAGGTCAGTGTTCGTGTGTGTAATACTTTCAGCACACGTGTGGCATGCATGTGCCGCATCAGTACCACAAGGATGGGCACCAGGGAAGAAGCGTTACAGTAAGCGCTGGTCCCCAGCGGCAGGTGCTCAACATGGCTCTCATCATTCTCCCCTGCTCTGCCGACGATTGGCGTGAGCAGGGTAGACTGATAAGAGTTACATTTAATAAGTAATAAAAGAGACAGCAGGCAGCGGCTGATGAGACTATCACTCCCATCAGCCTACCCCTGATGCTACTAATAACAGTGACAGCAGGACTGGTGGATGGGAGTATCCATCTGCCGCTTCTGCACTGTAAATACAGTAATTAAAAAAAACAAAAAACACTGCATGGGTTCCCCCCCCCCTATTTTTGATAACCAGCCATACAAAACTCACCCTCAGATGTCAGCTTCAGCAAGGTTGGATATCAAGAATAGAGGGGTCCGCACGCCATTTTTGAAATTATTTAAATAAATAAGAATTTTAAAAAAATATGGCGTGGGGCCCCCCCCCCATTTTTGACAACCAGCCTTGTAAAGCTCACAGCTGGGGGCTGGTATTCTCAGGCTGGTAAGGGGCCATGGATCATGGATATTGAACCCCCAGCCTAAAAATAGCAGCCTGCAGCTGCCCTGAAAAAGCACATCTATTAGATGCACCAATTCTGACGCTTTGCCCGGATCTTGCCACTTGCCTTGTAGCGGTGGCAAGTGGGGTTCATATTTGTGGGGTTGATGTCACCGGTGAGATCAAGCCCATGGCTTAGTAATGGAGAAGCGTCTATAAGACACCTATCCATTGCTAATCCTATAGTTGTATGGTAAAGACACAGCCAGAATAAAATCCTTTATTTGAAAAAAAATGACACAGACTCCTTTAATAATCTTAATTAAAGCTTACTATCAACCATGCCCAATTTGAAGGAAACCAAAGCCCTCGATCTCCTGTAATAAAAGTAAAATAATAAAACTGTAAAATCTTAGGCTAAAACAAAATGTTGGCGGTAAAAATGTAGTTATTAAGTCCTCACTGCCCAATGGTATAAAATTCTGTTACACACCCATGGTGTCAATATGATTACTGCACCCCTAGATGAAATCATTGAGAGGTGTAGTTCGTAAAATGGGGTCACTTTTAAAGTTTTTCCCCCTTAACCCTTCCTCTCCCTGCGTTGAGTAATCCTTCTAATAAACCCGATAACTTTTGTTCTGCCTCCTGGTTCCTGCCATCTCACATACAGTACAGACCAAAAGTTTGGACACACCTTCTCATTTAAAGAATTTTCAGCATTTTCATAACTATGAAAATTGTAAATTCATACTGAAGGCATCAAAACTATGAATTAACACATGTGGAATTATATACTTAACAAAAAAGTGTGAAACCACTGAAAATATGTCTTATATTCTAGGTTCTTCAAAGTAGCCACCTTTTACTTTTATGACTGCTTTGCACACTCTTGGCATTCTCTTGATGAGCTTCAAGAGGTAGTCACCTGAAATGGTTTTCACTTCACAGGTGTGCCCTTGTCAGGTTTAATAAGTGGGATTTCTTGGCTTATAAAAGGGGTTGGGACCAACAGTTGTGTTGTGAAGAAGTCTGGTGGATACACAGCTGATAGTCCTACTGAATAGACTGTTAGAATTTGTATTAAGGCAAGAAAAAAGCAGCTAAGTAAAGGAAAACGAGTGGCTATCATTACTTTAAGAAATGAAGGTCAGTCAGTCCGAAAAATTGGGAAATCTTTGAAAGTGTCCCCAAGTGCAGTTGCAAAAACCATCAAGCGCTACAAAAAAACTGGCTTACATGAAGACCGCCCCAGGAAAGGAAGGCTAAGAGTCACCTCTGCTTCTGAGGATAAGTTTCGAGGATCCGAGTCACCAGCCTCAGAAATCGCAGGTTAACAGCAGCTCAGATTAGAGACCAGGTCAATGCCACACAGAGTTCTAGCAGCAGACACATCTCTACAACAACTGTAAAGAGGAGTCTTTGTGCAGCAGGCCTTCATGGTAAAATAGCTGCTAGGAAACCACTGCTAAGGACAGGCAACAAGCAGAAGAGACTTGTTTGGGATAAAGAACACAAGGAATGGACATTAGACCAGTGGAAATCTGTGCTTTGGTCTGATGAGACCAAATTTGAGATCTTTGGTTGCAACCACTGTGTCTTTGTGCGACGCAGAAAAGGTGAACGGAAAGTCTCTACATGCCTGGTTCCCACCGTGAAGCATGGAGGAAGAGGTGTGATGGTGTGGGGGTGCTTTGCTGGTGACACTGTTGGGGATTTATTCAAAATTGAAGGCATACTGAACCAGCATGGCTACCACAGCATCTTTCAGCGGCATGCTATTCCATCCGGTTTGCGTTTAGTTGCACCATCATTTATTTTTCAACAGGACAATGACCCCAAACACACCTCAAGGGCTATTTGACCAAGAAGGAGAGTGATGGGGTGCTACGCCAGATGACCTGGCCTCCACAGTCACCAGACCTGAACCCAATCGAGATGGTTTGGGGTGAGCTGGACCACAGAGTGAAGACAAAAGAGCCAACAAGTGCTAAGCATCTCTGGAACTCATTCAAGATTGTTGGAAGACCATTTCCGGTGACTACTTATCAAGACAATGCCAAGAGTGTGCAAAGCAGTCATCAAAGCAAAAGGTGGCTACTTTGAAGAACCTAGAATATAAGACATATTTTCAGTTGTTTCACACTTTTTTGTTAAGTATATAATTCCACATGTGTTAATTCATAGTTTTGATGCCTTCAGTGTGAATTTACAATTTTCATAGTCATGAAAATACAGAAAAATCTTTAAATGAGAAGGTGTGTCCAAACTTTTAGTCTGTACTGTAGTTCTATAGCCATGAACAACGCACAGCTTAGAGATATATCATGGCATAGGTGTAATGTGTTTTATGTAGTTTATCATAATCTTTCTTGAAGTTAGTCAGTTTTAAAAGAAATTGAAAAGGATAAAGGGAAACTCTGCTGTGATTGTACAAAAAATTCACACTTGGCCTCAATGCACATTTAATGTTGTTGATCATATGCAGCGCCCCAGAGTCCTGGTCGTTGCAGTACTGTGGCTTCGCCACTAAGGGGAGCCATGGTACGTTCGATGGCACTGAAGGAGTTCTTCCAATCAGGTATCACAGACACCAATATGTTTCACAGCAGGGCCTCCGGGGGGAGCTAAGGGTGCTATTCATTAGGCCACTCCCCACCATAGTGGGTAAACTGGGGGTCAGGCAGGAAGTTAGGGAGAACGCTGACGGGATTGAACGGAGCAACACCTGGTGGCAGAGGGTGTTGTGAAGGGAGAGATGGTAGGGTCTCTGCCAGGGGTGGGATCCTGGCAGAGGCTTGGCATTGAAAGAACGTAACGGGACCGTGCCTGCTCAGCATAGCGGCGGTGCCCAAGAAAGGACTAGAAGCGAGACAGATTGTGCTGAGTGAGAAACGAGATCAAGCAGAAGGAGAATACCAGCAGGGGTTTTGTTGAAAGAGGCAGCACCTTGCTGAGGCGCATTACCGGTGGCCGGAACGCCGAGGGAGTGGAATAATATACAGCTTTAAGCCATACTCCAAACAGCGGCAGGACAGTCAGTCTCAGGCGGGCTGTCTACCACATATCACCTATGAAGTCTTGGGGGGCAATTGCGGGAGAGGGGCGTCTCTAGGGTCCCGGAAGAACTCCAGGCCTACCTGACAAACGGGTGCCGTTCTTACTGTAACATCAGGAAGGGACGGAAGATTAGCAGAAGACCAGTTAATCGAGTTGTGAGGGAACTTAAGAAACAGACACAACAGTTGTGGGGTACTTTCCGTAAGCACAGCAGGGAAGGACTACAACACTAAGCGCTAAGAAGGAAGGCACAGATTTCCACCTGAGAGGAGAACTCTGGAAGTGCCATTGGACCGGCCGGACTTGCGCAGCCTGGTGAACCGTATTCTGGACTGAGGACTCAGAGATCTCCAGTAAAGAGGTAAAGAGACTGCAACCTGGTGTCCTCGTTATTTACCGCGACCTGCACCCCACAGCTGCACCGTTACACCACCATTAGCACCACTTATTTCACCGGACGTCCCCCACTGACGGACAGGGCCACGGACCGGGTCTAGCCACCGTGACAACCCCAGGACTGAGACCTAGAGGCCCGGCTCCGGGTACCCCTCGGCCCTGCGGCGGTGTGGGGGCGCCGCAACTTGGCGTCACGAACAGGATCTACTTAAGCCTGAAGAATCAGGTCATGTGTGCCTAGAGACTGTGATTTATTGTGTTTGGACTGTACTTTATTGAGAGAACTGTGTACTGCTTGCCGTTGAGAGTTCGCGCCAAAATCCGCCGCCATTGCAGCGCTGAGAAGAGCGCAGGAAGAGAAGAGGGGCGTGGAGTGGGCGTAGACGAGCTGCAGAGCGCGAACAACAATGGCCGCCCAGTCTAAGTATTTCTGCACGGTGAGGACGTGTCCGTCAGCAGCAGAGATCCGCCTCCTAATCCTTAATGAGGGGCGGAGGCAGAGAAAACGAAACTGCTCACGAAGGAGAGAGCGGGAAAAAGACCAGGAAGCGACCCATGTGGAGGACGCTATGGCCAGCAGCTCCGAACCCGACAGCGGGGTTGAAGTGGAAGTCTCCCCTGACTACCCGGATGAGCCCAGCAGCCTGTCCTCCGTGGATAACACCAGATTCCTGAGAGCCGAGATGGAGGACTTATATAACCAGCTCCTCCAACTGAATGTGAAAGTCCAGGCCCCGCACCCGGTGGTGCCGGCAGAGGATTCCCGGACATCGGAGTTCTCACTGGAAGAACCAGCGGGACCTGTCGCGGAAAGTGGATTCGTACCAGTGGGTGAGTCCGCCGATCCTGCCCCGCCAGCCGAGGGTGTGTTAGTGGGCCCCGTAGCGGCACCACCTCTCCCGGGAACCCATAGACTCCAGCGCCTGTTACCATGGGAGGAAGCCACGGGCATGGAACACCGTATGCGAGCCCCAATCACCCCTACTCCCTTACCGTGTGAGGTCAGTGCGGAGCGCACGGTGTGTCGCTGGGTGAACCCTGGATCCAATCTTATGGGGTTCCCCGGGGTGGAAACCCAGAAGGGAGAAATGGTACAGGCCCTAAGCTGGGAAGAATACCAGATCCAGCTAGAACAACGGTGGCAAGAGGAGGAGAAAACACACCAGGCTAGACGGGAGGCCTACCATCAAAAAGATTTGGCGGTCAAGGACCGGGCCCGTAAGGACCCCACCACTCACCAGGCCCCGCGCAGGCAGGGCATCGTCACCACCTTTAAACTCCAAGGAGGCTGGGGCTTCATTAAAGAACCGGGGCTATACGCGGAGGTCTTTGTTAACCGACGAGATGTCGAGTCACACCTGAGAGAGGGTCACCCCGATCGAGACCTCTATCCGGGGGACAGTGTTACTTACACCCGGCATTTTGGGGAAAAGGGGTGGTTCGCTCTGAACGTCTACAAGAAAGAGAAACCAGCCCCTGTAGCCAATGTGCCACCGTGTGACCCACCTGTAACCACCCTGGTCGCCCCCACCTGCCAGGCCACAGAACTTGCGATCTGCCGCCCGATCGCCGCAACCACCGTAGTGGCTAAGGAGGGCCCCCTTCAAGTGACCGGTGTTCCTGAGGTACCAGAACAGAGAGAAGTGGGAACGCAGACCCTCATCACCGCGCACGACCTGGTTGTGCAGAAGACCCAGAACCATGGGGTATACCTGGCAGCGGGAGTGGACCTAGAGTCAAGGGGTCACCCGGCAGGTGGAGCCTCGTGGAGGGTCACCGAGAAATGAGTAGATACTGAAAAAGGAACACTGCGTAATTGTATATAGTTCTTTTAACTGTTTACTTTTCTTGATTTTTGCTACTATTTTTCTGCTGTTACTTTTAAGTTGCTGCTAAACCCGTCCAGGGTAAACTTTAAAAAGGTGACCCCTTGTTGACCCGGGGTCACTATTGTTGTTTCCTTGAAGTTTTGCACAAAAGTTACATAAACTGCCGTAATCATGGACTGTGCATGATTCGAACTCTTCTTGTAAATAGTTTGCACCTTCTTAAGGGTGCTTCCTACTGGTTTTAGTTAAAAGACACTTTGCGAAGATACCTTTCCTACTGGTTTTAGTTAAAAGACACTTTGCGAAGATGCCATTCCAGAGCCTTTGCGTGGACTGGTAGGCTGAGAAGACGAGCTACCTCAGAAAGGCTTGATCCCCTCTTAAAGGGGATGTGTGGAATTGAACTTGAAAGCGATACTGTTTTAGAACAGTAATATGATGATGCTTTGAAAAGAATGTAACTGTTTTACATGAAAAGTTATATGTGTTTAATTTGTTTGAATTGTGAAATCTAAAAATAATGTTTTGTGACAGGAAGAGATGCAGAGAGCCCGTAGGGGTAGAAGTAGAGATCTGCATAGCTGAAAGTAAAGAAGTAATGATGAAGGTGAGGATAGAAGGTAAACCCTGCATCCCCATAGAAAGTTACTTTGTTACTAAGGACAGAAAGCGGACCCGTAGGGGTTAGAGAGTGAGTCCTTAAAGGAGCCGAGTAGAGCTGGCTCAGAGTTCTCTAAAACGAAAGGAATGTTATGTCTATACCATGTATAGTAGCGAAAGGCAGTAGGCCCCGGCTGAACGGGGCGGTCCTGTAAAAGAAATGAGAGGCAGTAGGTCTGGTGCCATAGGGACAGGCGGTCCTGCAGGTTCAAAGTAGGAGAATGTGAAGTTACCTTGCCCTGTAATGTGATTATAGGAAGGCCTTTGATAGACTAAGAGTGTAAGTTTCTTAAAGGCAATGTTAATTTATTGTTCCAGTAATTGCACTAAGTAGAATACCCGGTTGGGTAACAGGAGTTATGTATAGCCTGTAATTTATAAAGTTGACTATGTTTGTAACGTTAAAAGTGTCCTCACCTCCCATAAAGGGAAGCCTGTTCAAGTATGCTTATTGTTTTGCACTCAACAAAATTGTATGTCTTTTTGCTAATCTGTATTGTTGTTTTTTTCTTCCCAGTCCCGGAGTACTGTGTTTAACCAGGGGGGAGTGCAGCGCCCCAGAGTCCCGGTCGTTGCAGTACTGTGGCTTCGCCACTAAGGGGAGCCATGGTACGTTCGATGGCACTGAAGGAGTTCTTCCAATCAGGTATCACAGACACCAATATGTTTCACAGCAGGGCCTCCGGGGGGAGCTAAGGGTGCTATTCATTAGGCCACTCCCCACCATAGTGGGTAAACTGGGGGTCAGGCAGGAAGTTAGGGAGAACGCTGACGGGATTGAACGGAGCAACACCTGGTGGCAGAGGGTGTTGTGAAGGGAGAGACGGTAGGGTCTCTGCCAGGGGTGGGATCCTGGCAGAGGCTTGGCATTGAAAGAACGTAACGGGACCGTGCCTGCTCAGCATAGCGGCGGTGCCCAAGAAAGGACTAGAAGCGAGACAGATTGTGCTGAGTGAGAAACGAGATCAAGCAGAAGGAGAATACCAGCAGGGGTTTTGTTGAAAGAGGCAGCACCTTGCTGAGGCGCATTACCGGTGGCCGGAACGCCGAGGGAGTGGAATAATATACAGCTTTAAGCCATACTCCAAACAGCGGCAGGACAGTCAGTCTCAGGCGGGCTGTCTACCACATATCACCTATGAAGTCTTGGGGGGCAATTGCGGGAGAGGGGCGTCTCCAGGGTCCCGGAAGAACTCCAGGCCTACCTGACAAACGGGTGCCGTTCTTACTGTAACATCAGGAAGGGACGGAAGATTAGCAGAAGACCAGTTAATCGAGTTGTGAGGGAACTTAAGAAACAGACACAACAGTTGTGGGGTACTTTCCGTAAGCACAGCAGGGAAGGACTACAACACTAAGCGCTAAGAAGGAAGGCACAGATTTCCACCTGAGAGGAGAACTCTGGAAGTGCCATTGGACCGGCCGGACTTGCGCAGCCTGGTGAACCGTATTCTGGACTGAGGACTCAGAGATCTCCAGTAAAGAGGTAAAGAGACTGCAACCTGGTGTCCTCGTTATTTACCGCGACCTGCACCCCACAGCTGCACCGTTACACCACCATTAGCACCACTTATTTCACCGGACGTCCCCCACTGACGGACAGGGCCACGGACCGGGTCTAGCCACCGTGACAACCCCAGGACTGAGACCTAGAGGCCCGGCTCCGGGTACCCCTCGGCCCTGCGGCGGTGTGGGGGCGCCGCACATAAAAGCAAAATTTGGTCAGAAAGACTGGACCTGGTCTTGTAGGGACCATATGAGCACATTCAGCAGCACAGGAGAGGGAGAAGGTAGGTCCATCCAATAAGATATCATGGATCTAGGAAGCCAGCAGAATCATTACTGTCATGTTCTCAATGGCAAGAGAACATAGCATATACAAGAACTAGCTCTTGGAAGATGGAAACTGAACTGACCATGAACTAAACCTACCGCAACAACTAGCAGTGGCCGGGTAGCATTCCTACGTTTTATCCCTAGATGCCCAGCGCCAGCCGGAGGACTAAATAATGCTAGCAGAGGAAAATATTAGTCCTAGCTCACCTCTAGAGAAATACCCCGAAAGGAGACAGAGGCCCCCCACATGTATTGGCGGTGATTTAAGATGAAATAACAAACGCAGCATGAAAATAGGTTTAGCAAATTTGAGGTCCACTTACTAGATAGTAGAAGACAGAAAGGACACTTTCATGGTCAGCTGAAAACCCTATCAAAACACCATCCAGAAATTACTTTAAGACTCTGGCATTAACTCATAATACCAGAGTGGCAATTCCTGATCACAAGAGCTTTCCAGACACAGTAACGAAACAACAGCTGTGAACTGGAACAAAAATGCAAAAACAAACATGGACAAAAGTCCAACTTATCTAGTAGTTGTCTAGGAGCAGGAACATGCACAGAGAGGCTTCTGATAACATTGTTGACCGGCAAGCAACTAACAGAGAAGCAAGGTTATATAGCGACTCCCACATCTTGATGGAAACAGGTGAACAGAGAAGATGATGACACAAGTTCAATTCCACCAGTAGCCACCGGGGGAGCCCAGAATCCAAATTCACAACAGTACCCCCCCCTCAAGGAGGGGGCACCGAACCCTCACCAGAACTACCAGGGCGATCAGGATGGGCCCTATGAAAGGCACGAACCAGATCGGAGGCATGAACATCAGATGCAGTCACCCAAGAATTATCCTCCTGGCCGTATCCCTTCCACTTGACCAGATACTGGAGTTTCCGTCTGGAAACACGGGAGTCTAAGATTTTCTCCACAACGTACTCCAACTCACCCTCAACCAACACCGGAGCAGGAGGCTCAACGGAAGGCACAACCGGTACCTCATACCTGCGCAATAATGACCGATGAAAAACGTTATGAATAGAAAAGGATGCAGGGAGGTCCAAACGGAAGGAAACAGGGTTAAGAATCTCCAATATCTTATACGGGCCGATGAACCGAGGCTTAAACTTAGGAGAAGAGACCCTCATAGGGACAAAACGAGAAGACAACCACACCAAATCCCCAACACAAAGCCGAGGACCAACACGACGGCGGCGGTTGGCAAAAAGCTGAGTCTTCTCCTTGGACAACTTCAAATTGTCCACCACCTGCCCCCAGATCTGATGCAATCTCTCCACCACAGCATCTACTCCAGGACAATCCGAAGATTCCACCTGACCGGAGGAAAATCGAGGATGAAACCCCGAATTACAGAAAAACGGGGACACCAAGGTGGCAGAGCTGGCCCGATTATTGAGGGCGAACTCCGCCAATGGCAAAAAAGCAACCCAATCATCCTGGTCAGCAGACACAAAACACCTCAGATATGTCTCCAGGGTCTGATTAGTCCGCTCGGTCTGGCCATTAGTCTGAGGATGGAAAGCAGACGAAAAAGATAAATCTATGCCCATCCTAGCACAGAATGCCCGCCAAAATCTAGACACAAATTGGGTTCCTCTGTCAGAAACGATATTCTCAGGAATACCATGCAAACGAACAACATTTTGAAAAAACAGAGGAACCAACTCGGAAGAAGAAGGCAACTTGGGCAGGGGAACCAAATGGACCATCTTAGAGAAACGGTCACACACCACCCAGATGACAGACATCTTCTGAGAAACAGGCAGATCTGAAATAAAATCCATCGAGATGTGCGTCCAAGGCCTTTTAGGAATAGGTAAGGGCAACAATAATCCACTTGCCCGAGAACAACAAGGCTTGGCCCGAGCACAAACGTCACAAGACTGCACAAAGCCTCGCACATCTCGTGACAGGGAAGGCCACCAGAAGGACCTTGCCACCAAATCCCTGGTACCAAAAATTCCAGGATGACCTGCCAACGCAGAAGAATGAACCTCAGAGATGACTCTACTGGTCCAATCATCAGGAACAAACAGTCTATCAGGTGGGCAACGATCCGGTCTATCCGCCTGAAACTCCTGCAAGGCCCGCCGCAGGTCTGGAGAAACGGCTGACAATATCACTCCATCCTTAAGGATACCTGTGGGCTCAGAGTTACCAGGCGAGTCAGGCTCAAAACTCCTAGAAAGGGCATCCGCCTTAATATTCTTAGAACCCGGTAGGTATGACACCACAAAATTAAACCGAGAGAAAAATAATGACCAGCGCGCCTGTCTAGGATTCAGGCGCCTGGCGGTCTCAAGATAAATCAAATTTTTGTGGTCAGTCAATACCACCACCTGATGTCTGGCCCCCTCAAGCCAGTGGCGCCACTCCTCAAAAGCCCACTTCATGGCCAAAAGCTCCCGATTCCCAACATCATAATTCCGCTCTGCGGGCGAAAATTTACGGGAAAAGAAGGCACAAGGCCTCATCACGGAGCAGTCGGAACTTTTCTGCGACAACACTGCCCCAGCTCCGATCTCAGAAGCGTCGACCTCAACCTGAAAAGGAAGAGCAACATCAGGCTGACGCAACACAGGGGCAGAAGAAAAACGGCGCTTAAGCTCCCGAAAGGCCTCCACAGCATCAGGGGACCAATCAGCAACATCAGCACCCTGCTTAGTCAAATCGGTCAATGGCTTAACAACATCCGAAAAACCAGCAATAAACCGACGATAAAAGTTAGCAAAGCCCAAAAATTTCTGAAGACTCTTAAGAGAAGAGGGCTGCGTCCAATCACAAATAGCTTGAACCTTGACAGGATCCATCTCAATGGAAGAGGGAGAAAAAATATATCCCAAAAAGGAAATCCTCTGAACCCCAAAAACGCACTTAGAACCCTTCACACACAAAGAATTAGACCGCAAAACCTGAAAAACCCTCCTGACTTGCTGGACATGAGAGTCCCAGTCATCCGAAAAAATCAGAATATCATCCAGATACACAATCATAAATTTATCCAAATAATCGCGGAAAATGTCATGCATAAAGGACTGGAAGACTGAAGGGGCATTTGAAAGACCAAAAGGCATCACCAAATACTCAAAGTGGCCCTCGGGCGTATTAAATGCGGTTTTCCACTCATCCCCCTGCCTGATTCGCACCAAATTATACGCCCCACGGAGATCAATCTTAGAGAACCACTTGGCCCCCTTTATGCGAGCAAACAAATCAGTCAGCAACGGCAATGGGTATTGATATTTAACCGTGATTTTATTCAAAAGCCGATAATCAATACATGGTCTCAAAGAGCCGTCTTTTTTTGACACAAAGAAAAAACCGGCTCCTAAGGGAGATGACGATGGACGAATATGTCCCTTTTCCAAGGACTCCTTTATATATTCTCGCATAGCAGCATGTTCAGGCACAGACAGATTAAATAAACGACCCTTTGGGTATTTACTACCCGGGATTAAATCTATGGCACAATCGCACTCTCGGTGCGGAGGTAGCGAACCAAGCTTGGGTTCTTCAAAGACGTCACGATAGTCAGACAGGAACTCAGGAATTTCAGAGGGAATAGATGATGAAATGGAAACCAAAGGTACGTCCCCATGAGTCCCCTTACATCCCCAGCTCAACACAGACATAGCTCTCCAGTCGAGGACTGGGTTGTGAGATTGCAGCCATGGCAATCCTAGCACCAAAACATCATGTAGATTATACAGCACCAGAAAGCGAATAATCTCCTGGTGATCCGGATTAATACGCATAGTTACTTGTGTCCAGTATTGTGGTTTATTATTAGCCAATGGGGTGGAGTCAATCCCCTTCAGAGGAATAGGAGTCTCCAAAGGCTCTAAATCATACCCACAGCGTTTGGCAAAGGACCAATCCATAAGACTCAAAGCGGCGCCAGAGTCGATATAGGCGTCCGTGGTAATGGATGACAAAGAGCAAATCAGGGTCACAGATAGAATAAACTTAGACTGTAAAGTGCCAATGGAAACAGATTTATCAAGCTTTTTAGTGCGCTTAGAGCATGCTGATATAACATGAGTAGAATCACCACAATAGAAACACAACCCATTTTTCCGTCTAAAATTCTGCCGCTCGCTTCTGGACAGAATTCTATCACACTGCATACTTTCTGGCGTCTTCTCGGTGGACACCGCCAGATGGTGCACTGGTTTGCGCTCCCGCAGACGCCTATCGATCTGAATAGCCATTGTCATGGACTCATTCAGACCCGCAGGCACAGGGAACCCCACCATAACATCCTTAATGGCATCAGAGAGACCCTCTCTGAAAGTCGCCGCCAGGGCGCACTCATTCCACTGAGTAAGCACAGACCATTTACGGAATCTTTGGCAGTAAATTTCAGCTTCATCTTGCCCCTGAGATAGGGACATCAAAGTTTTTTCTGCCTGAAGCTCCAAATGAGGCTCCTCATAAAGCAACCCCAAGGCCAGAAAAAACGCATCCACATTGAGCAACGCAGGATCCCCTGGTGTCAATGAAAAAGCCCAGTCTTGAGGGTCGCCCCGGAGCAAGGAAATCACAATCCTGACCTGCTGTGCAGGGTCTCCGGCAGAGCGAGACTTCAGGGACAAAAATAATTTGCAATTATTTCTAAAATTCTGAAAACCAGATCTATTCCCCGAGAAAAATTCCGGCAAAGGAATTCTCGGCTCAGACACAGGTGCATGAACAACGAAATCTTGCAAATTTTGTACCTTCGTGGCGAGATTATTCAAACCTGCAGTTACACTCTGAAGATCCATTACAAACAGGTGAACACAGAGCCATTCAAAGATTAGAAGGAGAGAAAGAAAAAAAAAAAGGCTGCAGCATAGACAGACTGGCAAGAGGTCCAATTAAGAGCACACTCAAAACTAGAGGGGAAAAAAAAAAAAAAAAAAAATCTCAGCAGACTTCTTATTTCTCTCCTTTCTCAGCCAAGGATTTTAACCCTTTTGTCGGCCGGTCAAACTGTCATGTTCTCAATGGCAAGAGAACATAGCATATACAAGAACTAGCTCTTGGAAGATGGAAACTGAACTGACCATGAACTAAACCTACCGCAACAACTAGCAGTGGCCGGGTAGCATTCCTACGTTTTATCCCTAGATGCCCAGCGCCAGCCGGAGGACTAAATAATGCTAGCAGAGGAAAATATTAGTCCTAGCTCACCTCTAGAGAAATACCCCGAAAGGAGACAGAGGCCCCCCACATGTATTGGCGGTGATTTAAGATGAAATAACAAACGCAGCATGAAAATAGGTTTAGCAAATTTGAGGTCCACTTACTAGATAGTAGAAGACAGAAAGGACACTTTCATGGTCAGCTGAAAACCCTATCAAAACACCATCCAGAAATTACTTTAAGACTCTGGCATTAACTCATAATACCAGAGTGGCAATTCCTGATCACAAGAGCTTTCCAGACACAGTAACGAAACAACAGCTGTGAACTGGAACAAAAATGCAAAAACAAACATGGACAAAAGTCCAACTTATCTAGTAGTTGTCTAGGAGCAGGAACATGCACAGAGAGGCTTCTGATAACATTGTTGACCGGCAAGCAACTAACAGAGAAGCAAGGTTATATAGCGACTCCCACATCTTGATGGAAACAGGTGAACAGAGAAGATGATGACACAAGTTCAATTCCACCAGTAGCCACCGGGGGAGCCCAGAATCCAAATTCACAACACATTACCCTCCGCTTTCTCTTACAGGCCCATCATAATATTTTCCTTCTGCTATGTGCTATGTGCACATGCTGCGGATTTTGCAGCAGATCCGCAGCAGTTTTCCATAAGGTGTACAGTACCATGTAAACCTATGGAAAACAAAATCCGCAGTGCACATGCTGCAGAAAAAAAACCACACGGAAACGCAGCGGTTTATTTTCCGCAGCATGTCAATTCTTTGTGCGGATTCCACAGCGGTTTACACCTGCTCAATAGGAATCCGCACAAAAACAGAGGGAAAACCGCGGTAAATCCGCAGTGTGGTTTACCTGTGGATTTACCACAAACAGTGCAGAAAAATCCGTACACCAATCCACAGCGTGTGCACATACCCTTGAAGTGATTTTCCATCTTGTCAGCACATTCTACAAACGCTGTCATTTGGCTTTGTAGTTTACAGATCTGGGCAGGTAACGGTCAGAATCTTCTAATTCCAGGGGGTAGGTGGAGCCTCCAGGTTGTAAGTTCTATAGAAAAGGGCTTTCAATGCCCAAAGTCATTTGAACAGTTTTGGGTGGAGGAGAATGTTGTGGTCTAGAGGTAAAATGGTGATCATGGTAATATGGCCGGACTACACCACCGATAAAGCAGCCACAGCCGGGGACTGAGAAGAATCTGTGATTT
The DNA here is from genome assembly GCF_051348905.1 of Ranitomeya variabilis. Classification (NCBI taxonomy): domain Eukaryota; kingdom Metazoa; phylum Chordata; class Amphibia; order Anura; family Dendrobatidae; genus Ranitomeya; species Ranitomeya variabilis. The sequence continues at coordinate 716,759,164 of NC_135235.1, read as the reverse complement.
CTCTGCATTTAGTGGTTACTACTCACCTGGGTAGCCATATGTAGGAATCTCCTCTTTACACCACTCATCCCCCCTCACATATGTCTCTGTAGTATTAATATGGGTCAGATCTTCACCCTGAAACAAATATTGTAAAAAAGTCACAGACAGATGGAGAAGTCACATCTATGATCAGCTCTAATCCTGCCATCTCCACCGTTCTCATTACACAAGTATAAAACACATAATACTGGGGGATAAAACAAAACTGAGCACAAGACCTTCACAGCCGTCTACACATCATAGGGGAGATCTCAAGACACCTTCTCTCCATCTACCTGATGATCCTGAGGAGCATTGGGATCTTCTTGTTTACAGTCCTGTGGAAGAAGAGGGCGGGGACATCTCTCTGGTGTTGTCCTCTTACTGGATAGATCTGGAGGAAACACATACAGGGACTGAATTCATTCTTTACATACAGATAATTATAGGCCGTGTGTATTTAGTCCTGTGTATTACCTGGAGATGTGAGGGGCTGGGGAACCTCCATCATGATGTCCTTATACATATCTTTGTGTCCTTCTAAATACTCCCACTCCTCCATGGAGAAATAGACGGCGACATCCTGACACCTTATAGGAACCTGACACATACAATGATACTGTCATCCCCCGATCCCTTCATAGCGTTACTGTATAATGTCCCAGCATTCCCAGCAGTGTCACCTCTCCAGTCAGCAGCTCAATCATCTTGTAGATGAGTTCTAGGATCTTCTGGTCACTGATGTCCTCATGGATCAGTGGGTGAGGTGGAGGCCTCGTGATTGGGCTCAGGGGTCTTCCCCATCCCTCAGACACAGGGTCCTGACAGCGCTCACTAGAGGTCTTCTTCACTACTGTGTAATCCTGGTTATGGAGAGACACATTAATAAATCTCCCTACAGACATTTCCAGAGTCCTCACCTCTCCAGTTCTGTCCATCTGTTATTCCCATAGATAAGAATGATGTAATGAGACGTCATCAGAATCTCTCACCTCTCCAGTAAGCCGGAAGAGGATCTCTAGGGTGAGGTGTAATATCCTCTCCGCCATCTTGTCTCTGACCATATCCATCCTTGATGGGTAAATCAGGAAAATTCTCTTATATAGAAGATCTTCACTGAGAGGATCTGATATTGTAGAGACCTGAATGAGAAGAAGATGAGCTGATGTAACATCATAAGAATCCTGTGTAATAATACAATTACTGGAGATAATAAGGGAAACATATGAGGAGATTTATTATTTTACAGTATTTAGTTTTCTTCTTTACATCTACTAATAAAACCTATATATTTAGGCCACAGACAACAAGCAGTTTCTTCCTCGGAGTCGGCAGCTGAATACGTTCCTCATAGACTCATCTTCCATAACGCTAATTCTCGTCTCATTTACCGACACTGGAATCGGCATTAGAAATACTGCAGGAGATATTCATTACACGTGAGAGGAGAAATAACTACCGTATTTTTCTGACCATAAGACGCACTTTTTTTCCTCCAAATTTGGGAGGAAAGTGTGGGTGCGTCTTATGGTAGGGATGTAACATGGGGAGGGGCAGCAGCGAGTGGGATTGCACTGGGAGGCAGGAGGCAGAAAAATGTCCCTGCCCGGCTTCAGGAATCAGGGCTGGGAAAACCACATGGTCCCGATCATTAAAGTGCAGTGAATATTCATTAGCTGCTTCCCCACCCACCTGTCAGGTGAGCCAGGAGCAGCAAATGAATACTCCTTCACAGGGACACACATGGTTTCCCCAGTGCTGGATTCCTGCAGCAGCTGGGGAGATCTGTGTGTCTGGTGGAGGAGGAGGCAGCAGCAGGGGCCAGATGGGACAAGATCGCTGCATACCTGCCTGCTGGGGCTGTGCTGGATGCTGAGTGCTCCAGCACAAGGACCTGTGTGATGTCAGGAGTGGGCGGGCTGGAGCATCACATGGCAGCACAGAGCCCTCCCTCTTCTGATGTCATCACAGGTCCTGCAGACACCACACTACAATCTGCAAGCTTCCTCCTGTGCTGTGGAGAGGCAACAAGAGCGAGCGCTCTGTGTGCGGCCATGGGATGGGATGCTCCAGCATTTTACCTCACCACAGTGTGGCTGGCTGCCACAATTAAAAGGTTAGTCACTACAACACACAATAAATCACTCTGCCACTCTGTGGTGAATTATACTTCCCAGCATTCCATAGGATCAGCAGAACATGCTGGGAGTTATAGTTCTCCCAATGGGATCTTAAAGCAGCACTCCAGTGTTATTTTTCAGTGCTGGAGTGGTGCTTTAAATATATAACCTTTTCAGTCAGTTTCAGTCGACAACCCCCAGAACCCTTCCTCCCAACTACCCAGCCCTCCACCTCCAAAACCAACTTCTCCACCATTACAGAAGACAGACTCTCCACTCTACTCTCAAGATCGCATCTCACCACCTGTGCACTTGATCCGATCCCATCCCACTTCATCCCAAACTTCGCCACAGTCTTCATCCCAATCCTAACCCATCTCTTCAACCTATCACAAACAACTGGTGTTTTCCCCTCAAGCTTTAAACATGCCTCAATCACACCTATCCTCAAAAAGCCCTCTCTTGACCCATCCTCTGTATCTAGCTATCGCCCTATATCACTTCTCCCCTATGCCTCAAAACTACTGGAACAACATGTCCATCTTGAACTGTCCTCCCATCTATCTTCCTGCTCCCTCTTCGACCGCTTTCAATCTGGCTTCCGGTCACACCACTCCACTGAAACTTCCCTAACTAAGGTCACCAATGACCTATTAACCTCCAAGAGCAAGCGGCACTACTCTATCCTCCTCCTCCTGGACCTGTCCTCTGCCTTTGACACAGTGGACCATTCCCTGTTGCTGCAGGCCCTCTCATCCCTTGGCATCACAGACTTGGCCCTATCCTGGATCTCGTCATACCTAACTGACCGGACATTCAGCGTCTCCCACTCACACACCACCTCCTCACCTCGCCCCCTATCTGTCGGAGTCCCACAAGGTTCAGTTCTAGGGCCCCTGCTCTTCTCCATTTACACCTTTGGCCTGGGACAGCTCATAGAATCTCACGGCTTTCAGTATCACCTCTATGCTGATGACACACAGATCTACATCTCTGGACCAGATATCACCTCCCTTCTAGCCAGAATCCCTCAATGTCTATCCGCTATTTCATCCTTCTTCTCTGCTAGATTTCTAAAACTTAACATGGACAAAACAGAATTCATCGTCTTTCCCCCATCTCACACGACCTCCCCAACGAACCTATCCATTACAGTAAACGGCTGCCCACTCTCCCCAGTCCCACAAGTCCGCTGTCTTGGGGTAATCCTTGACACTGATCTCTCCTTCAAACCACATATCCAAACCCTTTCCACTTCCTGCCGCCTCCAACTCAAAAATATTTCACGGATCCATACATTCCTAAACCAAGAATCTGCAAAAACCCTAGTCCATGCCCTCATCATCTCCCGCCTCGACTACTGTAACCTCCTGCTCTGTGGCCTCCCCTCTAACACTCTCGCACCCCTCTAATCTATTCTAAACTCTAATCTATTCTAAACTCTGCTGCCCGACTAATCCACCTGTCCCCCCGCTATTCCCCGGCCTCTCCCCTCTGTCAATCCCATCACTGGCTCCCCATTACCCAGAGACTCCAGTACAAAAGCCTAACCATGACATACAAAGCATCCACACCCTGTCTCCTCCATACATCTGTGACCTCGTCTCCCGGTACTTTCCTGCACGCAACCTCCGATCCTCACAAGATCTCCTTCTTTACTCCCCTCTTATCTCCTCTTCACACAATCGCATACAAGATTTCTCTCGTGCATCCCCCCTACTCTGGAACTCTCTACCACAACATATCAGACTCTCGCCTACCATCGAAACCTTCAAAAAGAACCTGAAGACCTACCTCTTCCAACAAGCCTACAACCTGCAGTAACCACCGATCAACCAGACCGCTGCACGACCAGCTCTATCCTCACCTACTGTATTCTCACCCATCCCTTGTAGATTGTGAGCCCTCGCGGGCAGGGTCCTCTCTCCTCCTGTTCCAGTTGTGACTTGTATTGTTCAAGATTATTGTACTTGTTTTTATTATGTACACCCCTCCTCACATGTAAAGCGCCATGGAAAAAAAATTGCGCTATAATAATAAATAATAATAACCTGTGCCCCCATTCTCATACTCACCCTCCAGCATCTTCATGTAGTACTTTACAGACACCACACTGGTCCCGTAGCTTCCAACATAATAACATACTATTATATATAATAACAACACATATAATAGTATGTTATTAAAAATTTTACCACCTTTTTTGCTTCAAATATTTTTTTCTCTATTTTCCACCTCTAAAACCTGGGTGCGTCTTATAGTCTGAAAAATACGGTACTTCATGATGAGGACGACATCTTCATCTTCTACTGCGGCTCTAGAAACAGATTTGTCCAGAGTCCATCACTGACTCCATCCCCACCGGCCGTCTATATGAAGGTTTCTTGTCTTCGCCGCACTGTAATCTTCTATCACGTTAGATCTCAGCTCTGATTCACACACAGAAGTTTGAGGCTTTTATAAGAGATTGTTGGTAAGAACAAGACAGGAGATATCTGAGGCCAATGTCTCCATGTACGGGGTTTTTTCGTCTCTGGATAGGATATTTTTGTAGTTTTCACCATTTTTCTTTTGGGATAGAGGTACTGTGAGAACATTATACTGTACATGAGAGGATGGCCGTACTGTAAAAACACTATACTATGTATACAATTATAAAAAATACTACAGATAAAGTGAAGCCAGCTGTCAAATATCTATAAAATATTATTTACCTTTATTAAACATACAAAAATCTAATAAAATCTTTTCTCGCGGAGATACAGGTGCAAAATAGACTACAATGGTCAGGTGTGCATTATTGTTGTTAGATAGTACAGATACAAATTACACATTCCTGGATTTAGGTCTCACAGGATCAATACCGGAAAGAAATATATCTTGGTACCGTGTTAGCCAGTAGATAGAAAAATATTTAGAATTGAGAGTCCTCAGTGGTTGATACCTTTTAATGGCTAACTGAAAAGATGGTAACAAATTGCAAGCTTTCGAGACTACATACGTCTCTTCATCTTTTGTCTCATTTGTCTTTGCCTGATGAAGAGACGTATGTAGTCTCGAAAGCTTTCAATTTGTTACCATCTTTTCAGTTAGCCATTAAAAGGTATCAACCACTAAGGATCAATACCATGATTCATAGTTATATTACTGCTCAAATCAGGTAGATGCACGTAGAGTACAATTAACATGTTTGTCTCACAAAAAGGGGTTGTTGAGTATTATAAGGTGCTTAATGCTAGAAATAATTTCCATAGGTTTATATATCTAGCATAGTGCATCAGCAATTGTTTGACCCGCTAGTATGTGTAGCCACAGGAAAGTGCATACAATATATTTATAGCAGCAAGTTAGAATGAAGCAGCAACATAGCAAGGTGCATTAGAAGCAAATCCTTCATATATCAGCCCTATGGCTTATACCATATATTGAGAGAAAGCAGGTTTCCTGTGCAAAAAGTGTGCAGAGTAAAACCTGTGAAACAGATATACAGGTGAGATAAGTGGCAAGATAATAGTAATAATTAAATGGTTCAAATACATAACCTGGGATGTAGCCGTGGGCCCCGACGCGCGTTTCATGCTTGCTTTTTCTTGAGGGGATAGAAACTATAATGCTTGGCCATTCTAGTCTATTATGCACCTGTATCTCCGTGAGAAATATTTTTATTAGATTATTTTAAATTTTAAAAAGGTAAATAATATTTTATAAGTACTTGACAGCTGACTTCCCTTTATCTGTAGGACTATATATTCATGTAAGTGACATTTCACTAGGCCTTTGGTAATTTTCGAGGTATGTATACAATTAGGCTGAAGTGACTAAACAGACTTTCTGTCACCTCCATAAAGGGGCACTTTTCTGTGTTTGTCAGAACTGTCCGAGGATTATTAGAGGTGATAGTTTTCCCCCATTTAGAAGGGACACATGTGGATATTGGGGTCTTTACCTGCTACAGTTCTGGTATGGACCCTCCACCCGCAGAGCCGCACTCCACATAGAGAATAATGGAGCCTCCAGCACCGACCTCCACCCGCAGAGCCGCACTCCACTTATATGGCTGTTCTGTGCGCACAGGACCTGTGATGAGGTCACAGGAGGGGAGGAGTCAGGGGTCACATGATCAGGGGCCTCATTGTATGATATGATTGTGCTATCGACTCCATATAAGGAGCTAAAATGCCAAAATCTCATTTATTTAACCCCTTCCAGAGTCCGTCTTAGGGCTCTTTTCCATTTGCGAGAAACATGTCCGTGTCTCGCATGTGAAAACCCAGCTCAGGTGACGGCACTCCAGAGTGGAGCGTGCGGCCGCATAGCAACACATGTAGCTGCACGCTCCGCTCCCAAGTGCTGGCGCCAGAGCTTGGTTTTCACATGCGAGACATGGACATGTTTCTCGCAAATGGAAAAGAGCCCTAAGACTCGTATATGACCATCCACCTCTCCAGTCACTGTGGGTTTTTTTGTTAAAAGGATGGAGGGCTGCGTCCATGATTGGATTTTAGAGAGATTAGTAAAATCACGGTGCCCAATCCCTATCCTTTACCCCTTATACCTTTACCTTTAGCCAATTATCTGGAGGTATATGATTTTACAAACTCAACGTGAGAGGGGCATATAACCTTATACGTATACGCCATGGTAACGAATGGAAGACCGCATTCAATACACCTGAGGGTTATATTAAAATTTTATGCTGCCATTCGGATTAAGCAATGCTCCATCAGTCTTTGAAAATTTCATAAATTATATTTTTTTCTCACTGGTTAGTAGATTTGCGGGAGTTTACCTGGGTGATATATTGAGTTACTCACGTACTCTGGAGGAGCATCACGAGCATGTCAGACAGCTGGAGTGGGAAAAACATTACCTAGCAATCCCTCTTCTTGACATTTCGAATTGAGCTCCATCATTAAAAAATGTCCTAGCACCAAGAAAGATAAAAAAAGATGGAAGATTCACTAAAAGTGGCATGTCTTCTGAATAAAATCATTACATGCGATATGTAAAATTGTCTATGTTGTCACGCGATCTGCCATGGTGTTTCTGAATTCAGCCTTAATTCTACAGGTGACATTTTCCCGAACAATGTCCCATGTCATGTTCCACCAGTTATGTTATATATGTGATTATATGCCAGGGGCTGGCTGGGCCAGGGGGCAGAGGCAAATGCTCCCCGGCCTGCTTACCCAGCAGCTGTATAGGGCCGATCGCCTGATGGCTATGCACAGCAAATTGGGCATGGCTGTGTCCGCTGTACTGTGACACGCCTGGCAGCAGACAGCCGCAGCACAGTCTATCAGCGCACACATCTGCGCTGAGGCTGGGAGCTGTGCACTGCCATCTAACCTTCAAAGCTGTGCAGCTCCCAATTCCTCCATGTTCTCTGTACTTCTAGGTAATGCGCCGACATGTCCCGGAGGCTGGAAGCAGGGAGGCGCTGCAGGGGAGCGACTGTGAGGTAAGTATGAAAAACTTTTTTGTTTTCTTTATAAAATGAATTCAATGGGTGAGGGTAACTGCAAGTGATGAAGTGGCAGGTGTAAGGAGAACTGCACATGATGGAGTTTGGAGGTTAAAGGAGACTGCACATGATGGAGTGGGGGTAAGTGGGGCTGCACATGATGAAGGGGGAGTGTGGCTGCACATGATGGAGTTTGGGGGTTAAAGGAGACTGCACATGATGAAGTGGGGGGAGTGGGGCTGTACATGATGGAGTGGGTACACACATGATGACGTGGGGGAAAGGGAGACACTGCACATGATGAAGTGGGGGAGTGGGGCTGTACATGATGGAGTGGGGCCACACATGATGATGTGGGGGTAAGGTGGATTGCACATGATGAAGGGGGAGTGGGGCTGCACATGAAGTGGGGGTAAGGGTGACTGCGCATGAAGTGGAGGGAGTAAGGGGTCCACACATGATGAAGGGGGAGTGGGGCTGCACATGATGGAATGGGGCTGTACATGATTAAGTTGGGGGTAAGGGGGACTGCACATGATGAATTGGGGTTAAGGGGGCACCACACATGATGAAGTGGGGAGTTAAGGGGGACTGCACATGATGCATGATGAAGTGGGGGGAGTAAGGGGGACTGCACATGATGAAGTGGGGGGAGTAAGGGGAACTGCACATGATGAAGAGGGAGTGGGGCTGCACATGATGAAGTGGGGGTAAGGGGGCTACACATGAATTGGGGGTAAGGGGGACTGCACATGATGAAGTGGGGGGTAAGGGGGACTGCACATGATGAAGTGGGGGGTTAGGGGGGACTGCACATGAAGAAGTGGGAGGTTAAGGGGGACCGCACATGATGAATTGGGAGGTAAGGGGGACTGCACATGATAAAGTGGAGGGTAAGGGTCATGGCACATAATGAAGCGGGTGGGTAAGGGGGACTGCACATGATGAAGTGGGGGGTTAAGAGGGACTGCGCATGATGAAGCGGGGGTAAGAGGGACTGCACATGATGAAGGGGGAGTGGGGCAGCACATGATGAAGTGGGGGTAAGGGGGACTGCACATAATGAAGTGGGGGTAAGGGGGACTGCACATGATCAAGTGGGGGGTAAGGGGGACTGCACATGATTAAGTATGGGGTTAAGAGGGACTGCACATGATGAAGTGGGGGTTAAGGGGGACCGCACATGATGAATTGGGAGGTAAGGGGGACTACACATGATGAATTAGGGGTTAAGGGGGATGCACATGATGAAGTGGAGGTAAGGGTTACTGCACATGATGAAGTGTCTGAGGTAGGACTGCACATGATGAAATGGAAGGGGAACAGGGGGCTGAAAATGATGAAAGGGCAATGCAGATGAAGTGAGGGGGTGATAGGGGACTGCAATGGATGAAGTAAGGGGACTTTAAATTAAAGTGGGGGACTGCAAATGATGAAGTGGGGAGAGGACGGGCAAATGGTGAATTCAGTGTGAGGGACAGGGGACACCAATTTAATTGAAGGTAGGAGGTGGGGAGAGCAAATGGTCAATTGAAGGAGGGTGGGGAGAGCAAATGATGATCTAGGGAGAGAATAATGAATTTTGAGGGTGGGGGAGTAAATGATGTATTGAATGTGGGGTAGAGCAGTAGATAATGAATAGAAGGTGGGTGAGAAAGACATGACAATGTATTTGGGCAGGAGGGGCATGTAAATATAATGAATTGGGGTAAAGGGTTGGAGCTGGAGGTACATAGTGGGGGGTGTTGAGGATGAAGTGACTGGTAATAAATTGGGAGAAAGAGTACAGGTGCGATTTATATATTAAATGGGGGAAAGTGGCTATTTATAGTTAGTGGGTGCACAGTGGTGGATTATAATTTATATTTGGAATGGTGGGTTAATAATTTTATTTGTATAGCGCCAACATATTCCGCAACACTTTACATTTTAGAGTGGACTTGTACAGACAATGGACATTAAGCATAACAACAAACACATATATCAACTTGATGGCAGTCTCGGATAGATGAAAAAGAAAAGCAAAGATGAAGGACTTCAGCTAGAGACATCACTGGTGAGTCACTGTGTTACCTGTACACTGACACTATACACTGTATACTATACGCAGAGCTCCTGTGTATAATGTTACTGGCAGTCATGATCACTGTATTACCTATACACTGACACTATATACAGAGCTGTGTATAATGTCACTGGTGATCCCTGTATTACCTGTACACTGACACTATATACAGAGCTCCTGTGTATAATGTCACCAGTGATCACTATTATCTCTACACTGACAGTAAATACAGAGTTCCTGTATACAATGGTTCTTAGTATTGTGTTTTCTTTTTAATTAATGATCAGTATTTTAGCATTCAGTCACTATGTGGTGGTATTATGTGGTCTGGCCATGATGTGGCGGTATTTGATCCTTGTTTGTCATATTATTCAGTCACTATGTGGTGGTAATATGTGGCCTGGCCATGGTGTGGCGATATTTCTTCCTTGAATGTGGTATTATTCGGTCACGATGTGCTGGTAATATGTGGTCTGATCATGGTGTGACGATATGTTTCCCTTGTATGTGGTATTATTATGCAATGAATAATATACATCATTACAATTCTTGCAGAAAAATATGGAGCGTTACAATCCAGCTAAATCATTTATCCTACACAGCACTTACATCGTGAGCCACATGGATTGAAGGATCAGAAGAGAACTTTTTTTTTAAGGTAACAAGTTCCTTGTGTGATTCCTAATGATTGGGAGTGTAAAGATTGAATCGCGCCGTGTGGTGTGGATAGCATTTCGGGTGTAGATACAGTGATGGCTTAATTGATGGAGATTTTTAATCCATCTAAAAGCGGTCTAGTAACGAATTACCAAGCATTTAAGGAAACCAGGATGATAAACACAGAACTTAAACACGTGCTAAAAAGGAAGAAAGAAATGTTTATCAAATGTAAAGAGGGAGGCATATCTAAAGAAGACTATAATGCTGTGTGCAAAACCTGCAGGGCACAAATCATATTATCTAAAGCAGACAATGAATTAAGGCTTGCAAGAGACTTTTGGGGATATGTCAAAGTAAAAGAAAAGTCAAAGATGCTATAGAATTTTTACAGGATGAAAATGATGAAATGGTAAGAAAGGATGTTGAGAAGGCCAAACTTTTAAATTCCTATTTTGCATCTGTTTTCTCTCAGAAAGGAAATGTAACATCAACTGATCTTCACTATCCTATTAAATCAATAGAAGAATCCAGGATATCTATAAACAGAAAGATAGTGAGGAAACACTTAGCTAATATAAATTAATTCAACTGAAGGAGACAGCAGAAGAAATTTTTGAACCACTCTCCATAATCTTTGAAAATTATTGGAGAACAGGAGAAGTCCCAGAAGACTGGAGAAGAGCAAATGTTCCTATCTTCAAAAACGGGAAGAAGGTGGAATCAGGGACCTATAGGCCGGCGAGTCTGACTTCCATACCAGGAAAGATCTTTGAACAAGTTATTAAACAACATATATGTAAGTACCTGGATAAGAATGAAGTGATTAACCGGAGTCAACATGGGTTTGTAACTAATAAGTCATGTCAGACTAACTTAATTTCCTTCTATGACAGAATCACTGACTGGGTGGATCAGGGAAATGCTGTAGATATAGTACAGTGCCTTGCAAAAGTATTCGGCCCCCTGGAACTTTTCAACCTTTTCCCACATCATGCTTCAAACATAAAGATACCAAATGTAATTTTTTGGTGAAGAAGGAACAACAAGTGGAACACAATTGTGAAGTTGAACAAAATTTATTGGTTATTTTAAATTTTCGTGGAAATTCAAAAACTGAAAAGTCTCAGGGTTCTGTTTGAAGCACAGAGAGCATCATGAAGACCAAGGAAGACAACAGGCAGGTCTGTGATACTGTTGTGGAGAAGGTTAAAGCTGGATTTGGATACAAAATGATTTCCAAAACTTTGAAACATCCCAATGAGCACTGTGCAAGCGATCATATTGAAATGGAAGGAGTATCATACCACTGCAAATCTACCAAGACCAGGCCGTCCCTCTAAACTTTCATCTCAAACAAGGAGAAGACTGATCAGAGATGCAGCCAACAGGCCCATGATCACTCTGGATAAACTGTAGATATCGACAGCTGAGGTGGGACAGTCTGTCCATAGGACAACAATCAGTCATACACTGCACAAATCAGGCCTTTATGGAAGAGTGGCAAGAAGAAAGCCATTTCGCAAAGATATCCATAAAAAGTGTTGTTTAAAGTTTGCAACAGGCCACCTGGGAGACACAGCAAACATGTGGAAGAAGGTGGTCTGGTCAGATGAAACCAAAATCGAACATTTTGGCAACAATGCCAATCGATGTGTTCAGGATGATGAGCTGTATTGCCTTTACGCCAAACATACCATCCCCATTGTCAAACATGGCGGTGGCAGCATCATGACCTGCTTTTCTTCAGCAGGGACAGGGAAGATGGTTTAAATTGATGGGAAGATGGATGGAGCCAAATACAGGACCATTCTTGAAGAAAACCTGTTGGAAACTGCAAAAGACCTGAGACTGGGACAGAGATTTGTCTTCCAACAAGACAATGACCCCAAACATAAAGCAAACTCTACAGTGCAATGGTTGACAAATAAACGTATCCAGGTGTTAGAATGGCCAAGTCAAAGTCCAGACCTCAATCCAATCGAGAATCTGTGGAAAGAGCTGAAAACTGCTGTTCACAAACGATCTCCATCAAACACCACTGAGCTCGAGCTGTTTGCCAAGGAAGAATGGGCAAGAATTTCAGTCTCTCGATGTAGAAAACTGATAGAGACATACCCCAAGCGACTTGCAGCTGTGATCACAGCAAAAGGTGGCGCAACAAAGTACTAAATTAAAGGGGCAGAATAATATTGCACGCCCCACTTTTCAGTTTTTGAATTTCCACAAAAATTTTAAATAAACAATAAATTTTGTTGAACTTCCCAATTGTGTTCCACTTGTTGATTCTTCACCAAAACTTTACATTTGGTATCTTTAGGTTTGAAGCATGATATGTGGGAAAAGGTTGAAAAGTTCCAGGGGGCCGAATACTTTCGCAAGGCACTGTATATCTCGACTTCAGCAAAGCATTTGACAAAGTATCTCACACCATCCTTATTGAAAAAATGACTAAGTATGGAATGGACAAGGCAACTGTTAGGTGGATTCATAACTGGCTTAGTGATCGGACCCAAAAGAGTGGTCGTAAATTGCTGCACATCCAGGTGGAAGAATATCTCAAGTGGGGTACCACAGGGCTCTGTCCTGTGCCCAGTATTGTTCAACATTTTTATCAATGATTTAGATGAAGGAATTGAGGGTACACTGATTAAATTTGCTTATGACACAAAGCTAGGATGGATAGCTAATACTAGAGAAGAGAGAGTATTCAAAAAGATATAAATAAACTGGTGCAGTGGGCAGCAACTAACAGAATTGTTTTTAACAAGGAAAAATGCAAAGTACATCTGGGCAATAAAAATGAAAAAGGCATATACAGAATGGGAGGCATAGGGCTAAGCAACAGCACATGTGAAAAAGACTTGGGTATACTGATAGATCATAAACTGAACATGAGTCAGCAGTGTGATGCAGCAGCAAAAAAGGCAAATGCAATTCTGGGATGTATTAACAGAAGCATACAGTCTAGATCACGTGAAGTCATTATTGCCCTCTACTCCTCTTTGGTCAGACCTCATCTGGAATACTGTGTCCAGTTTTGGGCATCACATTTTAAAAAAAAGACATCAACAAACTGGAGCAAGTTCAGAGAAGAGAAACCAGAATGGTGACCGGTCTGCAAACCATGTCCTATGAGGAACGGTTACAGGATTTGGGAATGTTTAGCTTACAAAAAAGAAGACTGAGAGAAGACTTAATAGCTGTCTACAAATATCTCAAGGGCTGTCACATTGTAGAAGGATCATCTTTATTCTCATTTGCACAAGGAAAGACTAGAAGCAATGGGATGAAACTGAATGGAAAAAGATACAGATTAGATATTAGAAAAAAACTTTTTGACAGTGAGGGTGATCAATGAGTGGAACAGGCTGCCACGAGAGGTGGTGAGTTCTCCTTCCATGGAAGTTTTCAAACAGAGGCTGGACAGACATCTGTCTGGGATGATTTAGTGAATCCTGCCTTGAGCAGGGGGTTGGACCAGATGACCAAGGAGGTCCCTTCCAACTCTACCATTCTATGATTCTACCTACAACTGTAGATGGAATATTCAACTTGGCCATTGCCTGTATAAATTAATCCCAACCCCAAAGTACCGTATTTTTCGGACTACAAGACGCACTTTTTCCCCCCAAAAAAAGGGGGGAAAATGGGGGGTGCGTCTAATAGTCGAAATGCAGGCTTACCCGTTGCGGCAGAGGTGCGGTGGCAGAGGTGCGGCGGCAGACGTGCGGAGATGAGGAGGCGCAGTGAGCGGGGTCCCTTTCCCCGGTGAGGTGATGCAGCAGCCCGGTAAGCAGCAGAGCCGGGTGAATCCTGTTGTTAGCGGTGGTGGCGGCCATCTTCCGGAGGCCGCGCATTCGCAGATGGAGCCTCTGCTTCCCGTGGCTTCAGGAAAATGGCCGCGGGATGCCGCGCGTGCGCAGATGGGGATCGCGGCGGCCATTTTCCTGAAGCCCCGGGAAGCAGAGCGCTTCATCTGCGCACGCGCGGCTCCCGGAAGATGGCCGCCACCACCGGTAATAACAGGATTCACCCGGCTTTGTTGCTTACCGGGCTGCTGCTGCATCACCTCACCGGGGAAAGGGACGCCTCTTACACCATACCTCCTCCTCCCAGCGCCTCCTCATCCCAGGACCTCCTCATCCCAGGGCCTCCTCATCCCAGGGCCTCCTCATCCCAGGACCTCCTCATCCCAGGGCCTCCTCATCCCAGGGCCTCCTCATCCCAGGGCCTCCTCATCCCAGGGCCTCCTCATCCCAGGGCCTCCTCATCCCAGGACCTCCTCATCCCAGGACCTCCTCATCCCAGGGCCTCCTCATCCCAGGGCCTCCTCATCCCAGCACCTCTGCCGGTAACCACTGCTGCCACCCTCCCATGGACATCAGGCCATGGCGTCGCCCACCTAAGCAGGACGGGACCCTGCTCAGGTGCACGCCGTACTGCATCACCCCACCTCTGCTGACACCATGCCTTCTGTGACCCTGCTCTGCCACCGCCAGCCCTCAGGTAAGATACTGTAAATTCGGACAATAAGACGGACCCCCATCTTATAAAAAATCTTTTTTTCTGCAATTTTCACCCCAAATTTGGGGTGCGTCTTATGGTCCGGTGCGTCTTATAGTCCGAAAAATACGGTAGATTCCTGCTGGTCAGGGCTCTGTGTTGTACTATGTACCAAATCCAACAAGTTAGATCCTGGTGATCCAGATCCTTTGAAAATAAATTCGCTTTTATCATTCCATGCTATAACATTTTTATTCTGCAGTAATCTGTTAGTAAAAATTCATCCTTCTTTTTATATTGCTGCTTTACGTGGCTGACAATTCTAGTGACCTCTTGATTTTTATCAGGGTCTGAATTTGGCAGTTGTTGGTGATCAGATTCAGGAGCTGATGAGATGCAAAGTTGCTGGTTCATTTGCATTGTGATTAGTATGAACCAAGTATCTCTGTAGTATGGTATTATACATTTTAATTTTCACGTCATCGGGCATGTCACGGCATTGTAAAATCTCTAATCTCATCACCAAGGCGGCGAATAACACCCCATCATATGTTATCTGTAATAGGGGTTTTTTTTTTTGGAGACTAGATACATTTTCACTGTGATAAGGGACGTGTTTCCCTCCAATAAAATACTACATTATAGTTATTGAAAGGGGAACTCTCCTTGCACCTCTATTGAGGTCCAATATTAGCTATTAATGTAAATCTTGACTATTAATAAATAATATCCACTTAGTAATGCCTTAACATTATCTTTTCCTTATATTATATGCTAGCTGAGACCGTGTATCAATAAATTATATTTATTTGACACACAAGTCTATAGTCTATTACATCTACTATATAATTGTCTAAGGGGTACTTCCATCCGTCTGTCTGTCTGTCCCGGAAATACCGCGTCGCTGATTGGTCACGACAGCCAGGACAGGCAGCTGGCGAGACCAATCAGCGATGGCCACAGCCTGGCCGAGAGTTAGTCCCTCCCTACTTCCATCCAGTCAGTGCCCGGCGCCCGCTCCATACTCCCTCCACTCAGCGCTCACACAGGGTTAATGCCAGCGTTAACGGACCGCGTTATGCCGTGGGTAACGCACTCCGTTAATGCTGCTATTAACCCTGTGTGTGACCAACTTTTTACTATTGATGCTGCCTATGCAGCATCAATAGTAAAAAGATGTAATGTTAAAAATAATAAAAAAACAAAAAACCTGCTATTCTCACCTTCCGTAGTCGGCCCAGGCGCGCGGCTGCTGCCAGCTTCCTTTCCCAGAGATGCATTGCGGAATTACCCAGAAGTCTTAGCGGTCTCACAAAACCGCTAAGTCATCTGGGTAATTTCGCAATGCATCCTGGGAACAGAAGATGGCGGCAGCCGCACGCGCATCGGCACAGCTTTGCTTGAGGCCGAAGGGTGAGTATATAACTTTTTTATTTTAATTATTTTTTTTTAACAGGGATATGGTGGCCACACTGCTATATACTATGTTGGCTGTGTTATATACCACGTGGCTGCTATATACTACCTGGCCAGTGTTAGATACTATGTGGGCTGTTATATACTGCGTGGGCTGTGCTATATATTACATGGCCAGTGTTATATACTATGTCGCCTGTCTTATATACTACGTGGCTGCTATATACTGCGTGGGCTGTGTTATATAGTCCGTGGGCTGTGCTATATACTGCGTGGGCTGTGCTATATATTACGTGGCCAGTGTTATATACAGTTTGGGCTGTGTTATATACTGCGTGGCTGCTATATACTGTGTGGGCTGTGTTATATACTGCGTGGGCTGTTATATACTGTTTGGGCTGTTATATACTGCGAGGCCACTGTTATATACTGCATGGCCTGTATTAACGCATCGGGTATTCTACAATATGTATGTATGATTGTATATAGCAGCCACATAGTATATAGCACAGGCCACATAGTATTTGTCTGCTATATACTACATGGCTCTTATATACTACCTGGCCTGTGCTATATACTATGTGGCTGCTATATACATACATACATACATACATACATATTCTAGAATACCCGATGCGTTAGAATCGGGCCACCATCTAGTACATATATTTATATAAATTTCTAGAATATGTATGTAGTTTATTTATGAAGATTTAAGTGTTTAAATCCTGTGCCAATAATACTGCGCCTGTTGCTGATTGGTCAGTGCCGGCTGGGCACGACAAATCAGCGAAACGTGGTTCAAATCCCGCGCCAATTCGCGGCCGGACTGCGCCTGTCGCTGATTGGTCGCGCCAGCCACCCGCGATCAGCAACGCGGGATTTCTGTTACAGACAAACAGACAGAATTAGACGAGTGTGTGTGTGTGCAATTATATATATTATATATTAGTAAATATACCCGTATATACTCGAGTATAAGCCGACCCAGTATAAGCCGACCCCCCTAATTTTGCCACAAAAAACTGGGAAACTTATTGACTCAAGTATAAGCCTAGGGTGGGAAATGCAGCAGCTACCGGTAAATGTCAAAAATAAAAATAGATACCAATAAAAGTAACATTAATTGAGACATCAGTAGGTTACGGGTTATTGAATATCCATATTGAATCAGGAGCCCCATATAATGCTCCATACAGTTCATGATGGGCCCCATAAGATGCTCCATATTAAAATATGCCCCATATAATGCTGCACAAAGGTTAATAATGGCCCCATAAGATGCTCCATAGAAACATTTGCCCCATACAATGCTGCATAAAGGTTGATGGCCCCATAAGATGCTCCACACATTATGGCCCCATGAGATGCTCCACACATTAGGGGCCCCATGAGATGCTCCACACATTAGGGCCCCCATGAGATGCGCCACACATTAGTGGTCCCATGAGATGCTCCACACATTATGGGCCCCATGAGATGCTCCACACATTAGGGGCCCCATGAGATGATCCACACATTAGGGGCCCCATGAGATGCTCCACACATTAGGGGCCCCATGAGATGCTCCACACATTAGGGGCCCCATGAGATGCGCCACACATTAGCGGCCCCATGAGATGCTCCACACATTAGGGGCCCCATGAGATGATCCACACATTAGGGGCCCCATGAGATGACCCACACATTAGGGGCCACATGAGATGCTCCACACATTAGGGGCCCCATGAGATGCTCCATACATTATGGCCCCATGAGATGCTCCACACATTAGGGGCCACATGAGATGCTCCACACATTAGGGGCCCCATGAAATTCTCCACACATTAGGGGCCCCATGAGATGCTCCACACATTAGGGGTCCCATGAGATGCTCCACACATTAGGGGCCCCATGAGATGCTCCATACATTATGGCCCCATGAGATGCTCCACACATTAGGGGCCACATGAGATGCTCCACACATTAGGGGCCCCATGAAATTCTCCACACATTAGGGGCCCCATGAGATGCTCCACACATTAGGGGTCCCATGAGATGCTCCACACATTAGGGGCCACATAAGTTGCTCCACACATTAGGGGACAAATAAGATGCTCCACACATCATGCCACATAAGATGCTCCTAATATTATGCCCCATAAGATGCTACACACATTTGCCCCATTTGCTAGTGCTGCGATTAAAATTAAAAAAAAAATCACATACTCACCTCTCTTCGCTCAGGCCCCCGGCACTTGCGATAGTCACCTTCCAAGTTCCATCGCTGCGCGCTGCTCTGTCTTCCATCCTCCGCACTGACTGTTCAGGCAGAGGGCGTCTGACTTGAACAGTCAGCCAGAGGACGGAAGACAGAGCAGCGCACAGCGATGGAACGAGGAAGGTGACTATAGCGCAATGCTCACCTCCCCCGATATACTCACCTGCTCCCGGCGCGGTCCCTGGCAGTGTCTCACTGTCAGGTGGTCTCCGGGAGCATCTTCCTGTGTTCAGCGGTCACGTACCGCTCATTACAGTCATGAATATGCATGCATATTCATGACTTTAATGAGCGGTAACACGTGACCGCTGAACACAGGAAGAGCTGCCCGGAGACCATCGGACATGCAGGGACTGTGCCAGAAACAGGTGAGTATATCACCGCGCCGCTCCCACTCACCCGCCGAACCCCCGCCGACACTGACTCGAGTATAAGCCGAGAGGGTCACTTTCAGCCCAAAAAAGTGGGCTGAAAATCTCGGCTTATACTCGAGTATATACGGTAATAATAATATATTATTATAAAACCAGAAGGATGTATACAGACTGTGCCCTGCTATCTGACACCATCACACTAACCAGCATGTCTATTCTTCCTACAGGTATGTTCATGCACCCAGCTCTCCAGCCTGCTCTCCTGCCTTGTCTGTCTATAAAGTGCACATAGTACATCACCCAACTTTGCACACAGACTTTCCTCTGCTCCTAGCATTCATATGGTATGCCTTTCAGCTAACCCCAGCTTACCCCAGTGTTATTTATGACATTGTTTACTTTGGCTTGATTGTATGCATCTGGTCCACCCTTAATTCTCTGACCAAGATGAGTAGAGACCACCCCTCTGTGATTCACACCTGAATGCACTTAGTTGTACATATATTGCATAGTACAAGTCTGCAATTACTTTAGTCTGCAGTGTGATTCCTATAAGTGTGTCCAAGAAGTGTGAAGATTTATTTAGAATTAAAACCAGAATTGAACCAGAAGGGAACTGAAGGTAACTGGCCAGTCACTGTAAACAATGCTTCTGTTTGTTTTCACTTTCACCCCTATAATCCTTCACTTTCTGCAAACTCCCCTAATCCCTACTCCTAGTAAAGAACTGTTCATCTCTTCCTCAATCCTCTCCATCCATCTAACCTCCTCCTCAGAACTGTTCCTTAACATACAATCCTCTGTCTCCAAGCACAGACAGCCACCTCATGCCCTCTCCTGCTCCCACCTGCTAACACTTATTCTGCTTCTTCTCACTGCTGGTGATATCTCTCCAAATTCTGGCTCTCCTCACCACATCCCTACAGTCAGTTCTACCTCCCATCCATGCTCTATCACAAATTTCCGTAACCTCTCTAACCTTATACCCATTCACCCAGCCCCCACTTCCCCAGTCCCACTATCAGGAGCTCTGTGGAACGCTCGCTCTGTCTGCAACAAGCTTTCCTACATCCACGATCTTTTTGTTACTCACAAACTTTCCTTCCTCGCCATCACCGAAACATGACTCACCCCTCCTGACACAGCCTCTTCTGCTGCACTCTCGTATGGTGGCTTCCACCTTTCTCATACACCCCGCCCCAGCAGCAAGCATGGTGGAGGAGTTGGTTTTCTCCTGTTAGATAACTGCTCCTTCACCCCAATCCCACTGCCACCCTCTGTTACCCTCCCTTCCTTTGAGGTGCACTCTGTGCGCATCTATGCCCCCACCAACCTCCAACTGGCTGCCATTTACCGCCCCCCAGGGCCAGCCACCACCTTCTTTGACCACTTCACCACCTGGCTACTTCATTTCCTTTCTGCGGACATCCCCACTATCATCATGGGCGACTTCAACATACCCATTGACACTTCCCTCTCAGATGCCACTAAACTTCTATCTCTCACTTCCTCCTTCGGCCTCACTCAATGGTCTTCTGCAGCTACTCACAAAGATGGTCATACATTGGACCTCATCTTCACCCGCCTCGGCTCCTGATCTAACCTCTCTAACTCACCTCTTCCTCTTTCTGACCACAATCTACTCACATTCTCTTCCCTCTCCACTCCTTGTCTATAATCCCCACCCCACAAACTTGCACACCCTCGCAGAAATCTTAAACAACGATCTAAACTCACTCTCTGAATCCCTCCTCCCTCACACAGACAGAAGGTCCCTACACAATGCGGATGACACTGCCACTCTATATAACACAATAGCTGCAGCTTTGGAATCTCTAGCCCCTCTTACACATACCAAAGCTCGCAAAATCAACAGCCCTGGCACACCAGCCTGACCAAAGAACTGAGGTGAGCTTCCAGGGCTGCAGAGCGGAGATGGAAAGATCCCACTCCAATGAGCACTTCATCGTATAGAAACAGTCCCTCACTACTTTCAAGACCACACTCGCCACAGAAAAACAAACCTACTTCTCATCTCTCATATCCTCCCTGTCTCACAACCCTAAACAGTTATTCAACACCTTCAACTCTCTCCTCCGTCCCCCAGCACCTTCTCCCTCATCTCAGCTGAAGACTTTGCTACATTTTTCAAGCAGAAGATTGAGAACATCAGAGAAAGTTTTAGTCGACAACCCCCAGAGCCCTTCCTCCCAACTACACAGCCCTCCACCTTCAAAACCAACTTCTCCACCATTACAGAAGATTGACTCTCTACTCTACTCTCAAGATCGCATCTCACCACCTGTGCACTTGACCCGATCCCTTCCCACTTCATCCCAAACCTTGCCACAGTCTTCATCCCAACTCTAACCCATCTCTTCAACCTACCACTAACTGGTGTTTTCCCGTTAAGCTTTAAACAAAAGGCCCTCTCTTGACCCATCCTTTGTATCTAGCTATCGCCCTATATCACTTCTCCCCTATGCCTCAAAACTACACAACACATCCATCTTGAACTGTCCTCCCATCTATCTTCCTGCTCCCTCCTCGACCGCTTACAATCAGGCTTCCGGTCCCACCACTCCACTGAAACTGCCCTAAGGTCACCAATAGCCTATTAACTGCCAAGAGCAAGCGACACTACTCTATCCTCCTCCTCCTGGACCTGTCCTCTGCCTTTGACACAGTGGACCATTCCCTATTACTTCAGACCCTCTCATCCCTTGGCATCACAGACCTGGCCCTATCCTGGATCTCATCATACCTAACTGACCAAACATTCAGCGTCTCCCATTCACACACCACCTCCTCACCTCGGCCCCTATCTGTCGGAGTCCCGCAAGGTTCAGTTCTAGGGCCCCTGCTCTTCTCCATTTACACTTTTGGCCTGGGACAGCTCATAGAATCTCACGGTTTTCAGTATCATCACTATGCTGATGACACACAGATCTACATCTCTGGACCAGATATCACCACCCTACTAACCAGAATCCCTCAATGTCTATCCGCTATTTCATCCTTCTTCTCTGCTAGATTTCTAAAACTTAACATGGACAAAACAGAATTCATTGTCTTTCCCCCATATTACGCGACCCCCCCCCACCAACGAACTTATCTATTACAGTAAACGGCTGCCCACTCTCCCCAGTCCCACAAGCTCGCTGTCTCGGGGTACTCCTTGACACTGATCTCTCCTTCAAACCGCATATCCAAGCCCTTTCCACTTCCTGCCGCCTTCAACTGAAAAATATTTCACGGATCCGTTCATTCCTAAACCAAGAATCTGCCAACAACCTAGTCCATGCCCTCATCATCTCCCGCCTCGACTACTGTAACCTCCTGCTCTGTGGCCTCCCCTCGAACACTCTCGCACCCCTCCAATCTATTCTAAACTCAGCTGCCCGACTAATCCACCTGTCCCCCCGCTATTCCCCGGTATCTCCCCTCTGTCAATCCCTTCACTAGCTCCCCATTACCCAGAGACTCCAGTACAAAAGCCTAACCATGACATACAAACCAATCCACAACCTGTCTCCTCCATACATCTGTGACCTCGTCTCCCGGTACTTTCCTGCACGCAAGCTCCGATCCTCACAAGATCTCCTTCTCTACTCCCCTCTTATCTCCTCTTCTCACTATCGCATACAAGATTTCTCTCGCGCATCACCCCTACTCTGGAACTCTCTACCATAACATATCAGACTCTCAACCCACCAAAACCTTCAAGAAGAACCTAAAGACCTACCTCTTCCGGCAAGCCTACAACCTGCAGTAACCACTGATCGACCAAACCACTGCACGACCAGCTCTATCCTCACCTACTGTATCCTCACCCATCCCTTGTAGATTGTGAGCCTTCGCGGGCAGGGTCCTCTCTCCTCCTTTACCAGTTGTGACTTGGAATAAATAGCGTAATAATAATAATATTATATACACACACAGTTGTGGCCAAAAGTATTGAAACCCCTGCAATTGCAAACACAAATTCTTTGTTATTATTATCTTCATTTATCTTGTCTTAAAAAATTGTGAAACTGAAATTATGTTTTATATTCTAGGTTCTTCAAAGTAGCCACCTTTTGCTTTGATGACTGCTTTGCACACTCTTGGCATTCTCTTGATTAGCTTCAAGAGGTAGTCCCCGGAAATGGTCTTCCAACAATCTTGAAGGAGTACCCAGAGATGCGTAGCACTTGTTGGCCCTTTTGCCTTCACTCTGCGGTCCAGCTCACCCCAAACCTTCTCGATTGGGTTCAGGTCTGGTGACTGTGCACCCCATCACTCTCCTTCTTGGTCAAATAGCCCTTACACAGCCTGGAGGTGTGTTTGGGGTCATTGTCCTGTTGAAAAATAAATGACGGTCCAACTAAATGCAAACCGGATGGAATAGCATGCCGCTGCAAGAAGCTGTGGTAGCCATGCTGGTTCAGTATGCCTTCAATTTTGAATAAATCCCCAACAGTGTCACCAGCAAAGCATCCCCACACCATCACACCTCCTCCTCCATGCTTCACAGTGGGAACCAGGCATGTAGAGTTTATCAGTTCACCTTTTCTGCATCGCACAAAGACACGGTGGTTGGAACCAAAGATCTCAAATTTGGACTCATCAGACCAAAGCACAGATTTCCACTGGTCTAATGTCCATTCCTTGTGTTCTTTAGCCCAAACAAGTCTCTTCTGCTTGTTGCCTGTCCTTAGCAGTGGTTTCCTAGCAGCTATTTTACCACGAAGGCCTCCTGCACAAAGTCTCATCTTAACAGTTGTTGTAGAGATGTGTCTGCTGCTAGAACTCTTTGTGGCATTGACCTGGTCTCTAATCTGAGCTGCTGTTAACCTGCGATTTCTGAGGCTGGTGACTCGGATAAACTTATCCTCAGAAGCAGAGGTGACTCTTGGTCTTCCTTTCCTGGGGACGGTCCTCATGTGAGCCAGTTTCTTTGTAGCACTTGATGGTTATTTCCACTGCACTTGGGGACACTTTCAAAGTTTTCCCAATTTTTCGGACTGACTGACCTTCATTTCTTAAAGTAATGATGGCCACTCGTTTTTCTTTGCTTAGAATTTGTATTATGGCAAGAAAAAAGCAGCTAACAGTCTATTCAGTAGGACTATCAGCTGTGTATCCACCAGACTTCTGCACAACACAACTGATGGTCCCAACCCCATTTATAAGGCAAGAAATCCCACTTATTAAACCTGACAGGGCACACCTGTGAAGTGAAAACCATTTCCGGTGACTACCTCTTGAAGCACATCGAGAGAATGCCAAGATTGTGCAAATCAGTCATCAAAGTAAAAGGTGGCTACTTTGAAGAACCTAGAATATGAGACATAATTTCAGTTGTTTCACACGGTTTTGTTAACCCCTTCATGACCTTGGGATTTTCAGTTTTTCCGTGTTCGTTTTTCGCTCCCCTCCTTCCCAGAGCCATAACTTTTTTATTTTTCCGTCAATATGGCCATGTGAGGGCTTATTTTTTGCGGGACTAGATGTACTTTTGAACGTCATCATTCGTTTTAGCATGTCGTGTACTAGAAAACGGGAAAAAAATTCCAAGTGCAGTGAAATTGCAAAAAAAGTGCAGTCCCACACTTGTTTTTTGTTTGGCTTTTTTACAAGGTTCACTAGATGCTAAAACTGACCTGCCATTTTGATTCTCCAGGTCATGACGAGTTCATAGACACCTAACATGACTAGGTTATTTTTTATCTAAGTGGTGAAAAAAAAGTCCAAACTTTGCTAAAAAAAAAAAAAAATTGTGCCATTTTCCAATACCCGTAGCGTTTCCATTTTTCATGATCTGGGGTCGGGTGAGGGCTTATTTTTTTGCGTGCCGAGCTGGCGTTTTTAATGATACCATTTCGGTGCAGATACGTTCTTTTGATCGCCCGTTATTGCATTTAATTGCAGTGTCACGGCGACCAAAAAAACGTAATTCTGGCGTTTCGAATTTTTTTATCGCTATGTTGTTTAGCGATCAGCTTAATGCTTTTTTTTATTGATAGATCGGGCGATTCTGAACGCGGCGATACCAAATATGTGTAGGTTCGATTTTTTTTTATTGATTTATTTTGAATGGGGCGAAAGGGGGGTGATGTAAACTTTTATATTTTTTATTTTTTTCACTTTTTTTTACTTTTTTACTTTTGCCATGCTTCAATAGCCTCCATGGGAGACTAGAAGCTGGCACAACGCGATCGCTGCTATGCAGCAGAAATGCAGGTGTGCTGTGAGCGCCGACCACAGGGTGGTGCTCACAGCTACCGGCTATCAGTAACCATAGAGGTCTCAAGGACCTCTATGGTTATTATACAGAAGCATCGCTGACCCCCGATCATGTGACGGGGGTCAGCGATGCGCTTATTTCCGGCCGCCTGGCCGGAAGCGACGGTTAAATGCTGCTGTCTGCGTTTGACAGCGGCATTTAACTAGTTAATAGCGGCGGGTGAATCGCGATTTCACCCGCCGCTATTGCGGGCACATGTCATCTGTACAAAACAGCTGACATGTCCTGGCTTTGATGCGGGCTCACCGCCGGAGCCCGCATCAAAGCGGGGGTTCTGACCTCCAACGTACTATCCCAAGGTCAGAAAGGGGTTAAATATATACAGTTAGTCCTCGGTTTACGACGGTATCAGGTTACATCGTTTTGTGTTTACGACACTTTATACGACGCCTCATTCCGACTTACGATGTTTTGCGTCGTAAGTCGAACTACGTACAGGGGCGGAACAATAGAGTCCAGTACTGTACACCGTACCCAGTTACAGAGGAAACCGAGTCTCCTGCACGCCATAACACCCTTCATTATGGCTCCCAAACGTAAGATAGACTCATCTGATACCAGTGCATCAAAGAAAAGGAAGGCCATCACCATGGAGGTGAAAGTGGATATCATAAGGCGATCTGATAAGGGGGAAACACTAACAAAAATTGGCAGGTCATTAGGACTTAGTCGTTTGACTGTCGCTACGATTATCAAGGATAAAGATCGTATCCTTGAACATGTGAAAGGATCTGCTCCTATGAAAGCGACAGTGATAAAGCAGCATAGTGGGCTTATTATTGAGATGGAAAGATTACTGGTGCTTTGGTTGGAAGACCAAAATCAATGCCGTATCCTTGTGAGCCTTATGGTTATTTAGGAGAAGGCTAGGCGACTGTTTGAGGCGTTGAAAAGAGAAAAGGGGGAAGGAAGTGAAAGTGAAGAATTTGTGGCGAGTAGGGGTTGGTTTATGAGGTTTAAGGATCGTGCCAATTTCCATAACATTAAAGTGCAAGGTGAAGCTGCTAGTGCTGATGAGAAAGCAGCAACTGAGTTTCCTAAAGCATTGGCTGAGATAATTGAGGACGGTGGTTACTGTGCTCAACATGTGTTCAATGTGGATGAGACAGGCTTGTTTTGGAAACGTTTGTCTAGCTGTACGAACATCGCCAAGGAGGAGAAGTCAGCAACAGGTCTACCTGTAATTCCACATGTGTTAATTCAAGGTTTTGATGCCTTCAGTGTGAATGTACAATTTTCATAGTCATGAAAATACAGAAAAATCTTTAAATGAGGTGTGTCCAAACTTTTGGTCTGCACTATATATATATATATATATATATATATATATATATATATATATATATATATATATATATATATATCTCTATGTGGACCTTTCTTTGTTTTAAGGCAGTTGAGACACACATGGAATCCATGGCTCTACACCTATATTTGGGACACTAGTGAGGGCATTATTTATGTAGTATACATGCGGATGAGATTATATACATAAACATGCACTATACATATCTCTATATAAATAAGTGCATTTTGGGGCACTTACCTTCTACACTCTGTATGCACAATTATTTGCCTGTTAGGAGACTTATTATTATCGGTATTGCAAAACCTAAGAGAGGCCGTATAAGGGTATGTTTCCACGTTCAGGAAACGCTGCGTTTTAGACGCTGCGTTTTTCCGCAGCGTCAAAAACGCAGCATCCAGATGTTACAGCATAGTGGAGGGGATTTCATGAAATCCAGACTCCACTATGCGTTAAAAAACGCATGCGTTTTTGCCGCGAAAACGCATACGTGGTGCGTTTTTTCTAAACGCAGCATGTTGCTACTATGAGCAAAACACGCAGGTACACCGCAGGTGACCTGCCAGTGACCTCAGGTGCAGTTTTGGTCAGGATTTTACCTGCATAAAATCCTGACCAAAGCCTGAAGCAAAACTGAACGTGGAAACATACCCTAAATCTTCCGGTCTGCTTTAGTAGACGCTTCTTTTTCTTTATGGGCTGTGAGGGTTCTTATAGCTTTGCGTTACTTCTTTAGTATACTTTATTGTTGCTCTTTCATCTTTTTAGGATGTTTAAAGCAATCTCCCCTGTAATTAAATTGTTGCTCACATTGCGCAAAATAGATTTTCTAACAGCGGGAGTTGCGTTCACCAGTGTTTTTAAGAAAGCCCATTTACCCCGGAGTCTCTCAGACATCTTTACAACTCTGGGTACATAGCGTAGAATGTCCGATTCTGTGTAAATTCACTTTTTAGAAGTGTTTTTCTTTTGAACATAGACTGCTAGCAATGCTGGTGGGAACAACCCAATCCTTAAGTGAAGATCCTCAGGGGTATTGTCCCTCAAACCTAGCAGCAAGTAACCACAAGGCTCCCGCGTGGCATCTTCAAAGGTTCTAAGAAAAATTATGTTTATCCGGGATACATCTGACGGGCTAGTGTCACAATTTGTAATTTAGCTTGTGGATTATTAAAAAGAACCATATACCGTATTTTTTGGCATATAAGATGCACTTTTTCCCCCCCAAAAAAGGGGGGAAAATGGGGGGTGCGTCTTATATTCGCAATGCAGGCTTACCGTGGCGGCAGAGGTGCGGTGGCAGAGGTGCGGCGGCAGAGGTGTGGCAGCAGAGGTACGGAGATGAGGAGGCGCAGTGAGCGGGGTCCCTTTTCCACGTGAGGTGATGCAGCAGCCCGGTAAGGCAGCAGAGCCGGGTGAATCCTGATGTTATCGGTGGGCGCGGCCATCTTCCTGAGGCCGCACGTTCGCAAATGGAGCTCTGCTGCCCGGGGCTTCAGGAAAATGGCCGCGGGATGCCGCGCGTGCGCAGATGGGGATCGCGGCGGCCATTTTCCTGAAGCCCCGGGCAGCAGAGCTCCATCTGCGAACGCGCGGCCTCAGGAAGATGGCCGCGCCCACCGATATCAACAGGATTCACCCAGCTCTGCTGCATTACCGGCTGCTGCATCACCTCACCGGGACTTTGGACTCTGTATACTCCATCCTTTTGCTTCCCAGGATGGGTGCAGCAAGGATCTCGTGGGCACATGGACTGGAGATGATGGAGGTAGTGGTGTACATTGTGAAGCGAGTATTCCACAGGCGCTCAGATGTCTGAGTCCTTGCCGCTTCCCAGCGCTCCTCAGCACCGCATGGCACAAGATTTGGCCAAAAGTTGCGAGCCCATCCACCAAACGTCAAGGTGATCTCAGAATGGATGGGTAACTAACCTGTCTGCCTAGTGTGAACACTTACCTATGGCTAATAACATGGTAAAGCCAAACACAGTTGGTTCTAACCTTACTATAAATGCAGGCTTTACCATGTTATTAGCCATAGGTAAGTGTTCACACTAGGCAGACAGGTTAGTTACCCATCCGTTCTGAGATCACCTTGACGTTTGGTGGATGGGCTCGCAACTTTTGGCCAAATCTTGTGCTAAGAATCTCATGTGTTTTTTCATAAATTTCCCAAGCCATTATGCTATTCACATTTCATATATTGCACATTTCCTTGCCTTAGCACAGTACATTTTGAGTGCAGCCATTGATCTATATGCTATATGACTTTTTTTGGTTATGCACCAGTTCAGACTAGATGGCTGTTCAGTCAGTTTTTTCTATATTTACTATGTACTTTTTCTGACATGAACGCCCCGCCCTTCACCGTGCTGTGATTTTAACTACATCCAAACACAGTTGGTTCTAACCTTACTATAAATGCAGGCTTTACCATGTTATTAGCCATAGGTAAGTGTTCACACTAGGCAGACAGGTTAGTTACCCATCCGTTCTGAGATCACCTTGACGTTTGGTGGATGGGCTCGCAACTTTTGGCCAAGTCTTGTGCTAAGAATCTCATGTGTTTTTTCATAAATTTCCCAAGCCATTATGCTATTCACATTTCATATATTGCACATTTCCTTGCCTTAGTACAGTACATTTTGAGTAGCAGTAATGTGTCGGTCATAGTCAGACTTTTGAGCATCAAAACATTCATAATACACCTTACTTCTGTACTGCTGCACTTTAACAGACACCATTTATTCACTTGCTATTTTCCTCCCTTGTCTGTACATCCAAACATCCACACTCTGGCATGTTTGCCTTTTTCAATATTGGTCCCACATCTTTCACTGCTTCCTTTCCCTCTCTGTCTTTTACAATCTGCAAAGCGGTTCTCGATTCCATTGGGGCCCTGACTGCACACAGAACAAGTTGCCCATGGCTTCAACTTATTCTTCAGACAGCTCACCTGTGTTCTGCAAACGCCCTTTTTAGTGTGCCTGTACCCTATCTACGAGCGGCCACACGTGGCAAGTCAGAGCGAGTGTCAAGGATTACTGGGAAGGCTTTTTCCACCTCTCACCCGTAAGATCAGCTGACTAGAAAAGGAAGGCCAATGTGTTAGGCCTCTAACCCACTAGCTCAGCTCAATGGGCGGGAAGGCTTTCCACCTCTGACCCGCAACAAAAACCAGCTGACTAGCAAGAAGGCCCTCATGTGTTAGGCCTCTAACCTACTATATCAGCAGTGCAGTTGGCTACCTTCTCTGTTCATCCTCAATTTGCTATATATCAATCACTTAACTTGAAGCAGGTGAATCTTTTTACCAATCTTTCAATCATACTGATAACCAATCAATCTTTCACAAATTTGCTCTAAAATAGGCACCATATTTTACTTTCAATTTCCAACTTCAAATTACAATATTTCTTTCTACTTCAATACAGTACTATTGTTTTAAAGACAAATCTTCCAGCGCGTACTACACCAAGAACAGAATATACAGAGAACACATTTACCCCTCTCTTCAGGCACTCAGCGGAGATAAGAACTCACAGCATCCCTCCAAGGAGAAATTCAAAAGCAATCGCGCAGGGGCTACATCTACCCCTCCCATCAGAATTTTAGAAATTTTGTGTATTTCACACAGAAACAGAATGCAGCTGTTCTCAGACTTAATTCATTTCTACAAACCCTTCATCCTCTGGGAATCAAATACAGTTTCTCTATACAGGCAGATCACTGTACAATTTGAATAAGATGATTCTGACCACGTCCAGTCAAAACCCATTGAAAACCTGTCAATGTCAAACCATATATAACATAAGTTTCACTGAATCTCAGATGTAAATTAAAAATATCCACAACTCATCCGTCCTGGACCCTCAGCAACAATTGGATAAGTAATGATTCATTCATATGTGCTCATTCAGGGATTTCTTTATTTCCTTTCACTTTTCAGTTGATTTTCACAAGAAGAAGATCCCTTATCTCAATCACTCCACCTAATTCAGCTCAAATTGAGTTGAAAAATGTCTTCTGTCACATACAGAGGACCACACCTAACGGAACCCCTCATCAATCAGGGATTTATTTATCCCTTATCTCAATTACTCTCCTCTCACCACATTCAGAGGTTCTCATAGACATACATACAAGGATTAGCACAGCCTGACTATTTTGCATTTTGGAATTAACACAACTTATGTAAAACTGCAGCAGTGTCCACTGACACTCAGAGTACTTTAGGCCAAAATAACAGAAACCACAGCCCTATACAAAATACAGCTTCATATAATGTACTGCCAATCCAAAATGACCAAAATAACAACACTGCACAGAGTCTATCCCAGCTCTGCACTACACAGTACACAACAAATTAGTATATTGACAGATTAACAATTATTATCTTATTACTCTATTATTCAACTCTCAAACAGACAAAACCAAAGCCTCACTGGTGATGTCGGTTCTTTGAACCGTGTTCGCAGCCTTTGTGGAATTACGCCCTCTATTGACAAGCACGCTTGGAGAAAAAGGAAGATGCACACAGATCGTGAGCAAAGTCACTTTTATCTGATATAAGAAGCAAGAGGCAGTATTTTATACCATTTACAACAACTGTAACTCATGTAGCCCTCCCCCGTTACCCCGGGTCATGCGGACCTTTATTTCCCATGTACCCAGAACATGCTGTTTGCCAACTATTGAAAACATGTAAGATAAGTATAAAATCCTTGAATTGTAGACTACAAGACTACTGCCTCATAAGAAAAAATTCTAAACACATTCTAGCAATTAAAGGCAAAAGGCAATTAAAAGCAAAACATTAACCCTTTTATATCATGGCATTATTGAATTTAATAGGACTCTTTTGCCGTGCCATACGCAGAATAGCATCTCTGTCTTTACAATTGAGGAGACGTGCCAGAAAAGGTCTAGCTAGACTGCCCGTAACAAAGAGATTTTGTAGGGACTCTATGAGCCCTTTCCACAGAAAATGTGGAGCAGAATTCATCTCCAAAAGTATCCTTTAGCCAACCTTCCAGGAATTGCTCAGGCTGCAGGACTTCCGAATGCTCCGGTAATCCAATGATTCGTATGTTATTCCGGCGCAGTCTATTTTTCAGATCATCTGCCTTTTGCTTCCAGGCATTTATGGAGCCAGCCACTTTTCAACTTAGTCTCTATAGGTGTAAGATAGTCCTCCAAGTGGGATACTCTTGATACAACTTCTGTGATGCGCCTCCCCATGGTTTGCATATCTTGCCGGAGGCGCCCTACTTCAGAGTGCACATCCTCTATTTTTCCGGTTAGGGATGTTCTAGTTAAAGATATGGCTTGCATTAACTGTTCGGATGCCTGTTTAAGATTAAGATCCTCTTGGTCACCACATTTTCACTAACAGAAATATGTTTTTTACTCTGATCCGCAGTCTTAGCATGTGATGGATTATTCCTGAGAGATCGTGCATTACCAGATGGATCAATCATTGCAAACTTCTAGTTTGTTTGCCATCCCTAACCCTTTTGAACGATTCATGGTTAACAAATATAAAGTATAGCAAGTTGAAAAAAAGTGTATTTATACAGTCCCTTCTTCCTCTATTTCCAGTTGCACCAGTATTATTACAAAGTAGATATACACTTGTCTAGGCACAGTAATATAGAGGAGTGCAAACAGCTCCGAGTATTTAGTAAGGTAGAGCGCTGGGTTTTATGGGAAATCTGAAACTGTTGCACAAGTCCTGTGTAGCAGAATGAGCTTCATTTCTCAGGTACCTCCAGGATATAGTCGCACTGCTCCATCAGTCCCTCCAGGAGCAAAGGTCACAGCTCCGTGCCTCCTGCCACCGGAGTGCTCAGTAGAAGATGGCTGCCATCCTCCACAGGCCTTATGTCCCGTCGGAGCTTCCTCAGAGCCCGACACACCAGAGCTGCGCGACGCACTTCCCCAGGAGCCGGAGACCACCAGGAGCCCAGGGGACTACACTGCTTGCAGGTAAACTCGCTCAGGGCTTTAACAAAGTCAGAATTGTGACATGATTATAGGAGCTCTGTCTGGACGCGTCCTCTCCGCTCCACTACATTGCCACACCCCCTAGTGTGAATTCTTTGGTGGCTAGAAAGAGAGTGTTTCTTCACAAAACATTTTCCACATTCTGAACAGGAAAAAGGCTTCTCCCCTGTGTGGGTTTTCTGGTGGCTATCAAGATTCGTTTTCCTGGTAAAACATTTCCCACATTCTGAACACGAAAAAGGCTTCTCCCCTGTGTGGGTTTTCTGGTGGCTAACAAGATTCGACTTGTGGTTAAAACATTTCCCACATTCTGAACAGGAAAAAGGCTTCTCCCCTGTGTGAGATCTATGGTGTCTGATAAGAACTTTTTTATCTAGAAAACATTTCCCACATTCTACACAGGAAAAAGGCTTCTCCCCTGTGTGGGTTTTCTGGTGGCTAACAAGATTCGACTTGTGGTTAAAACATTTCCCACATTCTGAACATGAAAAAGGCTTCTCCCCTGTGTGAGATCTATGGTGTCTGATAAGAACTTTTTTATCTAGAAAACATTTCCCACATTCTAAACAGGAAAAAGGCTTCTCCCCTGTGTGAGTTTTTTGGTGGGTAACAAGATGCGCTTTGTGGTTAAAACATTTCCCACATTCTGAACAGGAAAAAGGCTTCTCCCCTGTGTGAGTTTTTTGGTGGGTAACAAGATGCGCTTTGTGGTTAAAACATTTCCCACATTCTGAACAGGAAAAAGGCTTCTCCCCTGTGTGAGATCTATGATGTCTGATAAGAACTTTTTTATTTGTAAAACATTTCCCACATTCTGAACAGGAAAAAGGCTTCTCTCCTGTGTGGGTTTTCTGGTGGGTAACAAGATTCGCTTTCTGGTTAAAACATTTCCCACATTCTGAACAGGAAAAAGGCTTCTCCCCTGTGTGAGATCTATGATGTCTGATAAGACGTGATTTATGTAGAAAATTTTTCCCACATTCTGAACAGGAAAAAGGCTTCTCTCCTGTGTGAGTTCTTTGGTGGGTAACAAGCTGCGCTTTCAGAATAAAACTTTTCCCACATTCTGAACATGAAAATGGCTTCTCCCCTGTGTGAATTCTCTGGTGACTGACAAAATCTGATTTCTGGTTAAAACATCTCCCACACTTGGAACAAGAAAATCTATTGTCTGCTTTGTGAAGGTTTTGTTGTTTGAGAAAGGACTTTTCTAGGGGGAAACTATTTCCAGATTCTGAAAATGAAAATGTCTTCATTGCTTTAGGAACAGTTTGTTTTATAATGCTTATTTTGTGACTTTGATTTTCATTAGTACTAGGCAATGAATCAGAAGACAGGACCTGTTCCAAAGGACCAGATGACAGATCTTTGCTGTGAAGGGATGATGGTATATTTGGAATAATGGCATTCACTTCAATTGTATCCTGTGGGATCTCAAGATTATCTGATTTAAACATTGAAGATGTCAGCTGTCCGGCTGATCTCCTGGTACGGTCATCTGCCAAGAATAAAACCAATTATTATTTTAGCATAAAATATCCTTAAAGTCTATATTTTTGAACATTTCTACTTAAACAGTCTGTAAAAATGGCAAGTTAGCCAAGAGCTGAGATGCTGGAGGCGGAGCCAAGAGCGGAGACACTGGAGGCGGAGACGCTGGAGGCGGAGCCAAGAGCAGAGACGCTGGAGGTGGAGCCATAAGCGGAGACGCTGGAGGCAAAGCCAAGAGCCAGAGGGTGCAGAACCACAGATTGTAGCGAGCAAAGCTGAGAGGCACAGAACCACAGGTTGTGGCAGATCTGAGCAGAAAAGCACAGAGCCACAGGTAGTAGCGAACAGAGCAGAGAGGTAACGCAGAGGTAAACACAGCAGTGAGAATGGTAAACAAACAAAGAAGGAACAGGAACGGACATAGACCAGAGTTCAGACACAGAAGTAACGGAACACAGATAAAGGCCTGAGAATTGCAGCCCTCAGAGACAGGAAGCAGACACGACCTGGCAGCTCAGTAGCAAATGCTAACTGAGGGAAACAGTTTGCTCAGGCATCCTCCAATGGGTGAGGATGCCTTAAGTATCAGAGGCCTCTAGGATATTGGCCAGGGACACCTTAGGGAGTTGCACACAGTCTCAATAAGAATCCAGAGTTGCTGGCGCCGCCCCCTATGCACACAGCCAGGAAGTGTACACAGAGTAAGCGACCATGGAGCACATGGCATGGAGCCGGCAGCAGACAGATCTCACAGCATGGCACTGGGTGAGTGAGTTGATGTAACAGGCAGGTTGGGAATGGAAGGCCATGCAGTGATGCCGGCAGGGTTGTTACAGTGTGTATGCTGTCAGCTGCAGTAATCTGCTTCCTGTTTTAGCCAATTGGAAAGCACCACACCTTTTTTTAATCAGATACATTTGTATTAACCATAACAAGATTTACAACAGATCACATGTTCATACTCATTTTATGTTTTTACATTAAATTATCCCCCCCATGGAGGCCTTATCAGGAGCAAACAATAATTTGTCCATAGTTGACAATATCAAACAGAGTTCCAGTTTACCATAAGTTGTACTCTATAATACTATATACTGGTTGAACATTAATTAATCCTATCCAACCACGGCTGCCATAATTTATGGAAGAAATCCAGCTCGTCTCTCCTGGTGTAAATACTTTTCTCAAATTCAATTATGTGGTTCGTTTGAGCAATGAATTCGGGTCTGGACGGAGGCTCCTCTCTAACCCAATATTTTGCAATCATTTTCCTTGCAGCAAACAATAACGCACCCATACACCACTCCAATGCAGTTCAACACTACAATCCAATAGGAGGACAATCTGGGACAATGCCAAAGCATATGCAATATGTCCGCCTGAGATTGAGAACACCTTGGGCAATTAGAATTGGACTTCGAAAGAATAACACCTTACTAAAGCTTGAAGAATATTGCTGGAATCTGCCAGATACAGCCTTGATCTCCTCTAGTTCAGTCCTCTGTGCTCAGCTCCCGGCTTGTGTATTTGTTTCCTGTTGTGACCCCGGCCTGTTTACTGACTACTCTTATATCTCCTGAGTTAGTATTTTCTCTGGCCTCTTGGTTCTGACATGGTTATCTGTCTATTCTTCTTCCCATCTTACTCCACAGAACAGCAGGTAACACTGTGCCCCAAGCCCAGGGGTCTCTGTGTAAGTCCAAATCCATATAGAGAGGTTAAAGAAGTTAAAGGATAATGGGCAAAACTGTGACTCTAGACAATAACACATCTACTGAAATGATCAAGCTGAACAATCATCCTCAGGAAAACAAAAAAAGAGTAGTGGTGAAACTTCTCTGTCGTAATTGGAGTATGGGACTCAGTGGCTCTAAGCAATATAAACTATCGTAAGGACCAATATTTTCTGTCAGATAAATGTCAAGAAGAAATATTAAGACATTTAAATAGAACTTTTTATAATAGTGCAGAGCTGAAGGATCTTAAATTTAGATCTCGTGAACTTGGAAGAGGTAATTGAAACTTTTTTTAAACACTACCAGTGAGTTGCAGAGTCAGATTAGTGAGGCAGGCCGATCCCACCACAACCAAACTATCACACAGAATGAACATGTAATAAAAAAAAAAAAGTTGCATCCTCAACAACAACGTATGTATGAGGGGAGAACTCCAACACTAAACCTGAGTTGCACTCATTTATGGTGGACCATTGGCGCTACTATGAGTCCTGACCAGAAGAGTAGAGAAAGCATTAGCGCCCCCATTTCAGGAGAGATTGTGCAGTAATCTGAATTCGTTAGGATTGAAAATATAATGTAATTTATGACGTGGAGTGAATCCATGAAACCAGGGCTCGAGCCATGCCAACACATCTCCTGCAGGCATGAATAAATGTACAGTGGG
Source organism: Ranitomeya variabilis (assembly GCF_051348905.1). Lineage (NCBI taxonomy): Eukaryota > Metazoa > Chordata > Amphibia > Anura > Dendrobatidae > Ranitomeya > Ranitomeya variabilis. The sequence goes on along the minus strand of NC_135235.1, from coordinate 716,722,787 downwards.
TACAGAAAGTATTCAGACCCCTTTACATTTTTCGCTCTTTCATTGTAGCCATTTGGAAAATTCAAAAAAGTTCATTTTTTTTTCATTAATGTACACTCTACATCCCATCTTGACTGAAAAAAACCCAGAAATGTAGAAATTTTTGCAAATTTAATAAAAAAGAAAAACTGAAATATCACATGGTCATAAGTAGTCAGACCCTTTGCTCATACACTCATATTTAAGTCACATGCTGTCCATTTCCTTGTCATCCTCCTTGAGATGGTTCTACACCTTCATTGGAGGCCAGCTGTGTTTAATTAACCCCCGTAGCCTTTTTCAGTTTTGCGTTTTCATTTTTCACTCCCCTTCTTCTCAGAGCCATAACTTTTTTATTTTTCTGTTAATATGGTCATGTGAGGGCTTGTTTTTTGCGGGACAAGTTGTACTTTTGAATGCCACCATTGATTTTACCATGTTATGTACTAGAAAAATGGAAAAGATTCCAAGTGCGGTGAAATTTAAAAAATAAAAGTGCAATCTCACACTTGTTATTTGTTTGGCTTTTTTATTAGGTTCACTAAATGCTGAAACTGACCGGCCATTATGATTCTCCAGGTCATTATGAATTCATAGACACCAAACATGTCTAGGTTCTTTTTTATCTATGTGGTGAAGAAACAAAAAAACTAAAACTAACGGGGTCTTCCGTGCTGAAGTACCTCTTTAGTACCACCCCGTGTTTCAGGAGGTCCACTCTGCTTTAGCTGGAGTCTGAATGAAGGACGCTGGCTGGAATTCCTTGATTACATGGGCGCATATAAAATATCACTGCTTCTCCACGTATTTCCAGTATGACAACACTTTACTCACAGGACACAGAATATATATTACACAGGTACAGAGGGCAGGCCTATTGAAAAGCGGCAGGCCAGACATACATTACAATAGCCGCAGGGGGCCGGAGCCTGCCGATATTTACTGTGGGAATTACAAAGGTGAGAGAGGTCAGAAGGGGGACATCTTGTCCCCTCTGCCCAGGGTTGCAGCCTGTGGGCTGATGCATTAGTGACATGCCTCACACATGGAAACTATTATACATACATATAACTGCACAACATAATCTGGGTGCTGAGGGGTTCCGTAACACGGCTCCCCCTTTTCAGCGACGCGATCGGCATACATAGTTTGATCCTTAACGGATCGGTTTGGAGATGACCAAAGTTTATGGGGTTGGTACAAGTTCCGTTTGTTGACTTTGTCCATAGGCGTTACCGTTTTGTTTGCCGGGTCTGTAGTGGATGGTGAAGTCCAGAGGTTGTAGGGCTAAACTCCACCGCAGTAATCTGGCGTTGTCTCCGGAGACCTGATTAGGCCAGACTAGGGGATTATGGTCCGTTAAGAGGCAAAACTGTCGTCCATACAAATATGGTTGCAACTTTTTGAGTGCCCATACTACCGCCAGGCACTCCTTCTCGATGGCCACAAAGCTTACTTTATGGGGCAGTAGTTTCCGACTCAGGTAAGCTACCGGGTGTTCTTGGCCGTCCGGCCCGACTTGGCTCAGTACTGCCCCCAATCCAAACATAGAAGCGTCTGTGTGAACAAGGAAACGTTTAGTTGGATCAGGTGCGGCCAATACAGGGGTATTGGTGAGGGCGTCCTTTAGCTGGCGGAAGGCATCCTTACACTCTGGGGTCCAGGTTACCTGGCGGGGTTGGTTCTTACGGGTCAGATCAGCGAGGGGCTTGGCTACGCTGCTGTAATTGGGAACAAATTTCCTGTAATAGCCCGCTGTCACTAGAAACGCCATGACCTGGGTTTTAGTGCGTGGGGTGGGCCATTGTTGTGAATTTGGTTTCTGGGCTCCCCCGGTGGTCACTGGTGGTACTGAACTTGTGTGCTTCATCGCCTCTGTTCACCTGTTTCCATCAGGATGTGGGAGTTGTCTATTTAGCCTTGCTCCTCAGTCATTTCTATGCCGGCCAACAATGTTACCAGAAGCCTTTCTGTTGCATGTTCCTGCTCCTAGACTACTATCAGCTAAGTTGGACTTGTAGTCCTAAGTTTGTTTTGCATTTTTGTTCCAGTTCTCTGTGTTTGAATATTTCTGAGGCTGGAAGCTCTTGTGAGCTGAAATTGCCACTCTGGTGTCATGAGTTGATATTAGAGTCTTAAAGTAATTTCAGGATGGTGTTTTGAAAGGGTTTTCAGCTGACTGTGTAGTTCCCTTTTCTGTCTTCCTACTATCTAGTAAGCGGACCTCAATTTGCTAAACCTATCTTCATACTTCGTATGTCAATTTCCTCTAAAATCACCGACATTATATGTGGGGGCTACTGTCTGCCTTTTGGGGAAAATTTCTCTAGAGGTAAGCCAGGTCTGTATTTTCCTCTGCTAGGGTCAGTCAGTTCTCCGGCTGGCGCTGGGCGTCTAGGGATAAAACGTAGGCACGCTACCCGGCCACTGTTAGTTGTGCAGTAGGTTTAGCTCAGTCAGCTCGAGTTCCCATCTTCCAAGAGCTAGTCCTTTTGTATACTTTACTACGGTCTCTTGCCATTGAGAACCATGACAGTTTGGCCGGCCAAGGGTTAAAATAATTGGCAGAAGGAGAGAAAAGAAGTCTGCAGAGAATTTTTTTTTTTTTTTCCTGAGTTTGCTCATTAGTTGATTCACTAGCATCTCTGCTTACTGCAGTCTTCGTCTCTCTCTCCTTCTAATCCTTGAATGGTTCTGATTTCACCTGATGAAAATGGATCCTCAGAGTTTAGCTACAGGTCTGAACAATCTCGCTATGAAGGTTCAAAGTTTACAGGATTTTGTAATTCATGCTCCTATATCTGAACCTAGAGTACCTTTGCCTGAATTTTTCTCCGGGGATAGATCTCGCTTCCAGAATTTCAAACATAATTGTAAATTATTTTTGTCTCTGAGATCTCGCTCCGCTGGAGATCCTGCACAGCAGGTCAGGATTGTAATTTCCTTGCTCCGGGGCGACCCTCAGGATTGGGCATTTGCTTTGGCACCAGGGGATCCTGCGTTGCTCAATGTGGATGCGTTTTTCCTGGCTTTGGGGTTGCTTTATGAGGAACCTCATTTAGAGATTCAGGCTGAAAAAGCCTTGATGGCCCTGTCTCAAGGGCAAGATGAGGCTGAAATATACTGCCAAAAATTTCGTAAGTGGTCTGTGCTTACTCAGTGGAATGAGTGCGCCCTGGCGGCGAATTTCAGAGAGGGTCTCTCTGATGCCATTAAAGATGTTATGGTGGGGTTCCCTGTGCCTGCAGGTCTGAATGAGTCCATGACAATGGCTATTCAGATTGATCGGCGTTTGCGGGAGCGCAAACCTGTGCACCATTTGGCGGTGTCTACTGAGAAGGCGCCAGAGATTATGCAATGTGATAGAATTCTGTCCAGAAGCGAACGACAGAATTTTAGGCGAAAAAAATGGGTTATGCTTCTATTGTGGCGATTCAACTCATGTTATATCAGCATGCTCTAAACGTACTAAGAAGGTTGATAAGTCTGTTTCAATTGGTACTTTACAGTCCAAGTTTATTCTATCTGTGACCCTGATTTGCTCTTTATCGTCTATTACCGCGGATGCCTATGTCGACTCTGGCGCCGCTTTGAGTCTTATGGATTGGTCCTTTGCCAAACGCTGTGGGTTTAATTTAGAGCCTCTGGAAGTTCCTATACCTCTGAAGGGTATTGACTCCACGCCATTGGCTAGTAATAACCCACAATACTGGACACAAGTAACTATGCGTATTAATCCGGATCACCAGGAGATTATTCGCTTCCTTGTGTTGTATAATCTACATGATGTGTTGGTGCTTGGATTGCCATGGCTGCAATCTCATAACCCAGTCCTCGACTGGAAAGCAATGTCTGTGTTAAGCTGGGGATGTCAGGGGACTCATGGGGACGTACCTTTGGTTTCCATTTCGTCATCTATTCCCTCTGAGATTCCGGAATTTTTATCTGATTATCGTGACGTTTTTGAGGAGCCTAAACTTGGTTCACTACCTCCGCACAGAGATTGCGATTGTACAATAGATCTGATTCCGGGCAGTAAGTTTCCAAAGGGTCGTTTATTTAATCTATCTGTGCCTGAACACGCTGCTATGCGGGAATATATTAAGGAGTCCTTGGAAAAGGGACATATTCGTCCTTCGTCATCTCCCTTAGGAGCCGTTTTTTTTCTTTGTATCTAAAAAAGATGGCTCTTTGAGGCCGTGTATTGATTATCGGCTTTTGAATAAAATCACGGTTAAATATCAGTATCCTTTGCCACTGCTTACTGATTTGTTTGCTCGAATAAAGGGGGCCAAGTGGTTCTCTAAGATTGATCTTCGTGGGGCGTATAATTTAGTGCGAATTAAGCAGGGGGATGAGTGGAAAACCGCATTTAATACGCCTGAGGGCCATTTTGAGTATTTAGTAATGCCTTTTGGTCTTTCTAATGCCCCTTCAGTCTTTCAGTCTTTTATGCATGACATTTTCCGTGAATATTTGGATAAATTTATGATTGTGTATCTGGATGAGATTTTGATTTTTTCGGACGACTGGGACTCTCATGTCCAACAGGTCAGTAGGGGTTTTCAGGTTTTGCGCTCTAATTCCTTGTGTGTAAAGGGTTCTAAGTGCGTTTTTGGGGTTCAAAAGATTTCGTTTTTGGGGTACATTTTTTCCCCTTCTTCCATTGAGATGGACCCTGTCAAAGTTCAGGCTATTTGTGATTGGACGCAACCCTCTTCTCATAAGAGCCTTCAGAAGTTTTTGGGCTTTGCTAATTTTTATCGTCGATTTATAACTGGTTTTTCTGATGTTGCTAAACCGTTGACTGATTTGACTAAGAAGGGTGCTGATGTTGCTGATTGGTCCCCTGCTGCTGTGGAGGCCTTTCGGGAGCTTAAGCGACGCTTTTCTTCCGCCCCTGTATTGCGTCAGCCTGATGTTACTCTTCCTTTTCAGGTTGAGGTCGACGCTTCAGAAATCGGAGCTGGGGCGGTTTTGTCGCAGAAAAGTTCCGACTGCTCCGTGATGAGACCTTGCGCGTTCTTTTCTCGTAAATTTTCGCCCGCTGAGCGAAATTATGATATTGGTAATCGGGAGCTCTTGGCTATGAAGTGGGCTTTTGAGGAGTGGCGTCATTGGCTTGAGGGGGCTAGACATCAGGTGGTGGTATTGACCGACCACAAGAATTTGATTTATCTTGAGTCTGCCAGGCGCCTGAATCCTAGACAGGCGCGCTGGTCGTTATTTTTCTCTCGGTTTAATTTTGTGGTTTCTTACCTACCGGGTTCTAAAAATGTGAAGGCGGATGCCCTTTCTAGGAGTTTTGAGCCTGATTCCCCTGGTAATTCTGAACCTACAGGTATCCTTAAGGATGGAGTGATATTATCTGCTGTTTCCCCAGACTTGCGACGGGTCTTGCAGGAGTTTCAGGCGGATAGACCTGATCGTTGCCCGCCTGGTAGAATGTTTGTTCCTGATGATTGGACCAGTAGAGTCATCTCGGAGGTCCATTCTTCTGCGTTAGCTGGTCATCCTGGAATCTTTGGTACCAGGGATTTGGTGGCTAGGTCCTTCTGGTGGCCTTCCCTGTCGCGAGATGTGCGAGGTTTTGTGCAGTCTTGTGATGTTTGTGCTCGGGCCAAGCCTTGTTGTTCTCGGGCTAGTGGATTGTTGTTATCTTTGCCTATTCCGAAGAGGCCTTGGACTCACATCTCCATGGATTTTATTTCTGATCTCCCTGTTTCTCAGAAGATGTCTGTCATCTGGGTGGTGTGTGACCGTTTCTCTAAGATGGTCCATTTGGTCCCCTTGCCTAAATTGCCTTCCTCATCCGAGCTGGTTCCTCTGTTTTTTCAAAATGTGGTTCGCTTGCATGGTATTCCGGAGAATATCGTGTCTGACAGGGGAACCCAATTCGTGTCTAGATTTTGGCGAGCGTTCTGTGCTAGGATGGGCATTGATTTGTCTTTTTCGTCTGCTTTCCATCCTCAGACTAATGGCCAGACCGAGCGAACTAATCAGACCTTGGAGACTTATTTGAGGTGTTTTGTGTCTGCGGATCAGGATGATTGGGTTGCCTTTTTGCCCTTGGCGGAGTTTGCCCTCAATAATCGGGCTAGTTCTGCCACCTTGGTTTCTCCTTTCTTCTGTAATTCGGGGTTTCATCCTCGTTTCTCTTCCGGTCAGGTGGAGTCTTCGGATTGTCCTGGAGTGGATGCTGTGGTGGAGAGGTTGCATCAGATTTGGGGGCATGTGGTGGACAATTTGAAGTTGTCCCAGGAGAAGACTCAGCATTTTGCCAACCGCCGTCGTCGTGTTGGTCCTCGTCTTTGTGTTGGGGACTTGGTGTGGTTGTCTTCTCGTTTTGTCCCTATGAAGGTTTCTTCTCCTAAGTTTAAGCCTCGGTTCATCGGCCCGTACAAGATATTGGAGATTCTTAACCCTGTGTCCTTTCGTTTGGACCTCCCTGCATCTTTTTCTATTCATAATGTCTTCCATCGGTCATTGTTACGCAGGTATGAGGTACCGTTTGTGCCTTCCGTTGAGCCTCCTGCTCCGGTGTTGGTTGAGGGTGAGTTGGAGTACGTTGTCGAGAAGATCTTGGACTCCCGTGTTTCCAGACGGAGACTTCAGTATCTGGTCAAGTGGAAGGGCTACGGTCAGGAGGATAATTCTTGGGTGACAGCCTCTGATGTTCATGCCTCCGATTTGGTCCGTGCCTTTCATAGGGCTCATCCTGATCGCCCTGGTGGTTCTGGTGAGGGTTCGGTTCTCCTTGAGGGCGGGGTACTGTTGTGAATTTGGTTTCTGGGCTCCCCCGGTGGTCACTGGTGGTACTGAACTTGTGTGCTTCATCGCCTCTGTTCACCTGTTTCCATCAGGATGTGGGAGTTGTCTATTTAGCCTTGCTCCTCAGTCATTTCTATGCCGGCCAACAATGTTACCAGAAGCCTTTCTGTTGCATGTTCCTGCTCCTAGACTACTATCAGCTAAGTTGGACTTGTAGTCCTAAGTTTGTTTTGCATTTTTGTTCCAGTTCTCTGTGTTTGAATATTTCTGAGGCTGGAAGCTCTTGTGAGCTGAAATTGCCACTCTGGTGTCATGAGTTGATATTAGAGTCTTAAAGTAATTTTAGGATGGTGTTTTGAAAGGGTTTTCAGCTGACTGTGTAGTTCCCTTTTCTGTCTTCCTACTATCTAGTAAGCGGACCTCAATTTGCTAAACCTATCTTCATACTTCGTATGTCAATTTCCTCTAAAATCACCGACATTATATGTGGGGGCTACTGTCTGCCTTTTGGGGAAAATTTCTCTAGAGGTAAGCCAGGTCTGTATTTTCCTCTGCTAGGGTCAGTCAGTTCTCCGGCTGGCGCTGGGCGTCTAGGGATAAAACGTAGGCACGCTACCCGGCCACTGTTAGTTGTGCGGTAGGTTTAGCTCCCAGTCAGCTCGAGTTCCCATCTTCCAAGAGCTAGTCCTTTTGTATACTTTACTACGGTCTCTTGCCATTGAGAACCATGACAGGCCATTTGGCTATAGCCAAAATCTTGTCTGGTTCTGGTCGCCGTTTCCCACTTCCCACCCAATGCCCTAAATACTGAACCTCTGCTTTGCCCACGTGACACTTGTTTGGGTTCAGGGTGATTACGGCCTTGTGGATCCGGTTCAATACTGTCTCTAGGTGATTTAGATGCTCTTCCCATGTCGCGCTATAGATGGCGATGTCTTCCAGGTAGGCACAAGCATAGTCCTGGAGACCATCCAGAAGCCGGTCAGCCAGCCTCTGGAAGGTCGCCGGGACAGTCTTCATCCCGAATGGCATAACTCGAAACTGGAATAAGCAGAACAAGATGACAAATGCCGACTTGGGAATAGCGTCAGGACTAAGGGGAATCTGCCAGTAGCCTTTGCATAGATCGATGGTGGTCAAATACTTTGCCCCGCCAGCCGGTCTAACAACTCATCCACATGCGGCATGGGATACGCATCCATCACTGTTTTCTCATTGAGCTTACGATAGTCTACACAAAACCGTGTAGTCCCATCCTTCTTGGGCACTAACACTACAGGGCATGCCCAGGGACTATCTGACTCTTCAATGACCCCTAAACCCAACATCTCTTGTATCTCTTGTCGCATCCCTTCTCGTACAGACTCAGGGATGCGGAAGGGGTGTTGTCGCAGGGGGTCTGATCCTGGGTCTCAACCTTGTGTTGTGCCAGGTGAGTGTACCCTCGTCTCCCCGAAAACATCCTGTCGCTGCCTCAACAACGACTCTGCCTGCTGTCTCTCCCGGGGACCTAGGTCTTCACCCCAGTGTACCTGGTCCCATGTTTTAGACTGAGTCCTTTCCCCTAAGACATCCGGCAAGGGAAGTCCGGCTAAATCCTCTGCTTCAGGTGCACAGATGGCCACTACCTCTTCAGGGCGCTCCCGGTAAGGCTTCAGCATATTCACGTGGAACATGCGGATAACCCTGGGGTCGTCACAATCAGCGACATTATAGGTGGTGTCAGCTATTTTCCCCTCTACTTGGTAGGGCCCCTGCCATGCAGCTTGGAACTTGTTCTGCCTAGTGGGCTCTAACACCAGGACCTTCTGTCCTATTTCCAAGGTGCGTTCTCTGGCCCTCCGATCGTACCATACGCGCTGGGCCACCTGCATGTTCCCACGTACAGCCTGGGTCTGCTCCTGTAGGCGGTCCTGGAATTCTAAAACACATAGGGTACAATAGGTACCCCTTCTATGATGCCCTCCCCTTCCCAGTGTTCTAGCACTAAGTCTAGGGGTCCGCTTACCCGCCTCCCGTATACCAGTTCGAACGGGTAGAACCCCGTAGATTCTTGGGGCACCTCCCGATAGGCAAACAGCAGGTGTGGCAAGAATTTCTCCCAGTCCCTGTAGGTCCTGGTAAAAGTCCCAATGAGTTGTTTTAACGTCCCATTAAAGCGTTCACACAACCCATTGGTTTGCGGGTGGTACGGGGCGCTTCTAATGGACTTTACGCCGCACAGCTTCCACAGTTGGTTGGTCACCTCTGCTGTAAACTGGGTACCCTGGTCCGAGATAATCTCCCGGGGAAATCCAACCCGTGAGAAAGCCTTGAGCAGGGCAGCCGCCACCGTCTCTGCCAGTATGTTAGGTAACGCAACCGCCTCTGGATACCGTGTGGCATAATCTACCACTGTCAATATATACCTTTTCCCTGGCGGACTGGGTTTGGCTAATGGCCCTATCAGATTGACCGCTACATGGCTAAATGGTTCCTCCACAATGGGGAGGGGGCGTAACTTGGCCTTGCATCGATCTCCCCTCTTGTCAATGCGCTGGCAACTGTCACAGGTCTGGCAGTACTGAAGAACATCATAGGTTACCCCCGGCCAAAAGAAGTTTTGTGTCAGACGATGCTTGGTGTGACTGACGTCGAAGTGCCTGGCCAAGGGTATGTCATGAGAGATTTGCAGTAACTCCTGCCTATACTTCTTGGGAACTACCAGCTGTCGTTTTATAGTGGGGCTCGTCCCTGTGTGGTGCTGCTCTGTGATCCGGTAGAGGAGTCCCTGCTTCCATACAAACTGTTCCCCTTCCAGTACCCCTCTCACCTCCTGTGCCTTCCCACGATATCACTCCAATGAAGGATCCTCAAGTAACTCCCTCTTAAATTTAGCTGGGGTGGCCCAAGAAATGTGTCTGGCTATGGGAATACGTGTAGGGCTGGGATGTCTTACCTGGGAATCCTCTGAGTGTGATTCCGCCTCCGCAGCTCGAGCTTGTCTCCGGGTGGTCACAGGATATGTCTCAGCCAGAGGGGCAACCGAGAAGGCAGACAACATGGGCCCCAAGTCATTTCCCAGCAAGACGTCTGCAGGCAAATCCTAAATCAAGCCGACCTTAACAAGGCCATCCCTGCCTCCCCAGTTTAGGTGAATCCTGGCAGTCGATGTATGCCTCCCCTTGCTACACGGACTGCCACTGTCCGGTCCGTCTTCTCTTGGTCCCGGACGAGATGAGGCCTCACAAGGGTCAAAGTTGCCCCGAAACTCTTAGTCCCTGCATACGTTTCACATTAACCCACACGACCTGTCGATGCTGTTGTCGATTATCTGCCCGGGCTGTCTGCACGGGGTCTATTTCATGCAGCACTTCCTCCATTTCTTCCACCTCCTGGTTAGTCGTAGCCCCCAATGCTGGGTCAGCTTTGCCTTGGTAGCAGTGTACAGCGGCCTGGCTGAAGGTAGCTGTTTCCGCCTTTGGCCACTGGGTATGCTGAGTCCGGTTGGGACATTGTCTTTGCAGGTGGCCCAGCTGATGGCAGGTGTGGCATCGCGCCCCAGGGGGACTGTAGTAGGCCGGGTTTTTAGCTGGTCCCCCTACAATCTTCGGTGGTTTGCGGGCCTCCAGGTCCATAGGCGGACCCCTAGCAACCATCTTTGATCCAGACAACTGAGGCCTCCTGGCATCATGATGTTCATCGGCCAGACGAGCGGCCTCCTCAAGAGTCGTTACCCGCCTGTACCAAAGCCATCCCTGTGTCTCGGGGGTTAGTCCATTAAAGAATCGTTCTAACAAGAAGAGCTGGAGGACGTCCTCCTTAGTGGTTGCTTGGCTCCCTTGTACCCACTGTAGCAGTGACCGCCGTAATTTACAGGCCCATTCAGCGTGGGTATCGGTTACGCGTTTTATAAGTCCGCGGAACTTTTGGCGGTATGCCTCTGGTGTCAGCGCATACCGGGCCAAGATCACTTCTTTGATCCGCTCATAGTCCATACAGTCCTCATCAGGTACCGTGCGATAGGCGTCCGCTGCCTGGCTGGTCAGCTTGCTGGCCAGAATCTGAACTCGTTCCTCCGGCTTCACTTGATGAAGGGCACACTGCCGCTCAAAGTCCTGCAGAAAGCCATCAATGTCTTCCTCTGCCTCCCCCAACTGTCAGAAGGCATTATACTGGATTTTTGTGGCTTACTGTTGAAGGTACCTTGTCGCAGGCCAGAGCTCCCCCTGCTCGCTGACTCTCCTCTCTCCGCTCTGCCATCTCTATCTTGGGTAGCTCCACTTTGGTCCGCTCTGCCATCTCCATCTTTGCTAGCTCTATCCTGGTCCACTCGGCCATCTTATCTTTTAGATCAGTACGCACATCAACCATCACCTCTCGTATGATCTCTACTGCAGGGTTTGGGCCATAGAACGCCAGTCTGTTCTTTACCTCCCTCTGGAATTCAGTCTCCTCCACGTTCACATTGGAGGGCGCTGCACTGTCGTGTTCCATGATGGCTGCTATCAAATCCGCTTTTGTTTTGTTGCTGGCGATTAACCCTCGGGCTTCTACCAGATCTTTTAATGTAGTCCACTTTAACTTCTGGTAGTAGTTGTTTTCCATTCATTCCTTTCCTCCTGTAGATGGGGTATCACATCCCGCTGTCTGCCACCAGTGTAATGGGGTCTTCCATGCTGGACCACCCCGTGTTTCAGGAGGTCCACTCTGCTTTAGCTGGAGTCTGAATGAAGGACGCTGGCTGGAATTCCTTGATTACATGGGCACATATAAAATATCACCGCTTCTCCACGTATTTCCAGTATGACAACACTTTACTCACAGGACACAGAATATATATCACACAGGTACAGAGGGCAGGCCTATTGAAAAGCGGCAGGCCAGACATACATTACAATAGCCGCAGGGGGCCGGAGCCTGCCGATATTTACTGTGGGAATTACAAAGGTGGGAGAGGTCAGAAGGGGGATATCTTGTCCCCTCTGCCCAGGGGTGCAGCCTGTGGGCTGATGCATTAGGGACATGCCTTTCACATGGAAACTATTATACATACATATAACTGCACAACATAATCTGGGTGCAGAGGGGTTCCGTAACACAAACTTTGTTAAAAAATAAAATTTGCGCCATTTTCCGATACCCGTAGCGTCTCAGTTTTCGTGAGCTGAGGTTGGGTGAGGGCTTACTTTTTGCACGCCGAGCTGACGTTTTTAAGGATACCATGTTGGTACAGATACGATCTTTTGATCGCCCGTTATTGCATTTTAATGCAATGTCGCGGCGACCAAGAAGCATAATTCTGCGGTTTTGACTTTTTTTTCCTCGCTATGCCGTTTAGCATCAGATTATACTTTTTTTTTATTGATCGAACGATTCTGAACGCAGCTATACCAAATATGTGTAAGATTGATTTTGTTTTTTTGAATGGGTGAAAGGGGGGTGATTTGAATTTTTCAAAACTTTTTTTGTTTTACTTTTGGCATGCATCAATATAGTCTCCATAGGAAACTAGAAGCTGCCACAACCCGATCGGCTTTGCTACATAGAGGTGATGTTCAGATCATCTCTATGTAGCAGATTTACTCACTTGCTATGAGCGCAGACCACTGGGTGGCACTCACAGGAAGCCGGCACTGACAGCCATAGAGGTCTCCAGGAGACCTCAGGTTGTGCCAACACACCGGTGACCCACGATCACTCGTGTGCGTATTTCCTTCGCGATTGCCAGAAGCGAAATTTAAATGCCACTTCAGAGTTTGACAGCGGCATTTAACTGGTTAATAGCACAGATCTGGCCAAGGTTACAAAAGAATTTCTGCAGTACTCAAGTTTCCTAAGAGCACAGTGGCCTCCATAATCCTTAAATGGAAGAATTTTGGGACCACCAGAAGTCTTCCTAGACCTTGCCATCCAGCCAAATTGTGCAATCGTGGGAGAAGAGCCTTTGTGAGAATTAAAGAAGAACCCCAAGATCACTGTGGCTAAGCTCAACAGATGCAGGAGGGAGATGGGAGAAAGTTCCACAAAGTCAACCATCACTGCAGCCCTCCAACAGTCTGGCCTTTATGGCAGAGTGGCCCGACGGAAGCCTCTCGTCAGTGCAAGACATATGAAAGCCCGTAGAGTTTGCTAAAAACACATGAAGGACTTACAGACTATGAGAAATAAGATTCTCTGGTCTAATGAGATGAAGATAGACCTTTTTGGTGATAATTCTAAGCGGTATGTGTGGAGAAAACCAGGCACTGCTCATCATCTGCCCAATACAATCCCAACAGTGAAACATGGTGGTGGCAGCATCATGCTATGGGGGTGTTTTTCAGTTGCAGGGACAGGACGATTGGTTGTCATTGAAGGAAACATGAATGCGGCCAAGTACAGAGATATCCTGGATGAAAACCTCTTCCAGAGTGCTCTGGACCTCAGACTTGGCCGAAAGTTCACCTTCCAATGAGACAATGACCCTAAGCATACAGCTAAATTTACAAAGGAGTGGCTTCAGAACAACTCTGTGACCATTCTTGACTGGCCCAGCCAAAGACCTGACCTAAACCCAACTTAGCATCTCTGGAGAGACCTGAAAATGGCTGTCCACCACCGTTCATTATCCAACCTGACGGAACTGGAGGATCTGCAAGGAAGAATGGCAGAGGATCCCCAAATCCAGGGGTGCAAAACTTGACTCATTCCCAAGAAGACTCATGGCTGTACTAGCTCTAAAGGTGCTTCTACTCAAAACTGAGCAAAGGGTCTGAATACTTATGACCATGTTATAAATCAGTTTTTCTTTTTTAATAATTTTGTAAAAATTACTACATTTCTGTTTTGAGTTAAGATGGGGTGCAGAGTGTACATTAATGAGAAAAAAAATGAACTTTTTTGAATTTACCAAATGGCTGCAATGAAACAGAGTGAAAAATGTAAAAGGGGTCCGAATACTTTCCGTGCCCAGTGTATATTACAGCCATCAGACACACACAACTTAAGGTACCTTCACACTAAGCAACGCTGCAGCGATATCGACAACGATGCCGATCGCTGCAGCATCGCTGTGTGGTCGCTGGAGAGCTGTCACACAGACAATGCTGAAGTCCCCGGGTAACCAGGGTAAACATCGGGTTGCTAAGCGCAGGGCCAGGCTTAGTAACCCGATGTTTACCCTGGTTACCAGTGTAAATGTAAAAAATAGTAGTTACTCACCGATAAAGGTGTTTCTCTGAGCCCATGACGGCACCACGGAGAGAGGGGATCCGCCCACCAAGGACAGGAAACCTACAGATAAAAAGGCGGTACCTCTCTCCTGCATCAGTTGTTTACTAGAGAACGATGGGAGACTATGAACAGAGACTTGCTTTAACATTATCTAAATACTTATCATGAGATACCGCGTGACTATTATCCTATTAACATAAGGCACTATAATAATGTGCACACCCAGGAAGTGAAGGGAGGGAATGTACGGGTGCCGTCATGGGCTCAGAGAAACACCGTTATCGGTGAGTAACTACTATTTTCTCTGACGCCCATGACGGCACCACGGAGAGAATTGCAGAGATTTGTACATTAGGGAGGGACCACTGCTTCCAGAACCCTTTTACCAAAAGTAAGGTCTGAAGAGGAGGTAAGGTCCAATCTATAGTGCCTATAGAAGGTGGACGGTGAAGACCAGGTAGCAGCTTTACATATCTGCTCAATAGAAGCTCCGGCCTTCTCCGCCCAAGAGGTTGCCACTGCCCTTGTCGAGTGTGCCTTGATATTTCCCGGGGCGGGTACGCCACTCGCTGAGTATGACAGGCTGATGGCTTCTGTAATCCATCTTGCCAGGGTGCCTTTAGATGCTTTCTTCCCCTTCCGGGGACCCTGGAAACACACAAAGAGAGAGGAATCCTCCCTACTCTCCCTAGTGGCCTCTATGTAACGTATCAGACATCTCCTTATATCTAATGTATGTAACGCCTCTTCCTCTTTGTTTTTGGGGTTAGGACAGAAAGAGGGCAGGGATATTTCCTGAGTTCTGTGAAAACGGGATGCCACTTTTGGGAGATATGCAGGGTCAGTTTTTAGGATGACCCTATCATCCAGGATTTGAGTAAACGGGGGGTTGGCGGAAAGGGCTTGGATATCACTGACCCTACGTGCGGACGTGAGTGAAACTAGCAGGGAAGTTTTAAAGGATAAGATTTTTACTGAAGCATCTGATAATGGTTCAAAGGGAGGTTTGGATAACGCCCTAAGAACTAAATTTAAATCCCACTGAGGGGTAGATTTCACGGGTAGGGGCCTTGACCTACCGGCTGCTTTGATGAATCTAGATATCCACCGGTTCCCTGCTAGGTCATAGTTAAACAGAGCTCCTAGAGCCGCTACGTGCACCTTTAAGGTGTTTGTGGCCAGACCCAACTCTAATCCCTTCTGCAGAAACTCCAGAATGGCATTAAGAGGGACACCCTCCCCAATTTTGGAGCCTGAAGATGAGAGAAATTTTTTCCAAATTTTCCCGTACTGTCTGGTTGTAACGGGCTTCCTACTTTGTAACAATGTAGAAACTAGCCCCGGGGAAAACCCTCTGTTTTCTAGTAGCTCCCTTTCAAATGCCAAGCTGTCAAGTGCAAACCTGCCACCTGAGGATGATGAACTGGGCCTTGGGAGAGAAGGTTCGGGAGATCCGGCAGAACCCATGGATCGGAGATGGACATTCTCCTCATCCAGGAAAACCAAGGCCTCTTCGGCCAGAACGGGGCTATTAAGACTATGTGGGCCCCGTCCTCCCGAATCTTCCTCAGCACAGCTGGAATCAGAGCAATAGGGGGAAACGCATACGCTAGTTGATGGTTCCACGGTATTAGGAACGCATCCAGGGAAACAGGGTTCCCCCACGGTGTTATGGAGCAAAAGGTGTTCACTTTTTTGTTCAGATGGTTTGCGAAGAGGTCTATGCTTGGTGAGCCCCATTTTACCGCGATTTGATTGAACACTAACTGATTTAGCTCCCACTCCCCTTGTTTCAGGCGGGAGCGACTTAAGTAGTCTGCTCTGAAATTGTCTACGCCCTTTATGTGCAGGCCCGATAGAGATTGAAAATTGCTTTCGGCTATGTGGAAGATTGAGCTGGTTATCTCCATCAGACTCCGAGAACGGGTACCCCCTTGATGATTCAGATATGCTATCACCACCTTGTTGTCTGACATAATTCTGACGTGGTGAGACCGAAGGGGCCCCAGGAATTCTAAGAGTGCAAATTTGACCGCCAATAGTTCTTTCATATTGGAGGATGCCTTTTCCAGATATGGAGCCCAATCCCCCTGAGCTAACAGGTCGTTGAGGTGAGCCCCCCACCCGCTGGGACTTGCGTCTGTTGTCACTATCCGAGATACAGGAGTCACCCACGGGATTCCCTGGGAAAGATTGCTTAGTGATGTCCACCAGCCCAGAGACCGAATTGTGTTTAGTGACAAAACGAGCTGACCTTCTAAATTCCCTTTTAGAGAAACTTCCTCTGACAAGATTTGCCATTGAAGTTCCCTTGAGTGTAAGTGAGCCCATTGGACTGCCGGGATGCAGGCCGTCATGGATCCCAGGAGGGACATCGCTTGGCGCAGTGTTATGGAGGGATTGTCTCGCCTTCTGGATACCAGATTTATGATGTTTCGGATTTTTTCCCCTGGAAGGCGACATTCTTGTTTTATCGAGTCCAGAGTGAGACCCAGGTACTCTTGGATCTGGCATGGTAACAATCTGGATTTCTTTAGGTTTATTAACCAACCTAGCTCTTCCAGGGAATGTCTGATTGTTTTTAGCTGTTCCTCGCAGTGTTGTGGAGAGGAGCCTATTATCAAAAAGTCGTCGAGGTAAGGTACTATCAGGGTATCTTTCTCCCTCAGGTGAGCCATTACCTCCGCCACTATTTTTGTGAAGACTCGCGGAGCTATAGCCAACCCGAAGGGTAGGGCTAAGAATTGAAAATGGTATACCACCCCCTTTATATGGACCGCTATTCTGAGGAATTTCTGATAATCTTTGTGAATAGGGACGTGATAGTAGGCGTCCCTTAAATCCAGGACTACCATAAAACACAGTGGAAACAGCATCTTTATTGAGGTCTTTATTGTCTCCATCTTGAACGGCTGGATTTCTAGAAATTTGTTTAACTCTTTTAGATTCACAATAGTTCTGAATGAGCCGTCCGGCTTCTTCCTCAGGAACAGAGGGGAGTAGCACCCTAGACCTCTTTCTTGTAGGGGAACTTCCATGAGAACCCCTTTGTTTACCAGTCCTATGACTTCTTTTTCTAATGCCAGCTGCTCTTCCTTTGAAGATCTTAGAGAAGTCGTCCTGAATGAGGGGTGAGGGGGTTTCTGAAATTTCAATTTTAGACCAGACTTTACTATGTTCAACACCCAAGGACTGTTGGTAATCTTTTCCCAGGCTGAGGCGAAGAGGGCAAGTCTTCCCCCAACCTGGGGCAAGCCTTCATTGTGCGGGTTTTTTATTGTCGTTAGGGGTTTTGTTGAAGATGAAACCCTTGTTTTTGTTTCGCTTGTCTTCCCACCTATCCTGGTTTTTCCCCGGCTTCCTTCGGAAGAACCTCTTGCTCCGAAAGGGCCTTCTGTATGAAGGGAAGCCCAGGGCGGGGAAAGATTTCTTTTTATCCCCTGCTTTTTCTAGTATGTCATCTAGAGTGGGCCCGAATAGGAACTCTCTTTCACAGGGAATTATACATAATTTAGACTTGGTCTGGAGGTCCCCAGGCCAACATTTTAGCCAGAGGGCCCGCCTTGCGGCATTAGAAAACACCGCCGACCTAGCGGATAACTTGATTGAGTCCGCCGAGGCGTCAGCCAAGAAGGCGGCAGCTCCCCGCATAACGGGCAACATTTTTAGCATTGAGTCTCGGGAAGACCTGTTTTTGAGTTGGCTTTCCAATTGGTCTAGCCAAACCATCAGGGAGCGGGATGTACAAGCGGCAGCGACTGCTGGTTTAAGGCCTCCACCAGCCGCTTCCCATGAACCTCTGAGGAACCCATCTGCTTTTTTGTCCATTGGGTCTTTCAAAACCCCCATGTCCTCAAACGGAAGGGCATATTTTTTGGATGCTTTGGCGATTGCCACGTCCAGTTTAGGAGCCTTATCCCAGAAGGAACAGGACTGGTCATCGAATGGATATTTCTTTTTTGGAGTGAGTAGTGATTATCTCACAGGCTTTTTCCACTCTTTTTTGATCAAAGATTGAATTTTTTCATTGAGAGGAAAGGCCCTTCTCTTTTTCTGGTCAAGCCCTCCGAACATTATGTCTTGGATGGATTTTTTGGGGTGAGGATCTGCCAGCCCCATAGTGTTCCTAACGGCTTTAACAAGGCTATCAGTTTCTTCTATGGGAAAGCAGCTACGGCCCCCTGAGGAAGATGAAGATGATGATGAGGATGAGGAGGAAGAATTAGCCGAGTCTGAATCCGTATCTTCCCCTGAATCACCCGATTCAGGAGATGGAGATCTATGTTTAGTCTTCCTTCTCTTTCTCCCACCTTTGAGGGATTTAAAGGTTTCCTCTACCTGGACTTTAATCAGGTTTTTGAGATCTGCCGCAAACTCGGGAAGGCCTTCTGACACTGTCTGCTGAATGCAAACACTGCAAAGTCTTTTGTCCCATGAAGATGGAAGATCTTCTTTGCATAGGGCACATATGACATGTTTAGATTTACTTGTGCTTTTCTTCCCCTATGGTAAAAGACACAAAGATAGATTCTCACTATCGCTAACATTCACGGAGATCACTCACCACCTTATGGACCCATAAATACCGGTTGGGCACGATCCGTGTTCTTAGAGCCGGACACAATGCTGGACTCTTTGCTGTGTAGCGATCCAGAACGCCCTCCGGTAGAGCCTTGGCCTTTCTGGGTCCGTCGCTTCTGCTGCTGCGGCGTTGGTTGTGGAGACGCCCTGGGAAGGGGAGATACCTGCTCCATATCGCTCACTGGTGAGCATTGGCCAGACTCCATTTCAGAAGCGCTTTTGCCCCCAGACGCCCCGCTTAAAATAGCGGTGGAAGGCGCCATTTTTTTTTTTCCAGCGCATGCGCAGTTCGCCCTGCGCGTGGAATCCCGCGCCTGTGCAGATCGCCCGGGCACGAACTCCCGCGCCTGCGCATTCCTCCAGCGGCGACGCCGGCACTAGGCGGGGATCGCAGCGCTTGTGCGCACGCAAGCCCCTGCTGCTTAAATACATCCGTTCCTCGCGCGGGCGCAGATGAAGCAAGATGGCGGCGCACTTACTAACGCTGACTCCTCGGGGACTCTCGGGAGCTCAGGCTGCAGACTGACGCCAGGTAGCCACATCGCTCCTATCCATAGAGCGGACTCTTGGACACGGCTGCTGCTGGTAAGACTTCTTAGAGAGGCGGCTCCTGCCACCTCTCTCCGCGCACCCTAAAAGGCCTACCAGCCCCTAGCGGTGGCGCTTCGGGTCACCACATCTAACCGAGGCAGGGGGGCCCCCGCTGCCTGGATCGGCTGATTGGCCCCGGACTCCCACGAAGAACTTTTCCTCTGACGGAGGTGATCTGTAGGTCTCCCATCAAGGACAGGAAACCAACTGATGCAGGAGAGAGGTACCGCCTTTTTATCTGTAGGTTTCCTGTCCTTGGTGGGCGGATCCCCTCTCTCCGTGGTGCCGTCATGGGCGTCAGAGAAAAACAAACAGTACATACTTACATTCGCGTCCCCCGGCAACCGCTTCCCTGCACTGTGTAAGCGCCGGCAGTAGCAGGGCACAGCGGTGACGTCACCGCTGTGCTCTGCTTTCCGGTCGGCACTCACAGTCAGTGCAGGAAGCTCTGAGCAGCAGCGCGGACGCCGGGGGACCTGACAGACATCAGAGGGTGAGTATGTACTGGTTTTTTTAAACTTTTACAATGGTAACCAGGGTAAATATCGGGTTACTAAGCGCGGCCCTGCGCTTAGTAACCCGATATTTACCCTGGTTACCATTGTAAAACATCGCTGGCATCGTTGCTTTTGCGGTCAAACACAACGATACACGCCGATCTGACGAACAAATAAAGTTCTGAACTTTCAGCAACGACCAGCGATATCACAGCAGGATCCAGATCGCTGCTGCGTGTCAAACACAACGATATCGCTATCCAGGACGCTGCAACGTCACGGATCGCTATCGTTATCGTTGCAAAGTCGCTTAGTGTGAAGGTACCTTTAGAGATATATCATGGCACAGGTGTACTGTTTATTATGCAGTTTATCACAATCCTGTATGAAGTTAGTCGGTTTTATAATAAATTGAAAAATCAGGATAATGGAAACTCTGCTGTTATTGTCCAGAAATTCACACTTGGCCTCATTGCACATTTAATGTTGTCGATCAGAAAAGCGAAGTTTGGCCAGAAAGACTGGACCTAGTCTTGTAGGGACCATATGATCACATTCAGCAGCACAGAAGGGGAGAAGGTAGATTCATCCAATATCAGGGATCTAAAAATGACCCAAGCAATCCATAATAGGATGACCAGCCAGAGACGTAATATTAGGAAAGGTGTAATCTGTCTGTTTAGGTATTTTGTTTTAGAATATAAACGAGATCCCACCAGTTTAAGACTCATTATATTAGAACAAATATCAGAACGTGTGTCTAATAGGTCCTAGAGACTTGTGAGTAGAGAATCCTATTGGATTTTTAAACTATCCACACTTATACCGGAGGATTTTCTATGTACATATATTGTTCTTTATATGGATTTTATTGTGCATCCAATATGCATTTTACATCTATTTGTATTGTTTTGTATATGAAGAAAGGTTTTAACACACAAAACTGCACCATAGGTGAGGTTTAATTAACGAATTAAGCAATTGGATCAGTGACGCCGTTCTGGAGGATATAAAACATCCACAATGTATCATTAGTATAAGCCTGAGGAAGGAGCTGGTTCACATCGGAAATGGGTAGAATATTAAAATGAAAAGTTTGTTGTTTTTTTTAACGTTCATTTGTTTTGATGCCCAACTTTATGGCTCAGCACTTGGCAGCACTTTCTAAGCCCTGATTTTTTCCTTCTTCCCACATCAGGGATTTTGGAAGCCAACAGCATCATTACCCTCCATTTTCTCTAAAAGGCTCATCATAATATTTTTCTCACTTGTCAGCACATTCTACGTACGCTGCCATTTGCCTTTGTAGTTTACAGACCTGTGCATGTAACGGTCAGAGTCTTCTAATCTCAGGGGGTAGGTGGAGCCTCCAGGTTGTAAGTTCTATAGAAAAGGGCTTTCAATGCCCAAAGCCACTTGGACAGTTTTGGGTGGAGGAGAATGTTGTGGTCTAGAGGCAAAATGGTGATCATGGTAATACGGCCAGACTACACCACCGATAAAGCAGCCACAGCCGGTGACTGAGAAGAATCTGTAACTTCTCTGCATTTAGTGATTACTACTCACCTGGGTAGTCATATGTGGGAATCTCCTCTTTACACCACTCATCACCCCTCATATATGTCTCTGTAGTATTAATACGGGTCAGATCTTCACCCTGAAACAAATATTGTAAAAGACACAGACAGATGGAGAAGTCATGGAGTGTATGATCAGCTCTAATCCTTCCGTCTCCACCGTCCTCATTACACAAGTATAAAACATATAATACTGGTAACATAGTTATTAAGATTGAAGGATGACTCTAAGTCTATCTAGTTCAACCCATAGCCTAACATAACATGCTCTAACATGCTGATCCAGAGGAAGGCAAAAAAAACCCATGTGGCAAAGAGTAAACTCCACATTGGGGAAAAAAATTCCTTCCTGACTCCACATACGGCAATCAGACTAGTTCCCTGGATCGACGCCCTATCAAGGAATCTAATATATATACCCTGTAACATTATACTTTTCCAAAAAGGTATCCAGTCCCCTCTTAAATTTAAGTAACGAATCACTCATTACAACATCATACGGCAGAGAGTTCCACAGTCTCACTGCTCTTACAGTAAAGAATCCGCGTCTGTTATTATGCCTAAACCTTCTTTCCTCCAGACGTAGAGGATGCCCCCTTGTCCCTGTCTCAGGTCTATGATTAAAAAGATCATCAGAAAGGTCTTTGTACTGTCCCCTCATATATTTATACATTAAAATAAGATCACCCCTTAGTCTTCATTTTTCCAAACTAAATAGCCCCAAGTGTAATAACCTATCTTGGTATTGCAGACCCCCCAGTCCTCTAATAACCTTGGTCGCTCTTCTCTGCACCCGCTCCAGTTCAGCTATGTCTTTCTTATACACCGGAGACCAGAACTGTGCACAGTATTTTAAGTGTGGTCTAACTAGTGACTTGTATAGAGGTAAAATTATGTTCTCCTCATGAGCATCTATGCCTCCTTTAATACATCCCATTATTTTATTTGCCTTTGTAGCAGCTGCCTGACACTGGCCACTGAATATGAGTTTGTCATCCACCCATACACCCAGGTCTGTTTCATTGACAGTTTTGCCCAGAGTTTTAGAATTAAATACATAGTTATACATTTTATTACTTCTACCCAAGTTCATGACCTTACATTTATCCCCATTAAAGCTCATTTGCCATTTATCAGCCCAAGCTTCTAGTTTACATAAATCATCCTGTAATACAAAATTGTCCTCCTCTGTATTAATTACCCTGCAGAGTTTAGTGTCATCTGCAAATATTGAAATTCTGCTCTGTATGCCCCCTACAAGGTCATTAATAAATATGCTAGAAAGAAGAGGGCCCAATACTGACCCCTGTGGTACCCCACTGCTAACCGCGACCCAGTCCGAGTGTGCTCCATTAATAACCACCCTTTGTTTCCTATCCCTGAGCCAGCTCTTAACCCACTTACACATTTTTCCCCCATCCCCATTATTCTCATTTTATGTATCAACCTTTTGTGTGGCACTGTATCAAAAGCTTTTGAAAAGTCCATATACACTACGTCTACTGGGCTCCCTTGGTCCAGTCCGGAACTTACCTCTTCATAGAAGCTGATCAAATTAGTCTGACATGAGCGGTCCCTAGTAAACCCGTGCTGATACTGGGTCATGAGGCTATTCCTCTTCAGATACTCCAGTATAGCATCTCTTAGAAAACCCTCCAGGATTTTACCCTCAGTAGAGATTAAGCTTACTGGCCTATAATTACCGAGTTCAGTTTTTGTCCCCTTTTTGAATATTGGCACCACATTTGCTATACGCCAGTCCTGTGGTACAGACCCTGTTATTATGGAGTCTTTAAAGATTAAAAATAATGGTCTATCAATGACTGTACTTAGTTCCTGCAGTACTCGGGGGTGTATCTCATCCGGGCCCGGAGATTTGTAAATTTTAGTGATTTTTAGACGCCGCCGTACTTCCTGCTGGGTTAAGCAGGTGACACATAATGGGGAATTTTTGTTATCATTGATCATATTGTCTGGAATTTTCTTGTGTAAATACTGATGAAAAAAAGCCATTAAGCATATTGGCTTTTTCCTCATCCTCATCCACCATTTCACCCAGACTATTTTTAAGGGGGCCAACACTATCATTTTTTAGTGTTGGATAAAGCAACACTGAGCACAAGACTTTCACAGCCATCTACACATTGTGACCAAGTCACTGGTAAGGTGATAGAGGGGAGATATGTATGACTGCGCTTAACGGCGTCAGTGATGTGAAACCAGAGCAGCTCATTCACCAGTGGTTTTCAGCCTGGACGGTCGCATCTTAGCACCGTCCAGATTGAAAACTATTTAGCCCCCAGACATGGATTACAGCATGGGACAGAACGAGGGACAGGTTTGCTATATTGTTGTTTTTTTATTTTACTTTTATTATAGATCGAGGGCTTCGGTGGAATTAGACGATGCAGTAACTATGGTTTAATTGAGATTAATAAAGGAATCTGTCATTTTTCAATTAAAGGACTTTATTCTAGCTGTGTCGTTATTTACCATATAACTATAGGATTAGTAATGGATAGTTGTCTTATAGACACTTCTCCATTACTAAGCCATGGGCTTGATGTCACCTGACAATATAAAGGTGACATCAACCCCACAAATATTAACCCCAATTGCCACCGCTACAGGGCAAGTGGGAAGACCTGGGCAAAGCACCAGAATTGGTGCATCTAATAGATGTGCCTTTTCTGGGCAGCTGTGGGGTGTTGTTTTTAGGCTGGAGGGGGGCCTAAAGCAATGGCCCCTTACCAGCATGAGAATACCTGCCCCCAGCTGTGAGCTTTAGCGAGGTAGGTTGCCAAAAAATGGGGGGACCCCATGCCATTTTTTTTTTTTGTAAATCATTGATTAACCACTTAATCCCATTGGACATACTATCCCGTCAAGGTGACCTGGGACTTAATTCCCAGTGACGGGATAGTACGTCATATGCGATCGGTCGCACTCACGGCTGAGTGTCAGCTGATTATTACAGCTGACATCCGGCACTATGTGCCAGGAGCGGTCACGGACCGCCTCCGGCACATTAACCCCCGGCACACTGCGATCAAACATGATCGCAGTGTTCCGGCAGTGTAGGGAAGCATCGCGCAGGGAGGGGGCTCCCTGCGTGCTTCCCTGAGACCCCCGGAGCAACGCGATGTGATAGCGTTGCTCCGAGGGTCTCTTACCTCCTATCCCTGCAGGCCCTGATCCAAAATGGCCGCGGGGCTGCATCCGGGTCCTGCAGGGACTACTTCCGGGTCCAGTGCAGGCGCCGGGAAGCCTGCAGCGCTGTCAGTCAGACCGCTGATCTGACAGAGTGCTGTGCAAATTGTCAGATCAGCAATCTGTGATGTCCCCCCCTGGGACAAAGTGAAAAAGTAAAAAAAAAAAAAATTCCACATGTGTAAAAAAAAAATAAAAATTCCTAAATAAAGAAATAAAAAATATATTCCCATAAATACATTTCTTTATCTAAATAAAAAAAAAAAAAACAATAAAAGTACACATATTTAGTATTGCCGCGTCCGTAACGACCCAACCTATAAAACTGTCCCACTAGTTAACCCCTTCGTGAACACCGTAAGAAAAAAAAAAAAAAAAAAATCATGAGCCAAAAAACAACACTTTATTATTATACCGCCGAACAAAAAGTGGAATAACACGCGATCAAAAAGACGGATATAAATAACCATGGTACCGCTGAAAACGTCATCTTGTCCCGCAAAAAACGAGTCATCATTCAGCATCATAAGCAAAAAAATAAAAAAAGTTATAGTCCTCAGAATAAAGCGATGCCAAAATAATTATTTTTTCTATAAAATAGCTTTTATCGTATAAAAGCGCCAAAACATAAAAAAATGATATAAATGAGATATCGCTGTAATCGTACTGACCCGACGAATAAAACTGCTTTATCAATTTTACCAAACGTGGAACGGTATAAACGCCTCCCCCAAAAGAAATTCATGAATAGCTGATTTTTGGTCATTCTGCCTCACAAATATCGGAAACTGTCACGTGTCCGAAAATGTTACCAATAAAAACGTCAACTCGTCCCGCAAAAAACAAGACCTAACATGACTCTGTGGACTAAAATATGGAAAAATTTATAGCTCTCAAAATGAGGAGACGCAAAATCTTTTTTGCTATAAAAAAGCGTCTTTTAGTGTGTGACAGCTGCCAATCATAAAAATCCGATATAAAAAACACTATAAAAGTAAATCAAACCCCCCTTCATCACCCCCTTAGTTAGGGAAAAATAATAAAATTAAAAAAAATGTATTTATTTTCATTTTCCCATTAGGGTTAGGGTTGGGTTGGGGCTAGGGTTTGGATTACATTTATGGTTGGGATTAGAGTTAGGGGTGTGTCAGGGTTAAGGGTGTGGTTAGGGTTACCGTTGGGATTAGGGTTTTCAGGTAGAATTGGGGAGTTTCCACTGTTCAGGCACATCAGGGGCTCTCCAAACGTGACATGGGTCCGATCTCAATTCCAGCCAATTCTGCGTTGAAAAAGTAAAACAGTGCTCCTTCCCTTCCGAGCTCTCCCGTGCGCCCAAACAGTGGTTCCCCTCCACATAGGGGGGGTATCAGCGTACTCAGGACAAATTGGACAACAACTTTGGGGGTCCAATTTACCCTGTTACCCTTGTGAAAATACAAAACTGGGGGCTAAAAAATCATTTCTGTGAAAAAAAGGAATTTTTATTTTCACGGCTGTGCGTTATAAACTGTAGTGAAACACTTGGGGGTTCAAAGCTCTCAAAACACATCTAGATAAGTTCCTTGGGAGGTCTAGTTTCCAATATGGGGTCACTTGTGGGGGGTTTGTACTGTTTGGGTACATCAGGGGCTCTGCAAATGCAACGTGACGCCTGCAGACAAATCCATCTAAGTCTGCATTCCAAATGGCGCTCCTTCCCTTCCGAGCTCTGCCATGCACCCAAACAGTGGTTCCCCCCCACATATGGGGTATCAGCGTACTCAGGAAAAATTGGACAACAACTATTGGGGTCCAATGTATCCTGTTACCCTTGTGAAAATACAAAACTAAGGGCTAAAAAATCATTTTTGTGAAAAAAAGGAATTTTTATTTTCACGGCTCTGCGTTATAAACTGTAGTGAAACACTTGGGGGTTCAAAGCTCTCAAAACACATCTAGATAAGTTCCTTAGGGGGTCTACTTTCCAAAATGGTGTCACTTTTGGGGGTTTTAATGTTTAGGCACATCAGGGGCTCTCCAAACGCGACATGGTGTCCCATCTCAATTCCAGTCAATTTTGCATTGAAAAGTCAAACAGCGCTCCTTCCCTTCCAAGCTCTGCCATGCGCCCAAACAGTCATTTACCCCCACATATGGGGTATCGACGTACTCAGGACAAATTGCACAACAACTTTTGTGGTTCAATTTCTTCTCTTACCCTTGGGAAAATAAAAAATTGGGGGCGAAAAGATCATTTTTGTGAAAAATACCGGATTACTCACCGGTAATGCTCTTTTATAGAGCCCACGACAGCACCCACCAGAGAGAGGGGATCCCCCCTAAGAACAGGAAACCTACAGAGAGATAAAAGGGGCTGCCCCCCCTCGCTCCTCAGTTGTTTTACAGAGAATAGGAGGAACCACCGCCAGGCTTTAGTTAACAGGCTCAGGCATATATACATATTTACAACCTTATACTATATTATTTCTCTTATTTACACACCTTACCAAGGCACCACGTGCAACTAAATAAAGGAAAAGGGAGGGATGTGAATGGGTGCTGTCGTGGGCTCTATAAAAGAGCATTACCGGTGAGTAATCCGGTATTTTCTATTCACCACGACAGCACCCACTAGAGAGATTTACAGAGACTATACATTGGGTGGGTTAACTGGGTCAAGAACCGAAATCCCAAAGGTTAAATCAGAAGCAGCAGATAGGTCTAATCTATAGTGCTTATAGAAGGTACTAGGCGAAGACCAGGTTGCAGCCTTACATATAAGGTCTATTGGCACGTTCGCCCTTTCCACCCAGGAAGTCGACAAGGCTCTTTTAGAGTGTGCTCCTACATGCATTGGAGGATCTCTTCCTCTAGCTTTATACGCTAAGATTATGGCATCTCTGATCCGGCGCGAAAGCGTGTTCTTTGTGACTCTGGAACCTTTGGTTTTACTCTGGAAAGACACAAAGAGAGCCCCACTCTTCCTCCAGTCCCTAGTTCTCTCTAAATAGGCCAGAACAGTCCTTTTTACATCTAGGGTATGAAGTCTTGCTTCTTCTGGAGTCGAGTGGGCTTTATAAAAAGTAGGTAATAAGATCTCCTGGGATCTATGAAAACTAGTGGCTACTTTAGGGAGATAACAAGGGTCCGTTTTCAAAATTAACCTATCAGGTGTCACAAAAATGGAGGATCTATTGACAAGGCATGTAGATTGCTCACTCTTCTAGCAGATACCAATGCCACTAATAATATCGTTTTTAACAAGATGTTTTTTAATGAGGCTGTATGAAGAGGCTCAAACGGGCTCTGTGTCAAAGCATCTAGAACCAAAGTTAGATCCCACTGAGGCACCTGTGGTATATTTATTGGTCTTGACTGCTCACATGCAGATATAAAACAGGATATCCACCTATCACCTGCGACATCATAACTAAAGAGAGCCCCTAGAGCTGAAACCTGAACTTTCAGAGTGTTTACCGAGAGCCCCAACACAAGCCCTTTTTGCAAGAATTCTAATATTGAAAATATAGGCACCTCAGAAGAAAGCCGTGTTGTATGAAACTCAAGAAATTGTCTCCAGACCCTGACATAAATCCTGGTAGTAGAAGGCTTTCTACTCCTCATGAGGGTATCTACTAATCCACTAGAAAATCCTCTTAAATTTAATAACTGCCTCTCAAATTCCAGACAGTCAAATTCATGCCCTTTACCTGAGGATGGAAAAACGGTCCCTGAGACAGCAGGTCCTTGGTCTGAGGCAGAATCCAAGGGTCTGTAATTGACATCGCCCTGAGCCATGAAAACCATGGCCTTTTGGGCCAAAATGGGGCTATCAACAGAACTTTTGCCCCTTCCTCTCTTATTTTTCTTATTACTATGGGCAATAGATTCCATGGGGGAAACGCATAAGCCAGGTCGAATGCCCATGGCACCTGAAGGGCATCGAATATGTCCGGGTTGTCTAGTCTGCACAGAGAGGCAAATGTTTTGACCTGACGGTTGGACCTTGTTGAAAACAAGTCTATTTGAGGTATGCCCCACCGCGCTGTTATCATTCTGAAAATCCTCCTGTTGAGCATCCATTCTCCTTGATGAAGGGTGTGACGGCTGAGGAACTCGGCGCGAAAGTTGTCTATGCCTCTGATGTGTACCGCTGACAAGGACAACAGATGATTCTCGGCTAACATCATGATGTCTGATGTGACTTCCATGAGAGTGTCTGACCGTGTACCTCCTTGATGATTCAGATAGGCCACCGCAGAGGTGTTGTCGGAGAGGACCCTTGTGTGAGAGCCTCGTAGCTGGGGAAGAAAGTGGAGTAGGGAATAATATATGGCTTTTAATTCTTTAACATTAGAGGATTTATCAAATTCTGATCTAGACCAAAGACCCTGAACCACCTGATCTTGAAAATGTGCCCCCCCAGCCTTTGGGACTAGCACCTGTGGTCACTATACTAGAAGGAAAGATAACCCATAGGACCCCCTTCGACAGACTTTCCCAATTCAACCACCATGTAAGGGAGTGTACTACTTCTGACGTTAGAAAAACTGTCTGATCCAAATGTCCTCGACTTTTCTCTTTAAAAGTTTTTTATTGAAGGACAAGATATTCATGTACACAAAATTATGCAATACAGTGCTTCATGCATTAATATACAATTCAACAACTCATAGGCATCAAATAGTTGAAATATATGTGAATACAATCAATAACCATGAGAGCATAATACTCTACAGTATCACATATTCATAAGAAAAATAACCTTCATTTTAATATATTTTCTTTGTTATAAAACAAACAAGAACTTTTCCATTAGTAAAAGTATCATAACATGTAAGTAACAATTATTAAGTGTGATGTCGCTTCCGTCACACACCATCATAGCTATCAAGCAAACCAAGAGTATCCTTTCATTATAAAAAAAACCATCCTGACCCACTAGCAACAATTATTTAATGCTTTGTCACTCCCATCTCATCCCATCCTATTAGTTGGATCGGATCGGAGGATCACCCGCCACCATCCTAGTAATATACCATGGGGACTGATCAAAACAAGCTATGAGATGAGTTCTCACCTCTTCAGGGAACGTGTCAATCAAACTCTCCCAAGTATCAAAAAAGCGGGGTACCAGGCGATCCCCCCCCACCTGTGTCTCTATCCATTCCATGCGGAACACATGTTTTAGCTTGTTCAAAAACATTGTTAGTGTTGGAGGTTCCACTGTTATCCATTGTTGTAATATACATTTTTTCCCTACCATAGATACCATAGATGCCAAACGTTTAGCCCCTCTTGTAATTCTTAAAGCTTCCCCTGGCCATATTCCCAGAATCGCCCACTCTGCCGTGGAAGGCAAATAGTTCAACAGGTGATCTAGACAGAAGTTCCTTACCTCCTCCCAAAACCTTGCAATAGCTGGACAATCCCAAAATTGATGAAAAAGATCTGCCCCAGGAGCCGCACACTTTAAACAATTATCCGATTGAGATAAGCCCATGAGAAATGAACGATGCGGTGATATATATGTGCCATGGTACACTCTAAGCAACATTTCCCTATAGGAAGAAGCCGGTAAAGCCTTCCAAGCATGAAACATTGCCTTGAGGATATGTTCTGGGGTTAAGACTGGAAAACGAGTGCACCATCTCGGAAGGCCTGTTTTTCGTTTAGTGTAGTCCAACTCTTTTTTCAAAAAGAGATAGAATCTGGAAGTTGAGTGAAACTGTGAAGCCCTATTTCGTAGCATGGTATCAAATGGGTTGTCCCAATCTGTATCTGATAACCTCTCTCCCACCTTTGTAGCATAGACTTCCAGAGTCGCACAATTCGCGAGGCACCCCATTGTCAAGGGAAGGTATCTCCTGGTGATTGACCAGGAGTGTGGTTTGCGCGTCTCAGAGTCTAATATAGAACCCACTGTCACAAACCGATATCTGGCTACTAAGTCTTCTCTCCCCATGCTCAACCTAATATCTCGATTCCCAAATATTGGCAAGAAAAGTGAGGAATGTGCATTAAGAGAAAGTCTATGTCGTATCTTATGCCATACCTTCCACATCACCATTAGCAAAGGATTATCTAACACTGACGAGGGTAACAGTTCCTTATGTGTATGTAGTAGATATAATAAATTGGTATGAGGTATCAGATTTTGATCTACTTGAGTGTTAGTGAATATGGAAGTATCATGAATCCAATCTTTAAGATAACGAAGCAACGCCGCCAGGTTGTAATTTTCTAAATTTGGAAAATTAATACCCCCATTCGATGGATGTTGTTCCAAAATACCCATACTAATAGCATGGTGCTTCTTTGCCCAAATAAAAGTACGAAGCATACCATTTATTACCCGCAGATCACTAGGAGAAAGCAATATTGGGAGGGATTGAATAAAATAAAGTATCTGTGGAATAACAATCATTTTTAACAAATAAGCCCGACCCAAATATGAAAAGGTTAAATGTTGCCATCCTTCCAGTTCTTTTTTAATTTTTTGTATGAGGGGAAAAAAATTACTTCTCTGAAGGTCATGAGGGTTTTTAGTTATAAGCACACCCAAGTAGGGCAACGCCTTTTTGCACCATTCAAAATCATACAATCCTGCCCATGGCGGTTTGCGCGACGCGCGTAAATTAAGTGCCTTAGATTTAGTCGGGTTAATAGAATAACCAGACATAGCTCCCAGTCTTTCCATAAGGGCTATGATTCCAGGCAGGGCCTCCTCTGGGTTAGCAATATAAAGCAGAATATCATCTGCAAAAGCCGTAAGCTTTAAACTCAGTCTCCCAACCCGTATCCCCTTAAACAAAGACAAGGACTCTAACGCTCGTATAAGAGGGTCAAGGGCGAGATTAAATAGGATGGGGGAAAGTGGACAACCCTGACGAGTACCTCTGGTCAGCTCCACCCCCTCCGTAAGTTGTTGATTAACTATAATGTTAGACTTAGGTGAATTATATAAAAGTCTAATCAATGTCGCAAATTTCTCACCAAATCCCTGATTCTCAAGCACCGCATATATCCAATGCCACTCAACACTATCGAACGCAGCCTCCGCATCCAGACTGAGTAAAATGTTAGGAGAGTTTTTATTTCTAGCTGACACTATAGTAGCAGCAAACGCCGTGCGGATGGCAATGGTCGAATGCCTACCTCGAGTGAAACCATACTGGTTCGGCGAGAGAATCTCGGGGAGAAACATTTGTATTCTATTAGCTAGAATTTTTGTCAACAACTTATAATCTAGGTTCAACAAGGATATGGGCCTGTATGATGTTATCTGTGTTGGGCTTCTACCTGGTTTTAAGATTAAAGAAGTTAACGCAGAATTAAAAGAGGTTAGGGACGCACCCCCTTCCAAATAATGATTGAGTAAATCCTTGAGGAGAGGGTCTATATCAGGAGAGAGCAATTTATAATACTCGACAGGTAAACCATCCGGCCCTGGTGATTTAGAGTTTGCCATTGTTTTTATAACTGAGCGTATCTCTATTAATGTAATAGGCATCTCAAGGGTAGTGCGCTGAGAGTCTGTCAGTATGGGTAACTGTAGAGAACTTAAAGAATCTTTAATAGAAGAAATATCTCCTCCCCGTGTGGAATAAAGAGCCGTGTAGTGAGCATGAACAGCCTGTAATATGTCCTTACTATCAGTCAGATGAGTCCCCGAAATGGGATCCACCAAGAGTGGGATTTTCCGTCTGGGACCTCTTGGATTTGCCAATCTAGCCAGTAAGGTTCCCATTTTATTGCCCCATCGGAAAAAATGTTGTTTATCAAAGTCCACTTTCTGTTGAGCTATCTTAGTCAAATGTGCATTTAGTAATGATAAAGCATCCTGCCATTGTGTCCAATCCTCAGGATCACTAGATCCTAAATACCGTCTATAGGCTAGTATGGCCATAGTCTGGAGGTCACTCGTCTCCTGTCTAGCCTTTCTCCTTTTCCCTGCCACATATGCTATAATTCTCCCTCTCATAACTGCCTTACTCGTCTCCCACATGAGCACAGGATCATCCCAATGCTGAATATTATCATCAACAAAATTACCCCATTCCTGTTTGAGGAACATCTCAAACTCTCTACTCTTAGCCAAATAGGCTGGGAATCTCCACATTCCTGGCTGACGTAGGCTCCGGCCACAACGAAGAAGCAAAATAATAGGTACATGATCAGAGATCCCAGCATCTCCTATAGTTGCTTCCACCACCTCCGACATCAGGGACTCACCAACCAAGAACATATCAATACGCGAGAGAGACTTATGTGCCTTAGACATACAGGTATAATCTCTCTCCGTTGGGTGTAACACTCTCCAAATATCTACCAAAGGAGTATCACGCATGAGATTAACCAGGCCTGGTCCGGAGCCAGAACCGGAAGTAGGCAGATCCCCCGATCTATCCAGTCTAGAATCTAGCACAGCATTAAAATCACCTCCCACCACTAGGTTAGGCAAGTTTTCCGTCAGGATCATCTGAGAAACGGAGGCAAAAAAGGCAGCATTGTCAGCGTTCGGGGCATAGATGTTTAACAATGAATAGGGGATATCATCAATGGTCACTTTCATAAGAAGGAATCTACTCTGGGGATCACTGACTATATCTCCCGGGATTATCTGTAGGTGTCTAGCAAACACTATGGCCACTCCCCTCTTTTTAGATGAGTAGGCGGTAGCATAGGTCTGGCCTAGCCAATTATCTCTCAAATGTAATGCATCTTTATGTGACCAGTGGGTTTCCTGCAAGAATATAACATCAGGTTTAGCACGTTTGAGTGCCTGTAATACACGACGTCTTTTAACCGGCGAATTGAGGCCCGCTACATTCCATGATAAAATTTTTAAAGGATTACCTTTCCCTTTCTTACTTGATGATTGCGAAGTTGCCATCATGGAGGATGGAAGTAGCACCATGGCAGAGTACCTTCGATATATAATAACATATAGGGTTTCGGAGTCCCAGCTGCTCCACGACCCTCCAAATTAGATAGGTGTGTGACATCATTAGCAACATTACACTTATACAAAAACATAGTAACCAGATCCGTGTTGTTATAGACAGGTAAAATTAACCAGAATATATTCATCCATACTATACAACTTATATTCCTTATCATTTTAACTTATTCAAAGAGAAATCTGTTAGTATCAACTCTAGTCTCACCCCAAATGTTCAAGTGCAATTTCAAGTGTCTGGGGGAGCAAGGTCTCGTTTCAGCTGATCTAAAGCAAGCTTAGGGTCTTCAAATACCTTTGTCTCTGTGCCTAAGGTTACTCGGAGTCTAGCTGGATAAGCCAAAGCAAATCGGATCCCGTGATCAATGAGGAGCCGACAAACCGGGCCAAACTCTCTTCTACGCTGGGAGATGGCTGCCGAAAAGTCCTGGAACACCAGGATCTTGGACCCCTGAATAGTAACATTTTTAAGTTTCCTAGCTGCTGCCAGAACCCTTTCTTTGTCATGGTAATGGAAATATTTAGTAATGACCGGGCGAGGTCTCGCCCCAGATTCCCTCCTCTCCGGTCCCACCCGGTGCGCCCTCTCAATTTGTCTAGGAGAGCCAGGCTCTAGCTGGAGGGCCGCCATTAAATCAGTCGTGAGGAACCGAATAAGATCCGTACCTCTGCAACTCTCAGGGATGCCGATAAACCTTAGGTTGGACCTCCTACTACGATTCTCAAGATCCTCAACTTTGTCCAACAAGGAACCAATAAGAATCTTTTGTGCCTCCACTGTGGTCTGGGTATTCACCACTGTGTCCTCTACATCACTAATCCGCTGCTCAGCTACTGTAATCCGAGAGGTATTAGCCGATACAGCCGCTACTGTTGTTTCAAGGGCCTTATTCCAGGTTTCAAATTTTTTGTCAAAGTATGGAAGGAGAATATTTGACACTGCCTGAGCCGTAGCAGTGTGAGGCCCGGGTGGGAACTGCAGATCAGAGGCATCCTGTGACCCCTCCTCCATCCACATCTGATCTAAGGACCCCTCAACCGAAAGCTCCCCCTCCTGTCCGTTTTTATTTTTTTGTTTAGTGCGTCTAGTCATAGCCCCTTTCTGTGAAGGTGTTTGCGTTTTTTCCAAATATTTTTCCATAAAGCAATAACCCCAAGACTCTCTCAACACTAGAGGCTTCAATGATAAGCTTTGGTTATGGACCAATCAGATCCAACTACCCCTATTATTACACCAACTAAACCAGGATTCTTAAAATAGCGATAGCAGAGACAAGGAATCTGATCCACTTAGTGGAAAAGGGTTACACCAAGAATAACGTAATTACTGATATAACAAAATAGCTGTCAGAAAGGTCTAGTAAATATGTACCCCTTGTTAATACAAGCAGTATATAAGGCGTTATTGAACTTAAATACTATAACCAGTCATATATATACAAAAAGAAAGAGAAATGTTAGAAAGGAAGGGGCACTAGATGGCGTCGCTGGGCAGCAAACCCAAACAACGACTCCCAGAGCTGTCCACCAAGGGCGGGAAAAGGAGAGGACAGAACCAACGCAAGCCAAAAGCTATTATAGCTCTGTCTCCCCTATCCCCCGGCCACAAAGCAGAGTATAATAAAACTTCTCTCCCCTCTCCCTCCTCCACAAAGTCATCCGACACACACTCAAAAAGGGGATAAAGTTATGAGGAAAGGGACCAAAGCTGCAAAAAGGTAAAAATAAGAGAAAAGAAAACGTTCAGTGAAAAATAAAAGTAACTCTGCCTATGCTCCCCAAAGGAAGTCCGTATTCTTCCTGCAGGTTAAGTCCAATGAACTGTCACTTAGGACTGAAGTAAGATCCTGGCACAAATGATAGGGCTTAGAGGCTGTCCCAGGCGTCTAACAGGTCAGGAAGGGCTTAATAAGACAAGAGAGCCCCCCATCCACTAGCACCCCGATATGTAAGGGACTGAGCCAGACAGCTCCGCTCACCTCCACCCTGTCCGGTGTTGCACTTCCAATAGCACTCCCCAGGGCAGGGCAGACTCCAGAGACCAAAATCAGCCGCTGCACCAAAGAGCCAAATGCCCAGCCCCAATCTAGAGCGCAATATGGCGGGAAGGCATCTTCACATCGCAACTGCGATGTCTTCCTGCCTTCAGCGTATACAAAGCCTCTCACCGCCTCTCTGCTCCACAGGTGCCTCACTCCGTTCCAGCGATCTCATCCAGGGCTCACCAGGACCAGCCGGTAAGTGCGACGATAAGGTGTGACGTCTAGGCGTCCTCCAACTCCCGTTCGTTCCTTTGTGAGACCGCAACTTCTCCACGTCTCTCCCAGTCGTTCTCCGGTCCCAGCTGAAGTCCGAATCCTCAGGAGGAGCCGTGGATCCTATTGCACAGCCAAGTATCTCAGGGGACTTTCTCGCCTGCACGTGTCTCCCTTTCGGGCCTCAGGTCAGGTCCCTTTTTCCAGGAAGGATAATAGGCGGCAGGGACTCCCGGGTATAATAATACACGCACCCCTATAATCCTCTTTTCATGACAAATCACATCCAATGCAATCCATCAATATTAAGGGGTTGAAAGCAAGGATGTTTCCTGATTAAGTATCTGGATGATAGGGAGCAGTTCTAAAATGCGGCCATCTTAAATGGCTCCGCCCCCGGAAGTCCATGTCCTCGACTTTTAATGTCCTCCTGTAATATAAACTTCTGGAGCTGCCTGGTATGAAATTGCGCCCACTTAACTGCAGGGATACATGAAGTCAGTGAACCTAGCAACGACATGGCACTCCTCAATGACATACTACGTTTCCTGATTGCTAAGCTCACTTTATCAATTATGGAAGCTTTCTTATCCTCAGGCAACCAACATACTTGGTCAACTGAATCCAGAAGGAGCCCTAGGAATTTTTGACAAGTAACAGGCTGGAGCCTGGATTTTTCCCAGTTGACAATCCAGCCAAGCGTTTGTAAAGAAAACGCTACTTCCTCTAACCTTTGCTCACACTGTAGGGCATTTCTTCCCACAATTAATAGATCATCCAGATATGGAATGACCAGTGTGTCTTAACCGCAGAAAGGACATTACCTCCAATAGTAATTTAGTAAAAACCCTTGGAGCCATAGATAGAGCAATGCCCTTTGGCCTATATTGTAGATGACAAACTTGACCATCTATTAAAACTGCTACCCGAAGAAACTGCTGGTGTGACTGGTGTATAGGAAGATGGTAATAAGCATCATTAAGATCCAGTACTACCATGTAACAGTTGGGAAATAAATTTTAATGGCTGACCGAATGGATTCCATTTTAAATGCTCTGGGTCTTATGAAGGTGTTCAGCTTCCTCAAATTAAATATAGTTCTAAAGGATCCGTTAGGTTTAGTAATTGGAAACAAGGGGGAGTAGAACCCCTTCCCTATTTGAGAAGACGGAACCTCTATTAAGACCCGCTTGGCCAAGAGGGATTTAATTTCAACTTCTAGTGCCTCTTGCTATGGTCTGGATTTTAAGGAGGTAAGAAGAAAAAGATTCCGGAGGTGTTCGGATAAAGTCTAAGGTGAGGCCTGAAGATATCAAATTTATGGCCCATGGATTAACAGTTATCTTCCTCCACTGATTAATAAATCCCAGAAGTCTACCGCCCACCGGTGGAATAGGGTTCTCGGAATTTATCCTCTGAAGGGACGCTTATTAAACAAATTGCCCTTCTGCCTGAATTCTTTGTTACTCCATCGGTCCTTAAAGCCTCCCTTTCTGCCAAATGATGGCTTCCTGAACGCCCTTCTGTAAGAAGGAATAAAGGGATTAGGAAACCCCTTCTTCCTCTCACCCGCCTTAGTGAGTATATCATCCAGAACGGCCCCAAAGAGGTACTCACCCTGACAGGGCATGGCACACAACTTAGATCTGGACTGGGCATCCCCCTTCCAGTTTTTTAGCCATAATGCTCGCCAAGTTGTATTAGAGAGGTTAGCTGTCCTGGCTGCCAGGCGGAGAGAATCTATTGAGGCATCAGATATAAAAGCCGCAGCACCCTTAATCAAGGGAATAGACGCACGTAATTTCTCCCTAGATACGCCACTCTTGATATTCTGATCCAACTGCTCTAGCCAAACCAGCATGGAACCGGCTAGTACACGTGGCTGAGATTGCTGGCTTGAATGCAGTGACACAGGCCTCCCATGATTTTTTAAGAAGTGCGTCTGATTTTCTATCCATGGGGTCGGATAAAGAACCTGCCTCCTCCACAGGTAAAGAGGAACGGCGAGCTGTAGACGCAACAGCCGCATCAACTTTTGGTATTTTAGCCCAGGTAGTCAAGTCTTCGTCATCGAAGGGGTAGCGCCTCTTACAGGATATTGGCACAAACCCTTTTTGTCCCTTACTCCATTCTTTCTTAACAAGGTCCTTTATGGCCTGGTTTACCGGAAACACATGGCCCTTTCGCTGAGAGAGACCAGCGAACATAACCTCCTGTGGCGTGCGGGGTTCTTTTGACTCAGACAACCCCATCGTACTCCTTACTGACTTAACCAAGTTATTTACGCCATCAGTAGGAAAACAGACATAGTCCTCTTCATCTGATGAACCAGACAACTGAGAAACATCTGAATCAACCTCCCACTCTCTGCTGATGTATCAGCCTTGGGCGAGAATACTCTCCTACTTCTCCTTTCCATATTTACGGAGGGACCACTTCCTAAAGACTGAAGCTCCTCACAAATCATAAGCCGTATTTCATTAATTTTAACAGACTCCTCCTGCCGCAAGGTGTTATCTATACAAGCCTGACACAGCTTTTTTATATAAGAGTCAGGCAAGGGCTCGGTACAAATAGCACACTGTTTATGCTTGGTTTTCTCCGTCCTCTTTGCCTAAAACATAAGCAGAGGAAACCAATATAAGCTTCCATGAAGCTGTATATACACTTACCCAGAAGTATATCTGTATACCGACCGCTGGGTTGTTTTCTTGACTTGGGGTGTGGAACGGGACGACTTCCTTCCCGATTTGTCAGTGGAGTCACTCATTTTTGAGTGTATACTACTCCTTTTCCTAGCATCACCACTGGGTACTAGTGGCTCTTCCATAGGGCGCTCACAGACTTCCTCTTGGGACGACATGATAGCGCACTCCCTGCACCGTTCAATGTAACTTATAGTGCTGGGCTTCTCAATACACACCCCTCCTGTTTTTTTTTTGTTTTTTTTTAACCTGTGCACAGGTTCCAGAATAGCATCAGGGGGAAATAGAACCGCCTAGGGGAATCCAATATGGCGGTTCCCCCGGAAATGGAACGCCGACCTCAGAGGTTCAGGAACTACACCCGGGATCCGGCTGCACTGCGCATGCGCCGGCGTCTCTGACGCCTGTCGGCAGATCCCAGAGAGCGCTACACCCGCCCATGTCGCCGCCATACCTGAGGGACCGGGGGGAAGCCGACACACCGCCGACTCAGCTCTACAACACCCGGAGGGCTCCGTTACCTGACCCAGGTCCGGGTCGGTCCAGGTACATGCCCGCTCCCTCGGCCATCTCATACAACGATGTCCCAGCAGGGAGATCGTTGCTAAACTTCAGGCCTGCAGCAGGCCGCAGCAGATGAGGGGGGAGCCAACAGGAACTCCCGACTCTGTCCACCGGCTCTGGAGCCCCTGTTGCTCAGCAGAGACGCACAGGCGGCATCCAGGCGAGTTTTCCTCTTCTAAGCAACTCCATAGAGTCTTCTCTGTGGGTTCCCTTCTAGGAACAGGAAAACAACTGAGGAGCGAGGGGGGGCCGCCCCTTTTATCTCTCTGTAGGTTTCCTGTTCCTAGGGGCGGATCCCCTCTCTCTAGTGGGTGCTGTCGTGGCGAATAGAAAAATATGATTTTTTATTTTTACGGCTCTGCATTATAAACTTCTGTGAAGCACTTGTTGGGTCAAAGTGCTCACCACACATCTAGACAAGTTCCTTAAGGAGTCTACTTTCCAAAATGGTGTCACTTGTGGGGGGTTTCAATGCTTAGGCACATCAGAGGCTCTCCAAATGCAACATGGTGTCCCATCTCAATTTCAGTCAATATTGCATTGAAAAGTAAAATGGCGTTCCTTTCCTTCCGAGCTCTGCCATGCGCCCAGACAGTGGTTTACCCCCACATATGGGGTATCAGCGTACTCAGGACAAATTGTACAACAACTTATGGGGTCTATTTTCTCCTGTTACCCTTGGTAAAATAAAACAAATTGGAGCTGAAATAAATTGTGTGAAAAAAAGTTAAATGTTCATTTTTATTTAAACATTCCAAAAATTCCTGTGAAACACCTGAAGGGTTAATAAACTTCTTGAATGTGGTTTTGAGCACCTTGAGGGGTGCAGTTTTTAGAATGGTGTCACACTTGGGTATTTTCTATCATATAGACCCCTGAAAATGAGATGTAGTCCCTAAAAAAAAAAAAATGGTGTAAAAAATGAGAAATTTCTGGTCAACTTTTAACCCTTTTAACTCCCTAACAAAAAAAAAAATGTTGGTTCCAAAATTGTGCTGATGTAAAGTAGACATGTGGGAAATGTTACTTATTAAGGATTTTGCGCGACATATCTCTGTGATTTAAGGGCATAAAAATTAAAAGTTGGAAAATTGCGAAATTTTCAAAATTTTTGCCAAATTTCCATTTTTTTCACAAATAAACGCAAGTTATATCGAATAAATTTTACCACTACCATGAAGTACAATATGTCACGAGAAAACAGTGTCAGAATCGCCAAGATCCGTTGAAGCGTTCCAGAGTTATAACCTCATAAAGGGACAGTGGTCAGAATTATAAAGATTGGCCTGGTCATTAACGTGCAAACCACCCTCGGGGCTTAAGGGGTTAAAGTATTTGAAAACAAACATAGCATGGGGACCCCGGTGTGAAGATATGGCCGCTTACTAAAGACTATAGGACAAATGGACATAGCGCCGAGACCACCGCTCTAAGACAAAAAGACTTTTTCCAGCACGGAGCACTGGTGACATAAATTATATTGTACTTTAATAGTTAATTTGCTTGATGTGTTTTATTAGTGATTTTCTTGCTGTTTTATTAGTGATTTTCTTGCTCATCAGTTCATGCTCAGGAATCAATGTGTCTATTCAGTGGCAGTCAGCAGAGGAAGACGAGCAGGCCAGAGTTTATGTAAACCTAAGGCCAGACTCTATCAATCTCATTTGTATCAAGGTCTCACTCCCATTGTACTCCCAAACCTAGGCCCACTGTGTGGTTGGGGATAGTAGACTCAGGGGAGCCATCACCACGGGAGGTCTCACATACAGTCCCAGCTGATGGAATATGCCTTGTTCTGTGAGCTAAAGGAAAATGTTTAAGGGGGCGGGAGAAAAAGACATCGGGTTGAATCAGGCAGTTGTTGGAGGGATTTCGATGGAAGAGGATCCAAGCTGGAATGGATGGATGATCTATGGAGCTTTGGAGATTGTTGGCTGGAGGGGTATCCATGAGCTACGGTCAGGATATCCATTGTCTGGAGGAACATAGGCTGTGACTGCACACTATAGCAGCTGGAGATACAAAATCTGTGGGCCAACCAAAAGTGGGGAGACAGTGGGCATCGCCTGGTATGGAGCCAGTGGAACTACCGATCTCAGATTGGGAACTTGTGGACTGAAGACATTGTATGTTGGCCATCCACCTGGATTTGTTGTACAACCATGGATGTATGAAATAAAAAAACAAAAAACAAAACAGCTGCATCACCTGCCTAGGTGATTTTTATAACCCACAACCTCAGATCTCCACACCCTCTATTCTTGATAACCAGCCTTGATGAAGCTGACAGCTGAGGGTTGCAGCCCCCAGCTGTGAGTTTTGCCTGATTGGTTCAAGAAAATAGGGGGGAACCCAAACCGGGTTTTTCATTAATTAATTTCATTATATCGCAAGTGGCGGCTGAGGAATACCCCGATCATCTGCTCCTGCTGTCACTGTTATTAGTGGCAGCAAGTGACGGATGATGGGAGTAAGAGTCCCAAAAGCCCCCACCTGCTGTCATCCTTCAGACTTTAATATAACTCATCATTCTCTTCTGCTCCTGACGATCGCCGGCAGAGCAGGGGAGAACGATGAGAGCCGTCTTCAGCACCTGCAACCGAGGAAACCGCTTACAGTAGCGCTTCTTCCCAGGCGGCCGTCTGTGTGGTACTGAGGCAGTACACAGTTGC
Source organism: Ranitomeya variabilis (assembly GCF_051348905.1). Lineage (NCBI taxonomy): Eukaryota > Metazoa > Chordata > Amphibia > Anura > Dendrobatidae > Ranitomeya > Ranitomeya variabilis. Next base: position 716,681,211 of record NC_135235.1, on the reverse strand, counting down.
CACACGTGTGCCGCAAGTATTACACACACGGACACGGATATCTCTGGTATTGGTTTTTCCGGTATCGGAAATAAACTGAAATGTGAAATCGGCCTAAGGGAGATCTCATGACACCTTCTCTCCATGTACCTGATGATCCTGAGGAACATTGGGATCTTCTTGTTTACAGTCCTGTGGAAGAAGAGGACGGGGACATCTCTCTGGTGTTGTCATCTTACTGGATAGATCTGGAGGAAACACATACAGGGACTGAATTCATTCCTTACATACAGATAATTATAGGCCGTGTGTATTTAGTCCTGTCTATTACCTGGTGATGTGAGGGGCTGGGGAACCTCCATCATGACGTCCTTGTACAGATCTTTGTGTCCTTCTAAATACTCCCACTCCTCCATGGAGAAATAGACGGCGACATCCTGACACCTTATAGGAATCTGACACACACAATGATACCGTCATCCCCCCGATCCCTTCATAGCGTTACTGTACAATGTCCCAGCATTCCCAGCAGTGTCACCTCTCCAGTCAGCAGCTCAATCATCTTGTAGGTGAGTTCTAGGATCTTCTGGTCATTGATGTCCTCATGTATCAGGGGGTGAGGTGGAGGCCCCGTGATTGGGCTCAGGGGTCTTCCCCATCCTTCAGACACAGGGTTCAGACAGCGCTCACTAGAGGTCTTCTTCACTACTGTGTAATCCTGGTTATGGAGACACATTAATAAATCTCACTACAGACATTTCCAGAGTCCTCACCTCTCCAGTTCTGTCCATCTGATATTCCCATAGATAAGAATGATGTAATGTGACGTCATCAGAATCTCTCACCTCTCCAGTAAGCCGGAAGAGGATCTCTAGGGTGAGGTGTAATATCCTCTCCGCCATCTTGTCTCTGTCCATATCCATCTTTCATTGGTAAATCAGGAAATTCTCTTATATAGAAGATCTTCACTGAGAGGATCCGATATTGTAGAGACCTGAATGAGAAGAAGATGAGCCGATGTAACATCATAAGAATCCTGTGTAATAATACAATTACTGGAGATAATAAGGGAAACATATGAGGAGATTTATTATTTTACAGTATTTAGTTTCCTTCTTTCCATCTACTAATAAAACCTATATATTTAGGCCACAGACAACAAGCAGTTTCTCCCTCGGAGTCGGCAGCTGAATACGTTCCTCATAGACTCATCTTCCATAACGCTAATTCTCGCCTCATTTACCGACCCTGGAATCGGCATTAGTAATACTGCAGGAGATATTCATTACACGTGACAGGAGAAATAACGACTTCATGATGAGGACGACATCTCCATCTCCTACTGCGGCTCTAGAAACAGATTTGTCCAGAGTCGGTCACTGACTCCATCACCACCGGCCTCTATATGGAGGTTTCCCGTCTTCCCCGCACTGGAATCTTCTATCACGTTAGATCTCAGCTCTGAGTCACACACAGAAGTTTGAGGCTTTTATAGGAGACTAGATGGTGGCCCGATTCTAACGCATCGGGTATTCTAGAATATGCATGTCCACGTAGTATATTGCCCAGTTACGTAGTATACAGCACAGAGCCACGTAGTATACTGCACAGCGACATAGTATATTGCCCAGCCACGTATGTCACAGGTTAAAAAATAAAAAATAAACATATACTCACCTTCCGAGGGGCCCCTTGTAGTTCTGTCGCCTGTGTTCGGTGCAGGCGGCAGCTTCCGGTCCGAGGGTGTGATGACGTCGCGATCACATGACGGTGACGTCACAGCAGGTACTTCTCGCGCAGGGCCTGCAATGACGTCATGGTCACATGACGGTGAAGTCATGGCAGGTCCTTGTCGCACACCAACCTTAGCACCGGAACCTGCCACTTGCATGGACCGGTCACCGGAGCGTCGGAAAGGCGGAGGAAGGTGAGTATATAATGATTTGTTATTTTTTTTTAATTATTTTTAACATTAGATGTTTTTACTATTAAGGCTGCATAGACAGCCTCAATAGTAAAAACTTGGTCACACAGGGTTAATAGCGGCGGTAACGGAGTGAGTTACCCGCGGCATAACGCGGTCCGTTACCGCTGGCATTAACCCTGTGTGAGCCGTGACTGCAGGGAGTATGGAGCGGGCGCCGGGCAGTGACTGCAGGGGAGTAGGGAGGGACTAATCGGACTGTGGCTGTCGCTGATTGGTCGCGGCAGCCATGACAGGCAGCTGGCGAGACCAATCAGCGAATTAATATCCGTGACGGAAGTTGCCGACAGAAAGACGGAAGTGACCCTTAGGCTACTTTCACACTAGCGTCGTATGACGCACGTCGCAATGCGACGTACCGACGCATACTGTGCAAGCGCCGCACAACGGGGGCAGCGGATGCAGTTTCTCAACGCATCTGCTGCCCCATTGTGAGGTGTGGAAAGGCGGGGGCGGAAAAGACGGTCTCGACGCACCAAAAAACGTTACAAGCAACGTTTTTTGGTGGCGACGGACCGACGCAACCGTCGCTAATGCAAGTCTATGGAGAAAAAACGCATCCTGCAAGCACTTTTGCAGGATGCGTTTTTTCTACAAAACGACGCATAGTGACGTGCAGTGCATGATGCTAGTGTGAAAGTAGCCTAAGACAATTATATAAGAGATTGTCGGTAAGAACAAGACCGGAGATATCTGAGGCCGATGTCTCCATGTACGGGGTTTATTTCTCCGGATACGATGGTTTTCTTTGGTACTTTCCCCCATTAGAAGGGACACCGGTGGATATTGGGGTCTTTACCTGCTACAGTCCTGGGGGGATTTACTCGGTACAGTGGCCGTTGGACAAATCTCACCATCAATTCCCCTCAGACTGAAGGAACATCGCTCCTCTACTCGGCTCTATGGATCCAGGATGAAATCCACTGCGGCCCCTGCAAGAAAAGAAGGAGGAAGAGCAGAAGTTGGGGGAGACCACCGTGGCCTGAGATTTCTACGGCTGCTCTGTGCGCACAGGACCTGTGATGAGGTCACAGGAGGGGAGGAGTCAGGGGTCACATGATCAGGGGCCTCAGTGTATGCAGGACTCTGCTGTGCTGGTTGTCATGGTGCTGGATGAGGGGAAGTTTATGTGTGGGGTCAGGAGGGGTTTACAGTGTGGATGTAGCAGAGCCGTGTGTGTACGAGGTGTACGGAGCGGAGCCGTGTGTGTACGAGGTGTACGGAGCGGAGCCGTGTGTGCACGAGGTGTACGGAGCGGAGCCGTGTGTGTACGAGATGTACGGAGCGGAGCCGTGTGTGTACGAAGTGTACGGAGCGGAGCCGTGTGTGTATGAGGTGTACGGAGCGGAGCCATGTGTATACGAGGTGTACGGAGCGGAGCCGTGTGTGTACGAGGTGTACGGAGCGGAGCCGTATGTGTACGAGGTGTACGGAGCGGAATCGTGTGTATACGAGGTGTACGGAGCAGAGCCGTGTGTGTACGAGGTGTATGGAGCGGAGCCGTGTGTGTACGAGGTGTACGGAGCGGAGCCGTGTGTGTGCGAGGTGTACGGAGCAGAGCCGTGTGTGTACGAGGTGTATGGAGCGGAGCCGTGTGTGTACGAGGTGTACGGAGCAGAGCCGTGTGTGTACAAGGTGTACGGAGCGGAGCCGTGTGTGTACGAGGTGTACGGAGCGGAGCCATGTGTATACGAGGTGTACGGAGCAGAGCCGTGTGTGTACGAGGTGTACGGAGCAGAGCCGTGTGTGTGTGAGGTGTGCGGAGCGGAGCCGTGTGTACAAAGAGTACAGAGCAGAGCCGGGCGTGTACTGAGTGGAGCCCTGTTTGTATGGGGTCCTGTGTACTGACCAACTGTATACCCCCAGCTTTGGCCGCACACCCCCCATGTACACTGCATACACCCGTGTCCCCACAGCTTCGCTCACAGACCCCTCAGCGCTCTATCCCCCTGTAGAACTGACCCCGGACACACACGGTAACACTGCGGCCGTTGACCTCTCGTCTCTTGAACATACACTGATAACATAAGATGGAGTCAGACGAACCCTCCTACAAAACGTGAGAACAAAGTCATTACTACAGGACTGTATGAGAAAGGGATTTATTCTACAAGAGACGCTGGGGCCACAAATGAGAGAATCCAGACCCCGTGGCTGGATACTGAGGGCCCCCTGCGTGTTAGGACCAGACGGGGTCTTTTCCCCTGAAGCTATTTGGTATAATGAGACTCTGATCTTGGTCATATAAAGAGGGTTGGAGTAAAATAGAAACTGCCTGAATATGAGACCTTGTCTGATCTGTGTGTCCTGTGTAAGAACTATGGAGATAGCGCTATTCTCCTGTATAATGGGGCATGGCACTGGGGCCTGAATATGAGACCTTGTCTGATCTCTGTGTCCTGTGTAAGAACTATGGAGATCGCGCTATTCTTCTGTATAATGGGGCATGGTGCTGGGGCCTGAATATGAGACCTTGTCTGATCTCTGTGTCCTGTGTAAGAACTATGGAGATCGCGCTATTCTTCTGTATAATGGGGCATGGTGCTGGGGCCTGAATATGAGACCTTGTCTGATCTGTGTGTCCTGTGTAAGAACTATGGAGTTAGCGCTATTCTTCTGTATAATGGGGCATGGCGCTGGGGCCTGAATATGAGACCTTGTCTGATCTGTGTCCTGTGTAAGAACTATGGAGATAGCGCTATTCTTCTGTATAATGGGGCATGGCGCTGGGGCCTGAATATGAGACCTTGTCTGATCTCTGTGTCCTGTGTAAGAACTATGGAGATCGCGCTATTCTTCTTTATAATGGGGCATGGCGCTGGGGCCTGAATATGAGACCTTGTCTGATCTGTGTGTCCTGTGTAAGAACTATGGAGATCGCGCTATTCTTCTGTATAATGGGGCATGGTGCTGGGGCCTGAATATGAGACCTTGTCTGATCTGTGTGTCCTGTGTAAGAACTATGGAGATCGCGCTATTCTCCTGTATAATGGGGCATGGTGCTGGGGCCTGAATATGAGACCTTGTCTGATCTGTGTCCTGTGTAAGAACTATGGAGATCGCGCTATTCTTCTGTACAATGGGGCATGGTTCTGGGGCCTGAATATGAGACCTTGTCTGATCTCTGTGTCCTGTGTAAGAACTATGGAGATCGCGCTATTCTTCTTTATAATGGGGCATGGCGCTGGGGCCTGAATATGAGACCTTGTCTGATCTGTGTGTCCTGTGTAAGAACTATGGAGATCGCGCTATTCTTCTGTATAATGGGGCATGGTGCTGGGGCCTGAATATGAGACCTTGTCTGATCTGTGTGTCCTGTGTAAGAACTATGGAGATCGCGCTATTCTCCTGTATAATGGGGCATGGTGCTGGGGCCTGAATATGAGACCTTGTCTGATCTGTGTCCTGTGTAAGAACTATGGAGATCGCGCTATTCTTCTGTACAATGGGGCATGGTTCTGGGGCCTGAATATGAGACCTTGTCTGATCTGTGTGTCCTGTGTAAGAACTATGGAGATCGCGCTATTCTCCTGTATAATGGGGCATGGTGCTGGGGCCTGAATATGAGACCTTGTCTGATCTGTGTGTCCTGTGTAAGAACTATGGAGATCGCGCTATTCTCCTGTATAATGGGGCATGGCGCTGGGGCCTGAATATGAGACCTTGTCTGATCTGTGTGTCCTGTGTAAGAACTATGGAGATAGCGCTATTCTTCTGTATAATGGGGCATGGCGCTGGGGCCTGAATATGAGACCTTGTCTGATCTCTGTGTCCTGTGTAAGAACTATGGAGATAGCGCTATTCTCCTGTATAATGGGGCATGGTGCTGGGGCCTGAATATGAGACCTTGTCTGATCTGTGTGTCCTATGTAAGAACTATGGAGATCGCACTATTCTCCTGTATAATGGGGCATGGCGCTGGGGCCTGAATATGAGACCTTGTCTGATCTCTGTGTCCTGTGTAAGAACTATGGAGATAGCGCTATTCTTCTGTATAATGGGGCATGGCGCTGGGGCCTGAATATGAGACCTTGTCTGATCTGTGTCCTGTGTAAGAACTATGGAGATCGCGCTATTCTTCTGTATAATGGGGCATGGTGCTGGGGCCTGAATATGAGACCTTGTCTGATCTCTGTGTCCTGTGTAAGAACTATGGAGATCACGCTATTCTTCTGTATAATGGGGCATGGTGCTGGGGCCTGAATATGAGACCTTGCCTGATCTCTGTGTCCTGTGTAAGAACTATGGAGATAGCGCTATTCTTCTGTAAAATGGGGCATTGTGCTGGGGCCTGAATATGAGACCTTGTCTGATCTCTGTGTCCTGTGTAAGAACTATGGAGATCGCGCTATACTTCTGTATAATGGGGCATGGCGCTGGGGCCTGAATATGAGACCTTGTCTGATCTCTGTGTCCTGTGTAAGAACTATGGAGATCGCGCTATTCTCCTGTATAATGGAGCATGGCGCTGGGGCCTGAATATGAGACCTTGTCTGATCTCTGTGTCCTGTGTAAGTGTAGGGACCGCAGGTAAAGAAGGATGCAGGGACAAACAGGAGCCAGAAAGCAAATAGCTAGTGTTGAGCATTCCGATGCTGCAAGTATCGGGTATCGGCCGATACTTGCTGTATCGGAATTTCCGATACCGAGATCCGATATTTTTGTAATATCGGATATCGGTATCGAAACAACATTAATGTAAAAAGGTGTAAAAGAAAGAATTAAAATAAAAAAAATCGCTATACTCACCTGTCCGACGCAGCCGGGACCTCAGCGAAGGAACCGGCAGCGTTGTTTGTTTAAAATTCGCGCTTTTACTTGCTTACGTGAATTCCCGGCTTCTGATTGGTCAGGGCGGCCATGTTGCCGGGACGCGGACCAATCACAGCAAGCCGTGACGAAATTACGTCACGGCTTGCTGTGATTGGTCCGCGTCCCGGCAACATGGCCGCCATTAACCAATCACAAGCCGTGACGTCACGGGAGGCTGGACACGCGCTTATTTTGAAAAGCGCGCGTGTCCAGCCTCCCGTGACGTCACGGCTTGTGATTGGTCACGGCGCCATATTGCCGGGATGCGGACCAATCACAGCAAGCCGTGACGAAATTACGTCACGGCTTGCTGTGATTGGTCCGCGTCCCAGGAACATGGCCGCCATTAACCAATCACAAGCCGTGACGTCACGGGAGGCTGGACACGCGCTTATTTTGAAAAGCGCGCGTGTCCAGCCTCCCGTGACGTCACGGCTTGTGATTGGTCACGGCGCCATATTGCCGGGACGCGGACCAATCACAGCAAGCCGTGACGTAATTTCGTCACGGCTTGCTGTGATTGGTCCGAGTCCCGGCAACATGGCCGCCCTGACCAATCAGAAGCCGGGAATTCACGTAAGCAAGTAAAAGCGCGAATTTTAAAGAAACAACGCTGCCGCTTACAATCGCCGAGGTCCCGGCTGCGTCGGACAGGTGAGTATAGCGATATTTTTTATTTTAATTCTTTATTTTACACATTTATATGGTTCCCAGGGCCTGAAGGAGAGTTTCCTCTCCTTCAGACCCTGGGAACCATCAGGAATACCGTCCGATACCTGAGTCCCATTGACTTGTATTGGTATCGGGTATCGGTATCGGATTGGATCCGATATTTTGCCGGTATCGGCCGATACTTTCCGATACCGATACTTTCAAGTATCGGACGGTATCGCTCAACACTACAAATAGCGTTTTTAACTTTCTTTTTAACTTCCAACCAAAAAGATGACAAACGTTTTCCACGCAGGGAACTTATATACAAGAACACAATCTCGCAGTAAATTCTAATTACTATATGGCCGCCCTGAACTATACCCGTAGAAAGCGGCAGCGCCTCACTAGTGACTCCCTACTAAGATAAAATCAACAACGGTCACTTATCAGTGCTGGTTCAGCGATGTAGTCCTGACGGTGAGGCTCCGACAACGCCGTAGTCCTGATGGCGGAGGAAGGAGGTGTCTTCTGGCGACGGGCCCAGGCGTAGAGTCGAGTCCAGAATGTCTTTTGCGGTGCTGCGTTCCCTCCTGCAGGCGGACGTTGATCCGAGGTAACAGCCTCCCAGTCCAGAGAAGAGTCTTTTTGAGGAGGATTAGGAGAATAATCAGTATCAGTCACAGCTGAGACGAAACCATGCGAGTCTGTAGCACTCTCTGGCAAGGTGCTCTCAGGGAGCGCGGTAATACTGTCCCTGAGCTGATCAGCACTACCCCTCTGCCTGGGGGGTCGCTGACGACGAATGCGCCTCTTTTTGGGGGCTCCAGTAATTGCCCGCAGTGTCTGTTGCACGTTTTCCCCCTGCTTCCAGCAAGTCTCACTGCGGCCTGCACACTCACAACAACTGCGCTGCAGTTTCCTCTCCTCAGAGATTTCCCGCGCTTCTCTGCCCCTGCTTTCGCGCGTTTTGCTTTTTATCCTCTCCTCTCCCTGCGTCACTCTGCCTCCTGTCACATGAGCCTGGCTTCCCATGCACCCCTCAAATCCGTCCCCCGGAACCCTGACTCCCGGCAACAATGGTTCCACCCGTCTGCACAGCTCGCCAGGTCCCTGTCCCCTACATTCCCCCACCCTGTATGCTCGCCAGTCCCTGGGCGAGGCCTTCGCACTGACAGGTCGCCCACCTGACGGACTGTTCCACACTTGGGTCTGTCTAGTGTGTAAGTCAGGACTGTAGCGAGTTGGGGGTCTACCGGCAGTAGAACGTTCAGAGCGTCGTGGCTCGGGTCCTTGTGTAGGGGGTGTTGGGGGAATGTCGTCAGCGGAAGGGTGACTGGTCAGGGGTAGTGTAGTAGTCGAGATAGGGGGAGTATTTTGACGCCGTTCTTCTTCTTCATCATCTTCTTCATCCCACCAATGGTTGTTGGGGGACTCAGTCGTAGGTGGCTCTTCCCTGATTGCGGATTCCGGGGTGTCCGAGTCAACAGAGCGACACAACCGGAGCATGTTGCGATGAAGAATGCGAGTACCTGTACTTCCGAGGGCCTCAGACTGCACTTCATATACAGGTCCATGCGGGTCTATACGGCGAAGCACCCGATAGGGTGTTTTTTCCCAACGATGGTCTAACTTGTTTTGCGGTCTTTGCTCTCGAACGAGTACTCGATCACCTGGCCGGAACTCTGGGGGTTTTGCTGTAGGGGTGCTCCGATGCTCCACTTCCCGAATTCGAGTGTGTACCAGTCGGTGTAAGGTCTGCAGCCGATGCCGATGATCACGCACCCACGAAGCCATTCCTGTTCGGGGGCCTTCTTCCTCCAAAGACAGTTCCAGATCTGTCATGCCTTTTCCTGGGCGCCCAAAGACCACTTCATACGGGGTGCGTCCTGTGACTTGATGAACTCTATTGTTGTAGACCCACACTAGGTCAGACACGTACTCCGGCCAGCGGGCCTTCTGATCTTGTTCTAGCGCACGCAGCATTTGAAGCAAAGTCCGGTTAAACCGCTCACAAGCCCCATTTCCCTGGGGATGATACGGTGTGGTGCGTGACTTATCAATGCCGTAGAGGCGATGCAGCTCTTCCATGACTTTGCCCAAGAAACAGGCGCCTTGATCCGAATGTATTCGCCTCGGACAGCCGTAAACTTGAATAAAGTTCTTACAGATAGCGCTCGCCGCCGACTCAGCTGTCTGATCACGGGTAGGGATGACTACCGCGAATTTTGAAAAATGATCTACCATAACGAGGCAGTGTTCGTAGCCTTGATGCGCTGCTCCAATGGTAATGTAGTCTATCATTAATACTTCAAAAGGGGCAGACGTCGTGATGCTCTGCACAGGCGCCCTTTCCTCCGGTGACTTGGTTAGTTCACATTGTCGACATTGTCTACAGGCAGTTTGTACTTCCGCAAGCAGCCGAGGATGATAGAACCGAGTTTGCAGCCACTTAAACGTCCTCTTCACTCCGAAGTGTGCCCCGGACTCATGAGCTTCTTTAGCAACTGCGGCCACCACAGGCCCTGGTAAGACCATCTGCCAGGTCGGCTCGGAATCTGCCTGAGCCATGGTTAAGTGGCATAAGAGCCCGTCCTGAAGAGTTAGGCGCTCCCACTGCCGCAGAAGAAGGTTCAGGTCTGACGGGAGAGTTTGTCCAGGGGTTCTCACGGGCAATAGACCATTCGTTATCCACTGTCGCAATGGAGCTAGTTCCTGGTCTTCCTGTTGTAGCCGTATCCATTCGTCCCGACTCTGAACCAACAGTCCTGCAGCCGTTCCGTTCCCGGTCTGTTCCCGGCTCACAGCCGTCTGAGCAGCGCCCCCGATGGCGTAGGGGATTTCTTCTCCCTCCAGCTCCTCATCTCGGTTAGTTCTTGGGGGATTCTTCCGCAGACGAGATAATGCGTCAGCATGAACATTCTCCGCTCCTCGCTTGTAAAGGATACGGTATCTGTACTTGGCCATCCGGGCTACCCAGCGCTGTTCTAGGGCACCCAATTTCGCATGTTCCAGATGTGCCAATGGGTTGTTATCCGTGCGTATCAGCACCTCGGAACCGGCCAGGTACTCAGCGAACCGCTCCGTCATAGCCCACACCACGGCCAGCAGCTCCACCTTGAAAGAACTGTAATTGTCTGGGTTCAACTCAGAGTCATGAAGAGACCGACTCGCATAGGCGATCACTCTCTCCCGCCCATCCTGAACCTGAGACAACACAGCCCCCAATCCCTGAGAGCTGCCGTCGGTGTGTAGGATGAACGGTTGCGAAAAGTCCGCATAAGCCAACACCGGCGGCTCCATGAGAGCTGTCTTCAAGTCCCGGAACGCTGCTTCTTGTGGCTCCTGCCATTGTATCTTCTTTCCCCGTTCCTTGGGGGAGCTTCCTTTCAGCAGGACTTGTAGATTGTGAGAACGGCGAGCAAAATTCTTCACGAAGCGCCGGTAGTACCCAGCGAGGCCCAAGAACGCCCGTACATCCTTAGCGGTCTCCGGTGTGGGCCACTCCTGGATTGCAGCAATCTTCTCCTGCGATGGCCGGACTCCTTCGGCGGACACCACATGCCCCAAGTACTCGATCTGTTCCCGGAACAAGTGACACTTCTGGGGCTTCACCTTAAGCCCGTATTTCAGCAACCGGTCTAGTACCTGTTCCAGTCGGCACAGATGTTCCTCGAATGTTGGGGCGTAGATGATGATGTCATCCAGATAAATGAGAGTGGCCTCGAAGTTCAAATCCCCCAGACACCGCTCCATTAATCGTTGGAAGGTGCCTGGAGCGTTGGCCAGCCCAAACGACATTCGATTGAACTCAAATAGTCCCATGGGAAGGATGAACGCTGTCTTAGGACGATCTGCTTCTGTCATCGGGACCTGCCAGTATCCGCTGGCTAGGTCTAAGGTGGAAAAATATTTGGCCCGACCCAGCACGGAGAGAGACTCCTCGATACGGGGAAGTGGATAAGAGTCTCGGACGGTGCATGCATTTAGCTTACGATAGTCCACACAGAACCGGAGCGTGCCGTCCTTTTTCCGCACCAGCACGATCGGGGCAGCCCACGGGCTCTGACTCTCGCGGATCACTCCCTTTTGTAGCATCTGGCCTAACAACGTCTTTACTTCCTGGTACATCTGCGGGGGAATCTGTCTGTACCGCTCCCTGATGGGCACTGTATCTCCGGTCGGAATTCCATGTTCGATGGCCGTGGTACAGCCAAAATCATCTTCATGTTGCGCAAACACTTCAGCATAGTGTCCAAGGAGCCGCTGCACTCGCGAGACTTGTGATGGATCCAGACCCGGTAATTCTGCTCGCATATGTTCCAGAATAGTTTGACCTTTTCGGAACGCTATCAGCTCAGGATCCTGTGTAGACCGGACACTGACCATCCAGGGATCAGGGGAATCCACCTTTAACTGTAAAGTATCTGGAGGAGGCATCACTTCTAACGGTCGTAACACTTTGGCCATCTCACTTCGGACCCGTAGCACGACATCGTGTTCGTCCACATTCACACATCGCACTGGTACGGCCCCATTTTTAACAGTAGCCAGAGATCGGGCCACCAGCAGTCCTGTGGGCAAAGGGGACGTAAAGGTGGGCTCAACCTGCACTTGCACTCCTTCCAGAGGGATGCGAGCTCGGATGGGCAGGGATATAACAGTCTGTCCTGGGGGAAACGTCACTTCTGCTGTCGGGGAGGTGATTACTTTCCCTAGTATGTCTCCCTCCTGAAAGGTCTCTTGCACACGGACTTCCCTCACTAACTGTCTGAACACGGAGCCTTGAGGTGTACTGGTCCCCCACTGATTGAGTGTCTCTTGTGTGGTCTCCCCTAACAGCAAACTGCCAAAGTCCTTCAATACATTCATCCCCAAAGTCACGATATGTTGTGGGCTGGAATCTCCCCCCGTCAACACAACCCCCCGGCGGCCCAGGTCTTTCCCACATAAAGATATTTGCATCCAGGTGACCCCTTCCACTGGGATGGGCAGCGGATTGGCGGCCTGCAACCGAATTACGGGGCCCCATTGGGGTCTGACTGACACAGGGAAGTGTTTTCTAAAATAGGCCTCGGGCATAGTCGTGACTTGAGATCCGGTGTCCACCAGACAACGTAGAGCCCGCCATTCAAACTCTGCCCAAACCAGGGGGCAGCTGGCAACCAAATTTTCGGGACTTTCACCACCCATCCGCGGGGATTCTGACTCCGAGCGTCGTCCCCTTAGCTCGGAGTCCTCTAGTTTAACGCCCGCCGTGACGAGGCCCTCCCTCTCCGGGGGCACTCCCGTGCGAAATGTCCTGCCTCCCCGCAACCATAGCAAGCACCGGGGACCAGATAATATCCTGAACGAGCGCCACGAGCTGGACTCCCAGACCCTTGCCCCCGGGGTAGCTCCCTTGGGCTTCGCGCATTTTTTTTAACTTCGGCCAGTTCGTCTCGAATTTGTTTGAGCTCCTGCCGCATCTCCTGAACCCACGACGGCTCACCCCCTCCTGGTGCAGCGGTCTGGATAACCCGAGCCTCTCCTGTCAGGACCGTCACCCCCCTCTCTTGCTCCCGGGTGCGGGCCTCATTGCCTATGTCGGAGAAAGTCAGGCGCGGGTCGACCCGCACTCGTTCACGTAGAGCCTGTTTGGTCAACTCATCCCGCAGTCCCGTCACCAGTTGGTCGCGCAGGGTCACGTCAACATGTCCCATCCCCATACCATCTTTCCGCACGATTGCAATGTTTAGCTCTTGCAGAGCATTCATGTACTGAGTGACAGTCTCGCCCTCTTTTTGTCGCCGTCCAAACAACCGGGCCCGCAGCTCTCCCACGTCGGTGGGATCCCCGTGCGTCCCCTCTAACACATGTAACACCCCGGTAAAAGTATTCCGCTCTGTGGGGGGTCTCAACATCACTGAATCTCGGGCCTCTCCGTCTAATGCCATAATGGCTACCTCAGCTTCCAGGGCCGGGGTCATAGGATGCATTCTCAACAGCCCCCTCATCCTTTCAGTCCAGCTCCACAACAACATGTTGCTCCCATTAAACTTGGGCAAATTGTTTAACATGGCCCCCAATGAGAGAGAAGCTCTAGGCCCAGCCCCATCCTCCGTATTTTCTGGCTCCTTCTTTGGATCCTGCATCCTGCCGACTACGCCAAATGTAGGGACCGCAGGTAAAGAAGGATGCAGGGACAAACAGGAGCCAGAAAGCAAATAGCGTTTTTAACTTTCTTTTTAACTTCCAACCAAAAAGATGACAAACGTTTTCCACGCAGGGAACTTATATACAAGAACACAATCTCGCAGTAAATTCTAATTACTATATGGCCGCCCTGAACTATACCCGTAGAACGCGGCAGCGCCTCACTAGTGACTCCCTACTAAGATAAAATCAACAACGGTCACTTATCAGTGCTGGTTCAGCGATGTAGTCCTGACGGTGAGGCTCCGACAACGCCGTAGTCCTGATGGCGGAGGAAGGAGGTGTCTTCTGGCGACGGGCCCAGGCGTAGAGTCGAGTCCAGAATGTCTTTTGCGGTGCTGCGTTCCCTCCTGCAGGCGGACGTTGATCCGAGGTAACAGCCTCCCAGTCCAGAGAAGAGTCTTTTTGAGGAGGATTAGGAGAATAATCAGTATCAGTCACAGCTGAGACGAAACCATGCGAGTCTGTAGCACTCTCTGGCAAGGTGCTCTCAGGGAGCGCGGTAATACTGTCCCTGAGCTGATCAGCACTACCCCTCTGCCTGGGGGGTCGCTGACGACGAATGCGCCTCTTTTTGGGGGCTCCAGTAATTGCCCGCAGTGTCTGTTGCACGTTTTCCCCCTGCTTCCAGCAAGTCTCACTGCGGCCTGCACACTCACAACAACTGCGCTGCAGTTTCCTCTCCTCAGAGATTTCCCGCGCTTCTCTGCCCCTGCTTTCGCGCGTTTTGCTTTTTATCCTCTCCTCTCCCTGCGTCACTCTGCCTCCTGTCACATGAGCCTGGCTTCCCATGCACCCCTCAAATCCGTCCCCCGGAACCCCGACTCCCGGCAACAATGGTTCCACCCGTCTGCACAGCTCGCCAGGTCCCTGTCCCCTACATAAGAACTATGGAGATCGCGCTATTCTCCTGTCTCCTGGAGGCCGCACAAGATCCACATCTTCACCACAGCTGCTGTCTGTAGCACCCAGCCAATGAAATCAAGCAGGGGAGCTACAGACACCAATGAGATGAGGTGGGCGGGGCCAGTGCTGTGAGGAGAAAAAGACTATGGAAGTATATCTTTCCTGTATGGAAGATTCCAGCACTGAGCTCCTCCAAAAGCAGCTGCAGCTTTCCCTCCTCTGCTGTCTTAGGGCTGTCCCACACGTCCAGATAATTCCGGTACCGGAATAAATCGGTACCGGAGTTATCCGTGTCCGTGTGCCTGGGAACTCACGGAGGCGTGTGGTACCCACTCTGCATGGTGCTGAAGCTGCGATTCATATCTTCCCTGCAGCAGCGTTTGCTGCAGAGAAAATATGAAGAATAGTGTTTAAAATAAAGATCCATGTGTCCGCCGCCCCCCCACCCCCTGTGCGCCCCCCCCACCCCCTGTGCGCCCCCCCGCTGGTCAGAAAATACCCGCTCCCTCGCTGCTTCGTGGTCTGGCCGCGGCTTCTCCTGCATGCGGTCACGTGGGGCCGATCATTTACAGTCATGAATATGTGGCTCCACCTCCCATAGGGGCGGAGCCGACTATTCATGATTGTAAATGAGCGGCCCCACGTGACCGCATACAGTAGGAGGCGCGGCCAGACCAGGAAGGAGCGAGGGAGCGGGTAAGTATTTTCTGACCAGCGGGGGGGCGCACAGGGGGTGGGGGGGCGGCGGACACCTAAATCTTTATTTTTAACACTATTCTTCATATTTTCTCTACAGCAAACGCTGCTGCAGGGAACATATGAATCACGGCTTCAGCACCATGTGGGGGGGACAGCGCTTACTGTAGCGCTGTCTCCTGCACGCACACGGACCCCAGACGGAGAATGTCCGTGTGAGGTCCGTGTTTTACGTGGACCCATTGACTCTATTGGGTCCGTGTAAAACGTGCGCTCCCACGAACACTGACATGTCTCCGTGTTTGGTCCGCAAAAAATCAATGACATCTGAACAGATGCATTGATTTTTATGGGTCTACGTGTGTCAGTGTCTCCGGTACGTGAGGAAACTGTCACCTCACGTACCGGAATCACTGACGTGTGAAACCGGCCTTAGGCCGGTTTCACATTTGCGGTTGTGTCCGCAGCGTTTCTTCCGCAATTATCCGCATGCGTTGTGTATTCCTATATTTAACATTAGGGATGCATGTGTCTGCGATCGGTTGCATTTTGCCGCGTTTGACGACGCATGCGTCATTTCGTCTTCTGCGGTTTGGCGCGCTGGTGAATTATCCGAAACGCGCGTTGGGGTACGTCTCCACAGGACCCAGCTACTCAAGGTACTTATGGTACATGATTTTCTTAGGTCCCCTCCATGCACGGTGGTCATTTATTTTTTAGGCGTATGGTGTGTGAACGTGCAGGCACAATTCTGACAGCTTGCAGTTCACATTGATCATTTTTGCACACTGCACTGTGGTTTGTTCAGCCTAGGTTATCTGATCTTGTTTCAGGTGCATTAGTACCCATGGTTGTTTTATATATTTTTTGCACATAGCACTTTTTTGGAGCACAGATTTGGATTTTATTGGCACATGGCACTTTTTCCAGTGAATGAATACTGTTTGGATATAAAGCACATGTGCAATATGTATATATAGAAATCTTTTTCAGCACGCTGCACTTTATATTAAGTGTTTTATATATTCATGATATACACAATTTTATATGCTTCTCACTAGGAGTGGGACCTAATAATGGAATACCGAGTTTAGCTTGAACATACATAGTATATATGTCCTGTGGTGCGCACGGTTATATTAGAGATTTTATGTAACACATGTTTTTATGAATTATTTGTTGCCACTATAATTGCACAATAAAAGTTGATTTTTTTTAAACCTTATTCCCTGGTGTGGTACTATCTTTGGTGTGTCCATAGTCGAGGTGTTTGGGCTAACCTACTCCGCAATATGTAGTACTTTTAGAGGCGTCAATTTGCCACCCAGAAACGTATGCGGTTGTTAGCGCAAGGAATGCGGCAAAAAAAGCATTACTATCTATGGGAGCGCATATGTACACATGTCTTTGTGTACGCATGCGTTTCATGCGCTTGCGTACTTCAGACTGCGCATGCCGATTAAAGACACACCCTCCTGGAAATATCAAACGCATGTGCATAAAAAGCGCAAACGCATTTAAAAACGCATGCAAACGCTGCATTTTTTTACCATCATGCATAAGCTGATGCGGATAAAAAAACGCTGCGTTTAAAGACGTTTGCATGCGTTTTTGCATGCGTTTGCGGTAGCGGATGATACCCTGTGGACTTAACCGCAAATGTGAAAGTAGCCTTAGTGCTGGAGGATGCAGGGCTTAGAGAGAATCAGTGCTGGAGGATGCAGGGCTTAGAGAGGGTCAGTGCTGGAGGATGCAGGGCTTAGAATCAGTGTTGGAGGATGCAGGGCTTAGAGAGAATCAGTGCTGGAGGATGCAGGGCTTAGAGAGGGTCAGTGCTGGAGGATGCAGGGCTTAGAGAGAATCAGTGCTGGAGGATGCAGGGCTTAGAGAGGGTCAGTGCTGGAGGATGCAGGGCTTAGAGAGGGTCAGTGCTGGAGGGAGCAGGGCTTAGAGAGGGTCAGTGTTGGAGGATGCAGGGCTTAGAGAGGGTCAGTGCTGGAGGATGCAGGGCTTAGAGAGAATCAGTGCTGGAGGATGCAGGGCTTAGAGAGAATCAGTGCTGGAGGATGCAGGGCTTAGAGAGGGTTAGTGCTGGAGGATGCAGGGCTTAGAGAGGGTCAGTGCTGGAGGATGCAGGGCTTAGAGAGGGTCAGTGCTGGAGGATGCAGGGCTTAGAGAGGGTCAGTGCTGGAGGATGCAGGGCTTAGAGACGATCAGTGCTGGAGGATGCAGGGTTTAGAGAGGGTCAGTGCTGGAGGATGCAGGGCTTAGAGAGGGTCAGTGCTGGAGGATGCAGGGCTTAGAGACGATCAGTGCTGGAGGATGCAGGGTTTAGAGAAGGTCAGTGCTGGAGGATGCAGGGCTTAGAGTGTCAGTGCTGGAGGATGCAGGGCTTAGAGAGGATCAGTGCTGGAGGATGCAGGGCTTAGAGAGGGTCAGTGCTGGAAGATGCAGGGCTTAGAGAGGGTCAGTGCTGGAGAATGCAGGGCTTAAAGAGGGTCATTGCTGGAGGATGCAGGGCTTAGACAGGGTCAGTGCTGGAGGATGCAGGGCTTAGAGTGTCAGTGCTGGAGGATGCAGGGCTTAGAGAGGATCAGTGCTGGAGGATGCAGGGGTTAGAGAGGGTCATTGCTGGAGGATGCAGGGCTTAGAGAGGATCAGTGCTGGAGAATGCAGGGCTTAAAGAGGGTCATTGCTGGAGGATGCAGGGCTTAGACAGGGTCAGTGCTGGAGGATGCAGGGCTTAGAGAGGGTCAGTGCTGGAAGATGCAGGGCTTAGAGAGGTTCAGTGCTGGAAGATGCAGGGCTTAGAGAGGGTCAGTGCAGGAGGATTCAGGGCTTAGAGAGGGTCAGTCCTGCAGGATGCAGGGCTTAGAGAGGGTCAGTGCTGGAGGATGCAGGGCTTAGAGAGGGTCAGTGCTGGAGGATGCATGGCTTAGAGAGGGTCAGTGCTGGAGGATGCAGGGCTTAGAGAGTGTCAGTGCTGGAGGATGCAAGGCTTAGAGATGGTCAGTGCTGGAGGATTTAGGGTTTCGAGAGGGTCAGTGCTGGAGGATGAAGGGCTTAGAGAGGGTCCGTGCTGGAGGATGAAGGGCTTAGAGGGTCAGAGAGCACGCTATTCTTCTGTATAATGGGGCATGGCGCTGGGGCCTGAATATGAGACCTTGTCTGATCTCGGTGTCCTGTGTAAGAACTATGGAGATTGCGCTATTCTTCTGTATAATAGGACATGGTGCTGGGGCCTGAATATGAGACCTTGTCTGAGCTCTGTGTTCTGTGTAAGAACTATGGAGATAGCGCTATTCTTCTGTATAATGGGGCATGGTGCTGGGGCCTGAATATGAGACCTTGTCTGATCTCTGTATCCTGTGTAAGAACTATGGAGATAGCGCTATTCTCCTGTATAATGGGGCATGGCGCTGGGGCCTGAATATGAGACCTTGTCTGATCTCTGTGTCCTGTGTAAGAACTATGGAGATAGCGCTATTCTTCTGTATAATGGGGCCTGGCGCTGGGGCCTGAATATGAGACCTTGTCTGATCTCTGTGTCCTGTGTAAGTGGAGCGCCCCCACACCGCCGCAGGGCCGAGGGGTACCCGGAGCCGGGCCTCTAGGTCTCAGTCCTGGGGTTGTCACGGTGGCTGGACCCGGTCCGTGGCCCTGTCTGTCAGTGGGGGACGTCCGATGAAATAAGTGGTGTTGTAACGGTGCAGTTGTGGGGTGCAGGTCGCGGTAAATAACGAGGACACCAGGTTGCAGTCTCTTTACCTCTTTACTGGAGATCTCTGAGTCCTCAGTCCAGAATACGGTTCACCAGGCTGCGCAAGTCCGGCCGGTCCAATGGCACCTCCAGAGTTCTCTTCACAGGTGGAAATCGGTGCCTTCCTTCTTAGCGCTATGTGTTGTAGTCCTTCCCTGCTGTGCTCACGGAAAGTACCCCACAACTGTTGTGTCTGTTTCTTAAGTTCCCTCACAACTCGATTAACTGGTCTTCTGCTAATCTTCCGTCCCTTCCTGATGTTACAGTAAGAACGGCACCCGTTTGTCAGGTAGGCCTGGAGTTCTTCCGGGACCCTAGAGACGCCCCTCTCCCGCAATTGCCCCCCAAGACTTCATAGGTGATATGTGGTAGACAGCCCGCCTTAAACTGACTGCCCTGCCGCTGTTTGGAGTATGGCTTGAAGCTGTATGCTATTCCACTGCCTCGGCGTTCCGGCCACCGGTAATGCGCCTCAGTAGGATGTTGCTCCGGTCTTACAGCATGACCCCTACTGGTATTCTCCTTTTGCTTGATCTCGTTTCTCACTCAGCACAATCTATCTCGCTTCTAGTCCTTTCTTAGGGCACCGCCGCTATTCTGAGCAGGCACGGTCCCGTTACGTTCTTTCCAATGCCAAGCCTCTGTCAGGATCCCACCCCTGACAGAGACCCTACTGTCTCTTCCTACACAACACCCTCTGCCACAAGGTGTTGCTTCGTTCAATCCAGTCAGCTTTCTCCTCTAACTTCCTGCCTGACCCCCAGTTTACCCACTATGGTGGGGAGTGGCCTAATGAATAGAACCCTTAGCTCCCCCCGGAGGCCCTGCTGTGAAACATATTGGTGTCTGTGATACCTGATCAGAGGAACTCCTTCAGTGCCATCGGACGCACCATGGCTCCCCATAGTGGCGGATCCACAGTACTGCAACGACCAGGACTCTGGGGCGCTGCACTCCCCCCTGGTTAAACACAGTACTCCGGGACTGGGAAGAAAACAACAATACAGGTTAGCAAAAAGACATACAATTTTGTTGAGTGCAAAACAATAAGTATACTTGAACAGGCTTCCCTTTATGGGAGGTGAGGACACTTTAACGTTACAAACATAATTAAATATCATAGCAACAGGCTACAACTAACTCTCATTACCCAACCGGGTATTCTACTAAGTGCAAATTTTGGGAACAATAATTTAACATTGCCTTTAAGGATTCACACTCTAAATCCACTAAAGACCTTCCTATAATCACATTATAAGGTATTCTAACTTTTCATTCGCCTTCTTTGGAATCTGCAGGACCGCCTGTCCTATCGGCACCAGACCTACTGCCTCTCCTTTCTATTACAGGACCGCCCCGTTCAGCCAGGGCCTTCTGCCTTTTCAACTACTATACATAGTATAGAACATAACTTTACTTTCAATTTGAGAACACTGAGCCGACTCTACTTGGCTCCTATAAGGACTCGCTCTCTAACCCCTACGGGCTCACTCTCTGTCCTTAGTAACGAACTAACTTTCTATGGGGACTCAGGGTTTACCTTCTATCCCCACCTTCGTTATTACTTCCTTTCTTTCAACTATGCAGGACTCTAATTCTTCCCCTACGGGCTCTCTGCATCTTTCTTCTAGCTTTCACACTTTCTTCTAAGGAACATTATCAACATTTCTTCACTTTTTACAATTAACCGTTTCAATGCATATAACTTTTACATGTCAACATCATCATTTTACTTTCACATATTACTGTTCTACAACAGTATCACTTATTAGCACGCTTTCTGCATCCCCTTTAAGAGAGGATCAAGTCTTTCTGAGGTAGCTCTCTTTCTCTAGCTACCAATCCTTTTTTTTTTTTTTTTTTTCAACAAAAGCTCCGGTACGGTATCTTCGCAAAGAGTCTTTAAATAGGACCAGTAGAAAAGGTATCTTCACAAAGAGTCTTTAAGTAAAACCAGTAGGAAACACCCTTAAGAAGGTGCAAACTATTTACAAGAAAGTTTGGGATCATGCACTGTTCATGATTTCTCAGTTTGTAAAACTTGTGCAAAAAATGGTAGGAAAAGCAAACAATAAGGATCCCGGGTCAACTAAGGGATCCATAAAGAGTTAACCCTAAACGGGTTTAGCAGCAAACAGTTAACGGGGAAACTATTTACATTTTTGAAGCATTCAATTTCAGAATCCCCCACGAGGCGCCACCTGGCGGGTGAACCCCTGCAATACAGGCAGTTCAGGTTCCAGGTTCACTCCCGCAGCCAGGTACACCCCATGGGTGCGGGTCTGTTGCACAACCAGATCGTGTGCGGTGATGAGGGTCTGCGTTCCCACTTCTTTCTGCGCTGGTACATCAGGAACATCGGTTACTTGAAAAGGCACCTCCTTGGCCACTACGGTGGTTGCGGGGGTCAGGCGGCAGATCGCAGGTTCTGTGATCAGACAGGTGGGGGCGACCAGGGTGGTTACGGATCGATCACACGGTGGTACCTTGGCTACAGGGGCTGGTTTCTCTTTCTTGTAGACATTCAGAGCAAACCACCCCTTTTCCCCAAAATGCCGGGTGTAAGTAACGCTGTCCCCTGGGTAGAGGTCCCGATCGGGGTGGCCCTCTCTAAGGTGCGACTCGACATCCCGTCGGTTAACAAAGACCTCCGCGTATAGCCCCGGTTCTTTAATAAAACCCCAGCCTCCTCGGAGTTTAAAGGTAGTGACGATGCCCTGCCTGCGCGGGGCCTGGTGAGTGGTGGGGTCCTTACGGGCCCGATCCTTGACCGCCAAATCCTTTTGATGGTGGGCCTCCCGCCCAGCCTGATGTATTTTCTCCTCCTCTCGCCACCGTTGTTCTAGCTGGGTTCGGTATTCCTCCCAGCTTAGGGCCTGTACCATCTCCCCCTTCTGGGTCTCCACCCCGGGGAACCCCATAAGATTGGATCTGGGGTTCACCCAGCGGCACACCGTACGCTCCGCGTGGACCTCACTCAGCAAGGGAGTAGGGGTGATTGGGGCTCGCATCCGGTGTTCCATGCCCGTGGCTTCCTCCCATGGTAGCAGGCGCTGGAGTTTATGGGTTCCCGGGGGGGGTGGTGCCGCTACGGGGCCCACTAACACACCCTCGGCTGGTGGGGCAGGATCGGCGGACTCACCAACTGGTACGAGTTCACTTTCCGCAACAGGTCCCGTTGGCTCCTCCGGTGAGAACTCCGATGTCCGGGAACCCTCTGCTGGCACCGCCGGGTGCGGAGCCTGAACTCTCACATTCAGTTGGAGGAGTTGGTTATATAAGTCCTCCATCTCGGCTCTCAGGAATCTGGTGTTATCCACGGAGGACGGGCTGCTGGGCTCATCCGGGTAGTCGGGGGAGACTTCCACTTCAACCCCACTGTCGGGTTCGGAGCTGCTGGCCATAGCGTCCTCCACGTGGGTCACTTCCTGGTCTTTTTCCCGCTCTCTCCTTCGTGAGCGGTTTCGTTTTCTCTGCCTCCGCCCCCCATTCAGGATTAGGAGGCGGATCTCTGCTGCTGACGGACACGTCCTCACCGTGCAGAAATATTTAGACTGGGCGGCCATTGCTGTTCGCGCTCTCCAGCTTATCTACGCCCACCTCACGCCCCTCTTCTCTTCCTGCGCTCTCCTCAGCGCTGTAATGGCGGCGGATTTTGGCGGCAAATGGCGCAGCACAGTCCTTGCAATAAAGTACAATCCAAGCACAGTAAATCACAGTCTCTAGGCACACATGACCTGATTCTTCAGGCTTAAGTAGATCCTGTTCGTGACGCCAAGTTAGAGCGCCCCCACACCGCCGCAGGGCCGAGGGGTACCCGGAGCCGGGCCTCTAGGTCTCAGTCCTGGGGTTGTCACGGTGGCTGGACCCGGTCCGTGGCCCTGTCTGTCAGTGGGGGACGTCCGATGAAATAAGTGGTGTTGTAACGGTGCAGTTGTGGGGTGCAGGTCGCGGTAAATAACGAGGACACCAGGTTGCAGTCTCTTTACCTCTTTACTGGAGATCTCTGAGTCCTCAGTCCAGAATACGGTTCACCAGGCTGCGCAAGTCCGGCCGGTCCAATGGCACCTCCAGAGTTCTCTTCACAGGTGGAAATCGGTGCCTTCCTTCTTAGCGCTATGTGTTGTAGTCCTTCCCTGCTGTGCTCACGGAAAGTACCCCACAACTGTTGTGTCTGTTTCTTAAGTTCCCTCACAACTCGATTAACTGGTCTTCTGCTAATCTTCCGTCCCTTCCTGATGTTACAGTAAGAACGGCACCCGTTTGTCAGGTAGGCCTGGAGTTCTTCCGGGACCCTAGAGACGCCCCTCTCCCGCAATTGCCCCCCAAGACTTCATAGGTGATATGTGGTAGACAGCCCGCCTTAAACTGACTGCCCTGCCGCTGTTTGGAGTATGGCTTGAAGCTGTATGCTATTCCACTCCCTCGGCGTTCCGGCCACCGGTAATGCGCCTCAGTAGGATGTTGCTCCGGTCTTACAGCATGACCCCTACTGGTATTCTCCTTTTGCTTGATCTCATTTCTCACTCAGCACAATCTATCTCGCTTCTAGTCCTTTCTTAGGGCACCGCCGCTATTCTGAGCAGGCACGGTCCCGTTACGTTCTTTCCAATGCCAAGCCTCTGTCAGGATCCCACCCCTGACAGAGACCCTACTGTCTCTTCCTACACAACACCCTCTGCCACAAGGTGTTGCTTCGTTCAATCCAGTCAGCTTTCTCCTCTAACTTCCTGCCTGACCCCCAGTTTACCCACTATGGTGGGGAGTGGCCTAATGAATAGAACCCTTAGCTCCCCCCGGAGGCCCTGCTGTGAAACATATTGGTGTCTGTGATACCTGATCAGAGGAACTCCTTCAGTGCCATCGGACGCACCATGGCTCCCCATAGTGGCGGATCCACAGTACTGCAACGACCAGGACTCTGGGGCGCTGCATAAGAACTATGGAGATAGCGCTATTCTCCTGTATAATGGGGCATGGTGCTGGGGCCTGAATATGAGACCTTGTCTGATCTCTGTGTCCTGTGTAAGAACTATGGAGATAGCGCTATTCTTCTGTATAATGGGGCATGGCGCTGGGGCCTGAATATGAGACCTTGTCTGATCTCTGTGTCCTGTGTAAGAACTATGGAGATCGCGCTATTCTTCTGTATAATGGGGCATGGTGCTGGGGCCTGAATATGAGACCTTGTCTGATCTCTGTGTCCTGTGTAAGAACTATGGAGATAGTGCTATTCTTATGTATAATGGGGCATGGCGCTGGGTCCTGAATATGAGACCTTGTCTGATCTCTGTGTCCTGTGTAAGAACTATGGAGAGCGCGCTATTCTTCTGTATAATGGGGCATGGCGCTGGGGCCTGAATATGAGACCTTGTCTGATCTGTGTCCTGTGTAAGAACTATGGAGATAGCGCTATTCTTCTGTATAATAGGACATGGTGCTGGGGCCTGAATATGAGACCTTGTCTGAGCTCTGTGTTCTGTGTAAGAACTATGGAGATAGCGCTATTCTTCTGTATAATGGGGCATGGCGCTGGGGCCTGAATATGAGACCTTGTCTGAGCTCTGTGTTCTGTGTAAGAACTATGGAGATAGCGCTATTCTTCTGTATAATGGGGCATGGCGCTGGGGCCTAAATATGAGACCTTGTCTGATCTGTGTCCTGTGTAAGAACTATGGAGATAGCGCTATTCTTCTGTATAATGGGGCATGGCGCTGGGGCCTGAATATGAGACCTTGTCTGATCTCTGTGTCCTGTGTAAGAACTATGGAGATAGCGCTATTCTCCTTTATAATGGAGCATGGCGCTGGGGCCTGAATATGAGACCTTGTCTGATCTGTGTCCTGTGTAAGAACTATGGAGATCACGCTATTCTTCTGTATAATGGGGCATGGCGCTGGGGCCTGAATATGAGACCTTGTCTGATCTCTGTGTCCTGTGTAAGAACTATGGAGATCACGCTATTCTTCTGTATAATGAGGCATGGCGCTGGAGCCTGAATATGAGACCTTGTCTGATCTCTGTGTCCTGTATAAGAACTATGCAGATAGCGCTATTCTCCTGTATAATGGAGCATGGCGCTGAAGCCTGAATATGAGACCTTGTCTGATCTGTGTCCTGTGTAAGATCTATGGAGATAGCGCTATTCTTCTGTATAATGGGGCATGGTGCTGGGCCTGAATATGAGACCTTGTCTGATCTCTGTGTCCTGTGTAAGAACTATGGAGATCGCGCTATTCTTCTGTATAATGGGGCATGGTGCTGGGGCCTGAATATGAGACCTTGTCTGATCTCTGTGTCCTGTGTAAGAACTATGGAGATCGCGCTATTCTGCTGTATAATGGGGCATGGCGCTGGGGCCTGAATATGAGACCTTGTCTGATCTGTGTCCTGTGTAGAACTATGGAGATAGCGCTATTCTTCTGTATAATGGGGCATAGTGCTGGGCCTGAATATGAGACCTTGTCTGATCTGTGTCCTGTGTAGAACTATGGAGATAGCGCTATTCTTCTGTATAATGGGGCATGGCGCTGGGGCCTGAATATGAGACACTGTATGATCTCTGAGTCCTGTGTAAGAACTATGGAGATAGTCCTATTCTTCTGTATAATGGGGCATGGTGCTGGGGTCTATATATGAGACCTTGTCTGATCTCTGTGTCCTGTGTAAGAACTATGGAGATCGCGCTATTCTTCTGTATAATGGGACATGGTGCTGGGGCCTGAATATGAGACCTTGTCTGATCTCTATGTCCTGTGTAAGAACTATGGAGATCGCGCTATTCTTCTGTATAATGGGGCATGGCGCTGGGGCCTGAATATGAGACCTTGTCTGATCTCTGTGTCCTGTGTAAGAACTATGGAGATAGTGCTATTCTCCTGTATAATGGGGCATGGTGCTTGGGCCTGAATATGAGACCTTGTCTGATCTCTGTGTCCTGTGTAAGAACTATGGAGATCGCGCTATCCTTCTGTATAATGGGGCATGGCGCTGGAGCCTGAATATGAGACCTTGTCTGATCTCTGTCCTGTGTAAGAACTATGGAGATCGCGCTATTCTTCTGTATAATGGGGCATGGCACTGGGGCCTGAATATGAGACCTTGTCTGATCTCTGTGTCCTGTGTAAGAACTATGGAGATCGCGCTATTCTCCTGTATAATGGGGCATGGCACTGGGGCCTGAATATGAGACCTTGTCTGATCTCTGTGTCCTGTGTAAGAACTATGGAGATCGCGCTATTCTTCTGTATAATGGGGCATGGCGCTGGGGCCTGAATATGAGACCTTGTCTGATCTCTGTGTCCTGTGTAAGAACTATGGAGATAGCGCTATTCTTCTGTATAATGGGGCATGGCGCTGGGGCCTGAATATGAGACCTTGTCTGATCTCTGTGTCCTGTGTAAGAACTATGGAGATCACGCTATTCTTCTGTATAATGGGGCATGGCGCTGGGGGCTGCATTTTTTTACCATCATGCATAAGCTGATGCGGATAAAAAACGCTGCGTTTAAAGACGTTTGCATGCGTTTTTGCATGCGTTTGCGGTAGCGGATGATACCCTGCGGAATTAACCGCAAATGTGAAAGTAGCCTTAGTGCTGGAGGATGCAGGGCTTAGAGAGAATCAGTGCTGGAGGATGCAGGGCTTAGAGAGGGCCAGTGCTGGAGGATGCAGGGCTTAGAGAGAATCAGTGTTGGAGGATACAGGGCTTAGAGAGAATCAGTGCTGGAGGATGCAGGGCTTAGAGAGAATCAGTGCTGGAGGATGCAGGGCTTAGAGAGCGTCAGTGCTGGAGGATGCAGGGCTTAGAGAGGGTCAGTGCTGGATGGAGCAGGGCTTAGAGAGGGTAAGTGCTGGAGGATGCAGGGCTTAGAGAGGGTCAGTGCTGGAGGATGCAGGGCTTAGAGAGGGTCAGTGCTGGAGGATGCAGGGCTTAGAGAGGGTCAGTGCTGGAGGATGCAGGGCTTAGAGAGGGTCACTGCTGGAGGATGCAGCGCTTAGAGAGGATCAGTGCTGGAGGATGCAGGGCTTAGAGAGGGTCAGTGCTGGAGGATGCAGGGCTTAGAGAGGATCAGTGCTGGAGGATTCAGGGCTTAGAGAGGATCAGTGCTGGAGGATGCAGGGCTTAGAGAGGGTCAGTGCTGGAGGATGCAGGGCTTAGAGTGTCAGTGCTGGAGGATGCAGGGCTTAGAGAGGATCAGTGCTGGAGGATGCAGGGCTTAATGAGGGTCAGTGCTGGAGTATGCAGGGCATAGAGAGGGTCAGTGCTGGAAGATGCAGGGCTTAGAGAGAGTCAGTGCTGGAGGATGCAGGGCTTAGAGAGGGTCAGTGCTGGAGAATGCAGGGCTTAAAGAGGGTCATTGCTGGAGGATGCAGGGCTTAGAGAGTGTCAGTGCTGGAGGATGCAAGGCTTAGAGAGGGTCAGTGCTGGAGGATTTAGGGTTTAGAGAGGGTCAGTGCTGGAGGATGCAAGGCTTAGAGAGGGTCAGTGCTGGAGGATGAAGGGCTTAGAGGGTCAGTGCTGGAGGATGCAGGGCTTAGAGAGGGTCAGTGCTGGAGGATGAAGGGCTTAGAGGGTCAGTGGTGGAGGATGCAGGGCTTAGAGAGAGTCAGTGCTGGAGGATGCAGGGCTTAGAGAGGGTCAGTGCTGGAAGATGCAGGGCTTAGAGAGGGTCAGTGCTGGAAGATGCAGGGCTTAGAGAGGGTCAGTGCTGGAAGATGCAGGGCTTAGAGAGGGTCAGTGCAGGAGGATTCAGGGCTTAGAGAGGGTCAGTCCTGCAGGATGCAGGGCTTAGAGAGGGTCAGTGCTGGAGGATGCAGGGCTTAGAGAGGGTCAGTGCTGGAGGATGCATGGCTTAGAGAGGGTCAGTGCTGGAGGATGCAGGGCTTAGAGAGTGTCAGTGCTGGAGGATGCAAGGCTTAGAGAGGGTCAGTGCTGGAGGATTTAGGGTTTAGAGAGGGTCAGTGCTGGAGGATGAAGGGCTTAGAGAGGGTCAGTGCTGGAGGATGCAGGGCTTAGAGGGTCAGTGCTGGAGGATGCAGGGCTTAGAGAGGATCAGTGCTGGAGGATGCAGGGCTTAGAGAGGGTCAGTGCTGAAGGATGCAGGGCTTAGAGAGGATCAGTGCTGGAGGATGCAGGGCTTAGAGAGGGTCAGTGCTGGAGGATGCAGGGCTTAGAAAGGGTCAGTGCTGGAGGATGCAGAGCTGAGAGAAGGTCAGTGCTGGAGGATGCAGGGCTTAGAGAGGATCAGTGCTGGAGGATGCAGGGCTTAGAGAGGGTCAGTGCTGAAGGATGCAGGGCTTAGAGAGGATCAGTGCTGGAGAATGCAGGGCTTAGAGAGGATCAGTGCTGGAGGATGCAGGGCTTAGAGGGTCAGTGCTGGAGGATGCAGGGCTTCGAGAGGATCAGTGCTGGAGGATGCAGGGCTTAGAGAAGGTCAATGCTGGAGGATGCAGGGCTTAGAGAGGGTCAGTGCTGGAGGATGCAGGGCTTAGAGAGGGTCAGTGCTGGAGGATGCAGAGCTTAGAGAGGGTCAGTGCTGGAGGATGCAGGGCTTAGAAAGTGTCAGTGCTGGAGGATGCAAGGCTTAGAGAGGGTCAGTGCTGGAGGATGTAGGGTTTAGAGAGGGTCAGTGCTGGAGGATGAAGGGCTTAGAGAGGGTCAGTGCTGGAGGATGCAGGGCTTAGAGTGTCAGTGCTGGAGGATGCAGGGCTTAGAGAGGATCAGTGCTAGAGGATGCAGGGCTTAGAGAGTGTCAGTGCTGGAGGATGCAAGGCTTATAGAGGGTCAGTGCTGGAGGATTTAGGGTTTAGAGAGGGTCAGTGCTGGAGGATGAAGGGCTTAGAGAGGGTCAGTGCTGGAGGATGCATGGCTTAGAGAGGGTCAGTGCTGGAGGATGCAGGGCTTAGAGAGTGTCAGTGCTGGAGGATGCAAGGCTTAGAGAGGGTCAGTGCTGGAGGATTTAGGGTTTAGAGAGGGTCAGTGCTGGGGGATGAAGGGCTTAGAGAGGGTCAGTGCTGGAGGATGCAGGGCTTAGAGGGTCAGTGCTGGAGGAGGCAGGGCTTAGAGAGGGTCAGTGCTGGAGGATGCAGGGCTTAGAGAGGGTCAGTGCTGGAGGATGCAGAGCTTAGAGAGGGTCAGTGCTGGAGGATGCAGGGCTTAGAAAGTGTCAGTGCTGGAGGATGCAAGGCTTAGAGAGGGTCAGTGCTGGAGGATGTAGGGTTTAGAGAGGGTCAGTGCTGGAGGATGAAGGCCTTAGAAAGGGTCAGTGCTGGAGGATGCAGGGCTTAGAGTGTCAGTGCTGGAGGATGCAGGGCTTAGAGAGGGTCAGTGCTGGAGGATGCAGGGCTTAGAGAGGGTCATTGCTGGAAGATGCAGGGCTTCGAGAAGGTCAGTGCTGGAAGATGCAGGGCTTAGAGAGGGTCAGTGCTGGAAGATGCAGGGCTTAGAGAGGGTCAGTGCAGGAGGATTCAGGGCTTAGAGAGGGTCAGTGCTGCAGGATGCAGGGCTTAGAGAGGGTCAGTGCTGGAGGATGCAGGGCTTAGAGAGGGTCAGTGCTGGAAAATGCATGGCTTAGAGAGGGTCAGTGCTGGAGGATGCAGGGCTCAGAGAGTGTCAGTGCTGGAGGATGCAAGGCTTAGAGAGGGTCAGTGCTGGAGGATTTAGGGTGTAGAGAGGGTCAGTGCTGGAGGATGCAAGGCTTAGAGAGGGTCAGTGCTGGAGGATGCAGGGCTTTGAGAGTGTCAGTGCTGGAGGATGCAAGGCTTAGAGAGGGTCAGTGCTGGAGGATGCAGGGCTTAGAGAGGGTCAGTGCTGGAGGATGAAGGGCTTAGAGAGGGTCAGTGCTGGAGGATGCAGGGCTTAGAGGGTCAGTGCTGGAGGATGCAGGGCTTTGAGAGGGTCCGTGCTGGAGGATGCAGGGCTTAGAGAGGATCAGTGCTGGAGGATGCAGGGCTTAGAGAGGGTCAGTGCTGAAGGATGTAGGGCTTAGAGAGGATCAGTGCTGGAGGATGCAGGGCTTAGAGAGGGTCAGTGCTGGAGGATGCTGAGCTGAGAGAGGGTCAGTGCTGGAGGATGCAGGGCTTAGAGAGGATCAGTGCTGGAGGATGCAGGGCTTAGAGAGGGTCATTGCTGAAGGATGCAGGGCTTAGAGAGGATCTGTGCTGGAGGATGCAGGGCTTAGAGAGGATTAGTGCTGGAGGATGCAGGGCTTAGAGGGTCAGTGTTGGAGGATGCAGGGCTTAGAGAGGATCAGTGCTGGAGGATGCAGGGCTTAGAGAAGGTCAGTGCTGGAGGATGCAGGGCTTAGAGAGGGTCAGTGCTGGAGGATGCAGGGCTTAGAGAGGGTCAGTGTTGGAGGATGCAGGGCTTAGAGAGGGTCAGTGCTGGAGGATGCAGGGCTTAGAGAGGGTCAGTGCTGGAGGATGCAGGGCTTAGAGAGGAGGGCTCAGGCCCATGTGTGCAACCACTGCCCTAGCAACGGAATGGAAATCCCCTGCTCCTAGGAAGTATCGTCAGATGAAGAAATCCAGCTGCCTGCAGAAAGGGGTGAGTATATAGGTGTATGCCTAATGTGTAAAGTGTGTATATGTGCAAGTCATGTGTCTGTAGTTTGAGTATATGTATATATACTTACTTTGTATATATATATATCTATATAAGCACCTTATGTGTCTGTATATGTACTGTGTGTGTGTGTGTGTGTGTGTGTGTGTGTGTGTGTGTGTGTGTGTGTGTGTGTGTGTGTATATATATACAGACATACACTGTGTATGTGTGTGTATGTACTGTAATGCTGCAGAATCAGGACCCCCCAGGCAGCCCACCCTTAATTTCTGTAACTTGCATTTTACTGCCCTGTGTTGCAGTTTTGTGGAAACAAAAGTCTATTTTTAAAGGGAACTTGTCACCAGTGTTTTAGTCTTTCAACAAATGCCGCCACCTTTATCACCTCTGTGCTGCATTCAGTGGCGTAACTACAAAGTGAGTGGCCCCGATATGAACTTTCAAATGGTGCCCCCCCCCGCGCCAAAATATTTCTCACCGAAATTCACATTTTCCCTATTCATTTCGCACACTATAGTTTTGTTGCTTTGTTGTATAGTCTGACCTAATACTGCCCTGTAATCGCTGAGAAAAATGATTTTATAACTAACAAGTCCCTATACTAATTATGGTGATGTCTTCGGAAGTGCAGACTCTGGGCGTTCATGTCCTTCCTCGCTCTAATTCCAAGCGCACTCCCGGCGTTTGAAATCTGTGTGCTGTTTCTTCCTGGTATGATGCCGCAGTGCGTCATTTCCGGACCTGTGCAGTGTGGGGGTGTATTGGGTGTACTGGTCGGCTCCGGAGCATACGTACTGCACATTCTAAGGCTGGCGAGTACACCCAATACTCCCCCACAGTGCACATGCTGGGCTCTGCCCACAGCCGTGTACCATTCTTCCCAACTCGGAAATTTACAGCCCGTACACATGCGGCTTCGCTCCGTGAACCCCGTACACACACGGCTCTGCTCCGTACACACGTGGCTCCACTTCGTACGCTCCATACACACATGGCTCCGCTCCGTTCACCTCGTAAACACGCAGCACCACTCCATACACCCCATACATACACGACTGCGCTCACCTCTTTCACACTCGGCTCATCTTTGTACACCTCATACAAACCTGACTCCGCTCCGTACACCTCGTACACATTGCTCCACTACACACATACACGGCTCCACTCCATACACCCCGTACACACACACCTCTGCTACATCCACACTGTAAACCCCTCCTGACCCCACACATAAACTTCCCCTCATCCAGCACCATGACAACCAGCACAGCAGAGTCCTGCATACACTGAGGCCCCTGATCATGTGACTCTGACTCCTCCCCTCATGTGACCTCATCACAGGTCCTGTGCGCACAGAGCAGGTGTATGTGTGCTTGTGTGCGTGCGTGCGTGTAGCACATTGGCTGCACATCAGCACTTTACAGCCGCGACTGCACTTGACTCACCCGGACTCTGTGACAGCTGCTGCAGGCTCCTCAGGTTTGTTGTTTCCCCTGCATCTCTGTCAAGCTTCAGTGACACGCTAGGTCAGGGGTGTCAACTGCATTCCTCAAGGGCTGCAAACATGTCATGTTTTCATGATTTCCTTGTATTGCACAGGTGATAATTTAATCACCTGCACGGAATGATTCCAGCACCTTGCGCAATGAGAAGGAAATCTTGAAAACACTCATGGTTTGAGGCCCTCGAGGAATGCAGTTTGACACCCCTGCGCTAGGTCACATTTCCTTCACAGACACGCCCACTCGCCTCACAGCGCTGGAAGTGGAGAAGCTGGCCATTGTGGGCATGGACAGCAGGGTGCGTGACTTATCTGCTGAGTTTCCCGGCGAGTGCTACTTGTTTGCTGGACTGGGCGGGCCCCTAGCACTCCGGGCCCGGTCACAGCTGTGACCCCTGCGACCACAGTTGTTACGCCCCTGGCTGCATTACATCAACATATATTGACTCCCCTGTTTACCCCAAAACAAAACATTTGAGTTTCTCCCACACTTTATTTAAGTGAGGCTGGTCGGGGTCATCTCTGGGGTCTGTGCGCCTCCTTTGTGCCCCTAAGTGGCCAGTGTCAGGCAGCTGCTACAAAGGCAAATAAAATAATGGGATGTATTAAAAGAGGCATAGATGCTCATGAGGAGAACATAATTTTACCTCTATATAAGTCACTAGTTCGACCACACTTAGAATACTGTGCACAGTTCTGGTCTCCGGTGTATAAGAAAGACATAGCTGAACTAGAGCGGGTGCAGAGAAGAGCGACCAAGGTTATTAGAGGACTGGGGGGTCTGCAATACCAAGATAGGTTATTACACTTGGGGCTATTTAGTTTGGAAAAACGAAGACTAAGGGGTGATCTTATTTTAATGTATAAATATATGAGGGGACAGTACAAAGACCTTTCTGATGATCTTTTTAATCATAGACCTGAGACAGGGACAAGGGGGCATCCTCTACGTCTGGAGGAAAGAAGGTTTAAGCATAATAACAGACGCGGATTCTTTACTGTAAGAGCAGTGAGACTATGGAACTCTCTGCCGTATGATGTTGTAATGAGTGATTCATTAATTAAATTTAAGAGGGGACTGGATACCTTTCTGGAAAAGTATAATATTACAGGGTATATACACTAGATTCCTTGATAAGGCGTTGATCCAGGGAACTAGTCTGATTGCCGTATGTGGAGTCGGGAAGGAATTTTTTTTCCCCATGGTGGAGTTACTCCTTGCCACATGGGTTTTTTTTGCCTTCCTCTGGATCAACATGTTAGGGCATGTTAGGTTAGGCTATGGGTTGAACTAGATGGACTTAAAGTCTTCCTTCAACCTCAATAACTATGTAACTATGTAAGTGTCGTCCTTTGGCTCTAATAACCCCTTAGGCTAGTTTCACACTAGCGTTTGTAGGAGCTGCGGACTTCCTCCGTGAAGCCCCGCCCTCGGCCGCACCTCCACCGCTAGCTCTGCCTACGTCTGCATGCGGCCTGCGTACCTATCTTTAACATTAGGTGCGCAGGTCGTGCGGCTGTATGCGGATGTTTCCACATGCGTCGTTTTGACGATGCGGAAAAAAAAAGGAATTGCTACAAGCTGCATTCTACGCTGGTCGCCGCATCGTCAAAACGACGCATGCGGAAGCATCCGCATACAGCGGCACGAGCTGCATACCTAATGTTAAAGATAGGTACACAGGCTGCATGCAGAAGTAGGCGGATCTATCGGCCGAGGGTGGGGCTTCACAGAGGAAGTCTGCAGCCCTCCGCAGCTCCTACAAACTCAAATGTGAAACCGGCCTTAGTGACAGAGCCAATTTGGTACTTAATGACCGAGCCAATTTTTACAATTCTGACCACTGTCACTTTATGAGGTTATAACTCTGGAACGCTTTAACAGATCCCGCTGATTCTGAGACTGTTTTTTGGTGACATATTGTACTTCATGTTAGTGGTAACATTTCTTCGATATTACTTGTGATTATTTATGAAAAAAATGGAAATATGGTAAAAAAAAATTAAAATTTAGCAATTTTCAAACTTTGTATTTTTATGCCCTTAAATCAGAGAGAGATATGTCACAAAAAAATAGTTAATAAATAACATTTTTCATATGTCTACTTTGTATCAGCACAATTTTGGAAACAATTTTTTTTTTGTTAGGGAGTTATAAGGGTTAAAAGTTGACCAGCGATTTCTCATATTTACAACACCATTTTGAGTAATTTTGAGGGGTCTATATGATAGAAAATAACCAACTGTGACACCATTCTAAAAACTGCACCCCTCAAGGTGCTCAAAACCACATTCAAGAAGTTTATTAATCCTTTACGTGCTTCACAGGAACTGAAACAATGAAAGGAAAAAATAAACATTTGCCTTTTTTTTTTGCAAACATTTTACTTTCACAACTGTAAAAACAGAAATTTAACCATAAATTCTGTTGTGCAATTTCTCCTGAATACGCCGATACCCCATATGTGGGGGTAAACCACTGTTTGGGCGCACCGCAGAGCTTGGAAGAGAAGGAGCGCCGTTTTACATTTTCAATGCGGAATTGGCTGGAATTAAGATCGGACGCCATGTCACGTTTAGAGAGCCCCTGATGTGCCTAAACAGTGGAAATGCTCCACAAGTGACACCATTTTGGAAACTAGACCCCTTAAGGAACTTATCTAGATGTGTGGTGAGCACTTTGAACCCCCAAGTGCTTCACAGAAGTTTATAACGTAGAGCCGTGAAAATAAAAAATCGCATTTGTTTACACAAAAATGATCTTTTAACCCCGAAATTTTTACTTTCACAAGGGTAACAGGAGAAATTGGACCCCAAAAGTTGTTCAATTTGTCTTGAGTATGCTGGTACCCCATGTGTCGGGGGACCTCTGTTTGGGTGCACGGCAGAGCTCGGAAGGGAAGGAGCATCGTTTTGGAATGCAGACTTTTATAGAATGGTCTGCGGGCATTATGTTGCGCTTGCAGAGCCCCTGATGTACCTAAACAGTAGAAACCCCCCACAAGTGACCCCATTTTGGAAACTAGACCCCCCATGGAACTTATCTAGATGTGTG
This sequence comes from Ranitomeya variabilis, assembly GCF_051348905.1. Lineage (NCBI taxonomy): Eukaryota > Metazoa > Chordata > Amphibia > Anura > Dendrobatidae > Ranitomeya > Ranitomeya variabilis. Next base: position 716,646,106 of record NC_135235.1, on the reverse strand, counting down.
GTAAAAACTTTGAATGCCCAAGTGCTTCACAGAAGTTTATAATGCAGAGTCGTGAAAATAAAAAATATTTGACATCTTTCATGAAGTCGTTATTTCTCCTGTCACGTGTAATGAATATCTCCTGCAGTATTACTAATGCCGATTCCAGTGTCGGTAAATGAGACGAGAATTAGCGTTATGGAAGATGAGTCTATGAGGAACGTATTCAGCTGCCGACTCCGAGGAAGAAACTGCTTGTTGTCTGTGGCCTAAATATATAGGTTTTATTAGTAGATGTAAAGAAGGAAACTAAACACTGTAAAATAGCAAATATACCATTGCTGCTTGGGTCTCCGCATTTCCTGGTCAATCCTAATAACCTTGTGTTTCCTACAGCCAATCAGTTGCCTAAGCAGTGAGTAACATAGACAGAGATTGGGAGCATGGAGATGTCTTAGTAACAAATTCAACTTATGTTCTAGTCCATACAAGACTACAGAATACAACATCTCGGTGTATCTCCTCATTTGTTTCCCTTATTATCTCCAGTAATTGTATTATTACACAGGATTCTTATGATGTTGCATCAGCTCATCTTCTTCTCATTCAGGTCTCTACAATACCGGATCCTCTCTGTGAAGATCTTCTATATAAGAGAATTTTCCTGATTTACCCATCAAGGATGGAAATGGACAGAGACAAGATGGCGGAGAGGATATTACACCTCACCCTAGAGATCCTCTTCCGTCTTACTGGAGAGGTGAGAGATTCTGATGACATCACATTACATCATTCTTATCTATGGGAATAACAGATGGACAGAACTGGAGAGGTGAGGACTCTGGAAATGTCTGTAGTGAGATTTATTAATGTGTCTCTCCATAACCAGGATTACACAGTAGTGAAGAAGACCTCTAGTGAGCGCTGTCAGGACCCTGTGTCTGAGATATGGGGAAGACCCCTGAGCCCAATCACGGGACCTCCACCTCGCCCCCTGATACATGAGGATATCAATGACCAGAAGATCCTAGAACTCATCTACAAGATGATTGAGCTGCTGACTGGAGAGGTGACACTGCTGGGAATGCTGGGACATTATACAGTAACGCTATGAAGGGATCGGGGGATGACGGTATCATTGTGTGTATCAGGTTCCTATAAGATGTCAGGATGTCGCTGTCTATTTCTCCATGGAGGAGTGGGAATATTTAGAAGGACACAAAGATCTGTACAAGGACGTCATGATGGAGGTTCCCCAGTCCCTCGCATCACCAGGTAATAGACAGGACTAAATTCAGACGGTCTATAATTATCTGTAGGTAAAGAATGAATTCAGTCCCTGTATGTGTTTCCTCCAGATCTATCCAGTAAGAGGACAACCCCAGAGAGATGTCCCCGTCCTCTTCTTCCACAGGACTGTAAACAAGAAGATCCCAATGCTCCTCAGGATCATCAGGTAGATGGAGAGAAGGAGTCATGAGATCTCCCCTATGATGTGTAGTCGGCTGTGAAGGTCTTGTGCTCAGTCTTGTTTTATCCTCCAGTATTACATGTTTTGGAAAAAGAAAGGACTGACCAGTTAAAATGGAAAAAAAGTTTATTTGGACATGAATGAAAATAAAACAACCTGACTAGGGGCGCACCTTTACGCCAGAAACACATCAGGTTGTTTTTATTTTTTTATGTTTCATCATGTCCAAATAACTTTTTTCATTTTAACTGGTCAGTGTGCCGTAAACATATCCTTTCCATTTCCTACGTTTGCTGAATGCACTCACTTGGATACTAGCTGGGTACTACCCAGATGGAGACTCCCTGTTCCTCCTCCCTGCCTATAATCTACTATATAATTGTCTAAGGGTCACTTCTGTCCTTTTGTCTGTCTGTCTGTCACGGATATTCATTGGTCGCGGCCTCTGTCTGTCATGTAATCCAAGTTGCTGATTGGTCGTGGCAAAACAGCCACGACCAATCATCGACGGGCACAGTCCGGCGGAAAAATGGCCGCTCCGTACTCACCTCCAGTCTGCGTTCACACAGGGTTAATGGCAGCGTTGACCGTGGTATAATGCACTCCGTTACCGCTGCTATTAACCCTGTGTGACCAACTTTTTACTAATCATGCTGCCTATGCAGCATGACGAGTAAAACGATCTAATGTTAAAAATAATAATAATAAAAAAAACTGTTATATACTCACCGTCCGTCGGCCCCCAGATCGACAACAGGCCTTTCCCGCTCGTGACGCTCCGGTAACCGGTTCATTCTGCGATCTCGCGAGATGATGACGTACATAATTGCTATATACTACGTGGGCTGGGCAATATACGACATGGCCTGGGTAATATACTACGTGGCTGGGCAATATACTACGTGAGCTGTGCTATATACTACGTGGCTGGGCAATATACTACATGGGCTCTGCTATATACTACGTGGCTAGGCAATATACTTCATGGGCTGTGCTATATACTACGTGGATGGGCAATATACTACATGGGCTCTGCTATATACTACGTGGCTGGGCAATATACTTCATGGGCTGTGCTATATACTACGTGGCTGGGCTATATACTACATGGGCTCTGCTATATACTACATGGGCTGTGCTATATACTATGTGGCTGGGCAATATACTACATGACTGGGCAATATACTATGTGGCTGGGCAATATACTACATACTACGTGGCAGGGCAATATACTACGTGGCTGGGCAATATACTACGTGGCAGGACAATATACTACGTGGCTCTGTGCTGTATACTACGTGGATGGGCAATATACTACGTGGCTGGGCAATATACTACGTGGCTCTGTGCTGTATACTACATGGCTGGGCAATATACTACGTGGCTCTGTGCTATATACTACGTGGCTGGGCAATATACTAAGTGGCTGTGCTATATACTACGTGGACATGCATATTCTAGAATACCCGATGCGTTAGAATCGGGCCACCATCTAGTATGTTTTATACTTGTGTAATGAGAACGGTGGAGATGGCAGGATTAGAGCTGATCATAGATGTGACTTCTCCATCTGTCTGTGACTTTTACAATATTTGTTTCAGGGTGAAGATCTGACCCGTATTAATACTACAGAGACATATGTGAGAGGTGATGAGTGGCGTAAAGAGGAGATTCCTACATATGACTACCCAGGTGAGTAGTAACCACTGAATACAGAAAAGTCACAGATTCTTCTCAGTCACCAGCTTTGGCTGCTTTATCGGTGGTGTAGTCCGGCCGTATCACAATCGTGTGATCATCATTTTGTCTCTAGACCAAAACTTTCTCTTCAATCCAAAACTGTTCAAATGACTTTGGGTATTAAAAGCCATTTTCTGTAGAATGTACAGCCTGAAGGATCCACCTACCCCCTGAAATTAGGAAATTCTGACCATTACCTGCCCAGATCTGTAAACTACAAAGACAAATAACCTCATACGTAGAATGTGCTGACAAGTTAAAAAATCACTTGAAGAAAAATGTTATTATGGGCCTGTAATAGAAAGCGGAGGGTAATGATGCTGTTGGCTTCCTAAATCCCTGATATCTTATTGGATGAATCCACCTTCTCTCCCTTTTTTGCTGCTGAATGTGATCATATGGTCTCTACAAGACCAGGTCCAGTATTTCTGGCCGAATTTCACTTTTATGATTGACAACAGTAAAGGTGCAGCGAGGCCAAGTGTGAATTTCTGTACAATAATAACAGAGTTTCCCTTTATTCTGACTTTTCAATTTCTTTTAAAACTGACCATCTTCAAACAGGATTGTGATAAACTACATAAAACACATTACACCTGTGCCATGATATATCTCTAAGCTGTGCGTGTGTCTGATGGCTGTAATATACATTTACTCACGCCTGCAGGAGATGTGTTGGCATGGCTCGAGCCCTGGTTTCATGGATTCACTCCTTGTCATAAATTCCATTACTGCACAATCTTTCCTGAAATGGGGGCACTAATACTTTCTGTACTCTTTTCTTTGACTGTCTAATATTTCTTCTTGAAACTCATCTGACAGAAAACATTGATCCTTACGATAGTTTAGATTGCAATGAACCACCAAGCCCCATTCTGTAATTACTTCAGAGAGGTTTCACCACTAGTTACTTTTTTACTGATGAAGACTGTTGAATTTGATCATTTCTTTAGATGTACTATTGACTATAGTCACAGTTTTTGACTGCAATAGTTAGGCTCCAAAACACTCTGATAATCATTTCCCGCAGCCAGCTTTATGTTCCTAATCCGAGCCCATTTTTCAAATCTGACGTGTGTCACTCTATTTGGTGATCATTTTAGAATTCTTCGCAAAATATAAGCCCTGTTTTCTCTGACGCCCATGACTGCATCACGGAGAGAGGGGATCCGCCCACCAAGGACAGGAAACCTACAGATAAAAAGGCGGTACCTCTCCCGCATCAGTTGGTTTCCTGTCCTTGATGGGAGACCTACAGACTCACCTCAGAAGAAAGACATCGTCGTGGGATTCCGGGGCCAATCAGCTCGATTCAGGCAGCAGGGGTCCCCCTGCCTCGGCTGGTGTGGTGACCCGAAGCGCCACCACTGGGGCTAGTGGGCCTCTAGGGTGCGCGGAGAGAGGTAGCAGAGATCACGGCCACCTCTCTAGGTAAGACTCAGCAGCAGCAGCGGTATCCAAGGGGGGGTCCCTCTGTGGATAGGAGCCAACATTTTGCTCCTCTAGCGTCAGTCTGCAGGCTGTAGTTCCCGGGGCTTCTGGGAATCCAGCAACATGCGGTGATGCGCAGCGCCATCTTGGATTCCATCTGCGCATGCGCGGGATCGGGCAAGATTTCGCGCAGCGCGGTGACTCTGCGCACGCGCGGTCGGTCTAAATATTGTGCACGCGCACCGCGATTCTCGCTTCTGCGCAGGCTCTAAGCGAACGGTTCAGGCGCGGGATTTTGTGCAAGACCTTGCGTGTCAACTGCGCATGCGCGGGCAGGCAAAATGGCGCCATCCACCGATATTTAACAGAGGCACACCTGGGTGCAAACTCTTCCAATGGAGACTGGCCAGCGCTCACCAGCCATGAGCGACGCAGAGCAGGCATCTTCCCTGTCCAGGGCATCTCCACCGCCACAGCAGCAGCAGAAGCGACGACCCCAGAAAGGACACCGGCAAAGGGCGCTCTGGATTGCTGCACAGCAAGGAGTCCAGTATAACGTCCGGCTCAAGGGATAAACCGATAACCGACACGGATCGTCCCCAACCGGTATTTATGGGTCCATAAAGTGGTAAGTGATCTCCATGAAAGCTAGTGATAGTGAGGGCCTATATTTGTGTTTTCTTACTATAGGGGAAGAAAAGCACAGGCAAATCTAAGCATAAGATATGTGCCCTGTGTAGAGAGGAACTTCCATCTTCGTGGGAAAAGAGACTTGGCAGTGTTTGCATTCAAGTGACAGTGTCTGAAGGGCTTCCCGAGTTCCGTTCGCAGCGGACCTTAAAAATCTGATCAGGGACCAGGTAGAAGAGACCTTTAGATATCTTAAAGGGCGAAAAAAAGCGAAGGAAGACCAAGCACAGATGCCCGTCTCCTGAGTCCGGTGATTCGGAGGAAAATATGGATTTGGACACGTCTAATTCTTCCTCCTCCTCGTCTTCATCATCATCATCATCATCATCATCATCATCATCTTCCTCGGGAGGTCGTAGTTGCTTTCCTTTAGAGGAAACGGACAGTCTTGTTAAAGCTGTTAGGAGCACTATGGGGCTAACAGACCCTCACCCAAATAGATCAGTTCAGGACATAATGTTCGGGGGTCTCGACCAAAAAAAGAGAAAGGCCTTTCCCCTTAATGAGAAAATCCAGGCTTTAATTAAGAAGTAGTGGAAAAAACCTATAACAAAGACACTACTTACGCCTAAAAGGAAATATCCGTTTGATGACCATTCTTGTTCCTTCTGGGATAAGGCGGCTAAGCTAGATGTTGCCATCGCTAAGGCATCCAAAAAATATGCCCTTCCATTTGAGGACATGGGGGTCTTAAAAGACCCGATGGACAAGAAGGCAGATACCTTCCTCAAAGGTTCATGGGAGGCTGGTGGAGGCCTTAAACCAGCAGTCGCTGCCGCATGTACGTCCCGCTCCCTAATGATATGGTTAGACCAATTAGAAATCCAGCTCAAAAACAGGTCATCTCGTGATTCAATCTTAAATACTTTACCAGTTATGCGTGGAGCTGCTGCCTTCTTAGCAGATGCTTCTGCGGATTCGATCAGACTATCTGCTAGGTCAGCGTTTTTTTTTCTAATGCCGCAAGACAAGCCCTTTGGCTAAAATGTTGGCCGGGAGACCTCCAGACAAAATCTAAATTGTGTACCATTCCCTGTGAAGGAGAATTCCTATTCGGGCCCACTCTAGATGATATATCTTAGAGAAAGCGGGTGATAAAAAGAAATCATTTCCCTCCCTTGCTTTCCCTTCATACAGGAGGCCCTTTCGGAGCAAGAGGTTCTTCCGAAGGAAGCCGGGGAAAAACAAAGATAGGTGGGAAGACAAGCGAAACAAAAACAAGGGTTTCATATTCAATAAGAGCCTTAATGACAACAAAAAACCTGCCCAATGAATGCTTGCCCCAGGTGGGGGGAAGATTGTCCCTCTTTCTCTCAGCCTGGGAGAAAATTACCAGCAGTCCTTGGGTTTTGAATATAATAAAATCAGGACTAAAGCTGAAATTTCAAAAACCTCCTCGTCCCTCTTTCATGACGTCATCACTAAGGTCTTCGGAGGAAGAACAACTAAAATTAGAAAAAGAAGTCATGGGACTAGTGAGCAAAGGGGTTCTCATAGAAGTTCCCCTACAAGAAAAAGGGCAAGGATATTACTCCCCTCTGTTCCTGAGGAAGAAACCGGACGGATCTTTTAGGACTATCGTAAATCTGAAAAGTCTAAACAAATTCCTGGAAGTCCAGTCATTCAAAATGGAAACAATAAAAACCTCAATAAAAATGTTGTTTCCACTGTGTTTCATGGCAGTCCTGGATCTGAAGGATGCCTACTATCACGTCCCTATCCACAAAGATCACCAAAAATTCCTCAGGATAGCAGTCTACATCAGGTGGGTGATATACCATTTTCAATTCTTAGCCCTCCCCTTTGGGCTGGCTATAGCCCCACGAGTCTTCACAAAATTAGTTGCAGAGGTAATGGCTCACCTGAGGGAACAAGATACACTGATAGTGCCATGCCTCGACGACTTTTTGGTAATCGGCTCCTCTCCACAACACTGCGAAAAACAGCTAAAGACAATTATGCATTCATTGAAAAAACTGGGCTGGTTACTGAACTTAAAAAAAATCCAGGTTGTTACCGTGCCAAATCCAGGAGTACCTGGGGCTTACTCTGGACTCTATAAAACAAGAATGCCGTCTTCCATGGGAAAAAATTCAAAACATCATAAGACTAGTATCCAGAAGGCAAGATGTCCCCTCCATAACCCTTCACCAAGCTATGTCCCTCTTGGGATCCATGACGGCCTGCATCCCTGCAGTCCAATGGGCTCAACTACATTCAAGGGACCTTCAATGGCAAATCTTGTCAGATGAAGTCTCTCTAAAAGGGAATTTAGAAAGTCGGCTCAATTTATCTCCAAACACGATTCGGACACTAGATTGGTGGACATCGCAAGACAATCTTTCTCAAGGAGTCCCGTGGGTAACTCCAGTCTCACAAATAGTAACAACAGACGCAAGTCCCAGCGGGTGGGGGGCACACCTGAACGACCTGTTAGCTCAGGGGGCTTGGCCACCATATCCAAAAAAAAGTGTCCTCCAATATGAATGAATTACTAGCAGTCAAGTTTGCACTATTGGAGTTCCTGGATCCCCTTCGGTCCCACCACGTTAGAATTATGTCGGACAACAAAGTGGTGATAGCGTATCTAAATCACCAGGGGGGTACCCGTTCTCGGAGTCTGATGGAGATAACCAAATCAATCTTCCATATAGCCGAGAGCAACCTTCAATCCCTATCAGGCCTTCATATAAAGGGGGTGGACAACTACAGAGCGGATTTCCTGAGTCGTTCCCCCTTGAAACAAGGGGAATGGGAGCTAAATCAATCAGTGTTCACTCAGATCTCAGTAAAGTGGGGCGTACCAAACATAGACCTTTTCGCAAACCATCTGAACAAAAAAGTGGACACCTTTTGCTCAATAACGCCATTGGGGAGCCCTGTTTCACTAGATGCATTCCTGATTCCCTGGTACCATCAACTAGCATATGCCTTTCCCCCTATTGCTCTGATTCCGGCAGTGCTGAGGAAGATTCAGGAGGACGGGGTTCACATAATCTTAATAGCGGGGTTCACATAATCTTAATAGCCCCGTTCTGGCCGAAGAGGCCTTGGTTTTCCTGGATGATGAGGATGTCCATCTCCGATCCATGGGTACTACCGGACCTCCCAAACCTCCTCTCCCAGGGCCCAGTTCATCATCCACAGATGGCAAGTTTACACTTGACAGCCTGGCATTTGAAAGGGAGTTACTAGAAAACAGAGGGTTTTCTCCAGCCTGGTATCTACACTGCTACAAAGCAGAAAACCCGTTACAACCAAACAATATGGGAAAGTATGGAAGAAATTCCTTTCGACCTCAGGTGCCAAAATAGAGGAGGGTGTCCCTCTTAAAGCCATACTTGAGTTCCTGCAGAATGGATTAGGGATTTGTCTGGCCACAAGCACCCTGAAAGTCAATGTAGCAGATTTAGGAGCTTTATTCAACTATGATTTGGCAGGAAACCGGTGGATTTCTAGATTCATCAAAGCAGCCGGTACATCAAGGCCTCTCCCTGTAAAGATTACTCCTCAGTGGGATTTAAATTTGGTCCTTAAAGCATTGACTAAACCTCCCTTTGAACCCTTAGCGGATGCTCTCACTTCTGCACGTAGGGTCAGTGGCATTCAGGCCCTATCCGCTAACCCCCCTTTCACGCAATTCCTCGATGATAGGGTCGTCCGTAAAACTGATCCGGCATATCTCCCAAAAGTAGCATCCCGTTTCCATAGGACACAAGAAATATCTCTTCCCTCCTTTTGTCCTAATCCTAAAAACAAGGAGGAAGAGTCATTACATACACTGGATGTGAGGAGATGCCTGATACATTATATAGAAGCCACTAGGAAGAGTAGGGAGGATGGCTCTCTTTTTGTATGCTTTCAGGGTCCCCGATAGGGGGAGAAAGCATCTAAAGGCACCCTGGCAAGATGGATCACAGATGCCATCAGCCTGTCATACTCATCGAGTGGCGTACCCGTCCCGGGAAATATCAAGCCGCACTCAATGAGACCAGTAGCAACCTCTTGGGCGGAGAAGGCCAGAGCCTCAATTGATCAGATATGTAGAGCTGCTACCTGGTCTTCACCGTCCACATTCTATAGGCACTAAAGATTGGACCTTATCTCCTCTTCGGACCTTACCTTTGGTAAAAGAGTTCTGGAAGCGGTGGTCCCTCCCTAATGTACAAATCTCTGTAATTATCTCCGTGGTGCCCTCATGGGCGTCAGAGAAAAATATAGTTCTTACCGATAACGGTATTTCTCTCAGCCCATGACGGTACCTGTACATTCCCTCCCTTCACTTTTTGGGTGTGCACATTAATATAGTGCCTTATGCTAATACTATAAATAGTCACGCGGTATCTCAGTTGTCTTTAAATAATGTTAAAAGCAAGTCTCTATTCATAGTCTCCCATCGTTCTCTAGTAAACTGATGCGGGAGAGAGGTACCGCCTTTTTATCTGTAGGTTTCCTGTCCTTGGTGGGCGGATCCCCTCTCTATGTGGTGCCGACATGGGCTCAGAGAAATACCGTTATCGGTAAGAACTATATATTTTTTCACTTTCACAAAGTGGAATAGCCAACAGATGGACCTCACAAATTATTTAACAACTTCTCTTGAATCCCAAATTACCCTATACATGGTTGTGTTGGGTTGAACAATTAATAAAATGTTCAATTCTCTAGTTGTCTACTCCTGGACTAATGGATATTGATCATGTGCGCACTAAAGAAATACACCAGACAGACACAGTCAGATGTAAACTCTCCTTGATCAATCTGTGGCTCAGCTCCAAGAAGGACCTTTTATTAGTCAGACACAAGTTTATATAGTTTCTATAAGGGGGCTCGGTTAGCTCTAATATGGGAGTGATCGGATGTATTCCATTGGTTAGTGGGTTGGGCAATGAATAAGTCCATGGGCGGATCCATGAGGTCATCAGGGTGGGCATCACTGTGGGTGGATCCATGAGGTCATCAGGGTGGGCGTCATCTTGGATACTAGCACATGGTCTGCTGATACAGGAAATGGCAGCCATCTTTAGGGTCTCATTGATCATCTTGGATATCAGCACATGGTGTACTGATACAGGAAATGGCAGCCATCTTTAGGGTCTCACTTTGATCTGAGGAAACTTATGTAAGGTTAAACAGTACATGTTATGGGTCTTGAGGTTAATTAGGTATTTGATCTTATGGCTCTCCTCAACAGTCCCCCCTAAATACTTTATTAACCCCTTTTTTTATCTTTATCCCACCGTGGTTCCCTAACCCACCGGTGTTAAGTGTCACTATGACATCATAGGCTTCATGACAATATGGATGCTATAGACACCAGAGAATGTGTGACCAATTATGGGTATACCGAGGAGGTATATCGGAGCGCGTTACCCATGTCCTCGGGACTTTCCTACCTGCTGGATCTATTACTCTCCAGTCTCCCATCTGTTGTGAACTGTGTTTCTGGGCTCCCTCTGGTGGTCACTAACGGTATTGTGTTAGGCATGTCTTGTTGCAGGCCTGAGCTCCAGCTGTGTCGTTAAGCAGCGGGTGTTCCCTATTTAAGTCTCCTCCGGACTCAGTCTCTTGCCTGGCATCGTTGTATCCAGACCTATATGGTCTCCTCCGGATTCCTTTCAGTCTGTCTCATGCAAGAAAAGCTAAGTCCGTTTTGTATAATTTGGATCGTTTGCATTTTTCAGTGTCTTTGTCCAGCCTGCTTAATATTTGATTTTCTGGCTCGCTGGAAGCTCTAGGGGGCTGATATTCTCCCTCCGCACCGTCAGTCGGTGTGGGGGTTCTTGAATGTTCAGCGTGGATGTTTTTGTAGGGTTTTCTGCTGACCGCATAGTCCACTATCTATTTTCTGTCTATCTAGACTAGTGGGCCTCACTTTGCTGAATCTAGTTCATCTCTACGTTTGTGTTTTCCTCTTGCCTCACCGTTATTATTTGTTGGGGGCTTTCTATATCTTTGGGGTTCAATTTCTCTGGAGGCAAGTGAGGTCTTATTTTCCCTTTAGGGGTAGTCAGTTCTCCGGCTGGCTCGAGACGTCTAGAACCAACGTAGGCACGTTCACCGGCTGCTTCTAGTTGTGTGTGTTAGGATCAGGTATGCGGTTAGCCCAGTTTCCACCTCCCTAGAGCAGTATTTATGTTTTTGCTATCTTGCCGGAATATCAGAGATCCTCTACCACTGGGATCATAACACCCATCTCCATGGTTACATAAAATACACATGTGCGACTAACCCTGATGTACACATCCTAGATCTGACCGTCTCGCCCAGGAAGGGGGAATTGGAGTTTTCACCAGTTTGAGACAAGTTTTCCCTTGTGGAAAACCTCCCTTTGTAGCTGGACTTTGACAAGCAGGTCAGATCCTACTCTGTCCCTAACTGTCTAACAAGTTTATAATGTGAGAGATGGATCCAGGAGGCGCTCAGCAACCCTGACCAAAGTAGGAGTAGTCAGAAGCACTTAGTAGGGACCCTCAAATCTCGACTCCAAGGATGTCTTTCTGATGAACTTCTTTACCAGCATATAGTCACCAGGTTGGAAAGTATGGGTACCTTCCCTGGAATCTGGACCTGGAATGGATGATAAAACTTGTACATGTGTTACTGACAGTTCTTTAGTAAGGGCAATTACATAATTTACAAGAGTATCACTTCCTAAGGCTAGCTGTTGTGGAAAATATTGACCCAACCTTGGAGGCCCCCCAAAAAAGAATCTCGAATGGTGTAAGTTTAGTGGAACCCTTTGGCGTGTTTCTGACTGAGTATAAGGCAATGGGCAAAATGTCTGTCCAAGGAAGTCTGACCTCCTGACTGGCTTTCAGTATTTTATTTTTCAAGGTGCCATTCAATCTTTCTACTTTCCCACTGCTCTGGGGGTGATATGGAGTATGTAAACCCAAATCCGCTCCCACCAATGTCCATAGTTCCTTAGTCAGTGCTGCAATGAATGCGGGTACTTGGTCACTCTCAATTACCTCTGGGACCCCATATCTGCATACTACTTCAGTCATCAGTCTCTTAACAGTCACTCCGGCAGTCATGTTGGTTACTGGATAGGCTTCGGGCCATCCTGAGAACGTCAGTCACTACCAGTACATACTCATACTTCCCTACTTTTGGCATTTGAATGTGATCAATCTGAATTCTCTGAAAGGGATAGAGTGGTTTAGCCAAATGTTTCTGAGTAACTTTCTGAGGCGGTGCTGGGTTGCAAGTTGCACACACAAGGCAGGAATTGAAATATTTTTGGGTGACAGTAGAGATCCCAGGTGCCATGTAAGTCTTCCAAATCAGGTCATTCATCCGATTCTTGCCTCTGTGGGTGCCGTGTGCCCATTCTGTCACCGAGGGGTACAGATTACGAGGTAGACAGCGCTTTTTGTTCACCCTCCAGACTCCATCTTCATCCTTTTTTAGCTCCTCCTTCTTGCCATGACTTCTTTTCATCATCTGATGTCTTGTCTTGATGTAGATGGATAATCCTCATAAGAGAGCCTTTAGTCCCTTCTTCAGTGTCTTCTGACACGTACACCGCTGCTTTCTTTTTCCCAAATGGATCCACAGCATAGGTTTTTGCTGTTTTGTCAGCAAAGAAGTTCCCCTTTGCTTCTGGAGAATCCAATCTCCCGTGAGCTTTGATCTCGATCACTGCAACCTCTGAAGCTAGATCCAGAGTGACCACAAGTTCTTGCATGGTAGCAGCATGTTTTACAGGAGTTCCACTGGACGTTAGGTATCCTCTGGCTGCCCAGATACTGCCGAAGTCATGAGCCACTCCGAAAGCGTATCTTGAATCCGTGTAGATGTTGACCACCTTCTCCGTCGCTTCCTGACAAGCCAACGTCAAAGCTTTAAGTTCCGCTTCTTGTGCAGACATATGCGGTGTTAGCGATCCAGCTGAGATGATCTGGTCATGTGTAACCACGGCATATCCCGTATGGAACTCTCCTGTTTCATCTGCAAATCTGGAACCATCAGTGAAGAACGTCAGGTCAGCATGTGGGAGTGGGTCTTCAGACACGTTTTTCTTGGAGGCTGCTTCTTCCTGCATTTGTTCGAGACAGTCATGATTCTCTGATTGTGTAGAGGCATCTTCTCCGAGAGCATCAGTATCATCATCCACATCCCCCCTGGAAAGAGGAAGCAGCGTGGACGGGTTGAGGATGCTGCAGCGGACAAGAGTGACATTATCCGGAACCAAGAGCGAACATTGGAGTCTCATATGACGCTTCACCAACAGATGTTTAGGTTGCAAGAATAGCAATTATGTCATGTGGAGCCATTAAGAGAACTGGATGTCCTCAGATGATATCAGAATTTGGGATTCCAAGAGCTGGTGCAGACTGTATGGCCTTTTTAAGAGCGTAGAAAGCTTCCACGGATTTGGTACATAGTGGAAACGCTGACGTCTTGAGGTCATCGTACAATGGCTGCATCAGCTTGGAGGCATCTGGAATCCATTGGCGACAATAAGTGATAGGTCAGCCAGCTCATCTAAGGCCCATGTCTTAGGTTCTTGGCAGAACTCAACACCAGAGTCCCATGTAGTGTCACTGGCAAGTGAGGCATCATTGAACACGATATCCATAACGGGCCAATATGCATCGCCTGCTTTAAGATTTGGCAAGGAAATGAGATCTTGCCACGTGGCTGAGTGATTCCTTTGGATTTGAAGCATGCTTCTGTTGAAAGGCATCAGCTGTTTTTCTGGATCTGGAAGTTGGTTCAACAGAGTAGCAGCTTGCTGGGGTGTAAACTTGACATAGAGGGTGGGCTCCTCAGACAGACATGAGCATTGGCACTGTTGGTGGTGGCACCTGAGGCGGGAGTAGAGATGGCAACGGGAGTACAGATGTAGTCCCTTGTGTATGAGGAGCCGGAGGAGGTAACAGTTCTGGAATGAGGGGCTCTATTTGGGCAGCTCCAGTATCATGGTGTGGGGTCCAGGTGACACAGGCAGTCTTAAAAGCTTTAACAGTCCTGTCCTCATTACTAATTAATAAAGTAGGGGTCACACAGCGTGTATGATGATTCTACATGGAAGATTGCCAGATTTAGTCACCGCTATGTCCCCAACAGCTATCTGACCACGTGACTCAACAATGATTTGACTGTCAGCTTGAATAGTCGCCCCTCCTGCTTCCACTATAGCTCTAGCTACGCCTCCATTGTGTTCTAACCGAGAATTGGCAGCATTAACAATAGCGTCTGTCTCCATTGTTGCCAACATTCCTTCCCCTTTGTGCTTCCTGTGCTATTGGTATCCCCCTCCCAGATTGAGCCCCCCCTTGTTACAGTTGCCACTGTCCCATACAGGTGTGCGCTTGGCTGCGAGGCAGCCTGTGAGGTACTGGGTATAGGGTCAGTTAGACTGCGTGAGAGTGCTGTTGTAGTGGAAGAATTGGGAGGAGAGGCCGTTGCTTGGAGCATCTCATGTGGGTGTGCGGCTAAATTGGCAGTGGAAGTGACAGTAGAAAGGGTCGGTGCCGGGGACGATCCAGGTGGGAGGATTGCTGGATTCACGACAGGAGTGATAGCGGAAAGGGTCAGTGCCCCATTGGAAACCACTCACTGAGACAGGAAACATGGGTAAAGCCTGTTCACTTCCCGAAGGAATATAGTATTGGCCGTTAGTGGTCATTACTGGGTAACAAGGATTTAGTGATGTGGTGTGTAGCCTTAGTCTGAGATATTCACCGCCAGGAGCAGCACATTTACCATCCACAAAAATGGCTGCCGCCAGAATTACATTTGCCTTCCACAAAATGGCTGCCGTCAGAATTACATTTGCCATCCACAAAATGGCTGCCGTTAGAATTAGCACATTTGCCATCCACAAAATGGCTGCCTTTAGAATTAGCACATTTGCCATCCACAAAATGGCTGTCGTTAGAATTACCACATTTGCCATCCACAAAATGGCTGCCGTTAGAATTAGTACATTTGCCATCCACAAAATGGCTGCCGTTAGAATTAGCACATTTGCCATCCACAAAATGGCTGCCGTTAGAATTACATTTGCCATCCACAAAATGGCTGCTGCCAGCATTAACACGTTTGCCTTCCACAAAATGGCTGCTGCCAGCATTAACACATTTGCCATCCACAAAATGGCTGCCGTCAGAATTAACACATTTGCCATCCACAAAATGGCCGCCGTTAGAATTAACACTTTTGCCATCCACAAAATGGCTGCTGCCAGCATTAACACATTTGCCATCCACAAAATGGCTGCCGCCAGAATTACATTTGCCATCAACAAAATGGCTATTACAATCAGCACATTTGCCATCAACAAAATGGCTGCTATTACATTTAGCACATTTGCCATCAACAAAATGGCTGCCATTACATTTAGCACATGGCCCATCCACAAAATGGCTGCTATTACAATTAACACATTTGTCATCAACAAAAATGGCTGCTATTACAATTAGCACATGGCCCATCCATAAAATGGCTGCTATTACAATTAACACATTTGCCATCAACAAAATGGCTGCTATTACAATTAGCACATTTGCCATCAACAAAATGGCTGCTATTAGAATTAGCACATGGCCCATCCATAAAATGGCTGCTATTACAATTAGCACATTTGCCATCAACAAAATGGCTGCTATTAGGATTACATTTGCCATCCACAAAATGGCTGCTGCCAGCGATAGCACATGGCCCTGGGCCACCATTATACGGTGGTGGCCGCTCAAAGGATATATTTTTGTAATACACATAACTCAAAACTACACTTTCTATTCCTTTCCTCTTCTACCCAATTTTCTTTATACAAACTTTCAGAGACTCTTTCCCACGCCCTAGCAGTAGACAACAATCCATTATCTTCTAGGATACCTTTTCTTTCTTTCAAGACAATCTACTCCAGGGGCTGTAACCTTCCCCCTTCTGGCATTCCACACAACTTCATAAGCTTTTTACATTGCTTAATATGACTCTTCCCTTTACGAGTCGCTACTAATGTACACGGGTCTAACTTGCGATCTGAATTTGGCTTAGCGCCAATACGACAGGACTGCATTAATTTCTCCATCTTTCTATAGATATACAGTATATATATCTATCAAGATAACAAACACCAAACAAACAATAAGACGGGGGAGATGACTCAAACCTGAGATTCTAAAGGGAACTGAGTCTGCAGTACTCCGTTCCTATTCCTTCTTGTCACGTGGTCCCTGTCTGACTTCCGTGTTCCGTACTTTACAAACCAATTATTCCCTACTTAATCAAATTGCTCCCTAACTTACCAGTCCCCGTGCAGAGTCAATTCACTCGATGTCACGAGGCAAAAACTATAATTTTATTTATTTGACTCGAACTGAGTCATCTCACTCCAAGTTTTAATGAGCCGCTACACAATTTATTAGGCGCCGAACTGAGTCATCTCACTCCAAGTTTTACCGGGCCCCCCCTAGGCTGAGTCAATTCACTCAAGGTCCTAGTCTCTCTTATACAGAACTGAAAATCTTATCACAGGCGACAACCATGTACTGTACCACAGACAAAATTTTTTTTTTTTTCTTACACTTGCTTGCTTTTCTTTTCTAAAAAACTTGCTTTTCCTGTTCTAACACTTGCTTCTCCTTCTCTAAAAAACTTGCTTTTCCTGTTTTAACACTTGCTTCTCTTAACTACCAGTCATCTCCCCTCTTCACAACATGTAACAGGCAGTAGGCAACTTAAATATGTGATGGTTCTTGCAATTAAATGACCAGCAGTGGAGAGACCCTTTCTGCCATCTTACAGATACCAAGAAAACTGGACACGGTCAGGCAATCTGCACAGGATGCCCCAAAGGACACAGGTAAAGACTACAGATTATAAAAAAATCAGCAGACTTACCGTGTTCTGATAAGGAGGTGATCAGTCTCCAGGTTCGGGGTATTCAGTGCATCCTGCCGTTCCACTCGCCGGTCCTCAGGGTCTCAGGGCTCTTCCTCTGCTGGCCCCTGGTTGGGCAGCCAAATATGTTGGGTTGAACAATAAATAAAATGTTCAATTCTCTAGTTGCCTACTCCTGGCCTAATGGATATTGTTCATGTGCGCACTAAAGAAATACACCAGACAGACACAGTCAGATGTAAACTCTCCTTGATCAATCTGTTGCTCAGCTCCAAGAAGGACCTTTTATTAGTCAGACTCAAGTTTATATAGTTTCTATAAGGGGGCTCGGTTAGCTCTAAAATGGGAGTGATCGGATGTATTCCATTGGTTAGTGGGTTGGGCAATGAACAAGTCCATGGGCGGATCCATGAAGTCATCAGGGTGGGTTGGTCCATGAGGTCATCAGGGTGGGCGTCACTGGGTGGATCCATGAGGTCATCAGAGTGGGCGTCATCTTGGATACTAGCACATGGTCTGCTGATACAGGAAATGGCAGCCATCTTTAGGGTCTCATTGATCATCTTGGATATCAGCACATGGTGTACTGATACAGGAAATGGCAGCCATCTTTAGGGTCTCACTTTGATCTGAGGAAACTTATTTAAGGTTAAACAGTACATGTTATGGGTCTTGAGGTTAATTAAGTATTTGATCTTATAGCTCTCCTCAACAGTTGTGCACTACTATCTGGGCACATTTCAGGATTAAGAAGGAAGGGAGTGCCATTTAGCTATTTGAATCCAGATTGTACTGGAATAGTTTGCAGACACAATGGATCGGGAGCAGTGTTTGTGAACAGCTGGCAGCTCAAAAGATGGCCACCACAAACAGGCTTGGCGCTATCTACTCCATTTTCCCAATCCCAGGGATTGTTTTGGTCATCACCCAGTTAACACCTCTAGATGGATCTGGACTTACATAGAGACCCACCCAGGCTTGGGCCATAGTATTGCCTGCTGTTCAGTGCTGTAAAATGGGAAGAACAATAGTTAGGTAGCCGGGTCAGAACCCATATGGCAGAGAAAATACAAAATCAGAAGACGCAACAGTAGTCAACAAACAGGCTAAGATCACAACAGGAAACAAATACAAGCCGGGAGCTGAGCATAGAGAACTGAACCAGAGGAGAACAAGGCTGTATCTGGCAGCTTCCTTCAATATGCTTTGAGCTTTTGTAGAATATGGTGCTATCCAATTGGCCGAATCAGTGAGCAGATTACTTCAGCTGGGCAGAACATGCACCCATATTGCCAGACTGGATTGCACTAATTGCCCCAGGCACCCTAATCTTAGTGGCTGAATTGAGCCTACATTGTCCAGAGCTTCAATGTTTACTCCATAACCAGCCTGGCCTGCCATGTGGATAAGGACACACCTGGTGGCAAAAGCAGACATCTTAGGAGCAGATCTGAAAAGAGATGTGACACGTCATCTGCAGAAGCCCTAATATGAAAAAAAAATCAGAAAACCAGAGCAGTATAAATCCCCATAAAATGACTTCATTTTAGAAATTGTAACTCTCAGATAATTAATCTATCGGAGTAGTCTGTTTTTGATTCGACAGGCACTTTCCGGAAAATAGCACGCAGTTGTTTAGGAGAAAAATGCAAATATACCATTTTATTACCCAACACATAGTGCCCAGATTGTGCTCCAGGAGACACACACACACATCATAAATTAAGTGGGTTCTTCTCTCTATAGCAATGCCAAATACATGGATGCTAAATGTGGTTTGGGCACAATGAAAGGCTCAGAAGCAAGAGGGATATTTGACTTTGGGAGAGTAGATTGGTTAATGGAAGCCATGTTACTTTTCAAGAGCCTTTGAGCAACTAATAATGGGGAAACCTCTGTTTTTCCACTAACAGATGATTGACATGAGTGGGGACTTTGTTTTGCTGTGAGATGAATAGACGTTTTTATTGCTATTATGTTCATCAACCTAACGTTTCTTTGTGGCTTTTAATTCCATATTTGAGAGACAGAATGAACAAACAGTTGAACACTATGCTCCACTGGTTCATCCTATGAGATTTTCTTTTAGACTGTGAACTGTCATTGTCTTGGTAAAGAATTCAGTACTTTTACATAACTTGCCATTTTTACAGAGAGTTTAAGTAGAAATCTTAAATGACATTCAAAGATATTTTATTCGGGGGCGTGGCCAGGATGCTGAGGAGAGAGGTCGCACGCTGCTGAGCTCCTACCGGTAACGGCACAAATACCGACTTTTTTCCCCACCGAACGATGGGTTAGAGGCTGAAGTGGTGAGAGGAACATCCCTGGGAGAAGCGGTGACTGAATCTTACCCGGAATACAGAGCGCCTGCAGAGTTGTGGCAGCATCGGGCTCAGTGTGCTGGAAGCCAGCAGACATCAGATCTGCACGACTAATAACTCACCTGCAGTTCGGCTTCTTGGTGAGTTGAAGACAGCGGAGGGGCTGAGGAGAGCTTCTGGAGGCTGAGCGCTGGGTCCGGATCCCCTGAGGCTGTGGAGGGTCTGTGGTGGGAACGGAGCAGAGGGACGGCGGCCATCTTGGGAGCCCTCAACACGTGGAGGAGGTGGGGAAACTAGCAGTGTGCTGGAGCCGTGGACTTGGATTTCTACAGCGGCTGGAGAGTCGGATGTACCTAGAGCAGGGGTTAGCTTCTGTGGACTGCAGACTCAGAGGGTAAACATCTTCTCCCTCCCCCTGCTGTTGTTTGCTTATGCGATCTGATATTCCCCGTCAGCGTGTACAGATTTGGTGAACTTGCAGATCGCAGCTCTCTGCTGCCAAAATGTGCCCCTTTTATGTATTGTGCTGAATGCGCATAAGAATATACAGTTGAAATTGAATAGAGACATGACTCTGTAGCTCGTTTGAAATTAATTTCCGGACCACCAATTTATTCTGAAAAAGCATACTATACAATTAGTAAGAATAATTGATCTCAGACTACGTGCATATCGTGGAGACGTACTATGAGTCCTCATAAACCACAATCTGCAGTGGAAAAGTTGAGAACCTATGCCAGGGGGACTGGCTCAACAACAACTAAAAAATCCTTAAATAAATCAAATCAAGAGGAGACATCACTTTTGCAGGAGTCCGAGGATATGGAACCAGAACCCACCCTAAAGCAGGTCTCTGCACAACTTCTGCTTGCCATTCAAAGTAGCACAGCCTCATTGACTGGGAAAATCGAAGAAGTAATGACTGACTTGGGTCTCCTCCGAAATGATATGTCTAATTTGGGAGAGAAGGTCAGACAGGCGGAGGATAGCATTTAGACTCTGGAGGACCAAACAGCACCTTTGCCAGAACGTTTCAGAGTCATAGACAGGGCCGGCCCGAACATATAGGCGAAAAAATCTTTTCAAAAGGCAAAAGGTGTATGGAGCAGAACTGAATGTGTATGAGGTGTATGGAGCGGAGCAGTGTGTGTATGAGGTGTATGGAGCGGAGCCGTGTGTATGAGGTGTACGGAGCGGAGTCGTGTGTGTATGAAGTGTATGGAGCGGAGCTAAATGTGTACGAGGTGTACGGAGCGGAGCCGCGTGTGTACGAGGTGTATGGAGCACAGCCGCGTGTGTTGGAGTAGCTATGTGTGGCCATTATACGGTACGAAGTATCATGTGCGGCCAATATACAGTATGGAGCATCATGTGTGGTCATTATACAGTATGGAGCATCATGTGTGGCCATTATACAGTATGGAGCATCATGTGTGGCCATTATACAGTATGGAGCACTGTGTGGCCATATTTTTTGTTTATAATTATTCTTTATGAAACAGTGTGATCAGCAGTGCTAAATGGGTGTGGTTGGGACGTGGATATGGGTGTGGCTAGTTATGAATGGGTGTAGTCAGAGGTGTGGCCTAAAATTTGCCACGGCGCGCTTCACACGCCGCAAACTTTGTCCCTCTTTCCCATCTTCAAAAGTTGGGAGGTATGTTAAAAGTAGTAGGGGCGCAACAAAATAGTTTCGCCTAGGGCGCTGTAATCTCTCGGGCCGGCCCTGGTCATAGAACAAAAGTTGGAAATGTGTATCCAGAGACATGATGACCTGGAAAATAGATTGTGGAGAAACAATATTCGTATAATAGGATTGCCGGAGAGGGCGGAAGGGAACAATCCTAGTGGCTTTGTGGAAAAATGGTTGCGTGATCTGTTCCCAGGGGCTGCCTTCTCTGCTGCCTATGCGGTGGAGCAAGCGCATCGGGTGCCTGGAAAACCGAATCCTCCCAGGGCTCCTCCTAGACCTCTGCTCGCCAGATTCCTCAACTGGAAGGACAGATATTATATTCTGCAATTGGCAAGGAAAGCCCAAACAATTAAGTATGAAATTACTACTGTGATGTTGTTCCCGGACTTTTCGGCGGATTTACAGAAACAGAGAGCCTCTTTTACTTCAGTCAAAGAGACGTCTGAAAAACTCTAATGTCATTTATTCGATGGCATACCCAGCTAGATTGAGAGTGGTGGATGGCGACAGGGTAACTTTTTTCAGAATCCGGCGGAGGCAGAGGAATGGATCTCCAAGAGAGAAAAACTTCAAAAGTAGTGATAATACATGTTAATGTTGCACGGTTCATGGTAGGATGTGCGCTGAACATAATATTTCAGATAGTCACTGCTGTTTGAACCTTTATACTTTTCATTCTTAATTTTTCGATGATTGCTGACTGAGCTTTTATGTTCTTGTTCTGAATCCTTCGCAATACTTGTATTTTATACTTGTGTACGTACCGAAGTTTGGTAATTGAAATGATTATTTAGTATTTTTCTAGCACTACTTGCTCCCACATTTTGTTGAAATGTCGATATATTGGTTAATTAGACATTGTCGCATCTTCCCCCCCCCCATAATGTTTTATTCTGTGGGACTATCGTGACATATTTTCATATGATATTTTTATCCTATGTATGCAGACATCTGGCTCCTGCTCCTTGGGAGGTATAATGGAAACTATTGAGAACTAAAAATGGAGGTGTGGTGGGGCGCTCATCTCTGCGGGAATTAGTGCCACATTTCCTGGTCCGAAACCTCAGCTACCCTATGGGTTTGGCAAAAGCTGAGTGGTTGGACCGACAATCCCAGTAATGTCTCCCTGTGGTGGGAATGGTGAGAAAAGAAGAGGTTGGGGGTGGACAGAGCTACTTTATGGGTATGCATTAAATTTGTTATTAGTGGTTCGGATAAATGGAGGAGAATAAGACGAGTTCATTTATGCCTATGCTTCAGTTTGGAGAAGTTCAAGGGCATCTCTTGTTTTGTTTTTATCGCCACCGTTGGTCACTAATTCTTAACCCCTTAGTGACGGAGACAAATTTTTGAAATCTGACCAGTGTCACTTTATGTGGTAATAACTCTGGAACGCTTCAACAAATCCCAGTGATTTTGAAAATCTTTTTTCGTGACACATTATACTATATGACAGTGGTAAATTTAGGTCGATATGTTTTGCGTTTATTTATAAAAAATATCAGAAATTTGAGAAAAATGTTAAAAAATTTGCAATTTTTCAAATTTGAATGATTATCCCTTTAATCCAGATAGTCACACCATAGGAAAACATTAATATATAACATTTCCCTCATATCTGCTTTACATCAGCACCATTTATAAAATGTTATTTTATTTTACTAGCATTTTAGGAGGTTTAAAAATATAGCAGTAATTTTTCATTTTTTCAAGGAAATTGACAAAATTTATTTTTTTAGGGACTTATCCAGGTTTGAAGTGCCTTTAGGGGTCCCATATATTGGGAAACCCCCAAAAGTTATACCATTTTAAAAACAGCACCCCCTGACATATTGAAAACTGCTGTCAGGTAGTTTATTAACTCTTCAGGTGATTTTCAGGAATTAATGCAAAGTGGTATGACAAAAATGAAAATGTGTATTTTTACCACCTACCGTATATACTCGAGTATAAGCCGAGATTTTCAGCCCAAATTTTTGGGCTGAAAGTGCCCCTCTCGGCTTATACTCGAGTCACGGTCTGTGGCAGGGTCGGCGGGTGAGGGGGAGAGGGCGCTGAGGCATACTTACCTAGTCCCGGCGATCCTGACGCTCCCCCTGCCCGTCACACTGTCTTCGGGTGCCGCAGCTCTTCCCCTGTACAGCGGTCACGTGGGACCGCTCATTAGAGAAATGAATATGGACTCCACTCCCATAGGGGCGGAGCCGCCTATTCATTTCTCTAATCAGCGGTGCCGGTGACCGCTGATAGAGGAAGAGCTGCGGCACCGGAGACCAGCTGTCCGGGGGAAGGAGCGGGACGCCGGGAGCAGGTAAGTATTACATATTCACCTGTCCACGATCCACACGCCGCTCCATCTTCCCGGCGTCTCTCCGCTCTGACTGTGCTGTTCAGAGGGCGCGATGACGCATATAGTGTGCGCGCCGCCCTCTGCCTGATCAGTCAGTGCGCACTGCAGAGAGACACCGGGACCGGACGCTGGAGAGCTGCAAGCAAGAAAGGTGAGTATGTGTTTTTTTTTTTTTTTATTGCAGCAGCAGCAGCGTTATATATGGCGCAGATTTATGTGGAGCATCTATGGGGCCAAACTGAACGCTGCAGAGCATTCCATATGGGGCAGCTTTATAATAAGCATCTATGGGGCCAAACTGAACGGTGCAGAGCATATAGGGCACAGCTATATAAGGAGCATCTATGGGGCCAAACTGAACGGTGCAGAGCATATAGGGCACAGCTATATAAGGAGCATCTATGGGGCCAAACTGAACGGTGCAGAGCATATAGGGCACAGCTATATAAGGAGCATCTATGAGGCCAAACTGAACGGTGCAGAGCATATAGGGCACAGATTTATAATGAGCATCTATGGGGCCATAATGAACGGTGCAGAGCATTGTATATGGGGCACAGCTTTATATGGAGCATCTATGGGGCCATAATGAACGGTGCAGAGCATTCTATATGGCACAGCTATATATGGATAATATATGGGGCAATAATCAATGGTATGGAGCATTATATATGGCACAGCTTTAAATGGAGCATCTATGGGGCAATAATGAATGGTATGGAGCATCTATTTTTATTTTTGAAATTCACCGGTAGCTGCTGCATTTCCCACCCTAGGCTTATACTCGAGTCAATAAGTTTTCCCAGTTTTTTGTGGCAAAATTAGGGGGGTCGGCTTATACTCGGGTCGTCTTATACTCGAGTATATACGGTAAATGCTTCTAACTTCTGAACAGATTACAACAGCCGGCAGACTCTAAGACCGCTATTTGGTCATGAATTGCCATGGCAAACATCAGGACCATAAAATCATAATCTGAGGGAACCAATTTGGATAAAGAGGAAGCCCCCACACTCTGTTAACCATTTATAATGATGTAGTCACTATTGACAGCAGCATCTAAGGGGTTAAACAGATTTGGACGGTGCAAACACTGATCGTGGCTGATGCAGCAAGTTGTCAGCTATAGTGTACATCTGACAGCTGCTGGATTGTCACCTGTATGGGGAGGCTATTCTCTTATATCTCAGGTCAGTTAAAAGACGTATTGGCTGTCATTAAGGGGTTGGAATCTCAGATAAGACCCAGCATTGCATCTATAATTTCATTTGCATGGATGGTTTGTATGTGATGGAGCTGAATGATCCAAAAGTGAGTACAAATCTGTGTAAAGATTTTCTGCAAAGTCCACATGGCATCACTTAAACTTCTGTCATGGAACATTAGAGGGTTGGGGAGTGCTAGGAAGCGGAATATGGTATTCTCTCAGATACACCAAACGCAAGTGCAGATAATATGTCTCCAGGAGACTCATTTGACACCAGAAACCGTATCCAGGACGAGTAAGCCTTGGATACAATGGCAGAAACATGCTACACATGCGTCCTATTCCAGGGGAGTGGTTGTTATGGTGCATAAGTCGTTGAGGTGGGCAGTCCAAGCGATTAAGAAAGATTCAGAAGGACGATTTATTTTTTTATATGCATTTATAGATATGATACCTTACATACTGCTCAATATCTATAACCCCCCTCCAGCCAAGATGGAAGTACTCCACCAGGCGATGATTTTTGTATCACAATATCTGGTTGCTAAGATATTATGCCTGGGAGATTTCAATATGATTTTTAATCTTTATTTGGATAGAATGAGTGCTGCAAATCCTAGGCCTGGCAGCCAACACACTACTGTGTTGGGCGCTTTTATAGCGGAAATAGGCTGGATTGATTTATGGAGACAACAGCATCCTTTTAAGAAAGAATTCACTTGCTACACCTTGGCCGCTCACTGTTTATCCAGAATTGATCATGCATTTGGAAATAGTGCTGCATTATCGGATCTACGTGAAATTGAGTACCTTCCTAGGGTAGTATCAGATCACTTTCCATTGATGTTGAGCCTTCATCTGGGAGGTCCTGGTAGTCATAAGAGATTCCGTATACATCCATTTTGGCTATCCCTTATTGGGGAGCAAGATAGAATAATAGACCAACTAGATGTCTTTATAACAGATCATGCTGATTTCCCTGATGGGTTAGTGTTATGGGACTTGCTTAAGGCATATTTGAGGGGATGTGTTAAATCCACAATTTTGTATATTAACCCCTTCACCCCCAAGGGTGGTTTGCACGTTAATGACCGGGCCAATTTTTACAATTCTGACCACTGTCCCTTTATGAGGCTATAACTCTGGAACGCTTTGACGGATCTTGGCGATTCTGACATTGTTTTCTCGTGACATAT
Source organism: Ranitomeya variabilis (assembly GCF_051348905.1). NCBI lineage: Eukaryota > Metazoa > Chordata > Amphibia > Anura > Dendrobatidae > Ranitomeya > Ranitomeya variabilis. The sequence continues at coordinate 716,620,166 of NC_135235.1, read as the reverse complement.
TGTACTTCATGTTAGTGGTAAAATTTATTCGATATAACTTGCGTTTATTTGTGAAAAAAATGGAAATTTGGCGAAAATTTTGAAAATTTTGCAATTTTCCAACTTTGAATTTTTATGCCCTTAAATCACAGACATATGTCACGCAAAATACTTAATAAGTAACATTTCCCACATGTCTACTTTACATCAGTACAATTTTGGAACCAAAATTTTTTTTTGTGACGGAGTTATAAGGGTTAAAAGTTGACCAGCAATTTCTCATTTTTACAACACCATTTTTTTTTAGGGACCACATCTCATTTGAAGTCATTTTGAGGGGTCTATATGATAGAAAATACTCAAGTGTGACACCATTCTAAAAACTGCACCCCTCAAGGTGCTCAAAACCACATTCAAGAAGTTTATTAACCCTTCAGGTGTTTCACAGGAATTTTTGGAATGTTTAAATAAAAATGAACATTTAACTTTTTTTCACACAAAATTTATTTCAGCTCCAATTTGTTTTATTTTACCAAGGGTAACAGGAGAAAATGGACCCCCAAAGTTGTTGTACAATTTGTCCTGAGTACGATGATACCCCATATGTGGGTGTAAACCATTGTTTGGGCGCATGGCAGAGCTTGGAAGGGAAGGAGCGCCATTTGACTTTTCAATGCAAAATTGACTGGAATTGAGATGGGACGCCATGTTGCGTTTGGAGAGCCCCTGATGTGCCTAAACATTGAAACTCCCTACAAGTGACACCATTTTGGAAAGTAGACCCCCTAAGGAACTTATCTAGATGTGTGGTGAGCACTTTGACCCACCAAGTGCTTCACAGAAGTTTATAATGCAGAGCCGTAAAAATAAAAAATCATATTTTTTCACAAAAATGATCTTTTCGCCCCCAATTTTTTATTTTCCCAAGGGTAAGAGAAGAAATTGGACCCCAAAAAATGTTGTGCAATTTGTCCTGAGTACGCTGATACCCCATATGTGGGTGTAAACCATTGTTTGGGCGCATGGCAGAGCTTGGAAGGGAAGGAGCGCCATTTGACTTTTCAATGCAAAATTGACTGGAATTGAGATGGGACGCCATGTTGCGTTTGGAGAGCCCCTGATGTGCCTAAACATTGAAACTCCCTACAAGTGACACCATTTTGGAAAGTAGACCCCCTAATGAACTTATCTAGATGTGTTTTGAGAGCTTTGAACCCCCAAGTGTTTCACTACAGATTATAACGCAGAGCCGTGAAAATAATTTTTTTTTTTTTATTTCTCAAAAATGATTTTTTAGCCCCCAGCTTTGTATTTTTACAAGGGTAACAGAATAAATTGGACCCCAAAATTTGTTTTCCAATTTGTCCTGAGTACGCTGATACCCCATATGTGGGGGGGAACCACTGTTTGGGCGCATGACAGAGCTCGGAAGGGAAGGAGCGCCATTTGGAATGCAGCCTTAAATGGATTGGTCTGCAGGCGTCACGTTGCATTTGCAGAGCCCCTGATGTACCCAAACAGTACAAACCCCCCACAAGTGACCCCATATTGGAAACTAGACCTCCCAAGGAACTTATCTAGATGTGTTGTGAGAACTTTGAACCCCCAAGTGTTTCACTACAGTTTATAACGCAGAGCCGTGAAAATAAAACATCTTTTTTTTCCCACAAAAATGATTTTTAGCCCCCCAAATTTTTATTTTCCTAAGGATAACAAGAGAGCTTGGACCCCAGAAGTTGTTGTTCAATTTGTCCCGAGTACGCTGATAACACATATGTTGGGGTAAACCCCTTTTTGGGCGCACGGGAGAGCTCGGAAGGGAAGGAGCACTGTTTTACTTTTTCAACGCAGAATTGGCTGGAATTGAGATTGGACGCCATGTCGCGCTTGGAGAGCCCCTGATGTGCCTGGACAGTGGAAACTCCCCAATTCTACCTGAAACCCTAACCCAAACACACCACTAACCCTAATCCCAACGGTAACCCTAACCACACCCCTAGCCCTGACACACCCATAATTCTAATCCCAACCCTAATCCAAACGTAAATGTAATCCAAACCCTAACCCTAACTTTAGCCCCAACCCTAACTTTAGCCCCAACCCTAACTTTACCTCCAACCCTAGCCCTAACCCTAACCCTACCCCTAACCCTAAACGTGACTGAAATACGTGGCACTGAAATACGTGGCACTGAAATACGTGGCACTGAAATACGTGGCACTGAAATACGTGGCACTTAAATACGTGGCACTGAAATATGTGATACGTGGCACTTAAATACGTGGCACTGAAATACGTGGCACTGAAATACGTGGCACTGAAATACGTGGCACTTAAATACGTGGCACTTAAATACGTGGCACTGAAATATGTGATACGTGGCACTTAAATACGTGGCACTGAAACACGTGGCACTGAAATACGTGATACGTGGCACTGAAATACGTGGCACTGAAATACGTGGCACTGAAACACGTGCAACTGAAATACGTGGTACTAAAATATGTGGCACTGAAATACGTGATACGTGGCACTGAAATACGTGATACGTGGCACTGAAATACGTGGCACTGAAACACGTGGCACTGAAACACGTGGCACTGAAATACGTGATACGTGGCACTGAAATACGTGGCACTGAAATACGTGGCACTGAAATACGTGGCACTGAAATACGTGGCACTGAAACACGTGCAACTGAAATACGTGGTACTAAAATATGTGGCACTGAAATACGTGATACGTGGCACTGAAATACGTGGCACTGAAACACGTGGCACTGAAATACGTGATACGTGGCACTGAAATACGTGGCACTGAAATACGTGGCACTGAAATACGTGGCACTGAAATACGTGGCACTGAAATACGTGGCACTGAAATATGTGGCACTGAAATACGTGGCACTGAAACACGTGCAACTGAAATACGTGGTACTAAAATATGTGGCACTGAAATACGTGATATGTGGCACTGAAATACGTGATACGTGGCACTGAAATACGTGGCACTGAAACACGTGGCACTGAAATACGTGATACGTTGCCCTGAAATACATGGCACTGAAATACATGGCACTGAAATACGTGGCACTGAAATACGTGGCACTGAAATACGTGGCACTGAAATACGTGGCACTATGACTGTCAGAAAATGTTCATTAAACGGTTAGGGGTGAGGTTAGGGGTAGAGTTAGGGTTAGGGTTTGGATCCCTTTATCACAATGATGGTGGTGGGTGGCTTTTCAGTGTGTTTTCTGTTTTTTTTCGATAAAAATGCATGCGTTTTTAACACAAACAAACGCATGTGCTTAAAAACGCAAGAAAATACTGCAGGTTGTATTTCTGAAAATTAACGCATGCAGAAAAAACCCGCATGCGTTTGAAAACGCGACCAAACGTGTACAAAAAAAACGCATGCGTTTTCAATGTTAAATATAGGGAAAAAACGCATGCGTTTTTTTGTGCAAAAAACACTGCAGACAAAAACGCAAGTGTGAAACCAGCGACGCTTTTTATAGCAAAAAAGTTTTTGCGTCTCCACATTTTGAGAGCTATAATTTTTCCACATTTCGCTCCACAGAGTCATGTGAGGTCTTGTTTTTTGCGGGACGAGTTGACGTTTTTATTGGTAAAATTTTCGGACACGTGACCGTTTTTGATCGCTTTTTATTCCGATTTTTGTGAGGCAGAATGACCAAAAACCAGCAATTCCTGAATTTCTTTTGGGAGAGGCGTTTATACCGTTCCGCGTTTGGTAAAATTGATAAAGCAGTTTTATTCTTCGGGTCAGTACGATTACAGCGATATCTCATTTATATCATTTTTTTATGTTTTGGCGCTTTTATACGATAAAAACTATTTTATAGAAAAAATAATTATTTTGGTATCGCTTTATTCTCAGGACTATAACTTTTTTATTTTTTTGCTGATGATGCTGTATGGCGGCTTGTTTTTTGCGGGACAAGATGACGTTTTCAGCGGTACCATGGATATTTATATCAGTCTTTTTGATCGCGTGTTATTCCACTTTTTGTTCGGCGGTATGGTAATAAAGCGTTGTTTTTTGCCTCGTTTTTTTTTTTTTTTTCTTACGGTGTTTACTGAAGGGGTTAACTAGTGGGGCAGTTTTATAGGTGGGGTCGTTACGGACGCGGCGATACTAAATATGTGTACTTTTATTGTTTTGTTTTTTTTATTTAGATAAAGAAATGTATTTATGGGAATAATATATATATTTTTTTTTCATTATTTTGGAATATTTTTTTTTATTTTTTTTTACACATTTGGAATTTTTTTTTTTTACTTTTTTACTTTGCCCCAGGGGGGGACAATACAGATCGGTGATCTGCCAGTTTGCATAGCACTCTGACAGATCACCGATCTGCGAGAAGTACAGGCTGCTTCACAGTGCCTGCTCTGAGCAGGCTTCTGTGAAGCCACCTCCCTCCCTGCAGGACCCGGATCCGCGGCCATCTTGGATCCGGGTCTGGAGCAGGCAGGGAGGGAGGTAAGACCCTCGCAGCAACGCGATCACATCGCGTTGCTGCGGGGGGCTCAGGGAAGCCCGCAGGGAGCCCCCTCCCTGCGCGATGCTTCCCTGCACCGCCGGCACATCGCGATCATGTTTGATCGCGGTGTGCCGGGGGTTAATGTGCCGGGAGCGGTCCGTGACCGCTCCTGGCACATAGTGCCGGATGTCAGCTGCGATATGCAGCCGACACCCGGCCGCGATCGGCCGCGCTCCCCCCGTGAGCGCGGCCGATCGGCTATGACGTACTATCCCGTCGGCGGTCATGGGGGCCCACCCCACCTCGACGGGATAGTACGTCGGATGTCAGGAAGGGGTTAAAAGAGAATCCTGTATTGGGGAACAAAGGCTTGCTGAGGACTGTAAATCATCGGAAACCGAATAGATTAGCAACCCCTCTGAAAATTCCTTACATAAATGGCTTCGGAAAGGGAGGGAGTATCTCCTGTGTTAGCAGGAAAAAGCCCAGAGGAAGCTCTTCTTTACCAAACAAACTTATTTTGAATTAGGTAATGTGACAAAACACTCCGGGATCGCCTTTGCTGGGGTCAAAGGTCACGTGGTTTGTGCATTAAGTTCTGAGGCGTACAGCAAGTTTCTTAGTAGGCTGACCCCTGGTCAGGTTTATTAAAGTGAAAGCAACATATACAAAAACAAAACATAAAAATAAATCCTAGCCTGTCCGGCACTAACTAAACCAATGGGTTACTATCTAACAATTGGGGGGGGCTTCTCCCTCCCAGCTAACATCGCACAGTATTTAAGCACAGCTCTCACGTTTGTCTCACACAGACAGGCGTTCTGTGTGCCCCAGGCTGACGCCCTAAACCCTCCAGCTGGTCATCTTTTATACCTGCACTTATTAACCCATGAGTATCCTGAAGATACTGAGCAGCCTAACTCACATAGGACAAGTATCTAGGCGAGATATACCTGCCCCCGACTACCAGACCGTCATGACTCTTACATATCCCCCCCCCCCTGCTCAGACCACTCCAGTCGAGCAAGGACACCCCCGAAACAGTGCACTCGGGACAGGGCATCAGCGTTCCCCATCTGTGCCCCTGGGCGATGCTCTACCGTGAAAGATTAAGCCTGCAGGGCAAGGAACCATCGGGTTACCCTACTATTACGGTCCTTGTGAAGGTGCATCCACTTGAGAGGGGCATGGTCCGTGACCAGCTTAAACTTCCTACCTGCCAGGTAATACTTGAGGGAGTCGAGAGCCCATTTAATGGCTAGGCACTCTTTTTCAACCACGGCATACCTCTGCTCATGTACATTCAGTTTCCGGCTGAGGTAGAGGACCGGGTGTTCCACTCCGTCCCTCACCTGGGAAAGTACAGCTCCGACACCAGTATCAGAGGCATCAGTTTGCACCACAAACTCGCTGCTGAAATCAGGAGTCACTAGTACGGGCTGAGAGCACAAAGCCCGTTTCAGGCTGTGGAAAGCCTCTTCGGCAGCTGAAGTCCACTTTACCATGATGGAATCCTTCCGTTTGGTAAGATCCGTCAAGGGGGTGGCAATGGCTGCAAAGTTGGGTATGAACCGGCGATAATAGCCGGCAATCCCCAAAAAAGCTTGTACTTGTTTCTTGTTCACTGGCTTGCGGCCAGCTCTGAATAGCCTGTATTTTGTCAATCTGGGGCTTAATAACTCCTCTGCCAATCACGTAGCCCAAATATCGGGCTTCTTCAAGCCCGATGTGACATTTCTTGGTATTCGCAGTTAAGCCTGCGTCTCGCAGGTCATCAATCACCACCTGTACTTTCTGGAGGTGAGTCTCCCAGTCCATGCTGTAAATTACGATGTCATCCAGGTAGGCAGAAGTGTACTGCCTGTGGGGCCTCAAGACTCGATCCATCAACCTCTGGAACGTTGCTGGTGCCCCGTGAAGTCCAAACGGCATGTAGACTGGAACAGACCTTCCGGTGTAGCAAATGCCGTCTTCTCTCTGGCCGCCTCCGCCAGAGGGATCTGCCAGTACCCCTTTGTCAGATCCAGGGTCGTAATGTATCGGGCTTTGCCAAGCCGGTCGATTAACTCATCGACCCGGGGCATAGGGTACGCATCAAATTTAGAAGACGCATTCAGTTTCCTAAAGTCATTACAAAATCTTATGGAGCCATCCGGCTTAGGTATCAACACAATAGGACTGGACCAGGCGCTGTGCGACTCCTCAATGATTCCTAAGTCCAACATTGTCTTCACTTCCCGGGAGACGGCTTCACGGCGTGCTTCCGGGATCCGGTAGGGCTTCACATGGACTGTGACACCAGGTTCTGTGACAATCTCATGTTTCACCAGCTTAGTTTGACCTGGTTTTTCTGAGAAAAACTGTCGGTTCTGTAACAAAAACTGCTTCACCTAGAGTTTTGTCGTTCAGAGAGAGTCTCGGCAATCTGCACCTCCGGTATAGTAGGTGAGCAAACCGGACTGGGCAGATCCGCTGTCAGGGCAGAGCGGTCTTTCCAGGGTTTTATCAGATTCACATGATAAATCTGTTCTGGTTTTCTTTTACCAGCCTGGTACACCTTATAGTTCACTTCACCAACTCTTTCCACGACCTCAAAGGGACCCTGCCACTTCCCCAGAAATTTACTATCCACTGTAGGGATCAGGATCAACACCTTATCCCCGGGTGCAAATGTACGGACCTTGGCGCCTCTATCATAACTTTGCCTCTGGGCTCCCTGGGCCCGTAACATATGTTCCTTAACCACGGGCATCACAGCGGCAATCCGGTCCTGCATTTGTGTTACATGGTCTATCACCGTTTTAAAGGGAGTGACTTGACCTTCCCAGGTTTCTTTTGCGATGTCCAACAACCCGCGGGGACGACGGGCGTACAATAGCTCGAAAGGCGAAAATCCTGTGGAAGACTGGGGAACTTCCCTAATGGCAAACAGCAAATAGGGTAACAAGTAATCCCAGTTCTTCCCATCTTTGTCTATCGCCTTCTGGAGCATCTGTTTTAAGGTTTTATTAAACCGCTCAACCAACCCATCTGTTTGAGGGTGATAGACAGATGTACGCAACGGGTCTATTTGTAGGAGTCTGCAGAGCTCCTTCATTACCCTTGACATAAAGGGCGTCCCTTGGTCGATGAGTATCTGTTTTGGAATTCCCACCCGACTAAACACTTGTACCAACTCTTTAGCAATCGTCTTGGTAGCCGTGTTACGCAAAGGGATGGCTTCCGGGTAATGAGTGGCATAGTCCTCGATGACGAGGATATGTTGGTGCCCACGTGCGGACCGGGGAAGAGGCCCAACCAAATCCATCCCAATCCTCTCAAACGGGACTTCAATAATAGGGACAGGTACCAAAGGGCTACAGAACCGAGGTTTAGGTGCAGAGATTTGGCACTCAGGACAGGACTCACAATTGTTACGCACATCGTTATGTATGCCGGGCCACACGAAACAATGTGATATCCTTTCTGTGGTTTTCTGTACCCCCAGATGTCCCCCCATTATATGTCCATGGGCCAGGTCCAGTACCTTCCGCCGATAAGGTTTTGGAACGACTAACCGTTGTACAGTGTCTTCCCCTTTTTTTTCTACCTGATAAAGCAAATCATTTTCAAGAATCATGTACGGGTATGCCAGCCTAGAGTCAGGTTCTACGGGTACCCCATCTATCATTTTTACATTTTTCCTGGCCGGAGCCAGGGTAGGATCTTTCATTTGCTCGCTATGGAAGTCATCCGACTGGACTCCCAAATCTGGCAGACCGGGTGCTGGATGGCTGTCTGCCTCTGCTTCTCGCTGAGTTTCCTCAGTTTCCCCCGCCATGACTGAGAAGGGGTACTGAAGGTTAGATTCAACTACCTCCTCAGCAGCGTCTTTGTGTGGAGCCTCCTCAAGGAGCTCGGGACCTCTAGATGGCATGGGAGAAGATTCACGGGTACAGCTATCGTGAAGGAGTAACTGATTCTCCCACAGCTGCCAAAAATGGGGAAAATCCCTGCCCAGAATTATATCCTGTAATAACGCGGGAACGAGTCCCACTTTGTGTTCCACCGACCCATAGGGAGTGGAAATACATATGACCGCTGTTAGGTACGAGCAGGTGTCACCATGCACACACGTTACAGAAAATTTGTCAGACGAACCAGATGGAAGTGCCACCAGACTTGCTTTCACCAGAGTCACCACACTTCCAGAGTCTAGTAACGCCACAACATTTTTCCCCTCAACAGATAATTCACACAGGTGTTTCGCTGTATCATTTTGACCCGCATTCACACTCACTAGCCGTGTAACCAAAGACATGCGTTTCTTAGAGTCTGTAACGTTGCACTGCATGGGTTCAGTGGTAACAGGACAGTTCGCAGAAACATGGCCCTTCTCATGGCAGCGGAATCACCTAACAGGCCCCCTATTGAAACCACCGTCCACCACTCTCGGTCTCGGAGTGCGAGCAGTTCCGTGTTCCTCCCCCACAGTTTTAGGCGATTTTCCTTCACCCGTAGTCCCTGGAACAGTCTTACCGGTTCCACGAGGAGAAGGCACAGACCGGGTGCTAGCGGTTTCTACGGGAAGTCCTTGTGCCACGGAATAACGCTCGACCAACTCCACAAGTTGATCCGCTGTCGTGGGATTTCCTTGGCTTACCCACCTTTTCAGCGCTGGTGGTAGTACTCTCAGGTACTTGTCCAGGACAACCCGCTGGATTATTTCTGGGGTTGTCAGTACCTCGGTTTGCAGCCATTTCTTTGTCAAGTAGATCAGGTCGAACATCTGAGACCGCGGCGGTTTATCTGGCTGGTATGTCCACTGGTGTACCCTCTGTGCACAGACAGCCGTTGTCTCACCCAGCCGGGCCAGGACCTCAACTTTCAGCTTCTCAAAGTCCTGAGCGACTTCTGGGTCCAAGTCATGGTACGCTTTTTGGGCCTCGCCGGAGAGGAACGGAGCAATCAAATCGGCCCATCGTGCCTTCGGCCACTTCTCCCTCAATGCCGTCCGCTCAAACGTTGTCAGGTATGCCTCGACGTCATCTTCTGCAGTCAGCTTTTGCCAGTATCGACTCACATGGATCCTTCTGGACTCTGCTTCCGGGTCCACCTCAGGCATGCTCACCAGGCGCTGCGCCACCTGTTGGAGAAGCTGGCGGTCTGCAGCCGTCATGTCCACTAACTCCTTCAGCTGTGCGGCCATCAATCGATTAGCTTCCTGCTGTGCGGCAGTGGCCTGCACTAGGGCTTTCACCACGTCTTCCATACTGTCGCCTGTGCCACGTGTTTGCCCGCGTTCTCCACCACAATGTGACAAAACACTCCGGGATCGCCTTTGCTGGGGTCAAAGGTCACGTGGTTTGTGCATTAAGTTCTGAGGCGTACAGCAAGTTTCTTAGTAGGCTGACCCCTGGTCAGGTTTATTAAAGTGAAAGCAACATATACAAAAACAAAACATAAAAATAAATCCTAGCCTGTCCGGCACTAACTAAACCAATGGGTTACTATCTAACAACTGGGGGGGCTTCTCCCTCCCAGCTAACATCGCACAGTATTTAAGCACAACTCTCACTCACGTTTGTCTCACACAGACAGGCATTCTGTGTGCCCCAGGCTGACGCCCTAAACCCTCCAGCTGGTCATCTTTTATACCTGCACTTATTAACCCATGAGTATCCTGAAGATACTGAGCAGCCTAACTCACATAGGACAAGTATCTAGGCGAGATATACCTGCCCCCGACTACCAGACCGTCATGACTCTTACAGTAACCAATCAAGTAAATTTCTGGCAAAATCAAATGTCCCCATCCATTCAGTCCATTAACACGAGGGAGGGAACCCCATTGCTCAAATCTGACCAAATTGCAAACAGATTTGAAGAGCACTTTATAGAGTTGTATAATTCTCAATTGAACCACGCTGTGGAAGAAATTGATGAGTATTTAGACCAGATTGAATTTCTTAAACTTTCTAGTGAGGACCAGGCTTTCTTGGATAGGGAAATCACTTTGGATGAAATCCGGGAAGCAACCATTTCCCTTTCTAATGGGAAAACTCCCGGACCTGATGGTATGCCCACTGAGCTTTATAAAAGATATTTAGACCAATTAGGGCCTGTTCTGTTGCAGACCCTATCTGAAGCACTTGCAGGACATTTGCTCCCTCAATCTTTTTATGATGCCACTATTGTGGTGATTCCTAAGCCTGACAAGCCTGCTGAGGAGTGTAGTTCTTATCGTCCTATATCCTTGCTCAATACTGACTATAAAATTCTTACAAAACTTATTGCTAATAGACTAAAGGCAGTAATATTGGGCATTATACATGAGGACCAAACTGGTTTTATGCCAGGAAGATCTACCTTCTCTAATATGAGAAGAGTGCAGGTTCTGACGCAGATAGGTCATAAATATAAAAGACCTTGGGCAATAGCCTCTTTAGATACCGCAAAGGTCTTTGATTCATTGGAGTGGAAATTTTTGCAACGGGTGCTTCTGAAATTTGGTTTCTCTGTTAAATTTTGTAAATGGATTGAATTGCTATATCACATGCCGAGAGCCAATATACTGGTAAATGGCGTGTTATCAGAATATTTCAGTCTGAACAGGGGGGCCAGACAGGGCTGCCCACTATCCCCAATGCTCTTTGCACTGGCGATTGAACCAATTGCACTTAAAATTAGACAAGATAATTGTGTGGAGGGAATTGACATAAATTATAGGGTGGACAAGGTAGGATTATATGCTGATGACCTGGTACTTTTCCTGGATAAGATTGGACAGTCCCTTCCTAGAGCGATTGACCTTATTAATTGCTTTGGAGAGTTGTCGGGTCTTAAAATTAATTGGAACAAATCGGTAGTTATGTCAATAGTGAATAATATAACAGAACCCGTGTTGTTTGGTTTAAAAGCCGTTAAAAAATTTAAATATTTGGGCACTGTAATTAACCAAAATCCAATTAAAGATCTTGGAGACCATATATACCCCCTCGAGGATATGATGAAAAAAAAGTTTGAGATATGGTCACGACTCCCACTATCTGTAGCGGGCAGAATTGGACTAATTAAAATGATAATACTCCCAAAGTGTTTATATATGTTGGAACATACATCAATTAAAGTCCCAAAGGGTTTCTTTAAAAAAATGCATAGCTTAATGGCAGCGTTTATATGAGGGATCCTCCAGGCCTAAAGCAAATATTGGCTCCTTGCAAAGGCCCAAAAGAGAGGGTGGATATGCGGTGCCTGACCTTTTTCTATATTATCTAGCTGGCCAAATACGATACGTAAAATATTGGTTAATCCATGATAAACTCAATAACGCAGAGGCTCATCTTAATCATTTTCTGGGGGGTACACACCATGGGCAGTATTGGAAGGTTCATACAGACCACCTCAGGGCTTGCTGTTTGCGCATCGTTTATCTATACAGGTCTGGTGGGAAAGTAAGCATATTTTGAAATTTTCTGATCAGGTCGGGGAGACTTGGATGTGGGATAATCCTGAATTTTCGCATCTCCAAAACTTACAAGACCCAGGTTTCTGGAATCAATATGGTATAACAACGCTCAATCATATTTTTGAAAATCAAATTTTATTGTCATTTGAACAATTTCATATAAAATTTGGAATCCCTCATAGAGATTTTTATAGATATCTGCAGCTGAGACACGCCATAATGTACCAGTTCCCGCTTCCTAGAATGCGAATATCCAGATATCCACTAATAGGAATATTGTCAACTCAGGGACCTACAGGTGTGATTTCCTCTCTGTATACCTTTTTGTTAAATTCCAAGATTACTTCTACTCAGTTGGCTGTGGAGGCTAAATGAAGACATCTAATCCCCTCTATTACTGATGACCAGTGGAATGAAGCACTGGATGCGCATACGATAGTGTCTCCAGCAGCAAATAATAAATTAATTCAATTATATATATTCCACCAATCTTATTTAACACCGAGCAGACTACATAAATTCGGTAGAAGAGTAAATGATGAATGTCATAGATGTGGGGAGGTGGGAGCGGATTTTTGGCATCTCATTTGGGATTGTAGAACTATAAGAAGATATTGGAAGGATGTGGTTTTTACACTAGAAAGGATTCTTGGGATACCTGTTGAATGTAATCCAGAGCTGTGTGTGTTGGGTGTTGTGGATGAAGAAATGTGGACTCATTATGACAGAATATTCCGCAGAGAGGCTCTGTTTATGGCTACGAAAGCGATAGCGCTGAGGTGGATGGGGGGAAAGTCTCCTTCAATCAATCAATCAATCAGTGGAAAAAATTAGTGAATGATATAATTCCATATGAGAACATATTATACAGGAAGAGGTTGTCCCCAGAAATTTCATAGAATCTGGGAAAAGTTGTGTGACTCACCCTTAACACACCTAGCCCCTGGTGCTGTGATTTCCTCAACTGCGAGATATAATCCCTGAGGTTTATCTTCTTCAGTACATGAACGTGATGCTCTATGTGGACTCAAGAATATCTGCCTACTATATCCTGAACTGTTACATGTTCAGAACCTTGATACAGAACTTCTTGGTTGATGGTGCAATGCTGCTGAGAATACATTATGTTTACTGTTCTATTTTATTTGTTTTGTCATTGAAAGTATGATTTTATCATTGATATTGTGGATGATGATTTGATGGATTACTCTGTTTTTTTACACTGCAATGTCACATGCCTGTTATTTTGTGGAATCTTTCAATAAAAACTAATGTTTTAAAAAATATATATTTTATTCAAAAATAATAATTGGTTTATATCTTGGCAGATGTATATATGTGTGTATTTGCGCTAAAGGTTCATATAGCTCTAAGAAATAAAAAAGATTAACCCAGAAATTACCACAAAAAATATAATATCATTCCTCATATATATCATTACCTTCCTAAAAATAAGTCCTGCAGTCCTCATAGAATGCTGCAATCCATCCACAGGTCCTTGTAGGTAGCTAAATCCAGATGTCCAGAAATATCTTCCCGTGAGAAACAATTTTATATCCACAATGATCCTAAAGCTAAGGAGAAGGGGTGTCAGCCTGTCCCGGTCGGTGACAGGCACCCCTTTGTCCTATAGATAATTCAGGATGAATTTTGGTCTAAGGTGCTCTCTGTAAAGCTCTGCAAGCCGATCACGTGAGGCATCACGTGTTTGTGACGTCACGCGAGGTCCTGCAGCTTCACTGCACCTCGCCGGCAATTGTATGCGGAAGCGTGTGCCACTGGTAAGGCGCCGGGAATTATCTATAGGACAAAGGGGTGCCTGTCACCGGCCGGGACAGGCTGACACCCCTTCTCCTTAGCTTTAGAATCATTGTGGATATAAAATTGTTTCTCACGGGAAGATATTTCTGGACATCTGGATTTAGCTACCTACAAGGACCTGTGGATGGATTGCAGCATTCTATGAGGACTGCAGGACTTATTTTTAGGAAGGTAATGATATATATGAGGAATGATATTATATTTTTTGTGGTAATTTCTGGGTTAATCTTTTTTATTTCTTAGAGCTATATGAACCTTTAGCGCAAATATACACATATATACTGCTGATTGAGGCCCTTCCTTTTGGGCTTATTATTGGACAATTCTTGGTAGTTGTGTCCAGGTATTTGCTGCAGCAGGTTCATTTGGGAGATTTTTTATGCAGCGCCCTTAATCACTGTTTAAATTTGGTTATATCTTGGCAGATGACTGTACCAGGAGATCAGAGGGACAGCTGACACCTTCAATTTTTAAATCAGATGTTTTTGAGATCCCACAGGATACAATTGAAGTGAATGCCGTTACTCCAGATATACCATTATCCCTTCACTGCAAAGGTCTCTCATCTGATCCTCTGACACAGGTCCCGTCTTCTGATTCATTAGCGACAACTAAGGAAAATCAGAGTCACAAAATATTCATTAAACGCGGAAATACTCCTAAATCAAAGAAGCAATTTTCATGTTCAGAAGATGGAAACAGTTTTCCCATCGAAACGTCTTTTCTTAAATATTCAAAAATTCACACAGTGGAGAAAAGATTTTCTTGTTCCAGGTGTGTTAAATGTTTTAAGCACAAATCCCATCTTGTTAGACACCAAAGAAGTCACACAGGGGAGAAGCCTTTTTCATGTTCAGAATGTGGGAAATGTTTTAGCGAGAAATCACATTTGGTTAAGCACCAGAGAAAACATACAGTGAAGAAGCCTATTTCATGTTCAGAATGTAGGAAATGTTTTAACAAGAAATCAGCTTTGGTTAACCACCAGAAAACTCACACATGGAAGAAGCCATTTTCCTGTTCAGAATGTGGGAAATGTTTTAGCAAAAAATGGAATCTTTGTATACACCAAAAAACCCACACAGGCGAGAAGGCTTTTTCATGTTCAGAATGTGGGAAATGTTTTAATCAGAAATCGTCTCTGGTTACGCACCAGAGAACCCACACAGGGGAGAAGCCTTTTTCCTGTTCAGAATGTGGGAAATTTTTTATTCAGAAATCATCTCTGGTTACGCACCAGAGAACCCACTCCATGGAAAAGCTTTTTTCCTGTTCAGAATGTGGGAAATGTTTTAGCCGGAAAGCAAATCTTGATAGCCACCTGAGAACCCACACAGGGGATAAACCTTTTTCATGTTCAGAATGTGGGAAATGTTTTAACCGGAAAGCAAATCTTGATAGCCACCTGAGAACCCACACAGGGGAGAAGCCTTTTCCATGTCCAGAATGTATGAAATGTTTTAATCATAAATCAGATTTGACTAGGCACCAGAGAACTCACTCAGGGGAGAAACATTTTTCCTGTCCAGAATGTGGGAAATATTTTAACCATAAATCAGATCTCATTATACACCAGATAACCCACACAGGGAAGAAGCCTTTTTCATGTTCATAATGAAGGAAGTGTTTTACACTAAAATCAACTTTTTAAGATCAGAAAATTCACAAAGGGGGTGAAGTCTTTTTCATGTTCAGAATGATAGAAATGTTTTAACCAAAAAATATATTTCTTAAAGGGGTTGTCTATTGTTAGGAAAACCCCTTGTCATTCCTCATATTTGGCCTATTTCAAATAAAAATATTCATACTCCCTTTCTGTGCTAGTGTCATTCCAGTGGGCTTAGCACTCAAGTTCCTGGGGCTCATGTGAGGTTGTTACAAAATCAGCGCTGGCTTCACTGTTCCTGCCTTCGGATGTACTGAATATCAACAGGAAGCTAGGTCCACCACTGCTCTCTGACTTAAAGGGAACCTGTGACCTGAATTTGGCGGGACCGGTTTTGGGTCATAATATTGCCTTGCGCTGGCGTGTACTACGGAGGACAGAGAATGAACTTCAATCCAATATTGCGGCCAGCATGCAGCCAGCGGGTAAGGAAAGGGTGAATCAAACACCCGAAAACCCCGCCCATATGACCCCAAACTGGTCCCGCCAAATTCAGGTGACAGGTTATCTTTAAGGTACCGTCACACTCAGCGACGCTGCAGCGATATAGACAACGAGCCGATCGCTGGAGCGTCGCTGTTTTGGTCGCTGTAGAGACGTCAAACACAGCAGCTCCAGAACGATGCAGGAGCGATCCAGTGACGTAACGGCGACTCACTTATCGTTCTCGCTGGTTGTTAGCTCCATGTAAAACATTGCTGACATCGTTGCTTTTGATGTCAAACATGACGATACACCACGACCTGACGACGAAATAAAGTTCTGGACTTCTAGCTCTGACCAGCGATATCACAGTGGGATCCAGATCGCTGCTGCGTGTCAAACACAACGAGATCACTATCCAGGACGCTGCAACGTCACGGATCGTTGTCGTTCTCGTTGCTGAGTGTGACGGTACCTTTACTCTTATTGTTTGACATGTCCAAAAGTGGAGACAGTAAACCAAGTTTAAGAACGCACTTGCTTTCGAAATGAATCTGGTATTCTATTAGTCTTTTCCCTATGATCCTTAAATACATTTTTCCTTCATGTTTCAACCAAGAAAGACTTTTTGATACGACTATATTTTAACTTTCAAAAAATAAAGAATTCATCATTTTAAACATGTCTTGGATTTGTAGAGTAGAAGCTGGATCAATCTTTCCTTTTCCAGTGAGAAGGGTTTGTCCAAGTAGCGGACATACCCTTTAAACTTCAGAAATCCCACATAGAGAGAAACCATTATCATACATACAAAAGAGTGTGAAAAATAAATTACTAGAAAATCATATTTTGTTGTCCATCAAAAATAACTCAGACTGGTAGACACTACATATGTCATTGACAAATTGTACAAAAACATAACAGATAGTCATATAATAAAATGAGAAAAGATCATTACTAGGGATGAGCGAACGTGCTCGGTGATACTGATATCACTTGAGTATCTGGGTGCTTGGAAATACTTGGTTGCATTAGCCGTTGCTTGGATTTTAAGTTTGAATCCATACCCCACATATTTGGTGTCTGTTACACAGCCAATAAACATGTAGGGGATTGCCTGCCAGTCCCTGTAATGCCTTAGCCATCTCAGTAGTAGCATTACTATGATTGGCTGGCCATATTATATAATCAGGGGTTATAAAAGAGCAGGTGTCGCTACGCTCAGCACACTGATAGCAGTGCATAGCTCAGGGACAGTTCTTACTGGAGAAAGAGATTGGTTGTACAGGCCTATGTGTGCACAGTATAACGAATCTGAGTCCTGTAGTGTTGCTACTGGTGCTGAAGTTGAACCATCATATTAACAGTCGTTGTAAGGGCTAATCTTGTGCTTTGTTTTTTGTATCAGATACATTCGGCATTTAGCCTAGTGAGGGACAGTTGCATGAGCAGGGGATTGGTTGCATACAGGGGCTTAGTGCTTTGCAGTCCTTTGCTAAATATATAGCAGCAGCAGTTGACCACATTCTTTTTTTGAGGGGGATGAAAAAATAGACTATAGTGTTATCCATAGAATATTTCTTGCTTTTTGCAGCATTTCAGTGGTATATAACACTCCAAATAAGGATTGAGAAATTTTTCTGGAATGAATTTGTCATCCATACACTTTTACATGCTTTGTGTTACATTATGGTGATATTAAACTAAAAAAAATGTGCTGACTGCAGCAGGTGACCATTTTTTTAAATTTTTAAATACAATATAAACTTGGTTTCTAGAGACCTAGCAATTAAAAAATTTGTAACGCTTGAGGTAAGGGACTGGGAAGCGGAGGTGCTAATGATGGTGCACGTAGATGCCAAGAACGTGGGACAGATGTGACTATGCCTGTTGCTTAAGTACAAGAACCGTGCCCATCCACATCACATAGGTTCCTGTCCCACTTTGCAGGAAGGTAAGGTACACCACTTCTGAAGACAGAACAGTGTGAACTGGTGGTCGGTTGGGTAGCAGATAATGCTTCTAGCATGCTGATCCTCCCATTTTGAGTCCCTGGAGATTAATGATCCCACACTAGGACACTCGGTGAAGCTCTTTTCAACGTAATTTCTGGATTGTGGCCTCTCAACCTGCATATTTCAAGAGGGCATTCTGTTTAATGATGCACAAAACTTAGAGCACCCACATTTTGTCTAAGGAGGAAGATGATGAGGCACAGTTGTTGACAAGTCAGGTTGTTGTTAAGTCACCAAGTCAGGAGGACCAAGATGCAATGGTGGAAGATGAAGTGGTCAATGACAAAGTCAGATACTCAGGGTGGCATGCACAGCGAAGCCAGAAGCACTTAGGGGATAGATCGACCGCACTGAAACAGGCAGAAAGAAGTAGTAAGGTGACCAGATGGAGAAGGTAGGCATCTGTTCCATAGAGTACCGGCACTCGTGAATTTCTCCATCAATGAGTTAGGAGCTCCCCAGTCTGGGACTTTTTTAAAGAGAGTTCTGAGACCTAATCATTAAGAGCCTAACCATCATTAGCATGATTAGGCACCTGTCATCTAAGACCCCAACGCCTGGGTCTATGATTGATGCAAGCAGGTGACAACACTGCCTCTTCTCCTGTACTAGGTGCTCCCCAATTTCTGGTTTGACACTGGTGCGGATGCCTCCTGCCCTGCACCTGTCCTTGCACATTATGATGCACCATCATTAGGTTAGGCAATTCCAAATCATTGTCCCAGCACAGCATTCAGCCAGATTTGCCAGAGCCTCTGACAAAGGTATGCTGTGTCAGTGCCCATTTCCCCAAGTCTACAGCTGCTGCCATGCTGGCAGTGCTGCAGTAGTGCATGCAAGTGCCAGCTCACCGACTGGTAAATGACATGACCACGCGCTGAAAATCTGCTGCACATATGGGGAGCGATTTGTGAGAAAAAGAGGCCAGTTGTGCAATACCAGCTCCAACACGCCTGAAGCGTGGGCATGGATGTCTGACATTTGTGCGGTTCTCTAAGACTGAGGAGTCCACAAAGATGGTGAGCGGCGATGACACCATAGTTCATTCAACGGTCCCACTTCTGTGCCTACTTAAACAGTCGCTGAAAATTAAATGTGAAGCTATGCATGCGGAGGAGGTGGAGATGGAGGAAGACATGAGACAGGGAGATACTACCTAGCTCAGCCTCATTTAATCAGATCAGCGCGCATTGGATAACAATGAAGAGGAGGAACAGGATCTAGTTGCTAGCACAACATAGTCTCGTACCCATACAAGCTTCGTCCTGGCGAAACGTGCATTGGAGTAACAGGAGCCATGTTGTACGGAATATTGTAATATTTTTATATATTTTTCCACTCACATCTCTCTCTTGCCTTTTCATATATTATGCATGTTTGCAATTTCCACTTGAAATCAATGTATAGGCTTTTGTTATGGGGTTTTGTTGAAATATGAGGCTGTAATTGTGTCTTTGTACCCACTACAATTATTGTGCTGTGGTTTTGCATATTTTGTCATTTGGTTTCCCTCTGTTTGTCATTTATATTTTATATAGTTGTTCTTATTTGGTTTATTCACTCAGTTTGAGAATGCTTTTTGTAGCCAGACAAGAGTCTTCCAATTCTTGTTTGAGAGATTTTCATCCATTCTTACTTGGAAAAATCTTCCAATTCTGTGAAATTCCTGGGTCCTCTTCTGCTGTTTTGAGGCCTAGTCGTAGATTTTCAAGGACGTTCAGATTAGGAGACTGTGAGGGCCATTGTAAAACCTTCAGCGTGGGCCTTTTGAGGTTGTCTATTGTGGATTTTAACGTGTGTTTAGGATCATTATCCAGTTGTAGAAGCCATCCTCTTCCTCTTTTCAATTTCAGTTTTTTTTTACAGATGTTATTATGTTTGCATCATGAATTTGTTGAAATTTCATTGAATCAATTCTTCCTTCTACCCATGAGATGATCCCCGCGCCATTGGCTGCAGCACAACCCCAAAGCTTGATTGTTCCACCCCCATTGCTTAATGGTTGGCAAGATGTTCTTTTCCTGAAATTCTGTGCCCTTTTTTCTCCACACATACCTTTGATCATTGTGGCCAAAGAGTTCTATTTTAATCTCATCGGTCCACAGGACTTGTTATCAAAATGCATCAGGTTTGTTTAGATGTTCTTTTGCATACTTCAGATGCTGAATTTTATAGTGAGGATGCAGGAGAGGTTTTATTTTGATGACCCTTTCATGAGGCCAAATTTGTGCACGTATCTCTGAACAGTAGAACACTGTAGAACAATTCCAAAGTCTGCTAAATCTTTCTGAATGTCTTTTTGCTTCTCTAGCAATCCCATGAGCAGCTCTCACTTAAATTGTGCTTGGTCTTCCAGACTTTATCTAGACCTCCATTGTTCCTGGTAACTGCTATTTCTTAATTACTGTCATGACTCCCTGGTATACTGCTGCGGGGAGGGCTGCCGCCACCTAACCTGAACCATGTGACAGGGAAGGAGGTGGTTGAGAGCAGCCCCAGACGCCGGGGTACAGAGGAGACGATGTGCATTGAGAGTAGTTAAACGTGCCAAGATCAAAACCAGGAGATAGTGAGGTAACCAAGGGGTGAGGTGGAGGGATAGTAAGAAAACCAGCAGAACAAACAAGCAGAGTAATGCATGGACCGCAAGGCAAACAAATGCAAACCAAGCACACACTCAAGAGGTCAGACACACAGACTAAAGGTACCTTCACACTGACCAACTTTCCAACGATAACGATAGTGATCCGTGACGTTGCAGCGTCCTGGATAGCGATATCGTTGTGTTTGACACGCAGCAGCGATCTGGATCCTGCTGTGTTATCGTTGGTCGGAGCTAGAAGTCCAGAACTTTATTTGGTCGTCAGATCGGCGTGTATCGTTGTGTTTGACAGCAAAGGCAACGATGCCAGCAATGTTTTACAATGGTAACCAGGGTAAATATCGGGTTACTAAGCGCAGGGCCGCGCTTAGTAACCCGATATTTACCCTGGTTACCATTGTAAAAGTAAAAAAAAAAAAAACAGTACATACTCACCTTCTGATGTCTGTCGCGTCCGTGCTGCTGCTCAGTGCTTCCTGCACTGACTGTGTCAGTGCCGGCCGTAAAGCAAAGCACAGCGGTGACGTCACCGCTCTGCTTTAGGGCCGGCGCTTACACAGGGAAGCGGACGCTGGGGGACGCAACAGGCACCGGAATGTAAGTATGTAGTGTTTTTTTTTTTTTACATTTACACTGGTAACCAGGGTAAACATCGGGTTACTAAGCGCGGCCCTGTGCTTAGTAACCCGATGTTTACCCTGGTTACCCGGGGACTTCGGCATCGTTGGTCGCTGGAGAGCTGTCTGTGTGACAGCTCTCCAGTGACCAAACAGCGACGCTGCAGCGATCGGCATCGTTGTCTATATCGCTGCAGCGTCGCTTAATGTGAAGGTACCTTAAACGAAAGTATAGCTGACAGGGAATCCCAGTCTGCAGTGTGGATAAATACCCCTCCCAAATCCAAAGAAAGATCAGCAATATTAACCCTAAGAGAGCAGGACATGAACCATGTCCTATACCATGACAATTACATTTCGAACTGAGGAAAGGGCAACTTGAATAAAACGCTTTGCAATCTCCTTATATCCTTCTCCTGCTTTGTGGGCCTCCAACATTTTCAGAGCACTAGGGGGCTGCTTAGAAGAACCCATGACTGCTGTTTTTTGGCACAAGGTTAGAGGAGGCGGGGTTTTCATAAAACTGGGAAATTAGCATCACCTGACCTTTTCTAACAATGAACAAGCCATAACCGTAACAGGCTAAGGCTACTTTCAAACTAGCGTCGTACGACACACGTCACAATGCGACGTGGCGACGTACTGACGCAAACTGAGTAAAAAACAACGGGGGCAGGGGATGCAGTTTTACAACGCATCTGCTGCCCCATTGTGATGTCCGGGGAGGCTGGGGGCGGAGTTCCGGCTGCGCATGCGCGGTTGGAAATGCCAGACACGACGCACCAAAAAATGTTACATGTAACTTTTTTTGTGCCGACGGTCCGACGCAACAGTCGCACGATGGATGCAACGTGTGGCAATGTAGCGCTAATGCAAGTCTATGGAGAAAAAACGCATCCTGCAAGCAATTTTGCAGGATGCGTTTTTTTTCCAAAACGACGCATTGCGACGTGCTTCGTACGACGCTAGTGTGAAAGCAGCCCACATCACCACACATAATCCCGCCCCCCCCACATCACCACACATAATCCTGCCCCCCACCACATTACTACACATAATCCCGCCCCCCCACCACATCACCACACACAATCCCGCCCCCCCACCACATAACCACACACAATCCCGCCCCCCCACCACATCACCACACACAAATCCCGCCCCCCACATCACCACACAATCCCGCCCCCACCACATCACCACACATAATCCCGCCCCCACCACATCACCACACATAATCCCGCCCCCCCACATCACCACACATAATCCTGCCCCCCCACATCACACATAATCCCGTCCCCCACATTACTACACATAATCCCGCCCACCACATTACTACATATAATCCCGCCCCCACCACATTACCACACATAATCCAGCCCCCCACCACATCACCACACATAATCCCGCCCCCATCACATCACCACATAATCCCGCCCCCCACCACATCACCACACATAATCCCGCCCGCCACCACATTACCACACATAATCCAGCCCCCCCACCACATCACACATAATCCCGCCCCCACCACATCACCACACATAATACCGCCCCCCCACCACATCACCACACATAATCCCGCACCCCCAAAACATCACCACACAATCCCGCACCCCCAAAACATCACCACACATAATCCCGCACCCCCAAAACATCACCACACATAATCCCGCTCCCCCACCACACAATCCCGCCCCCACCACACATAATCCCGCCCCCAACACATCACCACACTATTGTTATTAACTTAATTTTAAGTTAATTTACCACCTGTGTAAGTGCTATTGAATGTTGTCATTATTTACTTTAGTTTAATCACCAGCAGTGTTAATTAGATAGCAATGAGCGTGCTGAGCGTTAGCTGGCTGGAAACATCTAGTTGGAAATATTTCCCAGTTATTGATGTTATTGGTCCTCAATAAGAGAAGAAGTTCTCACGTATCCGCAATCCTCTCAGGATTAATTGTTGGGGAAGATCATTTCCAGGAAAGCTTTGTTCCACCAGGTTTTGGTTCATTTAAAAAGCAGATTTTTTTTTTAATCAAAAAGCTAAAATCCTTCCTACTCTGAGCCCCAGAGCCGCCAGTTGTTGGTGCTTCATTATTAAAAAACGGATTCACGTGTCTGAGCCAAGACAGTTTCTTGGCTTTGTAGTCCATGGTCAAGACGCCCTGTGTGGAGCACAGTATAATATTAGGGAGAAGGAAAAAGACACAAGACAATAATACACAGATGGGAATAATAGAGAGGAAATATTGGGGAACAAAACGTGATATTCCGATGGATCCAATCATTGCTTTATATAAACATCACTTATTAAATGAACCAAAACATGGAAAAAAGTTCCGCTCCGTACACATAATAAACATATGGCTCTGCTCCGCCTACCTCGTACACACACTGCTCTGCTCAGTACACCACATACACACGCGGCTCCGCTCCATACACCTCGTACACACGCGGCTCAACTCCGTACCCACACAGCTCTGCTCCGTACACCTCACACACACGGCTCCGCTCCATACACCTCGTACACACACGGCTCCGCTCCGTACACCTCACACACACACGGCTCTGCTCCGTACACCTCACACACACACGGCTCTGCTCCGTACACCTCGTACACACACGGCTCCACTCCGTACACCTCGTACACACACGGCTCTGCTCCGTACACCTCGTACACACACGGCTCTGCTCCGTACACCTCGTACACACACGGCTCCGCTCCGTACACCTCGTACACACACGGCTCCGCTCCGTACACCTCGTACACACACGGCTCCACTCCGTACACCTCGTATACACACACGGCTCCATTCTGTACACCTCGTACACACACGGCTCTGCTCCGTACACACACGGCTCCGCTCCGTACACCTCGTACACACACGGCTCCACTCCGTACACCTCGTACACACACGGCTCCACTCCGTACACCTCGTACACACACGGCTCCGCTCCGTACACCTCATACACACAAGGCTCCATTCTGTACACCGCGTACACACACGGCTCTGCTCCGTACACACACGGCTCCGCTCCGTACACCTCGTACACACACGGCTCCATTCTGTACACCTCGTACACACACAGCTCTGCTCCGTACACACACGGCTCCGCTCCGTACACCTCGTACACACACGGCTCCACTCCGTACACCTCGTACACACACGGCTCTGCTCCGTACACCTCGTACACACACGGCTCCACTCCGTACACCTCGTACACACACGGCTCCGCTCCGTACACCTCGTACACACACGGCTCCATTCTGTACACCTCGTACACACACGGCTCCGCTCCGTACACCTCGTACACACACGGCTCTGCTACATCCACACTGTAAACCCCTCCTGACCCCACACATAAACTTCCCCTCATCCAGCACCATGACAACCAGCACAGCAGAGTCCTGCATACACTGAGGCCCCTGATCATGTGACCCCTGACTCCTCCCCCTCCTGTGACCTCATCACAGGTCCTGTGCGCACAGAGCAGCCGTATATGTGGACTCCGAGTGCGGCTCTGCAGGTCAGTGATGGGCAGTCTGGCTCTTTTTGCCTGGGCCTCATTATACAGCTGTACAGGCGTCTAGTGGAGGCTTTTTAACCATTTCTCAGACTGTAGCTCTTTGGAACAGGCCCTCGCTCCAGTCCCTTCACTATAAAGCCTGGGCCTCATTATACAGCGGTACAACGATGCTGAAGTTGGTTTCTTATTCAGCAGTTTCTTATTCGGCTATTTTTTATTTTCTGTTTTTTTCAGGTTTTTCAATAAAAATAAACCATTCTAAGTATATAATATTATGCGGTCATGTGCCCTCTTGTGAATACACTTAAAAACAGATAAAAATATTAGAAGGCTGGCACAAAAATGGGCATCAAAGTGGGCATTGAGGTATGGTATTAAAGGTGTTAAATGGCTTTGTGCCACTGATATGACACCTGACTTGCATACCTTGTGATGCCACACATCAAGTTCCTGTCAATCCAGCCTGGCACAAATGGGTTCTGGGCATCAGAACTGGCATCAAAGTGGGCAGAGAACCAATTTTCACACATGCGAATAAGTAACAGCTATTTTTAAGGGGTTAAATGCCTTTGTGCCACTTATTAAACACCTGATTTACATACCTACTGATGCCCCACATGAAATCCATGTCACTCCAGCCTGGCACAAATGTGTTCTGGGCATCAAAACTGGCATCAAATGGGGCAAATCGCCCATTTTCACTGATTTGAATAAGTAACAGCTATTTTTAAGGGCTTAAATGCCTTTGTGCCACTGATCTAACACCTGATTTACAAACCTACTGATGCCCCACATGAAATCCAAGTCAATCCAGCCTGGCACAAATGGGTTCTGGGCATCAGAACTGGCATCAAAGGGGGCAAATAGCACATTTTCACAGATTTGAATAAGTAACAGCAATTTTTAAAGGGTTAAATGCCTTTGTGCCACTAATCTAACACCTGATTTACATACCTAGTGATGCCCCACATCAAAGTCAAATCACTTCAGCCTGGCACAAATGGGTTCTGGGCATCAAAACTGGCATCAAAGGGGGCAAATCGCCCATTTTCACAGATTTGAATAAGTAACAGCTATTTTTAAGGGGTTAAATGGCTTTGTGCCACTGATCTAACACCTGATTTACATACCTACTGATGCCCCACATGAAATCCATGTCACTCCAGCCTGGCACAAATGGGTTCTGGGCATCAGAACTGGCATCAAAGTGGGCAAATTGCACATTTTCACAGATTTGAATAAGTAACAGCTATTTTTAAGGGGTTAAATGCCTGTGTGCCACTGATATAACACCTGATTTACATACCTACTGATGCCCCACATGAAATCCATGTCACTCCAGCCTGGCACAAATGGGTTCTGGGCATCAGAACTGGCATCAAAGTGGGCAAATTGCACATTTTCACAGATTTGAATAAGTAGCAGCTATTTTTAAGGGGTTAAATGCCTTTGTGCCACTAATCTAACACCTGATTTACATACCTACTGATGCCCCACATGAAATCCATGTCACTTCAGCCTGGCACAAATGGGTTCTGGGCATCAAAACTGGCATCAAAGTGGACAAATCACCCATTTTCACAGATTTGAATAAGTAACAGCTATTTTTAAGAGGTTAAATGCCTTTGTGCCACTGATTTAACACCTGATTAACATACCTAATGATGCCCCACATGAAATGCATGTCAATACAGCCTGGCACAAATGGGTCCTGGGCATCAAAACTGGCATCAAAGTACTCAAATCACCAATTTTCATAGATTTGAATAAGTAACAGCTATTTTTAAGGGGTTAAATGCCTTTGTTCCACTAATCTAACACCTGATTTACATACCTACTGGTACCCCACATGAAATCCATGTCACTGCAGCCTGGCACAAATGGGTTCTGGGCATCAGAACTGGCATCAAAGTGGGCAAATTGCACATTTTCACAGATTTGAATAAGTAACAGCCATTTTTAAGGGGTTAAATGCCTTTGTGCCACTGATATAACACCTGATTTACATACCTACTGATGCCCCACATGAAATCCATGTCACTCCAGCCTGGCACAAATGGGTTCTGGGCATCAGAACTGGCATCAAAGTGGGCAAATTGCACATTTTCACAGATTTGAATAAGTAACAGCTATTTTAAGGGGTTAAATGCCTTTGTGCCACTAATCTAACACCTGATTTACATACCTACTGATGCCCCACATGAAATCCATGTCACTCCAGCCTGGCACAAATGGGTTCTGGGCATCAAAACTGGCATCAAAGTGGACAAATCACCCATTTTCACAGATTTGAATAAGTAACAGCTATTTTTAAGGGGTTAAATGCCTTTGTTCCACTAATCTAACACCTGATTTACATACCTATTGGTACCCCACATGAAATCCATGTCACTGCAGCCTAGCACAAATGGGTTCTGGGCATCAGAACTGGCATCAAAGTGGGCAAATTGCACATTTTCACAGATTTGAATAAGTAACAGCCATTTTTAAGGGGTTAAATGCCTTTGTGCCACTGATATAACACATGATTAACATACCTAATGATGCCCCACATGAAATGCATGTCAATACAGCCTGGCACAAATGGGTTCTGGGCATCAAAACTGGCATCAAAGTACTCAAATCACCAATTTTCATAGATTTGAATAAGTAACAGCTATTTTTGAGGGGTCAAATGCCTTTGTGCCACTGATCTAACACCTGATTTACATACCTACTGATGCCCCACATGAAATCCATGTCACTCCAGCCTGGCACAAATGGGTTCTGGGCATCAAAACTGGCATCAAAGTGGGCAAATCGCCCATTTTCACAGATTTGAATAAGTAACAGCTATTTTTA
This sequence comes from Ranitomeya variabilis, assembly GCF_051348905.1. Taxonomy (NCBI): domain Eukaryota; kingdom Metazoa; phylum Chordata; class Amphibia; order Anura; family Dendrobatidae; genus Ranitomeya; species Ranitomeya variabilis. The sequence goes on along the minus strand of NC_135235.1, from coordinate 716,592,711 downwards.
AGGGGTTAAATGCCTTTGTGCCACTGATATAACACCTGATTTACATACCTACTGATGCCCCACATGAAATCCATGTCACTCCAGCCTGGCACAAATGGGTTCTGGGCATCAAAACTGGCATCAAAGTGGACAAATCACCCATTTTCACAGATTTGAATAAGTAACAGCTATTTTTAAGGGGTTAAATGCCTTTGTGCCACTGATTTAACACCTGATTAACATACCTAATGATGCCCCACATGAAATGCATGTCAATACAGCCTGGCACAAATGGGTTCTGGGCATCAAAACTGGCATCAAAGTACTCAAATCACCAATTTTCATAGATTTGAATAAGTAACAGCTATTTTTGAGGGGTTAAATGCCTTTGTGCCACTGATATAACACCTGATTTACATACCTACTGATGCCCCACATGAAATCCATGTCACTCCAGCCTGGCACAAATGGGTTCTGGGCATCAGAACTGGCATCAAAGTGGGCAAATTGCACATTTTCACAGATTTGAATAAGTAACAGCCATTTTTAAGGGGTTAAATGCCTTTGTGCCACTGATCTAACACCTGATTTACATACCTACTGATGCCCCACATGAAATCCATGTCACTCCAGCCTGGCACAAATGGGTTCTGGGCATCAGAACTGGCATCAAAGTGGGCACATTGAGATTTGAATAAGTAACAGCTATTTTTAAGAGGTTAAATGCCTTTGTGCCACTGATTTAACACCTGATTAACATACCTAATGATGCCCCACATGAAATGCATGTCAATACAGCCTGGCACAAATGGGTTCTGGGCATCAAAACTGGCATCAAAGTACTCAAATCACCAATTTTCATAGATTTGAATAAGTAACAGCTATTTTTGAGGGGTTAAATGCCTTTGTGCCACTGATATAACACCTGATTTACATACCTACTGATGCCCCACATGAAATCCATGTCACTCCAGCCTGGCACAAATGGGTTCTGGGCATCAGAACTGGCATCAAAGTGGGCAAATTGCACATTTTCACAGATTTGAATAAGTAACAGCCATTTTTAAGGGGTTAAATGCCTTTGTGCCACTGATATAACACCTGATTTACATACCTACTGATGCCCCACATGAAATCCATGTCACTCCAGCCTGGCACAAATGGGTTCTGGGCATCAGAACTGGCATCAAAGTGGGCAAATTGCACATTTTCACAGATTTGAATAAGTAACAGCTGTTTTTAAGGGGTTAAATGCCTTTGTGCCACTAATCTAACACCTGATTTACATACCTACTGATGCCCCACATGAAATCCATGTCACTCCAGCCTGGCACAAATGGGTTCTGGACATCAAAACTGGCATCAAAGTGGACAAATCACCCATTTTCACAGATTTGAATAAGTAACAGCTATTTTTAAGAGGTTAAATGCCTCTGTGCCACTGATTTAACACATGATTAACATACCTAATGATGCCCCACATGAAATGCATGTCAATACAGCCTGGCACAAATGGGTTCTGGGCATCAAAACTGGCATCAAAGTACTCAAATCACCAATTTTCATAGATTTGAATAAGTAACAGCTATTTTTGAGGGGTCAAATGCCTTTGTGCCACTGATCTAACACCTGATTTACATACCTACTGATGCCCCACATGAAATCCATGTCACTCCAGCCTGGCACAAATGGGTTCTGGGCATCAAAACTGGCATCAAAGTGGGCAAATTGCCCATTTTCACAGATTTGAATAAGTAACAGCTATTTTTAAGGGGTTAAATGCCTTTGTGCCACTAATCTAACACCTGATTTACATACCTACTGATGCCCCACATGAAATCCATGTCACTCCAGCCTGGCACAAATGGGTTCTGGGCATCAGAACTGGCATCAAAGTGGGCAAATTGCACATTTTCACAGATTTGAATAAGTAGCAGCTATTTTTAAGGGGTTAAATGCCTTTGTGCCACTAATCTAACACCTGATTTACATACCTACTGATGCCCCACATGAAATCCATGTCACTCCAGCCTGGCACAAATGGGTTCTGGGCATCAGAACTGGCATCAAAGTGGGCAAATTGCACATTTTCACAGATTTGAATAAGTAACAGCTATTTTTAAGGGGTTAAATGCCTTTGTGCCACTAATCTAACACCTGATTTACATACCTACTGATGCCCCACATGAAATCCATGTCACTCCAGCCTGGCACAAATGGGTTCTGGGCATCAAAACTGGCATCAAAGTGGACAAATCACCCATTTTCACAGATTTGAATAAGTAACAGCTATTTTTAAGAGGTTAAATGCCTTTGTGCCACTGATTTAACACCTGATTAACATACCTAATGATGCCCCACATGAAATGCATGTCAATACAGCCTGGCACAAATGGGTTCTGGGCATCAAAACTGGCATCAAAGTACTCAAATCACCAATTTTCATAGATTTGAATAAGTAACAGCTATTTTTGAGGGGTTAAATGCCTTTGTGCCACTGATATAACACCTGATTTACATACCTACTGATGCCCCACATGAAATCCATGTCACTCCAGCCTGGCACAAATGGGTTCTGGGCATCAGAACTGGCATCAAAGTGGGCAAATTGCACATTTTCACAGATTTGAATAAGTAACAGCTATTTTTAAGAGGTTAAATGCCTTTGTGCCACTAATCTAACACCTGATTTACATACCTACTGATGCCCCACATGAAATCCATGTCACTCCAGCCTGGCACAAATGGGTTCTGGGCATCAAAACTGGCATCAAAGTGGACAAATCACCCATTTTCACAGATTTGAATAAGTAACAGCTATTTTTAAGGGGTTAAATGCCTTTGTTCCACTAATCTAACACCTGATTTACATACCTACTGGTACCCCACATGAAATCCATGTCACTGCAGCCTGGCACAAATGGGTTCTGGGCATCAGAACTGGCATCAAAGGGGGCAAATTGCACATTTTCACAGATTTGAATAAGTAACAGCCATTTTTAAGGGGTTAAATGCCTTTGTGCCACTGATATAACACCTGATTTACATACCTACTGATGCCCCACATGAAATCCATGTCACTCCAGCCTGGCACAAATGGGTTCTGGGCATCAGAACTGGCATCAAAGTGGGCAAATTGCACATTTTCAGAGATTTGAATAAGTAACAGCTATTTTTAAGAGGTTAAATGCCTTTGTGCCACTGATTTAACACCTGATTAACATACCTAATGATGCCCCACATGAAATGCATGTCAATACAGCCTGGCACAAATGGGTTCTGGGCATCAAAACTGGCATCAAAGTACTCAAATCACCAATTTTCATAGATTTGAATAAGTAACAGCTATTTTTGAGGGGTTAAATGCCTTTGTGCCACTGATATAACACCTGATTTACATACCTACTGATGCCCCACATGAAATCCATGTCACTCCAGCCTGGCACAAATGGGTTCTGGGCATCAGAACTGGCATCAAAGTGGGCAAATTGCACATTTTCACAGATTTGAATAAGTAACAGCTATTTTTAAGGGGTTAAATGCCTTTGTGCCACTGATCTAGCACCTGATTTACATACCTACTGATGCCCCACATGAAATCCATGTCACTCCAGCCTGGCACAAATGGGTTCTGGGCATCAAAACTGGCATCAAAGTGGGCAAATCGCCCACTTTCACAGATTTGAATAAGTAACTTATGTTTTTAAGGGGTTAATTGCCTTTGGGCCACTGATCTGACACTTAAAATACACAGAAAGTGATGCCCTGTATCAAACCCAGGTCCCTTCAGCCTGGCCCAAATGTTTTCTGGGCATCAGAACTGGCATCAATTTAGGCAAACAGCCCATTTTTGCAGATTTGAGTAAGTAACTGATGTTTTTAAGGGGTTAAATGCCTTTGGGCCACTAATACGACACTTAAAATACACAGAAAGTGATGCCCCACATCAAAAACAGGTCTCTTCAGCCTGGCACAAATGGGTTCTGGGCATCAGAACTGGCATCAAAGTGGGTAAACAGCCCATTTTCACGGATTTGAATAAGTAACTGATGTTTTTAAGGGGTTAAATGCCTTTGGGCCACTGATACAACACTTAAAATACACAGACAGTGATGCCCTGCATCAAACCAAGGTTCCTCCAGGCTGGCCCAAATGCGTTCTGGGCACCAGAATTGGCATCAAAGTGGGCAAACAGCCCATTCTCGCAGATTTGAATAAGTAACTGATGTTTTTAAGGGGTTAAATGCCTTTAGGCCCCTGATCTGACACTTAAGATACACAGAAAGTGATGCCCTGCATCAAACCCAGGTCCCTTCAGCATGGCCCAAATGGGTTTTGGGCACCAGAATTGGCATCAAAGTCGGCAAACAGCCCATTTTCACAGATTTGAATAAGCAACTGGTGTTTTCAAGGGGTTAAATGACTTTGGGCCACTAATCTAACACCTGATTTACATACCTAGTGATGCCCCACATCAAAGTCAAATCACTTCAGCCTGGCACAAATGGGTTCTGGGCATCAAAACTGGCATCAAAGGGGGCAAATCGCCCATTTTCACAGATTTGAATAAGTAACAGCTATTTTTAAGGGGTTAAATAGCTTTGTGCCACTGATCTAACACCTGATTTACATACCTACTGATGCCCCACATGAAATCCATGTCACTCCAGCCTGGCACAAATGGGTTCTGGGCATCAGAACTGGCATCAAAGTGGGCAAATTGCACATTTTCACAGATTTGAATAAGTAACAGCTATTTTTAAGGGGTTAAATGCCTTTGTGCCACTAATCTAACACCTGATTTACATACCTACTGATGCCCCACATGAAATCCATGTCACTCCAGCCTGGCACAAATGGGTTCTGGGCATCAGAACTGGCATCAATGTGGGCAAATTGCACATTTTCACAGATTTGAATAAGTAGCAGCTATTTTTAAGGGGTTAAATGCCTTTGTGCCACTAATCTAACACCTGATTTACATACCTACTGATGCCCCACATGAAATCCATGTCACTCCAGCCTGGCACAAATGGGTTCTGGGCATCAAAACTGGCATCAAAGTGGACAAATCACGCATTTTCACAGATTTGAATAAGTAACAGCTATTTTTAAGAGGTTAAATGCCTTTGTGCCACTGATTTAACACCTGATTAACATACCTAATGATGCCCCACATGAAATGCATGTCAATACAGCCTGGCACAAATGGGTTCTGGGCATCAAAACTGGCATCAAAGTACTCAAATCACCAATTTTCATAGATTTGAATAAGTAACAGCTATTTTTGAGGGGTTAAATGCCTGTGTGCCACTGATATAACACCTGATTTACATACCTACTGATGCCCCACATGAAATCCATGTCACTCCAGCCTGGCACAAATGGGTTCTGGGCATCAGAACTGGCATCAAAGTGGGCAAATTGCACATTTTCACAGATTTCAATAAGTAACAGCTATTTTTAAGGGGTTAAATGCCTTTGTGCCACTAATCTAACACCTGATTTACATACCTACTGATGCCCCACATGAAATCCATGTCACTTCAGCCTGGCACAAATGGGTTCTGGGCATCAAAACTGGCATCAAAGTGGACAAATCACCCATTTTCACAGATTTGAATAAGTAACAGCTATTTTTAAGAGGTTAAATGCCTTTGTGCCACTGATTTAACACCTGATTAACATACCTAATGATGCCCCACATGAAATGCATGTCAATACAGCCTGGCACAAATGGGTTCTGGGCATCAAAACTGGCATCAAAGTACTCAAATCACCAATTTTCATAGATTTGAATAAGTAACAGCTATTTTTAAGGGGTTAAATGCCTTTGTTCCACTAATCTAACACCTGATTTACATACCTACTGGTACCCCACATGAAATCCATGTCACTGCAGCCTGGCACAAATGGGTTCTGGGCATCAGAACTGGCATCAAAGTGGGCAAATTGCACATTTTCACAGATTTGAATAAGTAAGAGCCATTTTTAAGGGGTTAAATGCCTTTGTGCCACTGATATAACACCTGATTTACATACCTACTGATGCCCCACATGAAATCCATGTCACTCCAGCCTGGCACAAATGGGTTCTGGGCATCAGAACTGGCATCAAAGTGGGCAAATTGCACATTTTCACAGATTTGAATAAGTAACAGCTATTTTAAGGGGTTAAATGCCGTTGTGCCACTAATCTAACACCTGATTTACATACCTACTGATGCCCCACATGAAATCCATGTCACTCCAGCCTGGCACAAATGGGTTCTGGGCATCAAAACTGGCATCAAAGTGGACAAATCACCCATTTTCACAGATTTGAATAAGTAACAGCTATTTTTAAGGGGTTAAATGCCTTTGTTCCACTAATCTAACACCTGATTTACATACCTATTGGTACCCCACATGAAATCCATGTCACTGCAGCCTAGCACAAATGGGTTCTGGGCATCAGAACTGGCATCAAAGTGGGCAAATTGCACATTTTCACAGATTTGAATAAGTAACAGCCATTTTTAAGGGGTTAAATGCCTTTGTGCCACTGATATAACACATGATTAACATACCTAATGATGCCCCACATGAAATGCATGTCAATACAGCCTGGCACAAATGGGTTCTGGGCATCAAAACTGGCATCAAAGTACTCAAATCACCAATTTTCATAGATTTGAATAAGTAACAGCTATTTTTGAGGGGTCAAATGCCTTTGTGCCACTGATCTAACACCTGATTTACATACCTACTGATGCCCCACATGAAATCCATGTCACTCCAGCCTGGCACAAATGGGTTCTGGGCATCAAAACTGGCATCAAAGTGGGCAAATCGCCCATTTTCACAGATTTGAATAAGTAACAGCTATTTTTAAGGGGTTAAATGCCTTTGTGCCACTGATATAACACCTGATTTACATACCTACTGATGCCCCACATGAAATCCATGTCACTCCAGCCTGGCACAAATGGGTTCTGGGCATCAGAACTGGCATCAAAGTGGGCAAATTGCACATTTTCACAGATTTGAATAAGTAACAGCTATTTTTAAGGGGTTAAATGCCTTTGTGCCACTAATCTAACACCTGATTTACATACCTACTGATGCCCCACATGAAATCCATGTCACTCCAGCCTGGCACAAATGGGTTCTGGGCATCAGAACTGGCATCAAAGTGGGCAAATTGCACATTTTCACAGATTTGAATAAGTAGCAGCTATTTTTAAGGGGTTAAATGCCTTTGTGCCACTAATCTAACACCTGATTTACATACCTACTGATGCCCCACATTAAATCCATGTCACTCCAGCCTGGCACAAATGGGTTCTGGGCATCAAAACTGGCATCAAAGTGGACAAATCACCCATTTTCACAGATTTGAATAAGTAACAGCTATTTTTAAGAGGTTAAATGCCTTTGTGCCACTGATTTAACACCTGATTAACATACCTAATGATGCCCCACATGAAATGCATGTCAATACAGCCTGGCACAAATGGGTTCTGGGCATCAAAACTGGCATCAAAGTACTCAAATCACCAATTTTCATAGATTTGAATAAGTAACAGCTATTTTTGAGGGGTTAAATGCCTTTGTGCCACTGATATAACACCTGATTTACATACCTACTGATGCCCCACATGAAATCCATGTCACTCCAGCCTGGCACAAATGGGTTCTGGGCATCAGAACTGGCATCAAAGTGGGCAAATTGCAGATTTTCACAGATTTGAATAAGTAACAGCTATTTTTAAGGGGTTAAATGCCTTTGTGCCACTAATCTAACACCTGATTTACATACCTACTGATGCCCCACATGAAATCCATGTCAATACAGCCTGGCACAAATGGGTTCTGGGCATCAAAACTGGCATCAAAGTGGACAAATCACCCATTTTCACAGATTTGAATAAGTAACAGCTATTTTTAAGGGGTTAAATGCCTTTGTGCCACTAATCTAACACCTGATTTACATACCTACTGATGCCCCACATGAAATCCATGTCACTCCAGCCTGGCACAAATGGGTTCTGGGCATCAGAACTGGCATCAAAGTGGGCAAATTGCACATTTTCACAGATTTGAATAAGTAACAGCTATTTTTAAGGGGTTAAATGCCTTTGTGCCACTAATCTAACACCTGATTTACATACCTACTGATGCCCCACATGAAATCCATGTCACTCCAGCCTGGCACAAATGGGTTCTGGGCATCAAAACTGGCATCAAAGTGGACAAATCACCCATTTTCACAGATTTGAATAAGTAACAGCTATTTTTAAGAGGTTAAATGCCTTTGTGCCACTGATTTAACACCTGATTAACATACCTAATGATGCCCCACATGAAATGCATGTCAATACAGCCTGGCACAAATGGGTTCTGGGCATCAAAACTGGCATCAAAGTACTCAAATCACCAATTTTCATAGATTTGAATAAGTAACAGCTATTTTTGAGGGGTTAAATGCCTTTGTGCCACTGATATAACACCTGATTTACATACCTACTGATGCCCCACATGAAATCCATGTCACTCCAGCCTGGCACAAATGGGTTCTGGGCATCAGAACTGGCATCAAAGTGGGCAAATTGCACATTTTCACAGATTTGAATAAGTAACAGCTATTTTTAAGGGGTTAAATGCCTTTGTGCCACTAATCTAACACCTGATTTACATACCTACTGATGCCCCACATGAAATCCATGTCACTCCAGCCTGGCACAAATGGGTTCTGGGCATCAAAACTGGCATCAAAGTGGACAAATCACCCATTTTCACAGATTTGAATAAGTAACAGCTATTTTTAAGGGGTTAAATGCCTTTGTTCCACTAATCTAACACCTGATTTACATACCTACTGGTACCCCACATGAAATCCATGTCACTGCAGCCTGGCACAAATGGGTTCTGGGCATCAGAACTGGCATCAAAGTGGGCAAATTGCACATTTTCACAGATTTGAATAAGTAACAGCCATTTTTAAGGGGTTAAATGCCTTTGTGCCACTGATATAACACCTGATTTACATACCTACTGATGCCCCACATGAAATCCATGTCACTCCAGCCTGGCACAAATGGGTTCTGGGCATCAGAACTGGCATCAAAGTGGGCACATTGAGATTTGAATAAGTAACAGCTATTTTTAAGAGGTTAAATGCCTTTGTGCCACTGATTTAACACCTGATTAACATACCTAATGATGCCCCACATGAAATGCATGTCAATACAGCCTGGCACAAATGGGTTCTGGGCATCAAAACTGGCATCAAAGTACTCAAATCACCAATTTTCATAGATTTGAATAAGTAACAGCTATTTTTGAGGGGTTAAATGCCTTTGTGCCACTGATATAACACCTGATTTACATACCTACTGATGCCCCACATGAAATCCATGTCACTCCAGCCTGGCACAAATGGGTTCTGGGCATCAGAACTGGCATCAAAGTGGGCAAATTGCACATTTTCACAGATTTGAATAAGTAACAGCCATTTTTAAGGGGTTAAATGCCTTTGTGCCACTGATATAACACCTGATTTACATACCTACTGATGCCCCACATGAAATCCATGTCACTCCAGCCTGGCACAAATGGGTTCTGGGCATCAGAACTGGCATCAAAGTGGGCAAATTGCACATTTTCACAGATTTGAATAAGTAACAGCTGTTTTTAAGGTGTTAAATGCCTTTGTGCTACTAATCTAACACCTGATTTACATACCTACTGATGCCCCACATGAAATCCATGTCACTCCAGCCTGGCACAAATGGGTTCTGGACATCAAAACTGGCATCAAAGTGGACAAATCACCCATTTTCACAGATTTGAATAAGTAACAGCTATTTTTAAGAGGTTAAATGCCTCTGTGCCACTGATTTAACACATGATTAACATACCTAATGATGCCCCACATGAAATGCATGTCAATACAGCCTGGCACAAATGGGTTCTGGGCATCAAAACTGGCATCAAAGTACTCAAATCACCAATTTTCATAGATTTGAATAAGTAACAGCTATTTTTGAGGGTTCAAATGCCTTTGTGCCACTGATCTAACACCTGATTTACATACCTACTGATGCCCCACATGAAATCCATGTCACTCCAGCCTGGCACAAATGGGTTCTGGGCATCAAAACTGGCATCAAAGTGGGCAAATTGCCCATTTTCACAGATTTGAATAAGTAACAGCTATTTTTAAGGGGTTAAATGCCTTTGTGCCACTAATCTAACACCTGATTTACATACCTACTGATGCCCCACATGAAATCCATGTCACTCCAGCCTGGCACAAATGGGTTCTGGGCATCAGAACTGGCATCAAAGTGGGCAAATTGCACATTTTCACAGATTTGAATAAGTAGCAGCTATTTTTAAGGGGTTAAATGCCTTTGTGCCACTAATCTAACACCTGATTTACATACCTACTGATGCCCCACATTAAATCCATGTCACTCCAGCCTGGCACAAATGGGTTCTGGGCATCAAAACTGGCATCAAAGTGGACAAATCACCCATTTTCACAGATTTGAATAAGTAACAGCTATTTTTAAGAGGTTAAATGCCTTTGTGCCACTGATTTAACACCTGATTAACATACCTAATGATGGCCCACATGAAATGCATGTCAATACAGCCTGGCACAAATGGGTTCTGGGCATCAAAACTGGCATCAAAGTACTCAAATCACCAATTTTCATAGATTTGAATAAGTAACAGCTATTTTTGAGGGGTTAAATGCCTTTGTGCCACTGATATAACACCTGATTTACATACCTACTGATGCCCCACATGAAATCCATGTCACTCCAGCCTGGCACAAATGGGTTCTGGGCATCAGAACTGGCATCAAAGTGGGCAAATTGCAGATTTTCACAGATTTGAATAAGTAACAGCTATTTTTAAGGGGTTAAATGCCTTTGTGCCACTAATCTAACACCTGATTTACATACCTACTGATGCCCCACATGAAATCCATGTCACTCCAGCCTGGCACAAATGGGTTCTGGGCATCAAAACTGGCATCAAAGTGGACAAATCACCCATTTTCACAGATTTGAATAAGTAACAGCTATTTTTAAGGGGTTAAATGCCTTTGTGCCACTAATCTAACACCTGATTTACATACCTACTGATGCCCCACATGAAATCCATGTCACTCCAGCCTGGCACAAATGGGTTCTGGGCATCAGAACTGGCATCAAAGTGGGCAAATTGCACATTTTCACAGATTTGAATAAGTAACAGCTATTTTTAAGGGGTTAAATGCCTTTGTGCCACTAATCTAACACCTGATTTACATACCTACTGATGCCCCACATGAAATCCATGTCACTCCAGCCTGGCACAAATGGGTTCTGGGCATCAAAACTGGCATCAAAGTGGACAAATCACCCATTTTCACAGATTTGAATAAGTAACAGCTATTTTTAAGAGGTTAAATGCCTTTGTGCCACTGATTTAACACCTGATTAACATACCTAATGATGCCCCACATGAAATGCATGTCAATACAGCCTGGCACAAATGGGTTCTGGGCATCAAAACTGGCATCAAAGTACTCAAATCACCAATTTTCATAGATTTGAATAAGTAACAGCTATTTTTGAGGGGTTAAATGCCTTTGTGCCACTGATATAACACCTGATTTACATACCTACTGATGCCCCACATGAAATCCATGTCACTCCAGCCTGGCACAAATGGGTTCTGGGCATCAGAACTGGCATCAAAGTGGGCAAATTGCACATTTTCACAGATTTGAATAAGTAACAGCTATTTTTAAGGGGTTAAATGCCTTTGTGCCACTAATCTAACACCTGATTTACATACCTACTGATGCCCCACATGAAATCCATGTCACTCCAGCCTGGCACAAATGGGTTCTGGGCATCAAAACTGGCATCAAAGTGGACAAATCACCCATTTTCACAGATTTGAATAAGTAACAGCTATTTTTAAGGGGTTAAATGCCTTTGTTCCACTAATCTAACACCTGATTTACATACCTACTGGTACCCCACATGAAATCCATGTCACTGCAGCCTGGCACAAATGGGTTCTGGGCATCAGAACTGGCATCAAAGGGGGCAAATTGCACATTTTCACAGATTTGAATAAGTAACAGCCATTTTTAAGGGGTTAAATGCCTTTGTGCCACTGATATAACACCTGATTTACATACCTACTGATGCCCCACATGAAATCCATGTCACTCCAGCCTGGCACAAATGGGTTCTGGGCATCAGAACTGGCATCAAAGTGGGCAAATTGCACATTTTCAGAGATTTGAATAAGTAACAGCTATTTTTAAGAGGTTAAATGCCTTTGTGCCACTGATTTAACACCTGATTAACATACCTAATGATGCCCCACATGAAATGCATGTCAATACAGCCTGGCACAAATGGGTTCTGGGCATCAAAACTGGCATCAAAGTACTCAAATCACCAATTTTCATAGATTTGAATAAGTAACAGCTATTTTTGAGGGGTTAAATGCCTTTGTGCCACTGATATAACACCTGATTTACATACCTACTGATGCCCCACATGAAATCCATGTCACTCCAGCCTGGCACAAATGGGTTCTGGGCATCAGAACTGGCATCAAAGTGGGCAAATTGCACATTTTCACAGATTTGAATAAGTAACAGCTATTTTTAAGGGGTTAAATGCCTTTGTGCCACTGATCTAACACCTGATTTACATACCTACTGATGCCCCACATGAAATCCATGTCACTCCAGCCTGGCACAAATGGGTTCTGGGCATCAAAACTGGCATCAAAGTGGGCAAATCGCCCATTTTCACAGATTTGAATAAGTAACTTATGTTTTTAAGGGGTTAATTGCCTTTGGGCCACTGATCTGACACTTAAAATACACAGAAAGTGATGCCCTGCATCAAACCCAGGTCCCTTCAGCCTGGCCCAAATGTTTTCTGGGCATCAGAACTGGCATCAATTTAGGCAAACAGCCCATTTTTGCAGATTTGAATAAGTAACTGATGTTTTTAAGGGGTTAAATGCCTTTGGGCCACTAATACGACACTTAAAATACACAGAAAGTGATGCCCCACATCAAAAACAGGTCTCTTCAGCCTGGCCCAAATGGGTTCTGGGCATCAGAACTGGCATCAAAGTGGGTAAACAGCCCATTTTCACGGATTTGAATAAGTAACTGATGTTTTTAAGGGGTTAAATGCCTTTGGGCCACTGATACAACACTTAAAATACACAGACAGTGATGCCCTGCATCAAACCAAGGTTCCTCCAGGCTGGCCCAAATGCGTTCTGGGCACCAGAATTGGCATCAAAGTGGGCAAACAGCCCATTCTCGCAGATTTGAATAAGTAACTGATGTTTTTAAGGGGTTAAATGCCTTTAGGCCCCTGATCTGACACTTAAGATACACAGAAAGTGATGCCCTGCATCAAACCCAGGTCCCTTCAGCATGGCCCAAATGGGTTTTGGGCACCAGAATTGGCATCAAAGTCGGCAAACAGCCCATTTTCACAGATTTGAATAAGCAACTGGTGTTTTCAAGGGGTTAAATGACTTTGGGCCACTGATCTGACGATTACAATTCACAGATAGTGATGCCCTGCATCAAACTCAGGTCCCTTTAGCCTGGCCCAAATGGGTACTGGGCATCAGAACTGGCATCAAAGTGGGCAGACAGCCCATTTTCACATATTTGAATAAGTAAGTGATTTTTTAAGAGGTTAAATGCCTTTGGGCCACTGATCTGACACCATTATTACATGCATTTTGATGCCCTGCATGAAATTCATGTCACTTTAGCTTTTCCCAAATGGGTTCTGGCCGTGAGAATTGGCATCAAAGTTGGCATTGATTTTAATGATTTGAATAAGTAACTGAATTTTAAGGGGTTAAATGACCTTGGCCACTGATCTCACACCACTATTACATACACAGGCTGGAGACACACTAGCGATTTAAAAATCGGTTCTATTTATTGCAGGAAAGTCTGACGAGTGCAATGCAAGTGTCATGTGAGTGTCAGGCGTTTTTTGTGCGAGTACAATCTGACTTTTCACACCTAACACCCGATCTACAGCCGACTGCAGTGCGATTTTAACATGAGATTTTACATACAGAAATGTTATTAATCATTTACACATAGTTTTAAAACGTAATATTCTTCAAAACGTATATATATATTCTAGATAGATAGATAGATTAAAAGCCGGCAAATGATCAGCCACGTACATTTTAATCAGAGTGACAGGTTAGATTACGATAGAATAGAGATATACACATAGAATAAATGTGTGGTGTGTGTGTGTGTATACATATATACAGTATATATATATATATATTATAACGCTGATAGCGTCACTCTGTCCAAAGCCTTTATAGACTGCGCAAGCGCGACGCGTCTGCACAGTCTGGATCCCACAGTGTGACGCATCCGGGGAGGAGGATTGTGGCCCAGGAGATCGCGGTATGAGTAAGCACTGAACGCATACCGCTATCTCCAACGGAGAAGCAGAGACGCACCAGGAGGGTGAGTATGAAGGGGGAGGGTGAGCCATGCTATATTCACCTGTCCCCGTTCCACCGCCGGGTCTTCCGCATCCTCTGGCTGTGACGTTCAGGTCATAGGGCGCGATGACGTGGTCAGTGCGCGCCCCCTGCCTCAACAGTCACAGCCAGAGGACACGGATGACAGAGTGGCGCGCGGCGGTGGAACAGGGACAGGTGAATATCGCAAGTGCCGGGTGTGACGGGGCATGCGACAGAGCAGGAAGAGACACCACGCCAGTAATCAATCCAATAAAATTTATCGGAACAGGGAACTGGGACAACACAAATCAAAGTAATTCTGCAGCGTCCGTAATTAGTCTACAATGAGTCCACACAAAGGGAGCAGATCCGGGGGTGCCACCTGGCAATCCGAAGCCAGGGAAAAGAAAAATAATCCTGGGATGGGTTTACTGGATCCAGCAGATGAGGGACACAACACCATTCCACGTGGCAGCTTTTAATCCTCCACACACGGGCACCAGGATCTCGCCTCAGCATACGATCCCAGCCCTTCGCAAGTCACCACACAATTGAATCAGCCAACACATGAGTCTATTGTTCTGTGTCCTGGGATCCATCCCTCCATGAGGGAAAGCTCCCCCTTCTGGTTGTTGACTCAAGCCTGATTACATAGCAGTCCAGGGACACAGGCCGGGGGAGGGACACGCTGTTACACCGGGGGCCTTAGCCAGCGGCGACTCCAGCACCTGACCCCCATAGTGCGCTGGTGTTCCCGCCTGCTTAGGCACTCGGCGCCCAGCGGCGAGAGGTGAGTCTGTCTTTTTTTTTTTTTAAATCGCAGCATCAGCATACAGGGCATATTATGCTATGGAGCATCTTATGGGGGCCATCAACGATGGGAGCAGCACATGACAGAATGGGGGCACAGAATGGGTGCAGCACATTACAGAATGGGGCGCAGGATGGGAGCAGCACATGACAGAATGGGGGCACAGGATGGGAGCAGCACATGACAGAATGGTTGCAGCACATGACAGAATGGGGGCGCAGGATGGGAGCAGCACATTACAGAATGGGGGTGCAGAATGGGAGCAGCACATGACAGGATGGGGCGCAGGATGAAAGCAGCACATGACAGGATGGGGGCGCAGGATGGGAGCAGCACATGACAGGATGAGGGCACAGGAAAAGAGTAGCACATGACAAGATGGAGGCGCACAAAACAGGATGAGGGCGCAGGATGGGGCTGCACATGACAGGAAGGGGGCGCAGGATGGGAGCAGCGTATGACAGGATGGGGGTGCAAGATGGTAGCAGCACATGACAAGATTAGGGGGCAGGATGGAAGAGGCGCATACCAGGATGGAGACCATATACCAATATAAATGCTCGCCACCCGGGCGTAGAACAGGTTCAATAGCTAGTGGGTGTGTGTATATATATATATATATATATATATATATATATATATATATATATATATATATATATATCTAACGCCAAGAAGACCAAAAACGAACGGCACTGTCTGTGAAACGAGGTTATCCAAAAATTTCGGGTTCAGGTATTAATGAATAATAGTCCTAGCATCAGCCATGCATCAAGATCATAGGTGCTCTTCTGAAAATACACGAAAATACATGACCATATGCAAGAAGAAAGAGAAGGCACTCACCGATCTAAAATTCCCAACTTTATTTCATCTTCATGTTAAAAAAATACTGACCCGTGGAAGCGCAAGCACAAACGGCCGTCGTCTATCCCTGCTCACAAGAACTCCGCTCCTCACTCCCCCGGCCATGGAATTTTTTTAACATTAAGATGAAATAAAGTTGGGAAATTTAGATCGGTGAGTGCCTTCTCTTTCTTCTTGCATATGGTTATATATATATATATATATATATATATATATATATATATATATATACACTGTATATATATAGTCTTTATATTGCAGAGAGAGATACATAGAAGAATAGCCGGTAATTCATTTGTCAGCCTCTCTAAAATCACTGCTGGAGCCGACAGGATAGAAGACATGGTTTACATACACTAAGTAGATGCAGAATAGTTAGATATGTACTGTATATGTCAGTGATCAATACAATTAGTATAGTGTGTGTGCAAATTAGAGGACATGTATGTAATTAATAAAAGATTATTTTGGGGGGAAAAAATGTTGCGGGCTCCCGCATAATTTTCCAATCCAGAGAGGGAAAGCCAGCGACTGGAGGCCAATGTTTATAGCCTAAGAAGGGGTTAATACCCATGGATCTCCCCAGGCTATGAATATGAGCCCACAGCTGTATTTTTAGTGTTTACTGGCTATTAAAATAGGGTGGCCCCCCAAAAATGACATGGGGTACCCTTATAATTAAATTCCAGAAAAAGCTATGCAGACAGCTGCGGGCTGATATTCATAGCCTAGGAAGGGGCCATGGATATTGACCCCTCATGGCTACAAACACTAGCTCTCAGCCTCCCCAGAAATGTCGCATTTTTAAGATTCACCAATTTCAGCACTTAGCCTCTCTCTTCCCGCTGCCCTGTATCGGTGGTATATGGGGTAATAGTTTGGGGGTTGATGTGACCTTTATATTGTAAGGTCACATCAAGCCCGGCTTAGTAATGGAGAAGTGTCAAGAAGACACCTATCCATTGCTAATCCTATAGTTGCTACAGGTTCAATAAAGACGCAGCCAGGATAAAGTCTTTTAATGAAATAAAACACTAAACACAGTTTTTCATCCTTATTATGCAGCTAATACATACAACGCCCTTGTTCTCCTGTAATTAAAAAAAACCAAAAACAAAAACCCAACAATATACCATACCTGTCAGTCGTTCTGTCCCACGCAGTAATCAATATCTGGGGAAAATACAGTTTGCAACTAGGAGCGGTGCTGAAATGCAACCGCCATGGCTGCAAACTACTGGGGAATGAGGAGATGCTGCCAGTGCAGCTACAGAGACTAGTGCTGATGTCACATAGTCTGCCCTCCCTTCCGGCTTGAACTGCAATGAACTCTGCAGCGTGGGAAAATGAACTGGCATTTTCCCACGCTCCAGAGTTCAGCGCGGGTCAGGCAAGCAGGGAGGGTAGACTCAGTGACTTCACCGCTAGTCACTGAGGCTGCGCTGGCAGCATCTCCTCATTCCCCAGTAATTTGCAGCTGGGCTGGTAGCATCTTAGCACAGTCCTGGTTGCAAACTGTATTTTCCCCAGATATGGATTACTGCGTGGGACAGAACAACGGACAGGTATATTGTTGTTTTGTTTTTTTTTATTCATTACAGGAGATCTATAGGATTAGTAATGGATAGCTGTCTTATTGACGCCTCTCCATTACTAAGCCGGGCTTGATGTGACCTTACAATTCAAAGGTCACATCAACCACCCAACTATTACCCCATTGCCACCGCTACAGGGCAGTGGGAAGAGAGAGGCTAAGTGCCATAATTGCCATAAATCATGCAGCTGCGTCAACAAAAACTAAATCTCTGAGCAGTCACAAATACTCGGAGATTTCCCGAGCAACAAGTATATTCGCTCATCACTATTAACTACCTGCAAAAAACACTTGATGAACTTTCGATAGTAGTTTGCAAACCCCAAGAAGCGTTGCAAATAGTGATGAGCGAGTATACTCGTTGCTCGGGCTTTCCCGAGCACGCTCGGGTGGTCTCCCGAGTATTTGTGACTGCTCAGAGATTTAGTTTTTGTTGATGCAGCTGCATAATGTATGGCTGCTAGCCAGCCTGAGTACATGTGGGGGTTGCCTGTTTGCCAGGGAATCCCCACATGTAATCAAGCTGTCTAGTAGCTGTAAATCATGCAGCTGCGGCAAGGAAAACTAAATCTCTGATCAGACATAAATACTTGGAGACCACCCGAGTGTGCTCGGGAAAACCCAAGTAACGAGTATACTCACTCATCACTAGTTGCAAACCCTTCAAGTCACGGGGCTGAACCCAATCACTAATAGCCTGCACCTTCTTGGGATCCATGTGAAACCCCTCATTGGAAACAATCAAACCCAAAAATGATAACTCCTGTACAAAAAATTAACATTTCAAATTTTGAAAAAAGTAGTTTTTCCCTGAGTCTATGAAGGACAGTACGCGAATAGTGAAAATGGGTTTCACTGTCAGGGGAGTAAACCAAGATGTCGTCAAGGTAAATAATCGCAAAGTGACCGATCAGATCAGCAAACACAATATTAATAAAATTTTGAAAAATGGCCAGGGGTGTTTGTTAGCCCGAAGGACATAAAAAGATTCTCAAAAAGAACTTCTCACGTGAGAAACGCCGTCTTCCACTCGTCTCCCTCTCAAACACTTATCCAATTATAGGCTCCCCACAAATCCAACTTTGAAAATCATTTGGCCCTAGACAACTGGTTACACAAGTCAGGAATGAGAGGAAGTGGGTAAGTGTTTCTCACAGTGATTTTGTTGAGTTCCCGAAAGTCGAGGCAAGGACTCAAACCACCATCTTTTTTCTTTACAAAGAAAAAGCCAGCTGCCATAGGAGAAACATAAGGGCGGATATGCCCCTTACGAAGACTCTCGGCAATATACTCCTTCATGGCCAGCCGCTCAGGACAAGACAGATTAAATTGATGGCACAATTAAAAGATGGATGTGGCGGTAGAACCTCAGCCTCGCTTTCAGAGAACACGTCTTCAAAGACCTTCAGATACTCCGGAATAGCTTCCAGACCGACAGACAACACAGATACACACTTCAAGGACTTAGATAAGGACCATTGAACAATTTCCTCAGTAACCCAGTTAATAACAGGGTTTTGATGCTGTAACCAAGGCATTCCCGACACCAACCCACTATATTTGCCCACTTTGATGCTAATTCTGGTGCCCAGAACCCATTTGGGCTAGGCTGGAGGGACCTGGGTTTGATGCAGGGCATCGCTATTTGTGTATTTTAAGTGTCAGATCAGTGGCCCAAAGCCATTTAACCCCTTAAAAACAGCAGGTCCCTATTCAAATCTGTTAAAATTGGCTGTTTGCCCAGTTTGATGACAGTTCTGATGCCCAGAACTAATTAGGGCCAGGCTGAAGAGACCTGGTTTTATTGTGGGGCTCCCTGTTCTATATGTATGCACTCTGGTATCAGTGGCACAAAGGAATTTAACCCCTTAAAAACACCACTTACTTATTCAAATCTGTGAAAATGGGCTGTTTGCCCACTTTGATGCCAGTTCTGGTGCCCAGAACCCATTTGGGCCAGGCTGGAGAGACCTGGGTTTGATGCAGGGCATCACTGTCTGTGTATTTTAAGTGTCGTATTAGTGGCCCAAAGGCATTTAACCCCTTAAAAACATCAGTTACTTATTCAAATCTGTGAAAATGGGCTGTTTGCCCACTTTAATGCCAGCTCTGGTGCCCAGAACCCATTTGGGCCAGGCTGAAGGGACCTGGGTTTGATGCAGGGCATCACTTTCTGTGTATTTAAAGTGTCAGATCATTGGCCCAAAGGCATTTAACCCCTTAAAAACATCAGTTACTTATTCAAATCTGTGAAAATGGGCTGTTTGCCCACTTTGATGCCAGTTCTGGTGCCCAGAATCCTTTTGGGCCAGGCTGGAGAGACCTGGGTTTGATGCAGGGCATCACTGTCTGTGTATTTTAAGTGTCAGATCAGTGGCCCAAAGGCATTTAACCCCTTAAAAACATCAGTTACTTATTCAAATCTGTGAAAATGCGCTGTTTGCCCACTTTGATGCCAGTTCTGATGCCCAGAAACCATTTGTGCCAGGCTGCAGTGACATGGATTTCATGTGGGGTACCAGTAGGTATGAAAATCAGGTGTTAGATTAGTGGCACAAAGGCATTTAACCCCTTAAAAATAGCTGTTACTTATTCAAATCTGTGAAAATGTGCAATTTGCCCAATTTGATGCCAGTTCTGATGCCCAGAACCCATTTGTGCCAGGCTGGAGTGACATGGATTTCATGTGCGGCATCAGTAGGTATGTAAATCAGGTGTTCGATTAGTGGCACAAAGGCATTTAACCCCTTAAAAATTGCTGTTACTTATTCAAATCTGTGAAAATGTACGATTTGCCCAATTTGATGCCAGTTCTGATGCCCAGAACCCATTTGTGCCAGGCTGCAGTGACATGGATTTCATGTGGGGCATCAGTAGGTATGTAAATCAGGTGTTAGATCAGTGGCACAAAGGCATTTAACCCCTCAAAAATAGCTGTTACTTATTCAAATCTGTGAAAATGGGCGATTTGACCATTTTGATGCCAGTTCTGATGCCCAGAACCCATTTGTGCCAGGCTGGAGTGACATGTATTTCATGTGGGGCATCAGTAGGTATGTAAATCAGGTGTTAGATCAGTGGCACAAAGCTATTTAACCCCTTAAAAATAGCTGTTACTTATTCAAATCTGTGAAAATGGGTGATTTGCCCACTTTGATGCCAGTTTTGATGCCCCGAACCGATTTGTGCCAGGCTGCGGTGACTTGGATTTCATGTGGGGCATCAGTAGTTATGTAAATCAGGTGTTAGATCAGTGGCACAAAGCTATTTAACCCCTTAAAATAGCTGTTACTTATTCAAATCTGTGAAAATGGGCGATTTGCCCCCTTTGATGCCAGTTTTGATGCCCAGAACCCATTTGTGCCAGGCTGAAGTGATTTGACTTTGATGTGGGGCATCACTAGGTATGTAAATCAGGTGTTAGATTAGTGGCACAAAGGCATTTAACCCCTTAAAAATTGCTGTTACTTATTCAAATCTGTGAAAATGTACGATTTGCCCACTTTGATGCCAGTTCTGATGCCCAGAACCCATTTGTGCCAGGCTGCAGTGACATGGATTTCATGTGGGGCATCAGTAGCTATGTAAATCAGGTGTTAGATCAGTGGCACAAAGCTATTTAACCCCTTAAAAATAGCTGTTACTTATTCAAATCTGTGAAAATGGGCGATTTGCCCCCTTTGATGCCAGTTTTGATGCCCAGACCCATTTGTGCCAGGCTGGAGTGACATGGATTTCATGTGGGGCATCAGTAGGTATGTAAATCAGGTGTTAGATCAGTGGCACAAAGGCATTTAACCCCTCAAAAATAGCTGTTACTTATTCAAATCTGTGAAAATGGGCGATTTGACCATTTTTATGCCAGTTCTGATGCCCAGAACCCATTTGTGCCAGGCTGGAGTGACATGTATTTCATGTGGGGCATCAGTAGGTATGTAAATCAGGTGTTAGATCAGTGGCACAAAGCTATTTAACCCCTTAAAAATAGCTGTTACTTATTCAAATCTGTGAAAATGGGTGATTTGCCCACTTTGATGCCAGTTTTGATGCCCCGAACCGATTTGTGCCAGGCTGCAGTGACTTGGATTTCATGTGGGGCATCAGTAGTTATGTAATTCAGGTGTTAGATCAGTGGCACAAAGCTATTTAACCCCTTAAAAATAGCTGTTACTTATTCAAATCTGTGAAAATGGGCGATTTGCCCCCTTTGATGCCAGTTTTGATGCCCAGAACCCATTTGTGCCAGGCTGAAGTGATTTGACTTTGATGTGGGGCATCACTAGGTATGTAAATCAGGTGTTAGATTAGTGGCACAAAGGCATTTAACCCCTTAAAAATTGCTGTTACTTATTCAAATCTGTGAAAATGTGCTATTTGCCCCCTTTGATGCCAGTTCTGATGCCCAGAACCCATTTGTGCCAGGCTGTATTGACATGCATTTCATGTGGGGCATCATTAGGTATGTTAATCAGGTGTTAAATCAGTGGCACAAAGGCATTTAACCTCTTAAAAATAGCTGTTACTTATTCAAATCTGTGAAAATGTGCAATTTGCCCACTTTGATGCCAGTTCTGATGCCCAGAACCCATTTGTGCCAGGCTGAAGTGATTTGACTTTGATGTGGGGCATCACTAGGTATGTAAATCAGGTGTTAGATTAGTGGCACAAAGGCATTTAACCCCTTAAAAATTGCTGTTACTTATTCAAATCTGTGAAAATGGGTGATTTGCCCACTTTGATGCCAGTTTTGATGCCCCGAACCGATTTGTGCCAGGCTGCAGTGACATGGATTTCATGTGGGGCATCAGTAGGTATGTAAATCAGGTGTT
Organism: Ranitomeya variabilis; assembly: GCF_051348905.1. NCBI lineage: Eukaryota > Metazoa > Chordata > Amphibia > Anura > Dendrobatidae > Ranitomeya > Ranitomeya variabilis. The sequence continues at coordinate 716,570,096 of NC_135235.1, read as the reverse complement.
AGATCAGTGGCACAAAGGCATCTAACCTCCTCAAAATAGCTGTTACTTATTCAAATCTGTGAAAATGTGCAATTTGCCCCCTTTGATGCCAGTTCTGATGCCCAGAACCCATTTGTGCAAGGCTGCAGTGACATGGATTTCATGTGGGGTACCAGTAGGTATGTAAATCAGGTGTTAGATTAGTGGCACAAAGGCATTTAACCCCTTAAAAATAGCTGTTACTTATTCAAATCTGTGAAAATGGGCGATTTGACCACTTTGATGCCAGTTTTGATGCCCAGAACCCATTTGTGCCAGGCTGGAGTGACATGGATTTCATGTGGGGCTTCATTAAATATGTAAATCAGGTGTTAAATCAGTGGCTTAAAGGCATTTAACCCCTTAAAAATAGCTGTTACTTATTCAAATCTGTGAAAATGTGCAATTTGCCCACTTTGATGCCAGTTCTGATGCCCAGAACCCATTTGTGCCAGGCTGGAGTGACATGGATTTCATGTGGGGCATCGGTAGGTATGTAAATCAGGTGTTAAATCAGTGGCACAAAGGCATTTAACCCCTTAAAAATAGCTGTTACTTATTCAAATATGTGAAAATGTACGATTTGCCCACTTTGATGCCAGTTCTGATGCCCAGAACCCATTTGTGCCAGGCTGCAGTGACATGGATTTCATGTGGGGCATCAGTAGGTATGTAAATCAGGTGTTAGATCAGTGGTACAAAGCTATTTAACCCCTTAAAAATAGCTGTTACTTATTCAAATCTGTTAAAATGGGTGATTTGCCCCCTTTGATGCCAGTTTTGATGCCCAGAACCCATTTGTGCCAGGCTGCAGTGACATGGATTTCATGTGGGGCATCAGTAGTTATGTAAATCAGGTGTTAGATCAGTGGCACAAAGCTATTTAACCCCTTAAAAATAGCTGTTACTTATTCAAATCTGTGAAAATGGGCGATTTGCCCCCTTTGATGCCAGTTTTGATGCGCAGAACCCATTTGTGCCAGGCTGAAGTGATTTGACTTTGATGTGGGGCATCACTAGGTATGTAAATCAGGTGTTAGATTAGTGGCACAAAGGCATTTAACCCCTTAAAAATTGCTGTTACTTATTCAAATCTGTGAAAATGGGCGATTTGACCATTTTGATGCCAGTTCTGATGCCCAGAACCCATTTGTGCCAGGCTGGAGTGACATGTATTTCATGTGGGGCATCAGTAGGTATGTAAATCAGGTGTTAGATTAGTGGCACAAAGGCATTTAACCCCTTAAAAATTGCTGTTACTTATTCAAATCTGTGAAAATGTGCTATTTGCCCCCTTTGATGCCAGTTCTGATGCCCAGAACCCATTTTTGCCAGGCTGGATTGACTTGGATTTCATGTGGGGCATCAGTAGGTATGTAAATCAGGTGTTAGATCAGTGGCACAAAGGCATTTAAGCCCTTAAAAATAGCTGTTACTTATTCAAATCAGTGAAAATGGGCGATTTGCCCCATTTGATGCCAGTTTTGATGCCCAGAACACATTTGTGCCAGGCTGGAGTGACATGGATTTCATGTGGGGCATCAGTAGGTATGTAAATCAGGTGTTTAATAAGTGGCACAAAGGCATTTAACCCCTTAAAAATAGCTGTTACTTATTCGCATGTGTGAAAATTGGTTCTCTGCCCACTTTGATGCCAGTTCTGATGCCCAGAACCCATTTGTGCCAGGCTGGATTGACAGGAACTTGATGTGTGGCATCACAAGGTATGCAAGTCAGGTGTCATATCAGTGGCACAAAGCCATTTAACACCTTTAATACCATACCTCAGTGCCCACTTTGATGCCCATTTTTGTGCCAGCCTTCTAATATTTTTATCTGTTTTTAAGTGTATTCACAAGAGGGCACATGACCGCATAATATTATATACTTAGAATGGTTTATTTTTATTGAAAAACCTGAAAAAAACAGAAAATAAAAAATAGCCGAATAAGAAACTGCTGAATAAGAAACCAACTTCAGCATCGTAGCGGTACAGGAGTCTAGTGAAGGCTTTTTTGGCCATTTCTCAGACTGTAGCTCCTGGGAACAGGCCTCAATCTGAGAAGTCGGCCCAGTTCTCCAGGAATCAAAGTCCCTCTTTCCTACACCAATTCTTGAGCCACTTATTAACCTCCCTAATCTCCCGTTGCCTCCCTTGCGTGGCACGTGGTACAGGCAGTATTTCGGAAAATACCACGTTGGAGGTCCTTGCTTTTAGCTTGCAGCCTAATCCCCTGAAATCATCTTTAAGGACCTTCCACCTACCTCTAACTTTGTCATTTGTGCAAATGTGCACCATGACCTCTGGGTCCTCACCAGCCCCTCCCAGTAATCTGTCCACCCGATCAGTGATGTGTCGGACTCGAGCGCCAGGTAGGCAGTACACCGTTCGACGATCCCTGTCTTTGTGACAGATTGCCCTATCTGTTCCCCTAATAATTGAGTCCCCCACTACCAGCACCTGTCTGGCCTGCCCTGCTCTCCTACTTCCCTCCTAACTGGAGCAGACACTCCTCCAGCTTTCAGAGGACATGCCTGGCTGCAGCAGTGCTACCCCTGTACTGGCACCCCCCTCATCTGCCAACTTAGCAAACTTATTGGGGTGTGCCAAATCAGGACTAGCCTCCCGGCGCTCTTCCCTCTACCCTGCTTTCTAACTGTCACCCAGCTTTCTGCCTCACTTCCCTGCAGCTCCATCCTACCATCCCCCCCTCATCTATCCCATTGAGCGTCTGCTCAGTGAGCAGAAGACTCCTTTCCATATTGTCTATGGATCTCAGTGTTGCCAGCTGCACATTTAGATTCAGAATCCGGGCTTCCAAACGCACAACGTGCTCACATCTCGCACAGCAGTATGCACCCTCGCCCGGCTGCTCAAGGATTGCATACATGTGGCAAGATGTACACCAGGAGACGTGGAGGGGGCCGTAGGAGGGCAACAACCCAGCAGCAGGACCACTACCTCAGTCTTTGTGCAAGGAGGAACAGGAGGAGCACTGCCAGAGCCCTGCAAAATGACCTCCACCAGGCCACAAATGTGCATGTGTCTGTACAAACGGTTAGAAACCGACTCCATGAGGATGGTCTGAGTGCCAGACATCCACAGATGGGGGTTTGCACAAGTGGCAAATTCGCCACTGGCGCCCTGTGCTCTTCACAGATGAAAGCAGGTTCACACTGAGCACATGTGACAGAGTCTGGAGACATCGTGCAGAGTGATCTGCTGCCTGTAACATCCTTCAGCATGACCGGTTTGGCAGTAGGTCAGTAATGGTGTGGGGTGGCATTTCTTTGGAGGGCCGCACAGCCCTCCATGTGCTTACCAGAGGTAGCCTGACTGCCATTAGGTACCGAGATGAGATCATCAGACCCCTTGTGAGACCATATGCTGGTGTGGTTGGCCCTGGGTTCCTCCTAATGCAGGTCAATGCCAGACCTCATGTGGCTGGAGTGTCAGCAGTTCCTGCAAGATGAAGGCATTAAAGCTATGGACTGGCCCGCCTGTTCCCCAGACCTGAATCCGATTGAACCCATCTGGGACATCATGTCTCGTACCATCCATCAATGTCACGTTGCACCACAGACTGTCCAGGAGTTGGCAGATGCTTTAGTCCAGGTCTGGGAGGAGATCCCTGAGGAGACCATCCGCCACCTCATCAGGAGCATGCCCAGGCATTGTAGAGAGATCATACAAGCACATAGAGGCCACACACACACTACTGAGAATAATTTCCTTGTCTTGAGTCATTTCCACTGAAGTTGGATTAGCCTGCAACTTCATTTTCCACTTTGATTTTCAGCATCATTCCAACTCCAGACCTCCGTGGGATATTAGTTGTGATTTACGTTGATTATTTTTAGGTTTTATTGTTCTCAACACATTCCACTATGTAATGAATAAAGATTTACAACTGGAATATTTCATTCAGTGAAATCTAGGATGTGGGATTTTAGTGTTCCCTTTATTTTTTTGAGCAGTGTGTATATAATATATATACATACATACATAGATATATACATATACATATAGATTCAAGATTCAAAGAAGCTTTATTGGCAGGACCAAATACACATCAGTTTTGCCAAAGCAAGTGTATAAAGGCAATAGGGATAGGGACTGTGGGGATGTTGGGTAGGAGCTGTAGGGGAGGTGGATGGGGGCAGATCCAGGGTAGGGGCTGTAGTCCATGGCATAGGGGAGGTGGATGGGGGCAGATCCATTGTGGGGGCTATAGTCCATGGCGTCATAGTTCTCTTTCTCGCAGTCTATGACATTCGCTCACATACCGCGCTGCTATCTCCACTGCTCTCTCTTCTTCTCCCAGCAGGATATATTTCTTCTCTTCCTCCTTCATGGTGATGAAGTCCGGGAAGAGATGTGAGTCTCCTGAAGTGAGTGTCCCTCACTGCTGAGTATTTGGAGCAGTGTAGCAGGAAGTGGGTTTCGTCCTCTATGGCCTCCTGATCACAGTGTTGGCACAGTCTTTCCTCCCTGGGCTTGTAGTTCTGCCTGTGTCGGCCACATTCGATGGCCAGACGGTGGGCACTGAGTCTATATCGGCTCAGGATCTTGCGATCTCTGGGGTCCGGGAGTTTCTCCAGATATGGGGCCAGTCTGTAGTCTCTCTGTAGACTCCGGTACATGATCAGTTTCTGTGAGCTGATGATATCATTCTTCCAGTCACTGACATACCTCTCCTGGCCTTCGTCTGCCATCTTCCTGATTCCGGCTTTTGTCAGGTTGTTGTGATTGGTGTTCTGGTCCGGTTGGGTTTGGCTGGGCTGTTCCAAGGGTTCTGGTTTTTCTGTTTCACCTACATGTATCAGGGCTTTATGGTGATGGGAGCTTGGATTGCTCCTATGCAGGTGAGCCCGGAATGACAGCGCCCTCTTTAGAACTGTTAGGTGCAGAAGGAATCTGCCCAGCTCGGCCCGACAAGCACTGTTGGAGGTGCTCCGATGGACCTGGAGAAGGTGCTTGCAGAATTCCAGGTGGAATATTTCTGTTGGACTGGAATCCCACCTTGACCAGTCTGGGTAGGTGTGAGGACCCCAGACTTCGCTGCCATACAGGAGGATTGGGGCGATGATGGAGTCGAAGATTTTTAGCCAGACCCTCACTGGTGGCTTCAGATGGTAGAGTTTCCTTTGGATGGCATAGAAGGTTTTGCAGGCCTTGTCTTTCAGGGTCTCTATGGCTTGTTTGAAGCTCCCTGACCGGTGAATCTCTAGGCCCAGGTAGGTATATTTGTCCGTTCCTGTGAGGTCGCAGTTGTTGAGGACAAATGATGGGTGCTGGTCTGATCTTCTCTTTCTCCTCTGGAACACCATGGTGTTGGTTTTCTTTAGGTTGACCGGTAGAGCCCAGGTGGAGCTGAATTTCTCTAGGATTTTCAGGTTGACCTGGAGGCCTTTCTCGGTTGGTGACAGCAGCAGCAGGTCATCTGCATACAGCAGGAATTTCACCTGAGTGTCGTGGAGGGTGAGACCTGGTGCTGAGGAGGATTCCAGGGCGGTAGCCAGCTCGTTGATGTAAATGTTGAAGAGCATTGGACTTAGGCTGCAGCCTTGTCTGACCCCGCGGCTTTGCTGGAAATAAGCCGTTCTTCTGCCGTTCACACTCACGCTGCAGCGGTTCTCGGTGTAGGAGCTTTTGATGACATCGTAGGTCTTTCCTCCTATTCCGCTCTCCAGCAGTTTCAGTAATAAGCCCGGGTGCCACACTGAATCAAAGGCCTTTTTGAAGTCCACAAAGCAGGCGTATATCTTCCCATTCTTTGTATTGTAGACGTGTCTCTGAATGAGGCTGTGCAGAGTGTAGATGTGGTCAGTGGTTCGGCATGAACCCTGCTTGGCTCTTGCTGAGGACGTTGTGCTCGGTGAGGATCCTTTTGTTCAGGATACTGTTGAACAGTTTTCCCAGGTTGCTGCTGACACATATGCCTCTGTAGTTGGCTGGGTCATACCTGTCCCCACTCTTGTGGATAGGTGTGATGAGGCCTTGGTTCCAGGTACGAGGGAAGTAGCCAGCACTCAGCACAATATTGAATAGTTTAACTATTGCAGCCTGTATTTCTGGTGGGCTGTACTTCAGCATTTCTGGTAGGATTCCATCCAAGCCACCGGCTTTTCTACATCTTATGGAGGAGAGTCTCTCGGCTACTTCCTGTAGTGTTATAGGTGTATCCACCGGGTTTTGGAAGTTTTTGATTTTTTCCTCCATTGCTTTTAGTTTCGCCATTATGTTTTCCTGTTCTTGGCTTAGTTCTTCCTTTGGAATGTCTTTATAGAGGTCTCTGAAGTATTGGAGCCAGAGGTTGCCATTTTGGATATGGGTGTTGTTTTTCTTGTCTTTGGTGCCCATGTGGTTCCATAGTTCCCAGAAGGAGTTGTCTTGGAGGGCGTCTTGGAGTTGGTTAAGCTTGGTGGAGATGTAACTCTGCTTCTTCCTCCTGAGGATGGTTTTGTACTGCCTTTATATGGAGTCATAGGCTTCCCTCAGACCCAGGTGGTTGGGGTCTCTGTGTTTCTTGTTGGAGGCTGTTCTCAGGGTCTTCCGTACAGCTTTACATTCTTTGTCAAACCAGCCATTGACCTGTGTTTCTTTTGGTCTCTTGTAGTCGACTTTTTTAAGGTCGGACAGTCTGGCTATATATATATATATATATATATATATATATATATATATATATATATATATACACTCACTGGCCACTTTATTAGGTACACCTGTCCAACTTCTTGTTAACACTTAATTTCTAATCAGCCAATCACATGGCGGCAACTCAGTGCATTTAGGCATGTAGACATGGTCAAGACAATCTCCTGCAGTTCAAACCGAGCATCAGTATGGGGAAGAAAGGTGATTTGAGTGCCTTTGAACGTGGCATGGTTGTTGGTGCCAGAAGGGCTGGTCTGAGTATTTCAGAAACTGCTGATCTACTGGGATTTTCACGCACAACCATCTCTAGGGTTTACAGAGAATGGTCCGAAAAAGAAAAAAAATCCAGTGAGCGGCAGTTCTGTGGGCGGAAATGCCTTGTTGATGCCAGAGGTCAGAGGAGAATGGGCAGACTGGTTCGAGCTGATAGAAAGGCAACAGTGACTCAAATCGCCACCCGTTACAACCAAGGTAGGCCTAAGAGCATCTCTGAACGCACAGTGCGTCGAACTTTGAGGCAGATGGGCTACAGCAGCAGAAGACCACACCGGGTACCACTCCTTTCAGCTAAGAACAGGAAACTGAGGCTACAATTTGTACAAGCTCATCAAAATTGGACAGTAGAAGATTGGAAAAACGTTGCTTGGTCTGATGAGTCTCGATTTCTGCTGCGACATTCGGATGGTAGGGTCAGAATTTGGCGTAAACAACATGAAAGCATGGATCCATCCTGCCTTGTATGGAGCATCTTTGGGATGTGCAGCCGACAAATCTGCGGCAACTGTGTGATGCCATCATGTCAATATGGACCAAAATCTCTGAGGAATTCTTCCAGCACTTTGTTGAATCTATGCCACGAAGAATTGAGGCAGTTCTGAAGGCAAAAGGGGGTCCAACCCGTTACTAGCATGGTGTACCTAATAAAGTGGCCGGTGAGTGTATATATATATATATATATATATATATATATATATATATATATATATATATACACCATGTTCCAAATTATTATGCAAATTACATTTTTCTCGGATTTTCCTAAATGGTTGGTGCAAATGACAGTCAGTCTAATAAAAGTCATCACCCGTTAGATTATACATCAAATTTTATTGAAGAAACCTCCCAATGATAACAGTATAATCTCCAAAATGAATAAAAACTCAAAATGCACTGTTCCAAATTATTATGCACAGTAGAATTTCTATACATTTGATATGTTTTAAAGTACTGAAAATGCTCATTTGTGGAATTTGCAGCATTAGGAGGTCACATTCACTGAACAAAAAAGCTATTTAACGCCAAAACATCCCAACAGGACAAGTTACATGTTAACATAGGACCCTTCTTTGATGTCACCTTCACAATTCTTGCATCCATTGGACTTGTGAGTTTTGGGAGAGTTTCTGCTTGTATTTCTTTGCATGAAGTCAGAATAGCCTCCCAGAGCTGCTGTTTGGATATGAACTGCCTCCCACCCTCATAGATCTTTTGCTTGATGATCCTCTAAAGGTTCTCTATAGGGTTGAGGTCAGGGGAAGATGGTGGCCACACCATGAGTTTATCTCCTTTTATGCCCATAGCAGCCAATGACTCAGAGGTATTCTTTGCAGCATGAGAAGGGGGCATTGTCAGCATGAAGATGATTTTGCTCCTGAAGGCACGTTTCTGCTTTTTAGACATAGAAGAAAGTTGTCAGTCAGAAACTCTATATACTTGCAGAGGTCATTTTCACACCTTCAGGAACCTTAAAGGGCCTAGCCAGCTGTTTCCCATGATTCTGGCTCAAAACATGACTCCTCCACCTCCTCGCTGACGTTGCAGCCTGGTTGGGACATGGTGGCCATCCACCAACCATCCACTACTCCATCCATCTGTACCATCCAGGGTTGCTCAACACTTATCAGTAAACAAGACTGTTTGGAAATTAGTCTTCATGTATGTGTGGGTCCAATACAACCATTTCTGCTTGTGAACACTGTTTAAGGGTGGCCGAATAGTAGGTTTATGCACTACATCAAGCCTTTGAAGGAGCCTACACCTTGAGGTTCGAGGGACTCCAGAGGCACCAGCAGCTTCAAATATATGTTTGCTGCTTTGTAATGGCTTTTTAGCAGCTGCTCTCTAAATCCGATGAACTTGCCTGGCAGAAATCTTCCTCATTATGCCTTTATCAGCACAAACACATTTGTGCTCAGATACAGCCACAAATCTCTTAACAGTACGATGATCACGCTTATGTTTTTGGAAAATCTCTAATGTTTTCATCCCTTCACCAAGGCATTGCACTATTTGATGCTTTTCAGCAGCAGAGAGATCCTTTTTCTTTCCCATGTTACTTGAAAACTGTGACCTGCTTAATAATGTGGAACATCATTTTTAAGTAGTTTTCCTTTAATTAGAATCACCTGGAAAACCAATTATCACATGTGTTTAAGATTGATTTCAGTGATCCATTGAGCCCTGAGACACAATACCATCCACGAGTTTATTTGAAAATCAAAACAATTAAATCTTTCTGACACACAAATCCAATTTGCATAATAATTTGGAACACAGTGTACATACGTATACACATACATATACATACATATACACAAACATATATATATACATATATACACATATACATACAGTCATGGCCAAAAGTATTCACACCGCTGCAATTCTGTCAGATAATACTCAGTTTCTTCCTGAAAATGATAGCTAACACAAATTCTTTGGTATTATTATCTTCATTTAATTTGTCTTAAATGAAAAAACACAAAAGAGAATGAAGCAAAAACAAAACATTGATCATTTCACACAAAACTCCAAAAATGGGCCAGACAAAAGTATTGGCACCCTCAGCCTAATACTTGGTTGCACAACCTTTAGCCAAAGTAACTGCGACCAACCGCTTCTAGTAACCATCAATGAGTTTCTTACAATGCTCTGCTGGAATTTTAGACCATTCTTCTTTGGCAAACTGCTCCAGGTCCCTGATATTTGAAGGGTGCCTTTTCCAAACTGCCATTTTTAGATCTCTCCACTGGTGTTCTATGGGATTCAGGTCTGGACTCATTGCTGGCCACCTTAGAAGTCTCCAGTGCTTTCTCAAACAATTTTCTAGTGCTTTTTGAAGTGTGTTTTGGGTCATTGTCCTGCTGGAAGACCCATGACTTCTGAGGGAGACCCAGCTTTCTCACACTGGGCCCTACATTATGCTGCAAAATTTGTTGGTAGTCTTCAGACTTCATAAAGCCATGCACACGGTCAAGCAGTCCAGTGCCAGAGGCAGCAAAGCAACCCCAAAACATCAGGGAACCTCCACGATGTTTGACTGTAGGGACCGTGTTCTTTTCTTTGAATGCCTCTTTTTTTCTCCTGTAAACTCTATGTTGATGCCTTCGCCCAAAAAAGCTCTACTTTTGTCTCATATTGACCAGAGAACATTCTTCCAAAACGTTTTAGGCTTTTTCAGGAAAGTTTTGGCAAACTCCAGCCTGGCTTTTTTTTATGTCTCGGGGTAAGAAGTGGGGTCTTCCTGGGTCTCCTACCATACAGACCATTTTCATTCAGACGCCGACGGATAGTACGGATTGACACTGTTGTACCCTCGGACTGCAGGGCAGCTAGAACTTGTTTGGATGTTAGTCGAGGTTCTTTATCCAACATCCGCACAACCTTGCGTTGAAATCTCTTGTCAATTTTTCTTTTCCATCCACATATAGGGAGGTTAGCCACAGTGCCATGGGCTTTAAGCTTCTTGATGACACTGCGCACGGTAGACACAGGAACATTCAGGTCTTTGGAGATGGACTTGTAGCCTTGAGATTGCTCATGCTTCCTCACAATTTGGTTTCTCAAGTCCTCAGACAGTTCTTTGGTCTTCTTTCTTTTCTCCATGCTCAATGTGGTACACACAAGGACACAGGACAGAGGTTGAGCCAACTTTAATCCATGTCAACTGGCTGCAAGTGTGATTTAGTTATTGCCAACACCTGTTAGGTGCCACAGGTAAATTACAGTTGTTGTTAATTACACAAATTAGAGAAGCATCACATGATTTTTCGAACAGTGCCAATACTTTTGTCCACCTCCTTTATTATGTTTGGTGTGGAATTATATCCAATTTGGCTTTAGGACAATTCTTTTCGTGTTTTTTCATTTAAGACAAATTAAATAAAGATAATAATAACAAAGAATTTGTGTTTGCAATCATTTTCAGGAAGAAACTAAGCATTATCTGACAGAATCGCGGGGGTGTCAATACTTTTGGCCACAGCTGTATACACGATGTGATGTTCTGACCCTCCTTGCACGCGCGATCCCGCTCGGCTCCATTGACTCCCCGGGGCTTTCGGCATGAATACACGGTACTGCGCATGCGCGCGGTGCTGTGTGACGCCGACGCTCTGTGGCGTCGCGGTTGCTGTGGGGATGCGCGCGTCAGTTCCGGCAGTGACGTCACATCCAGGGGGGACGCCGCTGCACGTCATTGGCTGTGTCCGGTGAAGTAATAGTATTTAAAGCATGGAACTTGAGGAAGTGTGTGCCCCCTGACGAAGGACGGACCAAAACGCGCGTTAGGGCGGGCGGACACTCTCCTGGTTCCCTACAATCTGCTGTGCACTCTGCATGCTATAGTGAGTATATATAAAAAGCTCCTTGATTATGACATGAGGTCCCTTACTGGGATATGCCATATTGAATCACAATTGTGATGGGCATTTGGTGCAGGGGCATCTAACTAACGGGGCTAAAGACGCCGTAGGTTTAGATAATATATTATTATAACATGATGGTATTTTGATAATTGTGGGGATACGTAGGGGGTGTGGTGCCTCAGGTATATGTATTTTTTAGGTTGTAATCTACACACACCTGGTGATTTCTATTTTTAATATTTCTAATAAAGATTTATAATAAATTGTATTTGGACTAGTGCATCATTATTCCCTAGTGGAATTTAGTTGTTGTCTTTTATTATGTTATTATACCACTCCTCACATGTAAAGCGCTATGGAATAAATGGCGCTGTAATAATAAATAATAATAATTGATTACCACTTCTGTCTCTGTAAAAACAATCCCCATTAACCCCTTTCCGACATAGGGCGCAAATGTACGCCGATGTCGGACTCCCTCCCTTTGATGTGGGCTCCGGCGCTGAGCCCACATCTTTTCTGGCACATGTCAGTTGTTCCAAACAGTTGACATGTGCCCCTAACAGCCTCCGACAGTGGCATTTAACGCGTACTTTCGGCAAGCACACTGGAATTACCGCCCATTGGTGACCCGTCATATAATCGCGGGTCACCGATGGGTTGGCATGACAACCAGAGGTCTCCAGCAGACCTCTATGGTTGTCACTGCCAGACTGCTATGAGCGCCACCCAGTGGAAGGCACGTAGCAAGTGAGAAATTCTGCTACATACAGGCGATCTGATCATTGCCAGTATGTAGCAGAGCCGATTGGGGTTATGGCAGATTCTAGTCTCCCATGGAGACTATTGTAGCATGCCTATAGCGATAAACTTGGCACACACCAATGTATAGATGCAGTGAAAAAGGGGTTTAATGAGGTACAGTACATACAGTAGTAGACGTTTCGGTCTATATAGCAGACCTTCATCAATGTACTGAAAACCAAAATACAACAAAATGAAAATAAAGTATATACAACGCGGAGGGTCACTGTCTACCAATTGATTAAGAGAAACAACAACTTTTTTGGATACAAGCCTAATATATAGGTAAAGTAGAAACCTTCAAAAATATTATAGCATATTATAACAATATTGTAATAGCCACAGAGACCGTGAGGATATTCAATGATATAGCCCTTGTCATATGTGATGGAAAAGAGTAATCAGATAAAACCCATGTCAAATGTTGTCCCGTTTGTAGGGTGGAAAACAATTTAAACTGCACCTACCCTCACTCAGTTTTTATATAGGGTACCCGGGTCATGTGGAGGACAAGGAGTCCTAGAGAGAGGTGTAACACATGGTTACCGCAGGAGTGAGGTGAAAGTGCTCCGTGGTGTAGTTAATGCAGACATAACACACATACCCTGTTATGGTCACTTGGCTCCTGCAGTCAGGAGGGAGCAGGCCGCTAGGAGATCAGAAGGAAGCGGTGTTAGAGACATGGTCCTATCCGGGATCTATAGTGTCTCAAAGGAGCTAATCGGCTGTGCAGCGTGGACTTACCGATGTCAGAGGAAGGAAATGTGAACGGACCTTGGACGCAGTATCCACCGCTTGTCCAGTGTGTCCAGGTGCGCGGTCAAATGTCTTTTAAAAGTGTCCTGTGTGCTCCTGCGGTGAGCGCGTGTAACCGGATGTGCTGTCCCAGAAGTGACGCGTGTGGTCATGTGACGTTCGTCTGCGTTCCACTGTGCTTTGTGAGTAGGTGGAGTTAAGCCCCGGTGTGCGCATTCCACTCACCGGGCATGCACTCTGGGAGGATGTGAGAAGAATTATGGTGTATCCTCAGAGCGCCGGTGATGCTACAGGACAATAGAGCAGTGGGAACGTGATCCCATGAACAGGCCCTAAAAGGCGGTGCACTTAGGGATCTTAGTAGAGTCAGTTCTGTGGGAGAAAGTATGAATATGTTAATAAATGAAACGTGCATCAGAAAAATAACAATTCAGTGCAACATTCTAAAGCATACAATCAGGGGTGGGATTCAGCCGGTACGACCCGGACGGGTTGCTGTGCTCAGGGCCTGCGTCAGCACCCAGCGTACCCGGGCGTGCTGGGGCCCTGGTGAGACGGGGGGGCCCATTTACGGTGCGCAGCTGCAGCCAAAATACTCACCCTCCGCCGGGAGTCGGGACCGTCCGTCACCATGGATACGACGCAGCCAGAGTCACTTCCGGGCCGGGCCTGCTGCTGGGACTGACTTTCACACAGGTGCACCTGCAATACTCACCAGTCACCGCCGGCGCCGCCATCAACATGGATGCGAGTCACTTCCGGGCCGGCGATGAGAAGAGATCCGGCTGCTGTCATCCAAGCGTCCACCATCCAGGACAGGTCCAGCCAGCGTCCAGCGGCAGCACAGGCACAGCGGCAAGCAGAATGAGGAGCGGGCAGGAGGCAGGAGCAGCAGTCAGGTGCACGGACGGTGCACCCGGTCCCAGGCTGTGTCCACACAATCGTATAGCGCTTAGCTCCACTGCCTGCTGCATTCCTAGCCTCCTTGAAGCTCATTCTCACATCATGTGCGCGCGCACTCACCCACACTGCTGCACTTCCGGCCAGTTTGCTATTTTACCTGCTGGCCACCAACGATGCCTCACACTACCGCCTTTTCTCCTGCTGGACCCACAGGTATTTGGTTTTCTGACCAGCCTCCTGCACCTTCTTAGATTACTAGCACTCTTACGTTATGCCTTTCGTTCATAGTGCCTTCAGGACTCTGTCCCCTGTCCGTGCCGTCCCGGACCTCCCGTACCTTCCAGCTACCTTGGAAAACTTGTGGTATGCGTGTTTGTTTGTTTTTTCCTCTCCCCGCTGGCTTCAATTGCAGCATCGCTTCTTGGTCTCACACCCCTCCCCCTTCTTAACCTCTTCTAGGAGCCTCTGTCTCCATTCACTGGACAAGCGTCCTTCTCCCTTCGCTACCATTTTCTACTTATCAAGGTCAGTTTTGCTCTACACCTCCCATATGTTAATTGTGTATTTCATCTTATCAGTTTTCTATGAGGTCAGCCGCGGCCGTTTTCGCTTACCTGGACATTGCATTATTAACTTCATTTACTGCGTACTCTTTTGGGCTTTGTTCTACGCTCTTTTGTATATTTTGTATATTATGTATATATTGCAGCCTGCTGTGAGCCAGGCCTGGTTGACTAGGCCTAGACTGTCTGTCTGTCTGTCTAAATGGCTGGCGGTCTGTGCTACATACTGCGTGGGCTGTGCTACTGCATGGGCTGTGTGTGTTATATACGGTGTGGGCTGTTATATACGGCGTGGGTTGTGTTATATACTGCGTGGGCTGTTATATACGGCGTGGGTTGTGTTATATACTGCGTGGGCTGTTATATGCTTCGTGGGCTGTGTTATTTACTACATGGCTGTTCTATATACTACGTCGGCTGTGTTATATAATATGTGGCTGTGCTATATACTATATGGGCTGTTATATGCTACATGGGCTGTGCTGTATTATACTACATGGCTGTTCTATATACTACGTGGGCAATGTTATATACTACGTGGCTGTCTTATATGCTACGTGGGCTGTTATATACTACATGGCTCCACTACATGGAGTTACATTTGCTTTAGTCGTTTGTTTCTTTGAATGACTTTAATACCGTATGTCACAACGTATTCTTGTCATTAAGGGAGACAAACTGCTTCCAAAAATATGAATCGTGCCACTGGGCGTGGCTTATTAGTATGGGCGGGGTTATTGAAAATGGGCGTGGCCAAAATTCCGGCCGCCGCGACTTAGAGGACCTGTTGTTAAAAATTTGAATCCCACCCCTGCATACAATACTCGGAATAATACCAAATTGTAATGAGCCCTAGGTTAAGATCCATCTATTAAGGTAAAAAGGATTGGATGTCATACTCCCTATTCAGGCCACGTGGGGCTAGTGTTTGAAGCTCATGTATCCAGTAAGCTTCCCTCCTCCTGAGGCGAACCCGATCCCCACCCTAAATTTGGCCCCTGCCTACAGTGTACACAATGTAACAATGTACAACGAGGCAATACTTTTCATCATCCTCTCACTGGCAAAGAATACACAGTTAAGGAATACTTTACATTCGACCCATCCTTCGAAATCTATCTCATAAAATGTCCATGTGGTCTTGGGTATGTGGGTGAAACCACACAACCCATACGGGATCACATATCGAAGCATAAGTCAACAATTAGATGCAAGAATCTCTTATTGCCCGTCCCTAATCATTGCACAACTAAAATTTCAAGTTATTGACTCAATAGCATCACCTCGCAGGGGTGGTGATTGGGGATGAATGTTTTTATTTTAATGAGGGCAAACATGAGGAATTAGTTCACTGAAAAAAAATATATAAATCCTTGAACAAATTACTCTGGTCTACAAAAAAAAAAAAAAAATTTCTGGCACGGACTTTAAAGAGACTGTCACCTGAATTTGGAGGGAACAATTTTCAGCCATAGGGGTGGGGTTTTCGGGTGTTTGATTCACCCTTTCCTTACCCGCTGGCTGCATGCTGGCTGCAATATTGGATTGAAGTTTATTCTCTGTCTTCCGTAGTACATGCCTGCACAAGGCAATCTTGCCTTACGCAGGCGTGTATTATGGAGGACAGAGAATGCACTTCAATCCAATATTGCAGCCAGCCAGCGGGTAACGAAAGGGTGAATCAAACACCCGAAAACCCCGCCTCTATGGCTGAAAATTGTTCCCTCCAAATTCAGGTGACAGAGTCCCTTTAAGAACAGTTTTAGACTAATTTGAGTGCGCTAAATTAAAATTTCTCTATCATATCACGTTTTTGCGCTATAGGTATATAGCCCATTTTCATGAATTCCATTATAAATATAAGTAGTGTATGAAAAGTGCCGGTTTATACGGTTCACTAAGGTAAATTTCGTTTTCATTTAGTCTCCCAATAAATGTGAGAATATCTTTGTTTTCTTTGAACATGCATAATTCCCATTTATGAAAAGAAAGTAAACAAACAGTTTTCAAGGTACACAACAGTCGTGTGCAGGTACTGTTTTATTTATTGAAATTTTCAATGAATTTTGATATTTATTGTTTTTATCATGCTGTTTTTCTGTTTTTTTTGTTTGTGAATCAATACCTAAGGAGTGTGTGTGTGTGGGGGGGACAGAAATTCCATGAACAACTCAGGTAGCTAACAACTTTTATCTTGTATTTCTCTGCATGATGTTTTGCTGATCTAACAATGGCCTCTACATCTCGCTGAAGACAGTGCTCAAATGATCCAAATATTTTTTGTTACATCTGTGGAAACTTTACTGTGAAGACTCAGAGGCGCAACATTACTGACTTTGTTAAGAGGGTGTATTTTGCGTACTTCAAAGTAAAACTTGGAGACCAAGACAAGCATTGGGCTCCTCACAAAGTGTGCAAAACCTGTATTGAGAGCTTGAGATCATGGTCTCAAGGAAAGAATTCTAAACTTTAGTTTGGAGTTCCTATGGTTTGGAGAGAACCAAGCAATCATTTAGAAGACGGCTATTTCTGCCTTGTCGATGTAAAAGGTTTCAATAAGAAAAACAAGCAATATTTGCAATACCCGAGTATCCCTTCAGCTATTCGATCAGTTGCCCATAGTGAAGACATACCTGTTCCAAAATTTACAGAGCTTCCAGAAAACGTTGACAGAACTCTCCACACATTGTTATACTGATGAAAAAGATAGTCCAGATATTTTTCAGCCATGTGATGAAGATTGTGACAAACCAATTCTGTTGACTCAGTCTGCTTTAAATGATCTGGTTAGAGATCTTTATCTACCAAAAGAGTCTGCTGAACTATTGGCTTCAAGACTACAAGAGAATCGAATGTTGAAACCCGGTACAAGTGTCTCATTTTATCGTAACAGCGAAGCAGAACTGCATAAGTACTTCCATTCAGATAGCAAGATTGTCTATTGTACTGATGTTAAAGGGCTACTTCTCTTTATGGGACTTCCAGCATATGATTCAAGGGATTGGAGGCTTTTTATTGATAGTTCCAAAAGAAGTTTAACATGTGTTCTGTTACACAATGGAAATAAGTATGGCTCTGTACCAATAGGTCATTCTGTAAAACTTAAAGAAGAATTTAAAAACATCAAGATTGATCTAGAGAGGTTACAATATAATGTTCATGGGTGGTTAATTTGTGTTGATTTGAAAATGGTTAACTTTTTTTGGGGTCTGCAAGGAGGGTACACAAAACACCCTTGTTTTCTGTGCTACTGGGACAGTAGAGCTACAGCAGAGCATTGGGTGAAAACTGAATGGCCTCAGCGACAGAGTTCGGCATCTGGCAATAAGAATGTCATCCATGATCCTCTAGTGGATAGAAAGAAAGAACATTGTCTTTCCTCCCTTACACATAAAACTTGGATTGATTAAGCAGTTCGTCAAAGCTCTCAATCACAGTGGAGAATGCTTTAACTACATATGTTCAACTTTTCCTGGTCTTAGTGAAGAGAAGAAAAAGGCAGGAAAATTTGACAGACCTCAAATAAGAACACTTATGAGAGACCCAAATTTTATCACATCAATGAATGAGACAGAAGAAAGAGCTTCGAATGCATTTTGTAATGTAGTGCAGAATTTTCTAGGGAATAAGAAAGCAGACAACTATGAAGAGATTGTGGAAGAGCTACTAATGAGTCTGCGAAATCTTGGATGTAGAATGAGTATCAAGATTCACTATTTACACAGCCATTTGGACTTTTTTCCAGAGAACCTTGGGGATGTGAGCGAGGAACAAGGGGAGCATTTTCATCAGGACATTAAAACAATGGAAGAATGGTATCAAGGCCGGTGGGACTCACATATCACATATGATGGCTGACTATTGCTGGAGCTTGATGAGAGACAACCCAGAAGCTGTACATCACAGATCAGCCAAGAAAAGAAAGTTCAAATAACTGCCATTTGCCATTCATCTGTCTGCCATATATATGTGTTTTTATATTTTGTAGTTTAATTCTGTAATTATATTTGATTAGCTGTACATAGACTTTGTAATCTTTGTTATTCCTTGATTAAAAATATACAAAATGTAGTACCGAAAATCATGTGTTTTTATCATAAAACACGGGTATTACATACCTGGTAATGTGTTTTTTCATGAGACATGACGGCACCACGAGAGAGGGGATCCGCCCATCAAGGACAGGAAACCTTCAAGATAAAAGGGGCGGCTCCTCTCTCCACATCAGTTGTTTTACAGAGTATGAGAGGAACTCCGCTGGTTAGTGTACAAATAAATAATACATCCTATACGGTTCTATTCACCGATACCCCAGGGAGTGTATAATACAAATAATGCTAATAATGCACCCAACTAATGACGTGATCAAAAGGGTGGGAATATAAGGGTGCCGTCATGTCTCATGAAAAAACACATTACCAGGTATGTAATACCCGTGTTTTTCTATCATACATGAAGGCACCACGAGAGAGTTACAGAGATTTGTATTCTTTTCTAGGGAGGGATCACTGCTTGTAACACTCTTCTCCCAAATGTGAGATCAGAGGTAGCAGATAGGTCTAGCCTATAATGTTTAACAAATGTAGACGGAGAGGATCAAGTGGCCGCCTTACAGATTTGGTCGATGGTAGCATCTGCTCTCTCCGCCCACGACGTCGCCATGGCTCTCGTGGAGTGGGCTTTCAGACCCTGTAGAACAACCCTGCCTGCACTACTATACGCTAGAATAATGGCCTCTCTCACCCATCTAGCTATAGTCTGTTTTGAGGCTTTAAGGCCCTTCCTTGACCCCTGGAACGAAACAAATAAAGCCCTCTGCTTCCTCCAGGATTTTGTCACCTCTAGATACTGTAGGATACATCTCCTAACGTCTAGGCAATGGAGTCTCTCCTCTTTTTTGTTACTGGGATTGGGACAGAAAGAGGGTAGGGTTATATCCTGAGCTCTATGGAATCTCGATACCACTTTGGGGAGATATGCCGGATCTAATTTTAATACCACCCTATCGTCCATGATTTGTGTGTAAGGGGGGTCAGCTGACAACGCGTGTAAATCCCCCACCCTACGGGCCGATGTAAGGGCCACTAACAAAGCTGTCTTTAATGTCAGTACTTTATCAGAAACTGTATTTAAAGGCTCAAAGGGGCTTTCTGTCAAAGCTGTTAACACTAGATTTAGATCCCATGGTGGAGGAGGAGTAGGGGATGGAACAGAGTCAGCTCTACTACAGGCTCGGATAAACCTCACCACCCACCTATTACTTGCCAGGTCACAGTTGAATAGGGCTGCTAAGGCTGAAATGTGTACTTTGAGGGTACTAACAGCTAACCCCAGATCTAAGCCCTTTTGCAGGAACTCCAGTATTGCCACTATCGGGACCTCCCCTTCCCGTATTGGCCCTGAGCTGGACAGGAATTTTTTCCATATCCTCCCATAGATCTAGGTCGTTACTGGTTTTCTGCTGCTGAGCAAGGTGGATAATAACCCAGCTGAGAACCCTTCTTTCTCTAGTAATGACCGCTCAAATGCCAGGCTGTCAAATGAGGCCCGGAGTTCTGCGGGTGGTTGAAGGGACCCTGCGTTAGAAGGTCCTGGTCTTCCGGGAGAACCCACGGGTCCGTCACTAACATCACTCTCAGCCAGTAAAACCACGGTCTTTTCGGCTAGAAGGGAGCTATGACAATTACCCTGGCCTTGTCCTCCCTGATCTTCCTCAGAACCGCTGGGATTAGACATATCGGTGGGAAGGCATATAGGAGTCCTGACGTCCATTCTATGCTGAAGGCGTCTACTGCCAACGACCTGTCTGCTGGGTTCAGGGAGCAGAACTTTTGGACTTTCTTGTTGACTTTTGAGGCAAAGAGGTCTACCTTGGGTTTTCCCCACATGTGTACTATCCGTTGAAAAATTGACTTTTTTAGGGACCATTCTCCTTGCCTCAAGTGGTTCCTGCTTAAAAAGTCTGCCTTTATGTTGTCCACACCTCGGATATGCGGGACCGATAATGACAGGAAGTGCCTTTCGGCTAGAGACATGAGTCTTGTGGTTATGTGCATCAGAGCCCGGGAGCGGGTGCCTCCCTGGTGGTTCACGTATGCGACTGCTGTTCGGTTGTCTGATAGGACTCTCACATGATGCCCTGCCAAGTGAGGAAGTAACCTCTCTAGCGCTTTTTCTATTGCCAGGAGCTCCCACTCGTTTGAGGATAGATCTTTCTCTTCCTGAGCCCAGGGGTCTTGGACCCATAGTGAGTCTGAGTGAGCTCCCCACCCCCATGGACTGGCGTCTGTTGTGATTACCTTGGAGGCTGTGAATGTCCATGGAACTCCTCTCGGGGATGACTATCTGTAACCACCATCTGAGAGAATGGAGCACAGAGAGTGGGAGAGTGAGCCTCTGCTCTAGCTGCCCCTGAAGTTCCAGGTCGTTCTGCAGCACACACCATTGCAGTTCTCTTGCATGGAACTGGGCCCATTTTACTGCCGGTATGCAGGAGGTTAGGGACCCTAAGACCGACATGGCTCTTCTTAAAGTCATTTCAGTCTTTTTTAATGTGGATATAATCATCTGTTTGATTTTTTCCTCTTTTTCTTCTGGGAGGCGACACTCCTGTGCCACGGAATCTACCGTTATCCCCAGGAAATTCTGGACCATTGCTGGCTCTAGTTTGGACTTTTTGAGATTTAGTTGCCATCCCAGTGTCTGAAGAGTATCCATCACTATCCTGACCTGCTCCTGACAGTGAGAAAAGTTCTTCCCCACTATCAGGAAGTCGTCCAATTAGGGAATTATTAGAGTGTCTTTCTCCCTGAGATGTGCTGTGACCTCTGCAATCAGCTTCGTAAATACGTGTGGGGCAGTTGCTATCCCAAAGGGCAGAGCCCTATACTGGAAGTGACGCAGTTGGGACCCCATCTGGACTGCCACTCTGAGGAACTGACGATCTTGTTGTCTGATTGGGACGTGATAATAAGCGTCCTTGAGGTCGAGGACGGACATGTAACACTGGGGATAGAGAAGTTTCACCGCTGATTTTATGGTTTCCATCTTGAACGATGGTATTACAAGAAATTTGTTGAGACCTTTTAAATTTATTATTGTCCTCCAAGAGTTGTCCGTTTTTTTTATGAGAAAAAGAGGGGAATAGAATCCTTCCCTCCTTTCCTCTATAGGAACCTCTTCCAAGACGTGCTTGTCTAGGAGTGATGTTACTTCCCCCTCCAGACTGTCTTGTTTTTCTTGGGAGGACTGTACCGGGGTCTGCATATATCTTCTTGGAGGCCAGTGGTGGAATTTTAGCTTTAGGCCTGATCCTACGATCTGCCGGATCCATATGCTGGATGAGATCCTCTCCCAGGCTGGAAGGAAGTGAGAGAGCCTCCCTCCCACCTGAGAAGGACCGTCACTGGGAGGGTTTTTTGGTGTCTCTGGGGGACTTGCCAAAATAAAAGCCCTTTCCTCCCCTGGGTCGCTTGTCCAGGTTGCTCCTGTCTCGGTCTCTGTAATGCTGCCTCCGGAATTTTTGACCTCTCCAAAAGGAGCGACGAAAGGGCTGAAATGGCTGTTTTGGAAAGTTCTTCTTTTTATCCCCGGCTTTCTCCAATACCTCGTCTAATGCCGGTCCGAAAAGGAAGTTCCCCTCACAGGGCAAAGAGCAGAGCTTCATCTTCGCCTGAGTATCACCTGGCCAGCATTTAAGCCATACGGCACGGCGTCCTGTGTTAGCTAACACTGCTGATTTTGCTGCCAGCCTAGCCGAGTCTGCTGATGCTTCAGCCAGAAACACTGCCGCTGCTCTCATGGTTGGTAGTGACTCTAGAATAGCTTCCCTGGGAACTTTTTGCTCTACCTGTTCCTCCAGGTTGTCTATCCAGATTTTAAGGGATCTGGCTACACAAGTGGCCGCGATAGCTGGCCTTAGTGCTCCTGCCGAAGCTTCCCAAGCTGTCTTCAGGGAACTGTCCACCTTCCTATCCAGAGGTTCTTTTAGAGAACCTAGGTCCTCGAATGGCAGGGAGGATTTCCTGGCAACTTTGGAGATTGCCACATCAATTTTTGGGGCTCTGTCCCAAGATGAGGACGCCTCCTCTTCAAAAGGGTACCTTCTTTTTAGGGAGGTGGTTATCTGGGACCTTTTTTCTGGCTTTTGCCATTCCCTTTTAATCAGTTATTGAATTTGTTCATTAACAGGGAATGACCTCCGTTTTTTCTTTTGTAGACCACTGAACATGAGTTCTTGGGCTGTCTTTTTGGCCTTCTCATCTACCAGCCCCATGGTAGAGCGAACAGCTTTAATAAGCTTATCCGTAGCCTCTGCTGGAAAAGAGTCTTCCTCCTCTGAGCTACTATCAGAACAGCGGGCCGTATCTGAATCCCGTTCTGACCCCGAGGAATCCCTTTGGGATGCTATAGAAGGGCTGGATCTGTCCCTAGATCTGACATCTGTGTCAACTGTCTGTAAAGCTCTTACGGACTTAGAGACTTCGGACTGAATCAGAGATCTTAGGCTGTCCGTAAAGGAGGGTGTTTCCTCCGCCACAGTCTGGTTTATACACTCCTGACACAGTCTTTTACCCCAAGATGTTATCAAAGGCTTTTTACATAAGGGACATTCTCTATTTTTAGTCTTTGCCTTATACTTTTTTGGGGACCTCCTATACTCCACCCCCCAATGTATGCAAGAAAAGAGGGGAGAGAGGAGATAAGAGAAAAGAACAGACATTAGCGTGCTGGACTTTCTCGTAGTTCACTCACCACTCAGACGCTTTCAAAGTACGGGTACCGGATCCGGAGGTTGATTGGTTTTCTCCGTGTCTCCCAATGAGACTAGGGACCCCTCCTTGGAATGCCGATCCATCCGTATACTGTCCGAGCGGCTTCTGATGCTGCCATGGCGGGTCTGGCTCTTTTCGCTTGAGCGAGACCGCCTCTCCTGCACCTCTTGCTGTGGCATCAAATGCTCTGGTGAAAAACTCTCCATAATACGCACCACCACGCAACAAGAGTAGTCACCTTCAACCTGACCTGGTTTAGTGACACAGGGCAGCGCAACTGGCTTGTTTAAATAGATTCACTTTTTTTGTGTAAATTTTTTTATTGAAACAAATTGCATGAAATATTCATTACAGATCCAATAATTATCAGGCAAATATGTTATTAAACAACTTTGGTGCAAGCACTCAAACAATAAAATGCGTTGTGATTTAAAGAACTTCAGTTGTTAAAATTCTTTCTGTCCTCCTTAGCGTGAACGCAAGGAGTCGGTTACGCTGTAAGAGCTGGAACAACTATATAATAGCGTTATGTAATAATTTCAAAATAGCTAAAGCTCTAATTATGTTAGAGAAAAAAATAGAGAAGAGAGAAGAGAGAGAGTGGGGAAACAGGGGAGGAACAAGGGGGGTGCGGAATGGGTGCTGGTTTCCCTTCTACAATCAACCGTGTTCTATCCAAGATATCAAATCTGGAGTCTCTCTGAACATGATCCATGGAGACCATATGTTCAGCACTCTGTCTAGGGTTCCTGTGTCCTGCCCAATCAGCTGCTCCATTCTATATATGTGGTTCATTTCCATAACAAGGTCAGAGCGCGATGGAGATTTGGATTGTTTCCAATACCGAGGCACCAGATTACGTGCAGCTGTGAGGAAGTGTCTAAGAAGACCTCTCTTAAACCTGGCAATGGAGAGGTCACACATCGATAGCAAGGCCAGCTCTAAAGTCGGCTGCATCTTATAAAAGGATAATTTGTTGTGAAGATCAAATACATCCTTCCAGAATTTATGAATGGGAGGACAAGACCACCAAATATGCGAGTATGATCCCTTTTCTGTCCAACACCTCCAGCAGACATCTGGAGTGGATGGGAACATATTGTGGATACTGTCCGGGCATCTATACCATCGAGACAGTAGTTTATAGCTTCTCTCTTGGTGGTCAGCGCACAACGAAGATCTGAACGTATGAAGGAGACATTTGGATCTATCCTCTGGTGAAAAGGTTTTGTTTAGGTCATTCTCCCATTTCGCAAAGAATGCAGGAGAGCCAAATACAGTTACCTGGTGGTCTTGGAACATCCTATATAAGAATGATACTGAGCGCGTAGGAGGGTCTGCACCCAGGCATGCCGACTCGAAGGGGGTGAGGGGGTCTAAAAATGTTGGTCTGTTTAGAGATCACCTTAATGAAACTTTTAATTTGCTCATATGGAAACCATGATCCAGGGGGTGGATCCGATTCAGCAAAAAGGGACCGTAGGGGCTGTATATCAGAATGGGTTATATAATCATAAATTACCGGGTGACTGTCCTTGTGTTTGTGTAGAAAGAAGGTTTTATCCCGTCCGGCTGGGAAGTCAAGGTTATCGATAACTGGGGTTATGGGGCCGGGTATCAAGGAAATGTTGAGATTTTGGCTACCATTTTTGATAAAGAGCACTAGATTTCTTGTGAGGAGAGGGAATTCCTCCCTCGGTTCCTGTGCGTTTTTCTTTTGCCAAATGTTGGCGATAGGATCGGTCGCCGAGAGATTAAATTCCAAGTTCACCCATTTTTTGGCACATGCATGATGGAAAAGGTCCATAACGCATGTTCCCAGGGATGCATAATTGTAAAGTTGGAAGTTTGGAAGGCCTAGTCCTCCTGTTTGTTTAGATCTGTTTAAAAGCTGGTATGATAAACGTGGGCGCTTGCCAGACCAGATATATCGTGTGATCATAGCCTTGAGCCTGGAAAAAAAAAAGAGGGCGGGAGGGCCATGGGGATTGTCTGGAAAAAGTAGAGGAGACGTGGCAGCAAATCCATCTTGATGGAGTTAATTCTACCTAGCCAGTATAGATGAAGTTTATCCCATTTTTCCAGATCTATCTCCACTCTGCGGAGGGCCGGTCTGTAATTAGCTTCATATAGCTGTGTTGTTTTCGAGGTTAGTGTAATGCCCAGGTATCTAAGGGAATCTGTTTGCCATCTGAACGGGAAAGAGGAACGTAACTGGGAAACTAGAGAGGGCGGGAGTGAGACATTTAGGATTTCTGATTTATGTGAGTTTATCTTGAAATTGCTCAGGAGCCCAAATCTCCGAAGCTCTGAGATGATGTTAGGAATGGTGGTTACAGGAGAGGTGATGTACATGAGTACATCGTCAGCAAACAGGGCTGGTTTGTGCTCTTCAAGCTCAATCTCTATACCCTTTATGGATGGGTTATTGCGGATCGCGGTGGCTAGATGCTCCATGGTTAAAACATATAGTAAGGGTGAGAGGGGGCACCCCTGCCTAATGCCGTTGCGAATTTGTAATGAGTTTGACAGGGACCCGTTCACTTTGATCTGTGCCGAGGGAGCTTCATAGAGCGCCATGATACTCCGTAGCATCCTCTTTTTTAATCCAATGCCCTCCAGAACACCCTGCATGAATTCCCATCCCACCCTATCGAATGCCTTCTCGGCATCGATTGAAAGTATGCACATGGGGTCTCCACCCCTATTTGACCTATCAATCAGAGAGATAGATCTTATGGTATTATCCCTCGCCTCCCTTCCTGGGATGAAACCGACCTGGTCTTGGTTGATCAGATGAGGTAGGAGACCATTTAATCTTTGGGCTATCATTTTGGCATAAATTTTTACATCTATATTAATAAGTGAGATGGGACGATAACTGCTGCACAGCAGAAGGTCTTTCTCCTGCTTAGGGATGACTGTTATATGCACCGCCAGTGCCTGTGGCAGAAAGGACCCCCCCCCAAGGCTACATAATTACAAGAGGTCAGAAGCGGAGCACACAACAGATCCGAGAATTGTTTATAAAAGCTAGCGGTGAAGCCATCAGGACCGGGACTTTTACCTGACTTCAGATCCCCGACTACAGAGGAGACTTCCTCTAATGAAAAATCATCCTCCAAGACCGCCAAGCACTCCTCCGATACAGTAGGCAGCCGACTTGACTGGATATACGATTTAATTTTATCCCGAAGTAAGTGCGGGGGAAGATCGTTGTAATGGCCCTTTAGGTTATAGAGTGAACTATAGTAATCGTGGAAGCTAGAGAGTATGTCCTGCGTGCTGTAAACTTTTTTGCCTCTGGATTTTTTAGTGTATGGGATGAATGTTTGGGGACGTCTGGGATGTAGAGCCCTTGCCAAAAGTTTGCCACTTTTGTTGCCTAGATGATAGAAGCGACTCTTTTTTTCTCTCAGACACCGGGATTTCTGATCTAGGATAGTGAGTAGTTTTTGTCTGGCCGTGGACAGGTTTGATAAAGTGAGCGGGGAGAGATCCTGTTTATGTTTTGCTTCGAGTTTGTGTATCTGGGAGGAGAGTTCTGTGATTTCTTCAGTGCGCGCTCTTTTAAGACGGGCGCCATGTGATATGAATACGCCTCTCAGGATACATTTTAGGGTCTCTCATTTGATCGAGGGCGACGTGGGGTCGTCCACATGGTCCACCATAAAACCCTCAATGGAACGCTTCACTTCCGAAACACAGGTCAGATCGTGCAGTAGATTCTCATTCAATCTCCACGAGAACCTGGATCTCACAGAGGGACCCAGTTGCACCGTGAGGTAAATAGGTGCGTGGTCAGACCGCAGAATCGACCCCACATCGACCTCCACCCCACTATCTAACAGGGAGTGTGAGACAAAGAAATAGTCAATTCTGCTATATGTGGAATATATTGGGGAATAAAAGCTGTAGTCCCTCACACCCGGGTGCAGCGCCCTCCACAAATCCATCAACCGCAAGTTGCTCAACTGCCTCCTCACTTTTTTGATAGAGGATACAGGGTATGAGGACTTACCTGATGACTAGTGTTGAGCGATACCGTCCGATACTTGAAAGTATCGGTATCGGATAGTATCGTCCGATACCCGAAAAGTATCGGATATCGCCGATACCGATACCCGATACCAATACAAGTCAATGGGACACCAAGTATCGGAAGGTATCCTGATGGTTCCCAGGGTCTGAAGGAGAGGAAACTCTCTTTCAGGCCCTGGGATCCATATTAATGTGTAAAATAAAGAATTAAAATAAAAAATATTGATATACTCACCCGTCAGGAGGCCCCTGCACCTTACCGCTGTTAACCGGCAGCCTGCTTTGCTTAAAATGAGCGCGTTCAGCACCTTCCATGACGTCACGGCTTCTGATTGGTCGCGTGCCGCTCATGTGACCGCCACGCGACCAATCACAAGCCGCGACTTCATTCTCAGGTCCTAAATTCCTAGAATGAGGAGTTTAGGGCCTGAGAATGACGTCGCGGCTTGTGATTGGTCGCGTGGCGGTCACATGAGCGGCACGCGACCAATCAGAAGCCGTGACGTCATGGAAGGTGCTGAACGCGCTCATTTTAAGCAAAGCAGGCTGCCGGTTACTACCAGGGCGCGTCAGAGGGTGAGTATATCCCTATTTTTTATTTTAATTCTTTATTTTTTACATGGATATGGATCCCAGGGCCTGAAGGAGAGTTTCCTCTCCTTTAGACCCTGGGAACCATACACTGGGAACTTCCGATTCCGATTCCCGATACCACAAAAGTATCGGATCTCGGTATCGGAATTCCGATACCGCAAGTATCGGCCGATACCAGATACTTGCGGTATCAGAATGCTCAACACTACTGATGACACATCAAGTAGAGGATTCATTGGGAGATTGAATTCACCTCCGAGGATGATCGGAAGCCTCCTGCAAATTTTTCTAGGAGCTGTTTGCATGTGGAGCCGAATTTGTGCTGACCCTGATTAGGGAAATAAACATTTGCCAATATGAGATCACGAGAACGCCGTGCCAGTTTCAAGAAGATAAATCTCCCTTCTGTGTCAACTACCGAATCAAGTACCTCAGGAAGGAATGATTTGTGAAATCCAATAGACACCCCTTTAGATTTTGAGTGAGGGTTTGCACTGTGGAACCATTTGGGGTAGTGGTATGATGTACAATTAGGAGTCACTCCTGTCTTAAAGTGAGTCTCCTGGAGCATTAATATTGAGACACGTTGCTTATGGCTAGAGTACAGTACCTGTCTTCTTTTTTCCGGAATGTTAAGCCCTTTGGCATTGAAAGAGCAGAATTTAACTCTAGCCATAATCACGATGCTGGTTAGATGAATGATTATGAGAATGGTGAAACCAGGTCCATGGTAGGTCCATGTATGTTTTTTGGATGGGGGATGAGTTAGGGAATAGGGAAGGGAAAACTATGAGGAAGAGGAGAAAGGAACCCATAGATTATGGGCTAAGAAAGAAAGGTGAAAGTGTGGTGATTGAACACCTAGAGGAGGAAATCTTGGTGCGGTGATGCACTCAGATGCCACCACTCGCATCAATTTGGGTGAGGGAAAGCCAAAGGCGAGGTTCGGTCTCCCCGACACCCCCGCGGCCTAAGGGACATATCGACAATTGAATAACCTTGAGTAGGATCAAACATCAGATATTGGTAACTATACCGGTTTGGATTAAACTAATGCTCTAACTAGATAATACAAATGTTGAAGAAGAAAATTAGATTAATAAAACCTCAGTATTATGCCAAACATCAATAATAAACATTCAAATTTAACTTGTATGAAGGCGGTACATATAACGGAACATGACTAAATCCCATCACATAGCAAGCCCAAAGTTAGAGTGGCTCAGGAGGGTAGGAATGGTTAGTTTAAATCACATTGAGAGCAAACAGAATTTAGAGAATAAAAAACAGAAAAAGAGGAAAAAAAACCAAAAAAAAAACTCTCAGGTCTGATCTGATGGCAAGTCATGTTTCTTGTGTTGCTTGGAGCATTGGACCTTTGACCATCTCGGTGATATATCTGGAAGCTGAGGAGA
This sequence comes from Ranitomeya variabilis, assembly GCF_051348905.1. Taxonomy (NCBI): domain Eukaryota; kingdom Metazoa; phylum Chordata; class Amphibia; order Anura; family Dendrobatidae; genus Ranitomeya; species Ranitomeya variabilis. Next base: position 716,540,921 of record NC_135235.1, on the reverse strand, counting down.
GCTTGGCCAGTCAGGCAGGGCAGTCATCGGCAACTCAAAAGTACCTAAGAAGTTGGCCAGATCACCTAGGTTACGAAAGGTAGCTGTTTTCCCTCCTTTGAAGGCTATCAGTTGGAATGGAAAGCTGTTATGATCCTTAGTGGTTGAGGATCACAAAATACTCCAGCTAAGTAACAAAACAGGACAAGCTCTAGAGAGGTGGCAAACTGGACTGACCGCAAATCTGAACCTATCCAACACACTAAAGGTAGCCGGTGAACGTGTCTAAAATCCTAGACGTCTCGAGCTAGCCTGAGGAACTAACTACCCCTAGAGAGAAAGAAAGACCTCACTTGCCTCCAGAGAAATAATCCCCAAAGATATAGAAGCCCCCAACAAATAATAACGGTGAGGTAAGAGGAAGGCACATACACAGGGGTGAAAGCAGATTCAGCAAATGAGGCCCACTAATACTAGATAGCAGAAAATAGAAAAGGGGTCTGTGCGGTCAGTAAAAAACCCTTACAAAATATCCACACTGAGATTTCAAGAACCCCCGCACCAACTAACGGTGTGGGGGGAGAAACTCAGTCCCCTAGAGCAACCAGCAAGCGAGGAAATCACATTTTAGCAAGCTGGACAAGAAACATGATGAATGCTGATAATCAAAAAATAAACTAACAAAAACTTAGCTTGTCTTGGAGAGACTGGGAGCAAGGTAGTCACAAGGAATCTGAAGAGCACTGAATACATTGAGAGCAGGCAAGGAACTGAGTATCCAGGTGAGCTAAATAGGAAACCAACCAAGGATAACGAACCAGCTGATGCTGCCAACCTGCAGAAAGACAACACTACACAGTACCGCTTGTGACCACTAGAGGGAGCCCAAAATAGAGTTCACAACAGAAAGCCCCACTTGTAAGGAATGTCTTTTTCCTGGAGTAGGGATAGTAGTGGACGCAGAGCCCTTCTCAGTTGCAGGGTTCGCCTGGACAAGTCCGAGAGTATTAGAATCTGCATTCCACAGAAATGAATTGTTCCCTTCCGTCTAGCGGCCAGCATTATAGATTCCTTAGTTTTATAATAGTGTACTCTGCAAATAACGTCTCTGGGTCTTGAGTCAGATTGTGGTTTTGGGCCAAGGGATCTGTGAATCCGGTCAAATTCTATGGAACCTGACCCCTCATCATTTAGGATTTCAAGAAATATTTTCTGAACCGTGGGGTCTAGCTCAGATGGGCCTATGGACTCCGGTAAACCACGGATCCTGATGTTGTTACGCCTGTTATGGTTTTCTAGGTCCTCCATTCCAGTTGCTAATTCTTCCAATCTCAAAGTATGACTTGTTATGATCTCTCTGTGAGTTTGTAGCTCTTGCAGTACGAGTTCCTGAGTATTCTCTATCTCTTCCACCCTGGTTGTGAATTCTGATTTTAGGGCTTGGAGCTCCTTTTTATAGGAGTTTTCTATTCTACAAGCAATTTTCTCCAAGTCTATTTTGGTGGGGAGGGATCTTATAAATTTGCTGAGATTGTGTATATTCAGGTCCTCAGGAAGTTCGTTGCTATCATCACCTTCCTCCGTTGCCCTTTCAGGAGAGTTGTGTGGGGTCATTGAGTCTTGTTAAAATAAACGGTCCTCTGAGATCTTATTGGAGGACTGAGATCTAGTGTTTCTGTGTTGCTTATTAGTGGTTAAGAAGCGATCCATATCTGTGGAGTGGGCTGTAGAGTCCAAGAGTACTTCTAAGCGTTTTCTGGGCTTGCCCATCGGCATTAGCAATTTTTATAGGCTAATAGATGACCGCGGTGGGTACATGCGAGATCCGAGGAGCTACATCAGGTGTCTCACTCCTCACCTAGCAGAAGCCTCTCCCCAGGGAGATTTCCCCTTTATTTATTTAGGGGGATAGCCTTGAGCCCTGCAGGGGCTGAGCAGCACAAACTCTCCAGCGCTGCACCTAGATACAATTCAGTGGCCTTATGGGGGAGCAGAACAAGCTCCTGTGTATAATGGCGGCTTTTGGCACCAAAGGGAGAGCTAGAGAAGGAGGGGGAACCAGGGCAACCACCGCTTCAGTCCTCCACAGGGCTCCGCTCGCCACCTGCACCTGGCGAGAGCAATATGGAGGAGGTAAGTGTGAGGGGACGGTAGGCTGCGTGAGTGTCCTTAGCCGGTGAGCCGTCTGAGTCACGTTGGTCTCTGTGCGGCAATGGCCGCCGGTATAATGGGCGGTCTCCCCCTGCTCCGCCGGAGTTCCCTGACTCACCGGTTCTTCTGCGCTGCGCCGCAATCCCCCACCTTGCCTCCTGTCCCTCTGACCACGCCGGAGTTCTGTCTCCTATCGTTCCTTCACCATAGGGGCTCCACGAGGGAGCTGTAATGGCGCCTTGTCTGCGGTGCTGCGGGCTCCGGTCGGCGTCTCCTCCTCAAGGAGCTTCTCTCGACACGGGGTTCAGGTAGTGCCGGTTGGGGGTCACTGTAAACTCCAAATTTGAGTGCTTTTTGGAGGTTTTAATGCGAGTTTGGGGCTCCCAGTCTGAAGAATCTGGGGAGCTCGTACCAGGCACGTCTGCTCCGTTCAAGCTCCAGGCCACGCCCCTTCAGATTCACTTTTTTTTTTAATGGATCACCTGGTTGATCCTGCCTTTACTGGCCGCTTCAGTGATCAGGTGTATAATTGCACCTGTCCTGAATGATTACCTGGCTGATCGTGCCTGCACCCTTCCGGTGCTCCTACATGCAATCAATCACCTGGTTGATCCTGCCGTCGCTAGCACAACTCCTGCGCTGTGAAAACATGCCCAAAAGCACGCACCCGGAAACCACATCCGGTGCGCGCTCGATATACACCTGGTTGATCCTGCCGTCAGGCCCTGAGTGCGCACCCGGACCTTACTTCCGGTGCGCGCACCCGGACCTTACTTCCGGTGCGCGCTCCTTAATCAACTACTCCACCTGGTTGATCCTGCCATCTGAATCCACCGACAGCCTGCGCGCGCACCCGGACTTACTTCCGGTGCGCGCTGCTGAACTGTGCTCCAGGCGCGCATCTCTTCCGGTGTGCGCCTGTTGTGAATTCTGCTTTTGGGCTCCCTCCGGTGGTTGTAGGTGGTAATGCAGTTGTCCCTGGGTTGCAGTCCTGGTCAGGTGTATCTGCTGATTGCAGTTCTGACTGGGGTATTTAGGCGTGCAGGATTCATTAGTCCTTGCCAGTTGTCCATGGTTGTTGGGAGGTGTTGGTCCTTCTTTGGTTCTTTCTGCCTTGCTGCCAAATCAGCAAAGATAAGTGTCTGGTTTTGTTTCTGTGGCACACATGCTGTGTGCTCAATAATTCAGTGCTATTCATTTTTTGTCCAGCTTAGATTGTGTCAGTATTTTCTCAGTCTTGTTGGATTCTCAGGAGTTGCAGATATACATTCCATGTCTTTAGTTAGATTGTGGAACTTTTTGTATTATCTGCTGTGGATATTTTTGGAAGGGTTTTAATACTGACCGCTTAGTATTTTGTCCTATCTTTCCCTATTTAGCTAGAGTGGCCTCTTTTGCTAAATTCTGTTTTCTGCCTGCGTGTGTCTTTCCTCTCCTATTCACAGTCAATATTCGTGGGGGCTGCTTATCCTTTGGGGTTCTGCTCTGAGGCAAGGTAGTATTCCTATTTCCATCTATAGGGGTATTTAGTTCTCCGGCTGTGTCGAGGTGTCTAGGGTTTGTTAGGCACACCCCACGGCTACTTCTAGTTGCGGTGTTAGTTCAGGGTTTGCGGTCAGTACAGTTTCCACATACTCCAGAGACAACTGGCCGACAATGAGTTAAATGCATCTCAGAAGAAGGGAAGAAAGGTGTTGAGTCATTTTTTTTTCTGCAGTTTGTTTTGCCTTTTCTTCCCTCTTTTTCTCTGGGTGGCTGAGGAGTCTTGTGTTAGCATGGATATTCAGGCATTAGCTTCTCGTGTAGACCAGCTTGCTGCTAGGGTACAGGGAATTTCTGATTATATTGTTCAGACTCCTGTTTTAGATCCAAAGATTCCTACTTGTTTTTTGGTGACAGGTCCAAATTTTTGAATTTTAAAAACAACTGTAAACTGTTTTTTGCTCTGAGACCTCGATCCTCTGGTGATTCCATTCAGCAGGTTAAAATCGTCATTTCCCTGCTGCGTGGCGATCCACAGGATTGGGCATTTTCCCAGGAATCTGGGAATCCAGCTTTGCTTAATGTAGATTCCTTTTTTCAGGCTTTAGGACTATTATATGATGAACCTAATTCTGTGGATCAAGCGGAGAAGACCTTGTTGGCCCTGTCTCAGGGTCAAGAGGCGGCAGAATTGTATTGTCAGAAATTTAGAAAATGGTCTGTGTTGACTAAATGGAATGATGATGCTTTGGCGGCAATTTTCAGAAAGGGTCTTTCTGAATCCGTTAAAGATGTTATGGTGGGGTTTCCCACGCCTGTCGGTCTGAGTGATTCTATGTCTCTGGCCATTCAGATTGATCGGCGCTTGCAGGAGCGCAGAACTGTGCGCACTGTGGCGTTGTCCTCAGAGCAGAGTCCTGAGCCAAAGCAGTGTGATAGGATTCTGTCTAGAACAGAACGACAAGGATTCAGACGTCAGAATAGGTTGTGTTATTATTGTGGCGACGCTTCTCATGTCATTTCTGTCTGCCCTAAGCGGACAAAGAGGATCGCTAGTTCATTTACCATCAGTACTGTACAACCTAAATTTCTGTTATCTGTGTCCTTGATCTGCTCATTGTCATCATTTTCTGTCATGGCGTTTGTGGATTCAGGCACCGCTTTGAACTTAATGGACTTTGAGTTTGCCAGGCGTTGTGGTTTTACCTTGCAGCCTTTGCAGAACCTTATTCCTTTAAGGGGCATTGATGCTACACCTTTGGCGAAAAATAAGCCTCAGTTTTGGACACAGGTGACCATGCGCATGGCGCCAGCCCATCAGGAAGATTGCGGATTTCTGGTGTTGCATAATTTACATGATGCTAATGTGCTGGGTTTTCCGTGGTTGCAGGTACATAATCCTGTGTTGGATTGGAAGTCTATGTCTGTGACTAGTTGGGGTTGTCAGGGGGTTCATAATGATGTTCCCTTAATGTCCATCTCCTCCTTTTCCTCTTCTGAAATTCCAGAGTTTTTGTCTGATTTTCAGGATGTATTCGATGAGCCCAAGTCCAGTTCTAATCCACCGCACAGGGACTGTGATTGTGCGATTGATTTGATTCCAGGCTGTAAGTTTCCTAAGGGCCGACTCTTCAACCTGTCTGTGCCTGAACATACCGCTGGTATGGGCTGGTGGGCGTATAATCTTTTTCGTATTAAGCAGGGTGATGAATGGAAAACTGCGTTCAATACGCCCGAAGGCCATTTTGAATACCTTGTGATGCCGTTCGGGCTCACTAATGCTCCATCTGTTTTTCAATCTTTCATGCATGATATCTTCCGGACTTATATTGATAAATTCTTGATTGTATATTTGGACGATATTTTGATTTTTTCTGATGATTGGGAGTCTCCTGTGGAACAGGTCAGGATGGTATTTCAGATCCTTCGTGACAATGCTTTGTTTGTGAAGGGGTCTAAGTGTCTCTTTGGGGTACAAAAGGTTTCTTTTTTGGGTTTTATTTTTTTTCTCCATCTATTGAGATGGATCCGGTTAAGGTTCAGGCCATTCATGATTGGATTCAACCCACGTCTGTAAAGAGCCTTCAGAAATTTTTGGGTTTTGCAAATTTTTATTGTCGTTTCATTGCTAACTTTTCCAGCATGGTTAAACCCTTGACCGATTTGACGAAGAAAGGCGCTGATGTGGCGAATTGGTCCTCTGCGGCTGTTTCTGCCTTTCAGGAGCTTAAACGTCGATTTACTTCTGCTCCGATATTGCGTCAACCGGATGTTTCTCTTCCGTTTCAGGTTGAGATTGACGCTTCTGAGATTGGGGCAGGGGCCGTTTTGTCTCAGAGGGATCCTGTTGGTTCCTTGATGAAACCGTGTGCCTTCTTTTCCTGTAAATTTTCTCCTGCTGAACGCAATTATGATGTCGGCAATCGGGAGTTGTTGGCTATGAAGTGGGCGTTTGAGGAGTGGCGACATTGGCTTGAGGGAGCTAAACACCGTATTGTGGTCTTGACCGATCATAAGAATTTAATTTACCTCTAGTCTGCCAAGCGGCTGAATCCTAGACAGGCTCGATGGTCCTTGTTTTTTTCCCCGTTTTGATTTTGTGGTCTCGTATCTTCCGGGTTCTAAGAATATTAAGGCTGATGCCTTTTCTAGGAGTTTTTTGCCTGATTCTCCTGAGGTCCTTGAACCGGTCGGCATTCTGAAAGAAGGGGTGGTTCTTTCTGCCATTTCCCCTGATTTACAACGGGTTCTTCAGGAATTTCAGGCTGACAGACCTGACCGATGTCCAGTGGGTAAACTGTTTGTTCCTGACAGATGGACTAGTAGAGTGATTTCTGAGGTTCACTGTTCTGTGTTGGCTGGTCATCCTGGTATTTTTGGTACCAGAGACTTGGTTGGTAGGTCCTTTTGGTGGCCTTCTTTATCACGTGATGTGCGTTCTTTTGTGCAGTCCTGTGGGACTTGTGCGGGGGCCAAGCCTTGTTGTTCTCGTGCTAGTGGGTTGCTTTTGCCATTGCCGCTCCCTGAGAGGCCCTGGACGCATATTTCTATGGATTTTATTTCAGATCTTCCGGTTTCCCAGAGGATGTCTGTTATCTGGGTTGTTTGTGACCGGTTCTCTAAGATGGTTCATTTGGTGCCTTTGCCTAAATTGCCTTCCTCTTCAGATTTGGTTTCGTTGTTTTTTCAGCATGTGGTTCATTTGCATGGTATTCCGGAGAATATTGTGTCCGACAGAGGTTCCCAGTTTGTTTCTAGGTTTTGGTGGGCCTTTTGTGCTAGGCTGGGCATTGATTTATCTTTTTCCTCCTCACACAAATGGCCAAACCGAGCGAACTAATCAGACCTTGGAGACTTATTTGAGATGCTTTGTGTCTGCTGATCAGGATGATTGGGTGGCTTTTTTGCCATTGTCCGAGTTTGCCCTTAATAATCGGGCTAGTTCAGCTACTTTGGTTTCGCCTTTTTTTTGTAATTTTGGTTTTCATCCTCGTTTTTCTTCTGGGCAGTTTGAGCCTTCTGACTGTCCTGGTGTGGATTCTGTGGTTGACAGGTTGCAGCAGATTTGGGCTCAGGTGGTGGACAATTTGGTGTTGTCTCAGGAGGAGGCTCAACGTTTTGCTAACCGTCGTCGGTGTGTTGGTTCCCGGCTTCGAGTTGGGGATCTGGTCTGGTTGTCTTCCCTTCATGTTCCTATGAAGGTTTCTTCTCCTAAGTTTAAGCCTCGGTTTATTGGTCCTTATAAAATTTCTGGGATTATTAATCCGGTGTCTTTTCGATTGGCGCTTCCGGCCTCTTTTGCTATCCATAATGTCTTCCATAGATCTTTATTGCGGAAACATGTGGTACCCGTTTTTCCCTCTGTTGATCCTCCGGCCCCTGTGTTGGTTGATGGGGAGTTGGAGTATGTGGTTGAGAAGATTTTGGATTCTCGTTTTTCGAGGCGGAGGCTTCAGTATCTTGTCAAATGGAAGGGTTATGGCCAGGAGGATAATTCTTGGGTTTTTGCCTCTGATGTCCATGCTGCTGATTTGGTTCATGCTTTTCATCTGGCTCGTCCTGATCGACCTGGGGGCTCTGGTGAGGGTTCGGTGACCCCTCCTCAAGGGGGGGTACTGTTGTGAATTCTGCTTTTGGGCTCCCTCCGGTGGTTGTAGGTGGTAATGCAGTTGTCCCTGGGTTGCAGTCCTGGTCAGGTGTATCTGCTGATTGCAGTTCTGACTGGGGTATTTAGGCGTGCAGGATCCATTAGTCCTTGCCAGTTGTCCATGGTTGTTGGGAGGTGTTGGTCCTTCTTTGGTTCTTTTTGCCTTGCTGCCAAATCAGCAAAGATAAGTGTCTGGTTTTGTTTCTGTGGCACACATGCTGTGTGCTCAATAATTCAGTGCTATTCATTTTTTGTCCAGCTTAGATTGTGTCAGTATTTTCTCAGTCTTGTTGGATTCTCAGGAGTTGCAGATATACATTCCATGTCTTTAGTTAGATTGTGGAACTTTTTGTATTATCTGCTGTGGATATTTTTGGAAGGGTTTTAATACTGACCGCTTAGTATTTTGTCCTATCTTTCCCTATTTAGCTAGAGTGGCCCCTTTTGCTAAATTCTGTTTTCTGCCTGCGTGTGTCTTTCCTCTCCTATTCAGTCAATATTCGTGGGGGGCAGCCTATCCTTTGGGGTTCTGCTCTGAGGCAAGGTAGTATTCCTATTTCCATCTATAAGGGTATTTAGTTCTCCGGCTGTGTCGAGGTGTCTAGGGTTTGTTAAGCACACCCCACAGCTACTTCTAGTTGCGGTGTTAGTTCAGGGTTTGCGGTTAGTACAGTTTCCACCTACTCCAGAGGAAGTTTCATGGGGCTCCAAAGTCACCGGATCATAACATGCGCCGCCTTTTTCGGTCCCCCTGCCCCTTAGCCCCTGAGAAAAGTTCCGAGTGCTGCCGCCGGGTATCGTGCGCATGCACGTACCCACCATTTCCGGCACCCGATGCCGGCTGAGAAGGGGCTCACAGTGCTGGGACTTCAGAAGGCAGCGCCGCATACACCTCCAGCCTCAGATGTCCTCTTAGCCGGACACCGGTCCATGCTTGCCGCACTCACCTCCATGCATCAGGTACTGCCAGGGAGGGGAAAGGAGGGGGGGGGAAGGGGGGAGACCTGCTTCTTCACGCTCGACAGGGAGGGCCCCAAAACCCACCGAGCTTACCTGGCCCGGGCACCGATGTGACTCACGAGCTGCATGGCCACCTTTGGTCAACAGGGGGGGCACCAAAAGGTAACCCCCGTGGACAGCAGGATTTTTTAACTCAACAGGGGGGAGAGCACACCTGCGGCCTCCATGGAGAATCTTCACCCGGGCGTTCGCTTCGCAGGCTGTGGCCATGCTTCGCTCAGGCGGGGCATGGTATACATTGACCCCCGAGGCGACTACGGGCACCTGGTGACGGGTGCAGCAGACAGCGCCTGCCCAAATCCACCCGACCCAGGCCCCGGCGTCTTCTTCAATCTTCATCAGACGTTCTTCCATCTTGAGGGTTCCCCGTCAAGGACAGGAAACCAACTGATGTGGAGAGAGGAGCCGCCCCTTTTATCTTGAAGGTTTCCTGTCCTTGATGGGCGGATCCCCTCTCTCGTGGTGCCGTCATGTATGATGGAAAAACATTAGATAGGAGTAATTTATCAAAAATTTAAAATATCTCCTGATGTGATAGCCAAAAATGGAGTTCATATTCGTAATCAGCAGCCAAAATTGACTTAAAATGTTTTAAAACCTTTTGCCAGAAAAATTGCGTTGACCAGTGTTATTAAACAACATATGTAAGAACCTGGATTAGAATGATGTGATTAACCAGAGTCAGCATGGGTTCGTAACTAATAAGTTATGTCAGACTAACTTAATTTCCTTCTATGACAAAATCACTGACTGGGTGGATCAGGAAAATGCTGTAGATATAGTATATCTTGACTTCAGCGAAGAATTTGACAAAGTATCTCACACCATCCTTATTGAAAAAATGACAAAGGATGGAATGGACAAGGCAACTGTTAGGTAGATTCATAGCTGGCTTAGTGATCGGACCCAAAGAGTGGTCGTAAATGGCTGCACATCCAGATGGAAGAATGTCTCAAGTGGAGTACCATAGGGTTCTGTCCAGGGCCCTGTATTGTTCAACATCTATCAATGATTTAGATGAAGGAATTGAGGGTAAACTGATTAAATTTGCTGATGACAAAAAGCTAGGAGGAATAGCTAATACTAGAGAGAGAGGAATCAAAAAGATATAAGTAAACTGGAGCAGTGGAGCAGTGGGCAGCAACTAACAGAATGTATTTTTCCCTGTTAAAAACCAAAGTACTACATATGGGAAATAAAAATGAAAAAGCATACACAGAATGGGAGGAATATAGCGAAGCAACAGCACATGTGAAAAAGACTTGGGTATACTAATAGATCATAAACTGAACATGAGTCAACAGTGTGATGCAGCAGCAAAAAAGGCAAATGCAATTCTGGAATGTATTAACAGAAGCATACAGTCTAGATCACGTGAAGTCATTATTGCGCTCTACTCCTCTTTGGTCAGACCTCATCTGGTATAATGTGACCAGTTTGGGGCATCACATTTTAAAAAAAACACATCAACAAACTGGAACAAGTCCAAAGAAGAGCGACCAGAATGGTAACAGGTCTGCAAACCATTAAGCAAATAGATGAACAGTGCTCCATCCAGGTGTAAAGGTTAAAAAGAGAAATTTATTCTGCCATAGTGAAGCAACGTTTCGACCACCAATAGGTCTTTGTCAAGTTAGGCTTCTTTCACACTTCCATCTTACAAATCTGCACAGGATCTGTCAAGATGTTGAAATGACGGATCCTG